>NC_058519.1:510099315-511299315 GCF_904849725.1 Hordeum vulgare subsp. vulgare
TATAAGAAATGAAAAACTTACAAAACGTAGAGCTAATAGCTCAAGTGTAATAAGGCCGCAAGTGCGCAATATTCCACGGGCGAGTTGACTCAGCCTCCGTGGTTGGCCGATCAGGCCGTAGATCCACCAGATAGTAAGACCCGTTGTGAAGGTTTTTGCTGACGACGAACGGTCCTTCCCATGGTGGTGATAACTTATGCGTGCCAGTACGATCTTGTATCAGCCGAAGCACTAAGTCGCCTTCCTGAAAGGTTCGGCTCTTGACGCGGCGGCTGTGATAACGCCGTAACGCCAGCTGATAAATGGCCGATCGGGCTGCAGCCAAATCACGCGCTTCCTCTAAAGCATCCAAAGAGTCTTGACGCGCCAGTTCGTTGTCCTGTTCCACATAAGCGACGACTCTAGGTGAGCCATGCCTTATGTCAGTGGGAAGAACGGCTTCTGCTACATAGACCAGAAAGAAAGGGGTAAAACCCGTAGACCGGATCGGGGTGGTCCGGATGCTCCATAGTACCGAAGGCAACTCCTCAACCCAACACCTCGGGGTTCGTTCCAAGGGAACCATGAGTCGGGGTTTGATTCCCCGCAAAACTTCCTGGTTCGCCCGCTCCGCCTGTCCATTAGATTGTGGGTGAGCAACCGCAGAAACATCAAGCCGGATGTGCTCACGACGGCAAAACTCCTGCATCGCCCCTTGAGACAGATTAGTGCCATTATCAGTAATGATACTGTGCGGGTATCCGAACCGGAAGATCTATTTTTTCAAGAATTTGACCGTTGTCTCCACATCGCAAGCTCCAACAGGCTCTGCCTCAACCCACTTGGTGAACTTATCAACCGCCACCACAAAATGGGTTTTCTTTTTGGATGACATCTTAAAGGGGCCAACCATATCTAACCCCCAGACCGCGAAAGGCCAACTGATGGGTATCATCCTTAGTTCTTGAGCCGGCACATGGGCTTGTCGCCCATAACGCTGGCATCCATCGCATCGACGAACTATTTCCTCTGCATCTGCATGGGCCGTCAACCAAAAGAAACCATGATGGAACGCCTTTTAAACCAAGGAGCGTGACCCGGCGTGATGCACATAATCTCCGGAATGAATGTCATTTAGAATTATGCACCCTTCTTCGGAGGAGACACATCTTTGAAAAACCCCGGAAGTGCTTCGCTTATATAGTTCGCCATTGATAATCACCATGGATTTGCTTCGCCGAATTATCTGGCGAGCCAACACTTCATCCGTAGGTAACTCGCCTCGGGCGAGATAGGCCAGATACGGAAGAACCCAATCCGGCGTAATGTGGAGAGCCGCCACGAACTGGGACTCAGGATCTGATATTGCCAACTCCTCCTCTGAAGGCAAACTTACAGAAGGATTATGCAAAGTATCTAGAAAAACATTGGGGGGAACCGGTTTTCGCTGGGAACCGAGACGTGAAAGGGCATCAGCTGCCTCGTTAAGGCGCCGGTCAATGTGATCAACCTGATAGCCATGGAAATGACCCACCACATCGGACACAGCCCTCCTGTAAGCAGCCATCACGGGGTCCCGAGAATCCCAAGTGCCTGAAACTTGCTGAGCCACCAGATCAGAGTCGCCAAAACATCTCACCCGCGTAAGGTTCATCTCCTTGGCGAGTCGCAAGCCGTGAAGTAAAGCTTCGTATTCCGCAGCGGTGTTGGTACATGGAAACATGAGTCGGAGGACGTAACAGAATTTGTCTCCTTGAGGAGATACCAGCACCACGCCAGCCCCCGAGCCTTCCAACTGTCTAGATCCGTCAAAATAAATAGTCCAGTATGTAAGGTCAGGCCTGTCTTCCGGGACCTGTTACTCGGTCCAATCATTGATGAAATCAACCAAGGCCTGAGATTTGATAGCCGTGCGAGGGGTGTACCACACGTGGTGCGGCCCAAGTTCAATCGCCCACTTGGCAATCCGCCCTGTTGCCTCCCGATTCTGGATGATGTCCCCGAGGGGAGCGGAACTAACCACCGTGATGGGATGCTCTTGAAAATAATGTTTAAGCTTCCGGCTTGCCATAAACACCCCATACACTAATTTCTGCCAGTGTGGGTATCACTGCTTGGAAAGAGTTAGCACCTCGCTGATAAAATACACCGGGCGTTGCACAGGGTATTCCTTTCCTTCCTCCTTCCTTTCGACAACCACCACCACACTCACCGCTTTGGAGTTTGCCGCAATATATAAAAGCATGGGCTCTTTCTAAGTCGGGGCGGCCAAGACCGACGGGTTGACCAGTTGCCGTTTTAAGGCTTCGAAAGCTTCATCGGCCTCATCTGTCCAAACAAAATGGTCAGATTTCTTTAGCAATTGATAAAGGGGAATAGCTTTTTCTCCCAGACGGCTTATGAAGCGACTTAAGGCCGCAATACGACCCGCCATCCGTTGGACTTGATTAACATTTGCTGGCTTCCCAAGGGAGGTAACCGCTTCGATCTTGTCTGGGTTAGCTTCGATGCCACGCTCAGACACCAGGAAGCCCAACAACTTCCCTGCAGGAACGCCAAAGACACACTTGGTGGGATTCAGCTTCATATGATATACCGGCAGATTATCAAAGGTTTCCTTGAGATCTTCCAATAGTGTTTCCCTCCTGTGAGTTTTAACCACAATGTCATCGACATAGGCATGGACGTTGCGTCCGATTTGGCCATAGAGGCAATTTTGGATGCAGCGCTGATAAGTCGCCCCTGCACTCTTGAGTCCGAATGGCATGGACACATAGCGAAAAGCCCCAAAGGGGGTTATAAAAGCTGTTTTCTCTTAATCTTCCACGGCCATCTTGATTTGGTGATATCCAGAATAAGCGTCCAGAAAGCATAAACGTTCGCATCCCGCCACTGAATCAATAATTTGGTCGATGCGGGGAAGAGCGAAAGGATCCTTTCGACAAGCTCTGTTAAGGTCCGTGTAATCAATGCACATACGGAAGGTACCATTCTTCTTGAGCACCAAGAACGGGTTAGCCAACCATTTGGGGTGGAAGACCTCTACGATGAATCCGGCGGCCAAGAGACGGGCAACCTCCTCCCCGATTGCCTTGCGTCGTTCCTCATTGAACCTACGAAGATATTGCTGGATAGGTTTTGCCTTTGGGTCAACATTAAGATGGTGCTCACCGAATTCTCTCGGCACACCAGGCATGTCAGAAGGTTTCCATGCGAAGATGTCTAGATTCTCACGGATGAATTCGATGAGCGCGCTTTCCTATTCGGGATCCAGGCCCGTCCCAATAGTGAATTGCTTGGTTGAGTCGCCAGGGACGAAATCCACCGTTTTAGTGTCATCTGTTGGTTTGAACTTGAGGGGTGGCTCAGTGTCTATCGTTGGCTTTTTAGGGGTGACATATCAGCCGGATAAACATTGGCCTGGTGGTATTTGAGCTCCTCTGCAGCACAGGCGACTTCTGCGTAAGCCGCATCCCCTTCTTCACATTCTCTTGCAATCCTCCTATCACCATCAACCGTGATGGGTCCTTTAGAGCTAGGCATCTTGAGTTTAAGGTAAACATAGCATGGGCGAGCCATGAACCGGGCGTAAGCCGGCCGCCCAAACAACGCATGATAGGGGCTTTTTAACTTGACCACCTCAAACATCAGTGACTCACTCCTGTAATTAGATGCTGTTCCAAACGCAACTATGAGCCTGACTCGGCCTATGGGGTACGCTGATTTGCCTCGGACGATCCCGTGGAATACCATGGTTGAGGGCATCAAATCTTTCTCCAACAGGTTCATCCTTTGGAAAGTGTCGAAGTACAAAATGTTGATGCTGCTGCCACCATCCATCAGTACCTTTGACAAGGTATATCCCCCAACTTGGGGAGCCACGACCAACGCTAAGTCGCTCGGGTTTTCGACTCTTGGCGGGTAATCCTCCCTACTCCATGATATAGTCTGCTCGGACCAGTGGAGGTATCTAGGGAGTGCCGGCTCAGATACACTGTACGCTCGGTGTCTCACCTTTTTATCACACCTGCATGCATTGGTGGTGAAAACGTGGTACTGCCCATTGCTTAACTGCTTGGGATTGTTGCGGAAGCCGCCATTATCATCCTGCCCCTGTGAAGCCACCAGTGGGGGCGGTTGCTGAAAAACTCCAGGCGGGTTATACCGTCGCTGGTGATGCACCGGATACTGGCCACTGCTTGGCTGCGAGCCACCCTGTGCCCCAGGTTCGGGGAAACCGCCGAAAGGGTTCTGGCATTGATTAGGTGCGCCGAACTGTTCCTGTCGTTGGTCCGGGTCACCGCTTTGCCCTTTTTTGATCGCCTCCGCCCGAAACTCCCGCATCCCGTAACAGTCCTCCCAGGAATGAGTCGCCGGTCCGTCTGCCATGGTGTGGTGCGGGCAGGGGCCCTTGAGTAACTCATTATAGTTGCTCGGCTTTTTTCCACTGTAACCCCTACCTTTCTTCTGGCGCTGGTTGCCGTTATTGGTGTTGGTGTTGGCGACTAAGTCCGAAGATTCTTCATGCTGCCTTCTCTTGCTATTCGCTCCCTGATTATGGCGGGCGCGTCCCTGGAACCTGGTATGATTTTTGGATGACTCACCCTTCCTTGGCGAGTTAGTTTTACCACCATCCTCGCTGGGATCTTTGGTGTCGTCCGCCTCAGCGTACCTAGTGAGGGTGTCCATTAGCTCCCCCATGTCTTGGACCTTTCGCTTGAGTCGCCCCAACTTCTGCACCAAAGGCTCGTAGTGGCAATTCTGCTCGAGGATCAGCACAGCCTGAGCCGCCGAAATACCGTCTGACGAGTGAATGACTTCCGCGACCAGCCGCGACCAGTGGTGGGCCAACTCATCTGGGCGTTGAATGCAGTGATCTAGATCGACTATTGTCATCGGACGCTTGCAAGTTCCTCGGAAGTTTTTGACGAAACGCTCTTTCAATTCAATCCAAGTCTGGATGGAGTTGGGGGGCAAGTTCTTTAACCAAGTACGCGCCGTCCCTTCGAGCATCATTGTGAAGTATCTGGCGCAAACTCCTTCGCTTACATCGAGCATGTCCATGGCGATTTCATAACTCTCGACCCACGATGCCGGCTCAAGGTCCAGATTGTAGTTAGGCACCTTTCTTGGCCCTTTAAAATCCTTGCACATTCGCTCATTGCGAATGGCGGGGGCAAAGCACGGCACCACCACTTGTCTGCTGCTCCCAACAAGAGGAGCTGGGGCGACTTGGGTGTCTGGGTGATCCCGACCTGGCGGGTCTCGATGATCAGGCGAGTTATCCTGGGGGAAGGGTCGCGGTCCGCTGGTTATAGTGGGCTGGTCCTCTGGCCGACTCCTGGTGCGGCTTGCCTGGGGAGTGGAATGCAGCCTATCAAGGCTGTGTGAGAACTGGGCGTTTTGAACCACCGCCGTCTTCAACATCTCAATGGCGTTCCTCACCTCTATCTCGGCAGGAGTGTTGCCGTGAATCGGAAGGGATTCCAAATGGCGAGTTGTGGCAAGGACGTTATCCACCGGGTTGGAAAAGTGACCTTGAGGTGTCTGGAATCAGGGAACGCGATCCACAGCTGGCTAAAACAGCGGGTTCGGTGGCTGGCCTGGCCCTCCCCCCGGGGCGGCTCCCGCCCCGGGAGTTCGCGGAGTGTCGAACAGGCGGGTCGGGTTGAGATCAGGGGGCAGGCGACCCTGGTTCCTCCGTTGATGGACGGCGTCAGATGCGCGCTGGTGTCTTTCAAGCTGCCAGTTGTCGGTATTCAAGCGAGCTATCTCAGCGGTAATTTGAGCTTGCCGGGTCTCGATCCTCGCGGACTCCACCTCGGCATCCCGCTGAGCCTTTGCCACCCCTTCTCTTAGCTTCGTCAATTCCGTGTTTACCGCCTCCTGGTTTTTCGGTGTGATTGGGGTCGCCATGAGCCTTGTTATTTCCGCTGCTAACTCCACCAAAATCGCGGCCGGGATTCTAGACGTCTCACCAGTTCCATCTCCGCCTGCCGGGTTTGGCGAGGGTTGAGTCGCCCCTGCCATGTAAACGGCGATCTAACGGCGAGTCCGGTCAAGAACTTCGGGGTCCATGGCCAGTGACAAGCCCCCAAGGCAGCCCCCGTGTAGAGACTGGATTGAATCTGAATCGCCCATGGACGATTCCTCATCAGTGTTGACCGGCATGGTTTCCTGGGTCGCTGAGTGTTATGGTTCATCGGATCCCTACATGAATCCAACAAAGACCGGGCGGGTTAGGTTTGGCGTCACGACCGGGCGGACGTACCTGGCCGGCTCGATGATGTCGGAGGAGGTGTCCGGCTCAGGCACGGGCGATCCAATCATGCCGATGAAGACGCTGATCCTACAGCAGGGGACCGTGTAACCAGATTCGATCGAATCCGCCTCGGGCCCGCATAGCAAGTTGTTGATGTAGTACTTCCCGCGACGGCTCTGGGTCATGAGCCCCGTCGCATAGCTCCCAAACCCTGGTAGGGCTCCCTTTGAGAACTCAACTCCACCGTGCGTAGGCCCCACGGTGGGCGCCAATTGTCGTGGTTTTGTCACGGCAGATGTCCTCGTGAAAGGACTTAGTGTTGGAACCATCGCACCTTGGTGGCGACTCAAAGGGGTTCAACGTGAGCGAGACAGAGATTTACCCAGGTCCGGCCCCTCGTGAGGAGGTAAAAGGCTACGCCCTCCTTGTAATCGAAACTCCATCAATACAACACAAAGCAGGACGTAGGCTTTTACCTCCTCACGAGGGGCCGAACCTGGGTAAATCTCTGTCTCGCTCCCGTTCAACCCCTTTGAGTCGCCACCAAGGTGCGATGGCTCCAACACTAAGTCCTTTCACGAGGACATCTGTCGTGACAAAACCACGACACAATAGGAGCCTCGTATCTCGTTCTTAGGTTACGACAGATTGTCCAATCTTCCGCTAGGCCAGTCACAGAGTTGCCCCTGGTAGCCCCCGGTGATTCACCAGTTGGACCAAAACTCATGAGAAGCACTGGCTCGGGTTGTTGATTAAATTATCTTCGGGTTAATTACTCCCTATGCGGTTCATTAGTTATTAGGCAAACAATACCAAAGGTGGGCCTTGCCAAACCAGTTTTAAACTAATCCGGATTATCAATGGGGTCCCCATAACAACCTCGACCGTGTTAGGAGCGCTCAATTATGGAATATAACACCAGTACCCGAAACTAAGGCGACAAAGATGGAACAAAACACCAGGCTAGAAGGCCAAGCCTTCCACCTTTTACCTAGTATATAGGTGCATTAAATTAAATAGCAACTATAAGGTGATATATAAAGGACCCATGTCGTACACGGTGGTGACGAACTTGACGAATCCACGATCTTTGGAGGTCGACGGTAGGGATTTCGGCAAGCGTGGGCACGACATGGGGGAGGAAGAAGGAGTCCGACAAGGAAACATCCGAGGCAACGACTTCGATCAATGAGCAGGCCATGCGCGGCTTGGGCCTTGGGTGATGCTGGGCGAGGCCGACGCTCTACTCGCGTAGCGGCGCAACTGGCCCATGCGACCCCACGTGGTCAATGTGGTGAGCAGATCGACCACGCACGAGCGTGCTCGTCCTCACGAACAAAACAGAGGCGAGGCAACAGCTCCTGGTAGATGATGGTGATGGCGACGCGGCACTCCGATGGCTAGATGGGGCAGAGGTCAACGGGGATGGGGTCTTCGGTGCGGGGTCGACCAGATTCGAGGATGAGGTGCCCGATCCGGGCTTGGTGGCGGCTTGACTTACTCGGCATCCTTGGCAGCTCCTCGAGAGAGAGGTCGCGTAGAGAGGCGGGAGCGTGACGAGGTGTCGCTGGTCCATGGCGTGGGAACAGCAGGGCTTGGAGGCGGGGGTCAGAGGTTGCACGGGGGCGTGGGGCTTCCTGCGGGAGAGCGGCAGCACGGGTGCGGGCGAACATGATGATAGGGCAACGAGGCGACTCGGACGGTCGGAAGGAGGCGAGGCGCCAGCGGCTTCGACACCATGGCGTGAGCGGCGCGGAACTGGGTCTCTGGGATGGGGCTCCAGTGCGTGCGGGGAGCAACTATTGTGGCACTGGGGCTGCTTCCTTCGGCGGCATGCTTGGCTGCCTTCGTAGCAAGGAGAGGAGGGGCACGGGAGCCATGGGGCTTAGGTGGCTGGAGTCCTCGGGGAGGCGGCGCGGTTGACCCGATGGGAGAAACGAGGTGTGGTGGTGGCGCTGTCGGGAGGGGGGGATTGGCAAGCTAGGGTTTGGGTAGGATTAGACTACATTTCATATATAAATAACAAAAGGTTTTAAAAATAGGGTCTAAATGGCCCTCCGATTAAATCATATGGCTGAGAATAACTAGGTTAGGAAGACCAATTGACAAACCGATGATGGTTTGGGATATTACGGGGTTGGTCCGGACCCAATGGTCACGACCTTACTTTCGGGTCCGGGGGAGTTCCGGGCTAGGTTGTGCGTAGGGTCGGTGCACTCTGCGGAGGGGCTAGGCATAGAAGAGAGGGAAAACGGGCAACCCCGTGATAGAGTTTAAAATACCGGAACGTCCAACAATTGATCAGCTATAGTGTCGCTATAGGTTTAGCGGTTCGTGTATCAAACGAACTCCGATTGCGACGAAATTTGGGAGGCGGCCTACCTATATTTAAATAAGACCGCACGCCAAGTTTCAACCCAATCCGAGAAAGATTTATACACACTTTTTAAAACAACATTTTAACGATGCCGTGGGCGCGTGCGTGTGTGGTTGGTCTCAAAATGGTCAATGACGAAGATGGAGGGAACTGAAAACTACAAACAGATGCAAGTTTTGAAAACTGATGATATCAGAGTGCCGATGAAATGTGGATGATGCGCATGATGCAATGCTGAATGTGACAAACAAATAATCACAGGGCGGCAATAGAATAAAAAAGGGGAATCTTCTAGAGCGTCGGTCTCGCGTTGTTACAACTCTCCTACAGTAAAAGGAGATCTCGCCCCAAGATCTAAAAATGAAAAGGGGAAGAGAAAGAGCAAGAGCAATAGGTAAAACTTAGTCGCTTCTTTGACAAACGATTGAAACCAATGAAACTTAGAGGTTGCAAAGAGATGAAGAATTACAAGAAGAACAAGCAAGAATTCGAACAAAAATTCGGCAGCACTTCGGTAGGAAATTGTTGCAAAATTTGGTAAGATGGAAAGATCTTGACAAGATTCACAACAAACCAACTAAATTGATAAGAAAGGAAAGAACATGAAAGAAGACACAACATTCTAGTTAAATGAATAAGAAAGCAAAGAACACGATCTTGACAAAACAAGATAATGGATAAAAGAGAGCAACATCACAACAACTCTCGAACAAGAGAATAGAAATTAGATTATTGGGAAGAAAGAATGAAGAAGAAAATGAAAACTTCTACCACAATTGAATTTGGCAAACATCCTTGCAATAAGAATTGAACGTAGTTGTTGGAAAACCAACAACGAAAAAGAACAAGCTTGTAGTGAACTTATGAAAACCATCCCAAAATAATGAGGTGACAACTAGCCACTAACAGAAACAAGGATAGATTGGGAGCAACAAGATATGCAGAACTTCTTGCACTAAGAGGATACATTGAGAACTTTCACCATAATAGCAACAATCCTTAGGAAAAGCTTTAGGTGAAAACTAAACCAAGATACTTCAATGAACAAATCATGGGATGAAAATATCTCATGATCAAAGAATTTGGTGGGTTTAAATATCTCATTCTTGAAACAATTTTCTTCGAGCCTCCTTGTGAGTCAAGAATGCTACAACACCACCTCAAAGGA
This sequence comes from Hordeum vulgare subsp. vulgare, assembly GCF_904849725.1. Taxonomy (NCBI): domain Eukaryota; kingdom Viridiplantae; phylum Streptophyta; class Magnoliopsida; order Poales; family Poaceae; genus Hordeum; species Hordeum vulgare. The sequence goes on from NC_058519.1 coordinate 510,109,102, forward strand.
AAAGGAGGAAGAATTGCACTTCGAAATGCAAGAGAATGTATACTTGACGTTCTCCAACAATAATCTTGAAGAACACCTTGAGAATGAATAAAATCCTTGATGAACCACCATGAAGAACCACTTGGAAGAACTGCGGAACGAAATGATGATAGAAAGAGTTGAAGGTTAACAAGAATAAGATTGAAGCCTTGCAAAGATTTAGATGTAGCTTCACGAAGAGATACTTGAGGAAAACTTCGAACTCCCGAAAGAAAAGAAAATAAAGCACTTGGGATAAGAATTTGATATCATGAGCCACTCTGTAAGAAGAATTGATATCATTTGATGAAACAAGAATAAGAAGTATGTTGTGCTCATCCTTCATCAAGTTAAACTGATGACAAGCAACGGATTTAGAATATGACTTATTCTTATTGAAAAGACTAAAGAGAGATAGATAGGGCACACACTTGAAAAACCTTCGAAAGTATCATCGGTAAGAATTTGATATGGCAGAGGATACTACAAATGAACTGGGCCACAAGAGGACAAGAGAGCATGATTCGATTAGAGAATGCTTGAACAAGCCACCAATACGAATTTAAAAATGAATGAGGATACCAAGACTGAATGGAGATACATGAGAATGAAGAGATCTTGATCGACCTAGAAGAAAACTTGAACAAGCACCGGAATAATTGAGAGATGAACCAAGATACAACAATTGCGAAGAATTTGAAAATGAAGGCTGAAATATGAGAATGAAGAAATCTTCTGGATTACTGAACTTCAAAGGATCGAGAAAAGAAAACAACTCTGGCATCCACCGGATAGATATGCAAGCAATTACTCATGAGTGGAAACAATTTGAGAGAGAGAACAAATCTGAGATCACAATCTTAAAAAGGATGGACCACGATTTAAGAATAACACTTCTTCGGTCTCCAATGGTGAGAATGATGGCGACAAGCACCATCAAGAATTACTGAGACACTGCGAAACAATTAATGAGGAAAAAGGTTGAGCCAACAATGAAAATGATTTTGAAGCGATATTGGAGAATAAATATGACTGCTGGAATGCATACTTACGTCACCTTGAAACAAAATAGAGATCTCCGAAAAAGATTAGAAGAGCCAGGTAAGATCGTGGGAAAACTTGTGGGTTATGGGCCCACTCAAAAGAAACACCGTTGAAGGAATTGCTTTGAAAAGAGATATTGTACCGGTCTAAATGAAAATTTGATCAGGTTGGGAACCTTTAAATATTTGAAAAGATTGAGAACAAGAAACTTTTGAGATACCTTCAATACTCCAGATGGAATACAGAGGGATGAATGAACAAGACAGGCTTGGATAAGAATTCCAACACATAAATCATTTAAAGGGTTAAAAGTATATGATGAACACCGAAAGCTTGAATTGAATCCACCATAGAAGAAATGACGAACTTAACACTGAGCATCTTCACAATGAATCACCACCTAGAATAAGAAGGAAAAGATAGCGGAAGCAACACTAAATGAAAGGCACTTGGATGATAATTGAATCACTGAATAAAAAGGGCGGGGGGGCGGGGAAAAAAGACAACTTCGGACATATGAGATGCACTCCAGAAAGAAATGAAGGATTGATCTTGCAAATATTGGCGAGGATAGAATTCACTTGAAGAGGAGCACCCCGGTTGGTAAAGATTTGACATGATGCTACGGCAACAGACAACAGCGCCAGAAATTGACACGTTGACAGAGACTGGGCTTGCGTTGGTTTTTCCCTTGAAGAGGAAAGGGCGATGCAGCACAGGAGCAGTAAGTATTTCCCTCAGTTTGAGAACCAAGGTATCGATCCAGAAGGAGGGTCTCGTCAAGTCCAGAGTACCTGCGCAAACACAAACAAGCTTTCACCCAACGCTTCAAAGGGGTTGTCAATCCCTTCAAGATTGTTTGCAAAGTGAGATCTAAAGGCGGAAAGTGCAACGAAGTAAAAAAGTGTAAGGCTGAAAATATGGTGTGGAGTAGACCCGGGGGCCATAGTGTTCACTAGAGGCTTCTCTCAAAATAGCAAATATCACGGTGGGTGAACAAATTACTGTCGAGCAATTGATAGAACCGCACAAAGTCATGACGATATCTAAGGCAATGATCATACATATAGGCATCACGTCAGAGACAAGTAGACAGATACTTTCTGCATCTACTACTATTACTCCACACATCGACCGTTATCCAGCATGCATCTAGTGTATTGAGTTCATGAAGAACAGAGTAACGCCTTAAGCAAGATGACATCATGTAGAGGGATAATCTCAAACCAATGATGAAAACCCCATCTTTTTACCCTTGATGGCAACAACACGATGCGTGCCTCGCTACCCCTTCTGTCACAGGGTGAGGTCACCGCACGGTATGAACCCAAAACCAAGCACTTCTCTCATTGCAAGAATCATAGATCTAGTTGGCCAAACAAAACCCACAACTCGAAGAGAATTACAAGGATATGAAATCATGCATAAGAGAGATCAGAAGAAACTCAAATAAGATTCATAGATAACCTGATCAAAAATCCACAATTCATCGGATCTCGACAAACACACCGCAAAACAAGATTACATCGGATAGATCTCCATGAAGATCATGGAGAACTTTGTATTGAAGATCCAAGAGAGAGAAGAAGCCATCTAGTTACTAGCTATGGACCCGTAGGTCTATGGTGAACTACTCACGCATCATCGGAGAGGTCATGGTGTTGATGAAGAAGCCCTCCGTGTCCGAATCTCCCCTCCGGCACGGCACCAGAACGAGCCCCAGATGGGATCTTGCGGAGACAGAAGCTTGCGGCGGCGGAAAAGTACTTTCGATGATCTCCTGATTTTTTTGGGATTTTTAGGGAATATATAGGCGCAACCCCTAGGGCAGTGGGCGTACAGGGGGCCCACAAGCCTGTGGGCCGCGGCGTCCCCCCAGGCCGAGGGGTGAGGGCTTGTGGGGCCCCTGCGGCCCCCTTGCCTTGGCTCTCAAGTCTCCTGATCTTCTTCCGTTACGGAAAAATTATTTTCGGGGATTTTATTCCGTTTGGACTCCGTTTCAAAATCTCATCTCAAAGGGATCAAAAACATGGAAAAAACAGGAACTGGCACTTGGCAGTGAGTTAATAAGTTAGTCCCAAAATATATATAAAAGGCATGCAAAACATCCAAAGTCTGACGAGATAATAGCATGAAACCATCAAAAATTATAGATACGTTGGAGACGTATCAAGCATCCCCAAGCTTAACTCCTGCTTGTCCTCGAGTAGGGAAGTGATAAAGAATGAATTTTTTATGTGGAATGCTACCTAGCATAGTTGTCCTTTGCTAATTCTTTCACGTGACATGAATGTTCAGATCCGTAAGATTCAAAACAATAGTTTGCTATTGACATGAAAACAATAATACTTCAAGCAAACTAGCAATGTAATCATGTACTTTCAAAATAACAAGGCCAAGGAAAGTTATCCCTACAAAATCATATAGTCTGGCAATGCTCCATCATCCTCACACAACTAATGTAAATCATGCACAACCCCGGTATTGGCCAAGTAATTGTTTTCGCACTCTTACTTTCTCAAACCTTTTATAACTATCACGCAATACATGAGCGTGAGCCATGGATATAGCACTATAAGTGGAATAGAGTGTGGTGGTGGTTGTGAGACAAAAAGGAGGAGATGGTCACATTGACTCGGCGTATCAAAAGGCTATGGAGATGCCCATTAATAGATATCTATGTGAATGAGTAGGGATTGCCATACAAAGGATGCACTAGAGCTATAAGTACATGAAAGCGCAAAACTAGAACTAGTGGGTGTGCATCCAACTTGCTTGCTCACGAAGACCTAGGGCAATTTTGAGGAAGCCCATCATTGGAATATACAAGCCAAGTTATCTAATGTAGATTCCCACTAGCATATGGTAGTGACAAAGCAAGAAGCCTCAATCATGAAGAACATGGTGCTATTATGAAGCACAAGTGTGGAAAAAGATAGTAGCATTGTCCCTTCTCTCTTTTTCTCTCTTTTTTTTATTTGGGATCTTAGGCCTCTTTTTTATTTATTTTTCTCTTTTCTCTTTTTTTATTTTTGGGCTCTTTGGCCTCTTTTTTTATTTCCTCCCATGGGACAATGCCCTAATAATGATGATCATCACACTTTTATTTACTCACAGCTCAAAATGATGATGACTCTATAGGAAATGCCTCCGAGAGTGTACCGGGATGTGCAACGATCTAGCTGTTGGGTAACGTAGCATAAATTCAAACTTTTCCTACGCATATTCAGATCTTCCTATGGAGAGACCAGAAACGAGAGAGGGGTGAGTGCATCTTCATACCTTTTAAGATCGCTAATCGCAAGCATTGCTAGAACGCGGTTGATGGAGTCATATTCGCGGCGATTCAGATCGCGGTGTGATTCCGATCTAGTGCCGAACCCCGGCACCTCCGCGTTCAACACACGTGCAGCCTGGTGACGTCTCCCGTACCTTGATCTAGCAAGGAGGAGGGAGAGGTTGGGGAAGATCTGAGGCAGCACGACGACGTGGTGTCGATGTAGAGACGAGGTCTCCCGGCAGGGCTTCGCCAAGCACCGGCAGAGAGGAGAAAGAAGAGCAGGGTTGCGCCGAGGGAGAGGGAAAACTGTGTCCTCAAAAGCCCAAAAGTGCCCACTATATATAGGAGGAGAGGAGGGGTGGCCACCCCTAGGGTTCCCACCCTAGTTGGTGCGGCAGCCCCCCCAGATGGCAGGTGTGGCGGCCAGGGCAAGGGGGAGGGGTGGCGCACCCCTAGGTGGGCCTTAGGCCCACCTGCGCCTAGGGTTCCCCCCCTCTCCACCTCCTGTGCCTTGGCTGAGTGTGGGGGGTGCACCAGCCCTCCTAGGGTCTGGTTCCCTCCCACACTTGGCCCATCTAGCCTCCCGGGGTCGTTGCCCCCTTCCGATGGACCCCCGGGGACACCTCCGGTGGTCCCGGTGGTCCCAGTACATTACCGGTGACGCCCGAAACACTTCCGGTGTCTGAAACCATCCGTCCTATATATCAATATTTACCTCCGGACCATTACGGAGCTCCTCGTGACGTCCGAGATCTCATCCGGGACTCTGGACAACTTTCGATAACCTCGTATAACAATTCCCTATAACCCTAGCGTCATCGAACCTTAAGTGTGTAGACCCTACGGGTTCGGGAGACAGGTAGACATGACCGAGACATCTCTCCGGCCAATAACCATCAGCGGGGTCTGGATACCCATGGTAGCTCCCACATGCTCCATGATGATCTCATCGGATGAACCACGATGTCAAGGATTCAGTCAATCCCGTATACAATTCCCTTTGTCTGTCGGTATAGAATTTGCCCGAGATTCGATCGTCGGTATACCTATACCTTGTTCAATCTCGTTACTGGTAAGTCTCTTTACTCGTTCAGTAGCACGTCATCGTGTGACTAACTCCTTAGTCACATTGAGCTCATGATGATGTTCTACCGGGTGGGCCCAGAGATACCTCTCCGTCACGTGGAGTGACAAATCCCGATCTCGATTCGTACCAACCCAACAGACACTTTCAGAGGTACCCGAAGTGCACATTTATAGTAACCCGGTTACGTTGACGTTTGATACACCCAAAGCACTCCTACGGCATCCGGGAGTTGCACAATCTCACGGTCGAAGGAAAAGACACTTGACATTAGAAAAGCTTTAGCATACGAACAATACGATCTAGTGCTACGCTTAGGATTGGGTCTTGTCCATCACATCATTCTCCCAATGATGTGATCCCGTTATCAATGACATCTAATGCACATGACCAGGAAACCATGATCATCTATTGACTAATGAGCTAGCCAACTAGAGGCTTGCTAGGGACACATTGTGATCTATTTATTCACACATGTATTACTGTTTCCTGTTAATACAATTGTAGCATGAACAATAGACGATTATTATGAACAAGGAAATATGATAATAACCATTTTATTATTGCCTCTAGGGCGTATTTCCAACAGTCTCCCACTTGCACTAGAGTCAATAATCTAGTTACATTGTGATGTATCGAACACCCATAGCATTATGGTGTTGATCATGTTTTCCTCGTGGAAGAGTTTAGTCAACGGTTCTGCAACATTCAGATCCGTGTGTACTTTACAAATCTCTATTACTCCACTTTGGACATTGTCCTGAATGGAGTTGCAGCGGCGTTTGATGTGCTTCGTCTTCCGGTGAAACCTGGGCTCCTTGGCTATGGCAATGGCCCCAGCGTTATCATAGACGATTTTCATTGGACCCGACGCGCTTGGAACCACTCCAAGGTCGGTGATGAGCTCCTTCATCCAAATTCCTTCATGAGCTGCTTCTGAAGCAGCTATGTACTCCGCTTCACATGTAGATGCTGCCACGACTTCTTGCTTGCTGCTCCACCAGCTCACTGCCCCACCATTCAAAACATATACGTATCCGGTCTGTGACTTAGAGTCATCCGGATCTGTGTCGAAGCTAGCGTCGATGTAACCCTTTACGACGAGCTCTTCGTCACCTCCATAAACGAGAAACATTTCCTTAGTCCTTTTCACGTACTTAAGGATATTCTTGACCGTTGTCGAGTGTTCCATACTGGGATCACTTTGGTACCTCCCTACCAAACTTATGGCAAGGTTTATATCAGGTCTGGTACACAGCATGGCATACATAAGAGAGCCTACGGCTGAAGCGTAGGGACATAACTCATCTTCTCTCTATCTGCTGCCGTGGTCGGCGACTGAGTCTTACTCAATCTCATACCTTGCAAAACTGGCAAGAACCCTTTCTTTGAGTTTTCCATATTGAACTTCTTCAATATCTTGTCAAGGTATGTACTTTGCGAAAGACCCATGAGGCGTCTCGATCTATCTCTATAGATCTTGATGCCCAATATGTATGCAGCTTCTCCAAGGTCCTTCATTGAAAAACTCTTGTTCAAATAGGCCTTCATGCTCTCCAACATCTCTATATTATTCCCCAACAATAATATGTCATCCACATACAGTATGAGGAAAGCTACAGAGATCCCACTCACTTTCTTGTATAGGCAGGCTTCTCTGTAAACCTGTATGAACCCAAACGCTTTAATCACCTCATTAAAGTGAATGTTCCAACTGCGAGATGCTTGCACCAGCCCATAGATGGAGCGCTGGAGCTTGCACACTTTTTAGCACCCTTAGGGTCGACAAAACCTTCTGGTTGCATCATATACAACTCTTCCTTAAGGTTCCCGTTAAGGAACGTTGTTTTGACGTCCATTTGCCAAATTTCATAATCATAAAAGGCGGCAATTGCTAACATGATTCGGACTGATTTCAGCTTCTCTATGGGAGAGAAAGTCTCCTCATAGTCAATTCCTTGAATTTGTCGAAACCCTTTGCGACAAGTCGAGCTTTATAAACGGTTACATTACCGTTTGCACCAGTCTTCTTCTTGAAGATCCATTTATTTTCTATGGCTCGCCGGTCATCGGGCAAGTCCACCAAAGTCCATACTTTGTTCTCATACATGGATCCTATCTCGGATTTCATAGCTTCAAGCCATTTGTCAGAACCCGGGCCCGCCATCGCTTCTTCATAGTTCGAAGGTTCACCGTTTTCTAACAACATGACTTCCATTACAGGGTTGCCGTACCACTCTGGTGCGGAGCGTACCCTTGTGGACCTTCGCGGCTCAGTAGTAACTTGATCCGAAGCTTCATGATCATTATCATTAACTTCCTCTTCAGTTCGTGTAAGCGCCACAGGAACAACTTCCCGCGTTGCGCCACTATCCTGTTCGAGAGGGGGTGTAATTACCTCATCAAGTTCTACCTTCCTCCCACTTACTTCTTTCGAGAGAAACTCTTTCTCTAGAAAGGATCCGTTATTGGCAACAAAGGTTTTACCTTCGGATCTAAGATAGAAGGTATACCCAATAGTTTCCTTAGGGTATCCTATGAATACGCATTTCTCCTCTTTGGGTTCGAGCTTTTCTGGTTGAAGTTCTCTTCACATAAGCATCGCAGCTCCAAACTTTAAGAAACGACAACTTAGGTTTCTTGCCAAACCATAGTTCATACGGTGTCATCTCAACGGATTTAGACGGTGCCCTATTTAAAGTGAATGCTGCAGTTTCTAATGTGTATCCCCAAAATGATAGCGGTAAGTCGGTAAGAGACATCATATATCATACCATATCTAATAAAGTGCGATTACAACGTGCAGACACTCCGCTGCGTTGCGGTGTGCGAGGCGGCGTCAGTTGTGAAACGATACCACACTTCCTTAGGTGTGTGCCAAACTCATGACTCAAATATTCTCCTCCACGATCAGATCGTAGACACTTAATTTGTCTGTCACGTTGATTCTCGATCTCACTCTGAAATTCCTTGAACTTTTCAAATGTCTCAGATTTGTGCTTCATCAAGTAGATATACCCATGCCTACTCAAATCATCGGTGAGAATGAGAACATAACGATCGCGACCGCGAGCTTCAACATTCATTGGACCACACACATAAGTATGTATTATTTCCAATAAGTCGGTTGCTCTCTCCATTATTCCTGAGAATGGAGTCTTAGTCATCTTGCCCATGAGGCATGGTTCGCATGTGTCAAATGATTTAAAGTCAAGAGACTCTAATAGTCCATCAGTATGGAGCTTCTTCATGCGCTTAACGCCGATATGACCAAGGCGGCAGTGCCACAATTATGTGGGACTATCATTGTCAACTTTACATCTTCTGGTACTCACACTATGAATATGTGTAACATCACGATCGAGATTCATCAAGAATAAACCATTCACCAGCGGAGCATGACCATAAAACATATCACTCATATAAATAGAACAACCATTATTCTCTGACTTAAATGAGTAGCCGTCTCGCATTAAGCAAGACCCTGATACAATATTCATGCTCAAAGATGGTACTAAATAACAATCATTAAGGTTTAAAACTAATCCCGACGGTAGATGTAGAGGTAGCATGCCGACGGCGATCACATCGACCTTGGAGCCATTCCCGACGCGCATCGTCACCTCGTCATTGACCAGTCTCCGCTTATTCCGCAGGGCCTGCTTTTAGTTGCAAATGTGAGCAACAGCACCGGTATCAAATACCCAGGAGCTACTACGAGCGCTGGTAAGGTACACATCAATAACATGTATATCACATATACCTTTAACGTTGCCGGCCTTCTTGTCCGCTAAGTATTTGGGGAAGTTCCGCTTCCATTGACCCTTTCCCTTGCAATAGAAGCACTCAGTCTCAGGCTTGAGTCCATTCTTTTTCTTCTTCCCGGTATCTGGCTTACCGGGCGCGGCAACGGCTTTGTCATCTTTCTTGAAGTTTTTCTTACCCTTGCCCTTCTTTAAACTAGTGGTCTTGTTGACCATCAACACTTGATGCTCTTTCTTGATTTCTACTTCTGCAGACTTGAGCATCGAGTACAACTCGGGAATGGTCTTCTCCATCCCTTGCATGTTGTAGTTCATCAAAAAACCTTTGTAGCTTGGTGGGAGAGACTAGAGGATTCTATCAACTATAGCATCATCAGGAAGTTCGACTCCAAGTGAAGTCAAACGACCGTGTAACCCAAACATTTTGAGTATGTGCTCACTGACAAAACTGTTCTCCTCCATCTTACAGCTAAAGAACTTGTCGGAGACTTCATATCTCTCGACACGGGCATGAGCTTGAAAAACTAGCTTCAGCTCTTGGAACATCTCATATGCACCGTGTTGCTCAAAACGCCTTTGGAGCCCCGTTTCTAAACTGTATAACATGCCACACCTAACCAGAGAGTAGTCATCACTCCGCGTTTGCTAGACGTTCAGAATGTCCTGGGCTGCTGCGGGAGCGGGAGGGTCACCTAGCGGCGCATCAAGGACATAAGCACTTTTAGCTGCTTCAAGGATGAACTTCAAGTTGCGAACCCAGTCCGCATAGTTGCTACCATCATCTTTCAGCTTGTTTTTCTCTAGGAATGCGTTGAAATTGAGGTTGACGTTGTCCATCTACAATATTTATAAAGACAACTTTTAGACTAAGTTCATGACAATTAAGTTCATTTAATCAAATTAAGTATGAACTCCCACTTAAATCGACATCCCTCTAGTCATCTAAGTGATACATGATCCATGTTGACTAACCCGTGTCCGATCATCACGTGAGACGGACTAGTCACCATGGTGAGCAACTTCATGATGATCGTATTCAACCATATGACTCATGTTCAACCTTTCGATCTCTTGTATTCGAGGTCATGTCTGTACATGCTAAGCTCGTCGAGTCAACCTAGGTGTTTCGCGTGTGTAAATCTGGCTTACACCCGTTGTATGTGAACGTTAGAATCTATCACACCCGATCATCACGTGGTGCTTCGAGACAACGATCCTTCGCAACGGTGCACACTTAGGGGAATACATTCTCGAAATTTTAAGAGGCATCATCTTATTATGCTACCGTCATTCTAAGCAATAAGATGAAAAACATGATAAACATCACAATGCAATCATATAGTGACATGATATGGCCATTATCATCTTTGCTCTTTCGATCTCCATCTTCAGGCATTGCATGATCACCATTGTCACCGGCGTGACACCATGATCTCCATCATCATGATCTCCATCATCGTATCTCCATGAAGTCGTCACGCCAACTACTACTATCACTACTACTATAGCTAACCGTTAGCAATGAAGTAAAAGTAGTAAGCACATGGCGTTGCATCTCATGGCGTTGCATCTCATACAATAAATTAAGAGAACTCCTATGGCTCCTGCCGGTTGTCATACTCATCGACATGCAAGTCGTGAAACCTACTACAATAACATGATCATCTATACATCATACATGCAACATCACAACTTTGGCCATATCACATCACATGTCCAACCCTGCAAAAACAAGTTAGACGTCCTCTAATTGTTGTTGCAAGTTTTACGTGGCTGATTTGGGTTTCTAGCACGAACGCTTTCTTACCTACGTGACAGCCACGACGATGATATACCAAAGCTATTTACCCTTTGTAAGGACCCTTTTCATCAAATCCAATCCGACTAGAGTGGAAGAGACAGACACCCGCTAGCCACCTTTATGCACGGTGTGCATGTCTGTCGGTGGAACCAGTCTCACGTAAGCGTACGTGTAATGTCGGTCCGGGCCGCTTCATCCCACAACGCCGCCGGAAAAGAATAACACTAGTAGCGGCAAGCAATTGACAAATCATCGCCCACAACCTTTTGTGTTCTACTCGTGCATAGAATCTACGCAGAGAAAACCTGGCTCGGATGCCACTGTTGGGTAACGTAGCATAAATTCAAAATTTTCCTACGCATATTCAGATCTTCCTATGGAGAGACCAGCAACGAGAGAGGGGTGAGTGCATCTTCATACCTTTTAAGATTGCTAAGCAGAAGCGTTGCTAGAACGCGGTTGATGGAGTCGTACTCGCGGCTATTCAGATCGCGGTGTGATTCCGATCTAGTGTCAAACCACGGCACCTTCGCGTTCAACACACGTGCAGCCCGGTGACGTCTCCCGCACCTTGATCCAGCAAGGAGGAGGGAGAGGTTGCGGAAGATCTCCGGCAGCACGACGGCGTGGTGTCGATGGAGAGACGAGGTCTCCCGGCAGGGCTTCGCCAAGCACCGGCAGAGAGGAGGAGAAAGAAGAGCAGGGCTGCGCCGAGGGAGAGGGAAAATTGTGTCCTCAAAAGCCCAAAAGTGCCCACTATATATAGGAGGAGCGGAGGGGGGTGCCACCCCTAGGGTTTCCACCCTAGGTGGTGCGGCAGCCCCCCCAGATGGGAGGTGTGGCAGCCAGGGCAAGGGGGAGGGGTGGCGCACCCCTAGGTGGGCCTTAGGCCCACCTGCGCCTAGGGTTCCCCCCCCCCTCTCCACCTCCTACGCCTTGGGCTCAGTGTGGGGGGCGCACCAGCCCACCTAGGGAATGGTTCCTTCCCGCACTTGGCCCATCTAGCCTCCCGGGGTCGTTGCCCCCTTCCGGTGGTCCCGGTGGTCCCGGTACGTTACTGGTGACGCTCGAAACACTTCCGGTGTACGAAACCATCCGTCCTATATATCAATCTTTACCTCCGGACCATTTCGGAGCTCCTCGTGACATCCGGGATCTCATCCGGGACTCCGAACAACTTTCGATAACCTCGTATAACAACTCCCTATAACCCTAGCGTCATCGAACCTTAAGTGTGTAGACCCTACGGGTTCGGGAGACACGTAGACATGACCGAGACACCTCTCCGGCCAATAACCATCAGCGGGGTCTGGATACCCATGGTGGCTCCCACTAGCTCCACGATGATCTCATTGGATGAACCAAGATGTCAAGGATTCAATCAATCCCGTATACAATTCCCTTTGTTTGTCGGTATAGAACTTGCCCGAGATTCGATCGTCGGTATACCTATACCTTGTTCAATCTCGTTACTGGTAAGTCTATTTACTCGTTCCGTAGCACATCATCGTGTGACTAACTCCTTAGTCAGATTGAGCTCATGATGATGTTCTACCGAGTGGGCCCAGAAATACCTCTCCGTCACGCGGAGTGACAAATCCCGATCTCGATTCGTACCAACCCAATAGACACTTTCAGAGGTACCCGAAGTGCACCTTTATAGTCACCCAGTTACGTTGTGACGTTTGATACACCCAAAGCACTCCTACGGCATCCGGGAGTTGCAGAATCTCATGGTCTAAGGAAAAGACACTTGACATTAGAAAAGCTTTAGCATACGAACAATACGATCTAGTGCTACACTTAGGATTGGGTCTTGTCCATCACATCATTCTCCCAATGATGTGATCTCGTTATCAATGACATCTAATGCCCATGACCAGGAAACCATGATTATCTATTGACTAACGAGCTAGCCAACTAGAGGCTTTCTAGGGACACATTGTGATCTATTTATTCACACATGTATTACTGTTTCCTGTTAATACAATTGTAGCATGAACAATAGACGATTATCATGAACAAGGAAATATGATAATAACCATTTTATTATTGCCTCTAGGGCATATTTCCAACACTAGCATGGCGTATGACGTTGAAACATCTCGCTAGCTATCTTACGATCATGCAATGGCAATACGAGAGTGACGGCACAAGTCATGAGACGAAACGGTGGGAGTTGCATGGCAATATATCTTGGAATGGCTATGAAAATGCCATAGTAGGTAGGTATGGTGGCTGTTTTGAGGAAGGCATATGGTGGGTTTGTCCACCGGCGAGAATTGCGCGGCACTAGAGAGGCTAGCAATAGTGGAAGGTGAAACTGCATCTATACCATGGACTCACATTAGTCATGAAGAACTGAATACTTGTTGCGAAAGTTTTTATTAGTAATCGAAACAAAGTGCTAAACGCATACTCCTAGGGGAATGGTTGGTAGGTGCTAACCATCGCGCGATCCTCACCTCAACACAAAGGATGACAATCAATAGATCAATTATGCTCTGACTTCCTAACATAGCGGTTCACCATACGTGCATGCTACGGGAATCACTAACTTCAACACAAATATTTCTAGATTCACAACACCCTACTAACATAGCTCTTAATATTACCAAATCCACGCCTCAAAACTAATTGAGAGGAATCAAGACTTCTCTTTCTACTCAATGCACATGAAGATGGAGGTTTTTGCATCCTCTTTGGGTACGTATCACATTTGGGACTACTTTCATAGCATAAGCCAACTACCAAATCACGCACCGCCGTGCTCTAAAAGATATAAGTGAAGCACAAAGAGCAAAAGTATCTAGCTCAAAAGATATAAGTGAAGCACTATGAGCATTCTAGCAAAATCACGATGAGTGCATGTCTCTCTCTCTCAAAAAGGTGTGCAGCAAGGATGATTGTGACACAACAAAAAGAAAATACTCCTAAGATACAAGACGCTCCAAGAAAAACACATATCATGTGGTGAATAAAAATATAGCTCCAAGTAATGTTACCGATGGATTGAAGACGAAAGAGGGGATGCCTTCCCGGGGCATCCCCAAGCTTAGGCTTTTTGGTGTCCTTGAATTTGGCTTGGGATGCCTTGGGCATCCCCAAGCTTGAGCTCTTTCCACTCCTGATCTCTTTGTCCATGAGAACATCACCCAAAACTTGAAAACTTCATAACACAAAACTTAAACAGAAACTCGTGATAACATTAGCACAAGAAAACAAACTACCACTTCTTTTAGTACTGTAGAAACCTTGAATTATATCTATATTGGTGTTGGGCTACTGTATTATCACTTTTACATGGCTAGTACCCCCGATACTAACCATAGTTTCATCAAAACAAGCAACCAACTCAACAAAAACAGAATCTGTCAAAAACATACTAGTTTGTAGCAATCTGTATACTTCGTATACTTCTGGTACCTAAACAAATCTGAAAAATTACGACGGCCTGGGAAAAGGGCATATCAACCAGCAGCAAAAATAATCAACTCAAAAGCTCTTTCTAAAAAAACCGAAAAATCATCTCGTGAGCGAAAAGTTTCTATCTTTTTCCAGCACGATCAAACAACCATTACCAAGACTAGTCATAAAGATTTTGCTTGGCTCAAACACAAAAGAAACACAAAAAACACAACCACGACAGAATTGTGATGGTGTGAACGCAACAAAACAGAAAGAAAATGATAAATTCATTGGGTTGCCTCCCAACAAGCGCTATTGTTTAACGCCCTTAGCTAGGCATAAAAGCGATAGAATCACGTATCGTCGTCTTTGGTGCTCAACCCATAAGTGGACCTCATCATGGATTCATAAGGCAATCTTATTTTCTTTCTAGGAAAGTGTTCCATGCCCTTCCTTAAAGGAAATAGAAATCTAATATTCCCTTCCTTCATATCGATGATAGCACCGATAGTCCTTAGGAAAGGTCTACCAAGAATAATAGGGCATGTAGGATTGCAATCAATGTCAAGCACAATGAAATCCAAGGGTACATAGTTCCTATTTGCAATAATAAGAACATCATTGATCCTTCCCATGGGTTTCTTGACAGTAGAATCAGCAAGATTCAAATTAAGAGAACACTCTTCAATCTCATTAAAACCCAGAACATCACATAAAGACTTTGGAATCGCAGAAACACTAGCACCCGAATCACACAAAGCATTGCACTCATAGTTTTTGATTTTGATTTTGATGGTAGGTTCCCACTCATCATGAAGCTTTCTAGGGATAGAGACTTCCAATTGAAGTTTCTCTTCAAGAGAATTTATCATAGCTTCGACGATATGATCGGTAAAGGCCTTGTTTTGGCTATAAGCGTGTGGAGAGTTTAACATGGATTGCATCAAAGAAATGCATTCAATCAAGGAGCAACTATCATAATTGAATTCCTTGAAATCCATGGTGGTAATTTCATTACTACTCAAAGTTTTGACGTCTCCTACTCCACTTTCAATGCTTTTAGCATCAAGATAGATGGACTCCGAATCATTGGGGCACTTTTCAACCAAAGTGGATTCATATCCAGCCCCATAATCATTAGGTTTGACACAAGAAACCAAAGATTCAATGGGAGTCACACCAAGCACTTTAAGATCTTCGTGATTCTCATCACGAGAACACGCCTTTTTAAGCCATTCATGTCTAGCACGAATTTGGGCAGTTCTTTCTTGGCTCTCAATCATCGAAACATGCATAGCTTTCAAAGCTTCATCCATGTTGATTTTGGGAGGAGCACATCTAACTTTCAAAGCATCAACATCACTAGGCATTCTATCAACGCTCTTAGCCAAATCGTCAATTTTGAGTAGCTTTTCCTCTATGGACGCATTGAAAATCTTTTGAGAGTTGATGACCTCTTTGATATTACTCCCTAGATCTGAGGGTAATCTATTGTAATTTCCATGAGTATTGTTGTACGAGTTACCAAAATTATTAGAGGAGTTACTAGGAAAAGGCCTAGGGACATAGTTTCCTCTAAAAGCATTGTTGTTGCCAAAGTTATTCCTACCAACAAAATTAACGTCCAAGCTAGCGTTACTACTCTCAATCAAAGAAGACAAGGGCATATCATTAGGATCCAAAGGAGCACTTCTACTAGCAACCAAATTCATTAACTCGTCCATCTTAGCACTCAACGAGTTAATTTCCTCTATAGCGTGTACCTTCTTACTAGTAGGTGACCTTTCAGTGTGCCACTGAGAGTAGTTTGTCATGATGTTGTCTAGGAATTTTGTGGCTTCCCATAACGTGATCTCAATGAACGTTCCACCTGAGGTGGAGTCCAAGATATTTCTAGAAGCGGAATTCAATCCAACATAAAAGATTTGAATAATCATCCAAAGACTCAAGCCATGAGCGGGACAATTTCTAATCATTAATTTCATTCTCTCCCAAGATTGTGCAACATGTTCATTATCAAGTTGCTTGAAATTCATGATATCACTACGGAGAGAGATAATCTTAGCCGGCGAAAAATACTTGGATATATAAGCATCTTTGCACTTATCCCAAGAATCGATACTATTTTTGGGCAAAGAAGAAAACCAAGTTTTTGCACGATCTCACAACTAGAAAGGAAAAAAGCTTCAATTTAATCACGTCATTATCCACATCTCTCTTCTTTTGCATATCTCAAAGCTTAATGAAGGTATTGAGATGGGATGCGGCATCTTCACTAGGAAGGCCGGAGAATTGCTCTTTCATAACAAGATTCAGCAAAGCGGCATTGATTTCGTATGACTCCGCACTAGTGGCGGGAGCAATCGGAGTACTAATAGAATCATTATTATTAGTATTCGAGAAGTCACAAAGTTTGGTGTTTTCATTCACGGTGACTTTGGCAAGCAAGCAAGCACACAAGAAAACAAAGAGCAAGCGAGGAAAAAGGGCGAACGAAAAGGCGAATGAAAAAAGGCAAACGAAAAAGGCAAATTGTGAAGTGGGGGAGAGGAAAACGAGAGGCAACTCGCAAACAAAATAAATGCAAGAGATGTGTTTGCGACACCTACTTGGATGAGTTCTTGACTTGATCTTCCTCCCCAGCAACAGCGCCAGAAATTCTTCTGCTACAGAAACACACAACAGTGCCAGAAATTGACACGTTGACGGAGACTAGGCTTGCGTTGGTTTTTCCCTTGAAGAGAATAGGGTGATGCAGCACTGGAGCAATAAGTATTTCCCTCAGTTTGAGAACCAAGGTATCGATCCAGAAGGAGGGTCTCGTCAAGTCCAGAGTACTTGCGCAAACACAAACAAGCTTGCACCCAACGCTTCAAAGGTGTTGTCAATCCCTTCAAGATTGTTTGCAAAGTGACATCTGAAGGCCGAAAGTGCAACAAAGTAAAAAGTGTAAGGCTGAAAATATGGTGTAGAGTAGACCCGGGGTCCATAGTGTTCACTAGAGGCTTCTCTCAAAATAGCAAATATCACGGTGGGTGAACAAATTACTGTCGAGCAATTGATAGAACCGCGCAAAGTCATGATGATATCTAAGGAAATGATCATACATATAGGCATCACGTCCGAGACAAGTAGACATATACTTTCTGCATCTACTACTATTACTCCACACATCGACCGCTATCCAGCATGCATCTAGTGTATTGAGTTCATGACGAAGAGTGTAACGCCAAGCAAGATGACATGATGTAGAGGGACAATCTCAAACCAATGATGAAAACCCCATCTTTTTACCCTTGATGGCAACAACATGATGCGTGCCTTGCTACCCCTTCTGTCACTGGGTGAGGTCACCACACGGTATGAACCCAAAACCAAGCACTTCTCCCATTGTAATAATCATAGATCTAGTTGGCCAAATAAAACCCACAACTCGAAGAGAATTACAAGGATATGAAATCATCCATAAGAGAGATCAGAAGAAACTCAAATGAGATTCATAGATAATCTGATCATAAATCCACAATTCATCGGATCTCGACAAACACACCGCAAGAGAAGATTACATCGGATAGATCTCCATGAAGATCCTGGAGAACTTTGTATTGAAGATCCAAGAGAGAGAAGAAGCCATCTAGCTACTAGCTATGGAACCGTAGGTCTATGGTGAACTACTCACGCATCATCGGAGAGGTCATGGTGTTGATGAAGAAGACCTCCGTGTCTGGATATCCCCTCCGACAAGGCACCAGAACGTGCCCCAGATGGGATCTTGCGGAGACAGGAGCTTGCGGCGGCGGAAAAGTACTTTCGATGTTCTCCTGTTTTTTTTGGGATTTTTAGGGAATATATAGGCGCAACCCCTAGGGAAGAGGGCGTCCAGGGGGCCCACAAGCCTGTGGGTCGCGGCCTCCCCCCTGGTCGTGGGGTGTGGGCTTGTGGTGCCCCTGGGGCCCCCCTGCCTTGGCTCTCAAGTCTCCTGATCTTCTTCCGTTACGGAAATATTCTTTTCGGGAATTTTATTTCGTTTGGACTCCGTTTCGAAATCTCCTCTGAAAGGGGTCAAAAACATGGAAAAACAGAAATTGGCACTTGGCACTAAGTTAATAAGTTAGTCCCAAAAAATATATAAAAGGCATGCAAAACATCCAAAGTCTAACAAGATAATAGCATGAAACCATCAAAAATTGTAGATACGTTGGAGACGTATCACATGACGACTCGAGTTGAAAAGAATTGATAAGACAATTTGATTGAGCAAAAGAATTAGCTCTCCCGTACAATATGAGAACACCTCTTGGAAAGATATGAATTCACCACTTGACATCGAAGCAACTCGAATTACCATACTCCAACAAAATCAAAAATGAGGCTTACGAAACAAACTATAACAAATTCATGACGGAGATTACGTTCGATATTTTCATGGTAAGGTTCGGACGGGCTCGATCGTACATTGGATTGTCAAATTGAAATGATGATCGAATATGCCCCCAAGGCGTAGCGAACTACAAGTCTTGTCGAAGCATATCTGTTAACAAATATCGAGATTGTTGTCACGCCCAAGATGCGACCCTATCCTCAACTTGGCACGAAGGCCTCGTCAGGGATAGAAGCGCATCTCGTCGTGTCGCAAGAATGGATATCGTTACAAGTACATGTACTGAAAATAAGAGATACATATAAAGAATTGGCTTACACTCGCCACAAGCTACATCAGAGTCACATCAGTACTTTACATAATCATCAAGAGTAAGAGCAGGGTCCGACTACGGACGGAAACAAATGAGAAAAGAAGAACGACATTCATCCTTGCTATCCCAGGTTGCCGGCCTGGAATCCATCCTAGATCGATGATGAAGAAGAAGAAGAAGAAGAAGAAGAAGAAGAAGAAGCAACTCCAAATGAACAATCAACGCGCTCGCGTCAAGTAACCTTTACCTGTACCTACAACTGGTGTTGTAGTAATCTGTGAGCCACACGGGACTCAGCAATCTCATTTCCAAAGGTATCAAGACTAGCAAAGCTTAATGGGTGAGGTATGGTTAAGTGGTGAGGTTGCAGCAGCGGCTAAGCATATATTTGGTGGCTAAACATACGAGTACAAGAATAAGAGGGGGAAGATCTACGCATAGCGGACGTAACTACTGATGATCAAATGAATGATCCTGAACACCTACCTACTTCAGACATAACCCCGCTGTGTCCTCGATCGGAGAAGGAACTCACGAAAGAGACAGTCACGGTTATGCACATAGTTGGCATATTTTAATTAAATTACTTCAAGTTATCTAGAACCAGTGTTAAACAAAGTTTCCACGTTGCCACATAACCGCGGGCACGGCTTTCCGAAAAGATTTAACCCTGCAGGGGTGCTCCAACTAGTCCATCACAAATTACCACAAGCCGCATAGAAATCCTCAACCACGAAGCTCGCGATCTCGTCGGATTCCCTAGTGGAAAAGCTCAACTCTGAGATTACCCAAAGCATCACCAGAATCCCGATGCACAAGATATCTCGGCAAAGGTAAAACTAATCCAGCAAGGCCGCCATGCTTGTCGACGATCCCGATAGGAGCCGCGTATCTCGTTCTCAGGACACGACGGATAAGCTATGCGTACGAGTGCCAAACCTCGAGTTTCCTCGCGGTGGCCCCGCACAGTGCTCTGTTTTGGACCAGCACTGGCCCTCCCTGTATTATGTAGAATTACTCCTCGGGTAGCGCTAACTCCCTATGCATTTCATTTTAACAGAATTATTATGTTGGGAAAATGTAGTACCAATGTTGGGCCTTGCCAGACCAGCTTTAATCTAAAACGAATTATCAAGGGGGTCCCCATAACAAACCCCGATCGTGTTAGGAGCGCTCAATTATGGAACATAACACCGGTAGCCGAAACTAAGGGAGCAAAGGTGGAACAAAACACCAGGCTAGAAAGGTCGAGCCTTCCACCTTCTACCAAGTATATAGGTGCATTAAAATAAATAGCATTTAATAGGGTGATAAAACCAAAAACCCATGTTATCACATGGAAGCAACTGCACCTGCAACTAGCAACGCTATCAACAGGGTTAAGCAAGCAGGAACATAGCCAATCAGTGGTTTGCTAGGTTGAACAGGTTGAAGGTTTCATGGCATTGTTGAGAGGCTGATATTTAACATGTGGTAGGCAAAGAGACATAATCGATAGAAGCGATAAAACTAGCATGGCGATGATAGTAATGGTATCTGGGGAAATGGTCATCTTGCCTGAGATCCCGCTTGGAAGAAGAATGCCTCCGTGAAGCAGACGAACCGATGTAGTCGAACGGGTCCTCACAATCCGGCACGCTGCGGAACTCTATCGAGACGAATCAAACCGGAAACACAAATCAACACACGGAATTCACCACATGATGCACAACACATATGATGCATGAGCAGCTGAATACATGCAAGTCACGGCGGGTCAAATCACACAAACAAACACTACACATTAAGTGAAGTTCAATATGCAACGAGTTGCATATTGACGAAACTCCACATATGAATTATTTAGTTCACTCCCGGTTATTTATACGGCAATATTAATTTTGTCTAACATGCAAGAGGTAAGCGGAAATTAAACTACCTATCTAGACATTTTAAATGAGGTCGGAAATGACATATAGCATCTCCGAGACGACCACACATGTTAATTTACAATACTGTCCAGATTTGAACTAATGCATTTAATTAGTTGTTAAACAGCAAAACAAACAGGTTCACGTGATTCTACGCGTCATGGCAAGCAATTTACACATAGAGATCATCTCCAACGGAGCTACGGATCAAAAGATACAAGCACCGCAAGATATGCTGGCATGAATGCAATATGCGTTCAACGATGGTCACGAGCACTTCAAAACATACAACCAGAAAGAGAAAATGAAACTACACGAGATTCTAAGCAAGTTTCATGTAGGACTCGATCACAACGGAGCTACGGATCAACACCTACGAGCAAAACAAGAAATCACTACAATGTGCCAAAATCAGCCACATAGCATTTTCTACACCCCGCAACTATGGGCTACACAACTCCGATAAACTCAAGCAAGGCATGACACGAAATAGGGCAAGAAGCACTAATACAAACAACTAACAACAACTATCATGGCAGCAAGGAACACTAGGAAAAGAAGACACAACATGGCATCGCACACACTATTTCAGACTTCGTGAAAATTACACCTCATGAAAGTGCAGTTTTCGATCTGAAGCCATATTGACAGAAGCAAAACCTATAGCTACAGGACTCCAAATGGCATGAAAAATCACAGGATGCTATAGAAACACAAGGGCTACAACTAACTCCATTGGACCAACCTCAAAAGAGCTAGAGATCAAAAGATAGAAGCAAGACAAGACAGCAACAAAATATAACAGATTCCAGACTTAGAAATATTTCAGCACCTCCAACTCAGCACTATTTCTAGCAACTTGAGAGCAAGCAAACCACACCTAAACATGCATTTCCATTGCAACCAGAAATACCAGGGGCTAGACAAAACATCAAAGAACAAGTCTCTAGTTGACAACTCCGTCAAACGAAGCACGGAATAAATCCTACGAATTAAACAAAACGGCATCACAACAAAATATCGCGCGAACTAACTTAATTGAAAGCTAAAACTAATTGCACAGAAAAATCCCATGGGTTTTTCTACCCCGAAAACATATAAAATATGTGGGGTTGCACAACAAAAAATAAAGCCACACATAAATGCGAGAAATAAACCTAGACACGGAAAATAATCTAGCGGCAAATCCTACACGCAAAGATACAAATGACCGCTCTGAAATACATGGAAAATAGGTTCCTAAAACATGGGAATTTCTAATACGGCATTCGGGCTATACGGTCTTGCGCGAAAAATAAATACGGCGTATATCCTATCTAGACAGCACGCTAATCTATGCATTCGACACATCAAACAACGCCAAATAATTATGCAAGTTTTATAAACGGATTCTACGCGAAATTCTACACCAAAACCATATATTACTCGCTTCGTTCCGACTAACGGATTAAAATCTACGAACGTTTTAATATACGTATATATCTGGAATAAGTCTAATTCGGAAAAGACCTAAATACTTAACGGGCCGAATCTACCTAATGCTACAGGGGGGAAGAGGCTCACCTCGGTGGGCCGGCCTGTTGGAGCGAAGGCAGGTGGCCGAGCTGGGCCGAGGCGGTTGGCCAGCATGGCCTGGGCTGCGAGGCAGGCCACGGGGGCGAGGAGGCCCAGGCTGCGGTCAACGGCCTCGAGGAGAAGCTCCCTCGTCTCCCAGCTTGCCACAAGCGAGCGACCAGGGCAACGTCGGCGGTGCCTGGGGCTCCGGCGAGCGGCTACCGGGGCGGGGCGAGGCAGATCCGACGGGGCATGGCCGGGGTCCGGCGAGGCTAACCTCCAAGCGACGGGACGCTGCGGGACCCGGCGAGGCAGGCCCTGGGCGGCGCTAGGGCGACGGAAGGCCAGGAGGCGCGGGGAGGCAGCGGCGACCACGGGCTGACAGCGGCGGACGGCGCAGGTGAGGGTGCGGCGGCCGGATCCAGCGAGATCCCGGCGGCGGCGGCCGACGACAAGGACGGTACGAGGGGCGGCGGGGCGGCACTCGCGACGGGAGCTGCTGGAGGAGGCCGCGACGGGAGCAGGGAGACGCACGAGCGGCTCGGGACGAGGCGATCTCGCGAGATGGGCTCGGCGGGCCGGTCGCGGGCTCGGCGGGCCCGGCGGCGCTGAGGAGGTTGAGGGGAGGAGAGAGAGAGGATTAGGTTTTCGGCGCGGATTCCGAGGTAGGGGAGGAGAGGGGCTGTCTAAAGTAATACCCGGGGGCTATTTATAGACAAATGGGGGCTAGGTTTAGCGAAATTTCGACCTGGATCCAACCGCGGGGTCGCATTCGAACGATTCCGCACGTGGGGATGGGTACGCGGCCGTGTAGAGTGGTTTACCAGAGATGAGAGGGAAACGGGCGACGCGGCAACGAATTTTTAAAACACCCACAAACGTCCGACGGTAGACCGAATATGGTACCGCTACAGTCGACCGTTCGGGTATCAGACGGTCTCCGATCGTGACGAAATTCGATAGGCGGGCTGGCTATAACTAATCACGACCGCATGCGAAGTTTCACCCCGATCAGAGAAAAATTTACGCACACTTTTAAAACAGGGTTTCGACGATGCCGCGGGCGCGTGGGAGTGCGGTCGGGCTCAGAACGGTCAACGACGAGAACCGGCAACTAACAACGGATGCAAGTTTTGAAAATTGGCGGCAACGGAGATGCCGATGCAATGCAGATGATGCGCATGATGCGATGATGCGACAAAATAAAAATAGACACACGACGAAAAACGGAAAGAAGGGGGAATCTTCTGGAACACCGGCATTGGGCTGTCACAACTCTCCTACACTACAAGAGGATCTCGCCCCGAGATCCAAGAATGAAAGGGGGAGAGGATGAGAAAGAACAAGAGGTAAAAATTTAGTCGCTTCTTTGACAAACGAGTGAAACCAACGATCCTTGAAGGTTGCAAAGAGATGAGAAATGATATGAGAAAGAAGCAAGAATTCACGAAATATTTCGGCAGCACTTCGGTAGGAAAATGGCACAAAAAATTCAAAAAGGTGGAAGAAACAGACAATATTAACAACAAACAAGTACATATAGCAAGGGAACACCATGATCTTGACAGAACAACAAGATTGACCCAAAAGAGCAATATCACAATGCCTCCGGAACAAGAGAATAGGAACTAGCTCATACGGAACAAGATAACGAAGAAAAGAATGACAACTACTAACTCCAATGAACTTGGCAAGCATCCTTGCAAGAAGAATTGGACGGATTTGTTGGAAAACCAACAACGAAAAGAACAAGATAGTTGTGGGCTTATGGAAACCTTTTCAAACTAACGAAGTGACAACCAGCCACTAACAGAACAAGGATTGTTTGGGAGAAACAAGATATGGACAATTTCTTACACCAAGAGGATACATTGTGAACTTGGATTAATGATAAGCACCATGATAGCAACAATCCATAGAAAAGGCTTTAAGTGAAAACCAAACCATATAGCTCAATCAAGAAATCATGGGTTCAAATATCTCATGATCATAGAATTGGTGGGTTTAATTATCTCATTCTTGAAAGGAAATCTCTTCGAGGCTCCTACACTAACAAGAAGGTTATAATACCACCTCAAAGGATAAAGGAAGAACAAATGCACTTGGGAATGCAAGAGAACGGATACTTGAGAAAAGAATTGATATCATGAGTCCTCCGGAAGAAGAATTGAAATCTCTTGCAAGAAGGAAGGACAATAATAATTATTATGTTATGCTCATCCTTCATCAAGTTTAATTGATGACAAGCAACGGATTTAGCATACCAATTATTCTTATAGAAATGAATCTTGAAGAGGCAGAGAGATAAGCGCCACTTGAAGAATAATTGAAGGATGCACCGGTAAGAATTCACAACTGAATGGAAATTCCAAGAATGCATGGAAACACATGATAATGAAGAGATCATGATCCACCTGAAAGAAAACTTGAACAATGCACCGGATAATCGAGAGATGAACGAAGAGACAACAATTGAGAAGAATTGAGGATGAAAGCTGAAAGCTGAGAACGAAGAATCTTCTAAAATGATGGCCTTTGGAGGAACGAGAATGAAAACAACTCAGAAATGCTCCGGATAGCAAGAAACAGATTCTCATGATTGGAAACAAATCAAGATGATAACACGAAGCTGAAATGATGAATCTCCAAGAGAATGGACCAAGATTCGAGAGAAACACTCCGTCGGATAGCAAGCTGAGAATGATCGAGAACAACACCAAGAATTAATGAGACCTTCGGAATAATGAAGAATGCAAGGTTGAGCCAAATATGAGAACTAATTCGTATAGGTCTTTATGAAGGGATATGACTGATGGAAATCATACTTACGTCATAGTTGAAAATAATTAATGATCTCCGGGCATGGATTAAAAGAGCCAGGAAAGATTCTGGGAAAGAACCTGTGGGTTATGGGCCCACTCAAAGAAATCACCGTTGAAACAATTGCTAGAACGAGAGATATTGCACCGGTATAAGAAAACTAGATGAGGTTAGCACCTCGAAATAATTAAAAGAATTGAAAATGAGAAACTACTGAAATATCTTTAACACTCCAGATAGAAAGAGAGAGGAATTAATAAACAAGATAGGCTGAACGAATTTCGAACGTCGGAAAGAATTTAATGGTTGAAAAGGATATGATGACCATGGATAAGTGAAATGAATCCACCGGTAAGGATGACAAGAATGAATAAAGATGAACATGAAGCTCCTGAGAATCTTCACAATGAATCACCGGATAGGACACGGAAGAAAAGAAAGTGGAAGCACAATGAAATGAATGCGCTTGGATGAAATCCAATCACTGAAGCAAAGGGTGGGAGGGCGGGGAAAAACAAAGACGACTTGGGACAGATGAGATGAACTCCGGAATAAAATGAGAGAATGCTCTTGCAAAATTGGAGAGGATTGAATTCACTTGAGGAGAAGCACACCGGTTGGAAAAGAATTAACATCACGACTCTGGTCGACAAGAATTGATAAGACAATTGATTAAGCAAAAGGATTAGCACTTTCATATGAATATGAGAACACTGCTTAGAAAAGATCTGAAATCACCACTTGACATCGAAGCAACTTGAATTGCCATATTCAGCAAAACAAAGGGATGAGGCTTATGAAACAAGCCAGAACAAACTCATGAGAGAGATTTCGTCCGATATTTTTGTGGACAGGAATCCACTAGATGTCGAACCCCAACCTAACATCATGCATTTGTTGGAAGATTGTCCTATAAGTAACTACTTGAATTCCCACCTATGAATTCCCGAAATATCTGGTCATGCAATCTGGTACACGGATACAAGGAGTAATATCACACAACTCCTATACTAACCCGTCACCAGTATCACATCCGTCAACACACGACCAGAATCTCGGACCTTCATCTACAACAGACCCTCGTGATCACAAGGATACAAAGTATGGCAGTACTCCCGAACAATCTGCACCAGTACTCGGGACATCAGGGTTATCTCGCCACTACTAGTATTGAAGCAATTACGAACATCATTCGTTTTGAGATATTAAGAAATCTGAATGATAACGATGTGCTCAAGAATCCCCTGGAGATCAACTCCCCTGAAACTTAAAGCAGATAGGAGGCACCAAGACAGAACTCCGTCACATCGGCATCATATAGATCTCAAAAATATCCGCGTGATCCTAAAAAAAATTGAGTGGGAAGAGGAGTATAGTAAATTATTACGTCAAGATTCCTCACCAGAGCATAGAAGAGGAGAAAAAAGAATCCTACTCTCCGATATATAACTAGACTCAAAGCAGTTTTTCCCTAGACTCGACTCGGCCAAGTTCGATCAATCAAGGGGGCTCCTAGGTCGATACTGCTCTCATACCAACTTGTCACGCCCAAGATGCGACCCTATCCTCAACTTGGCACGAAGGCCTCATCAGGGATAGAAGCGCATCTCGTCGTGTCGCAAGAATGGATATCGTTACTAGTACATGTACTGAAAAGAAGAGATACATATAAAGAATTCGCTTACACTCGCCACAAGGTACATCAGAGTCACATCAGTACTTTACATAAGCATCAAGAGTAAGAGCAGGGTCCGACTACGGACGAAAACAAACGAGAAAAGAAGAACGACGTCCATCCTTGCTATCCCAGGTTGCCGACCTGGAACCCATCCTAGATCGATGAAGAAGAAGAAGAAGAAGCAACTCCAAATGAACAATCAACGCGCTCGCGCAAGTAACCTTTACCTGTACCTACAACTGGTGTTGTAGTAATCTGTGAGCCACACGGGACTCAGCAATCTCATTTCCAAAGGTATCAAGACTAGCAAAGCTTAATGGGTGAGGTATGGTTAAGTGGTGAGGTTGCAGCAGCGGCTAACCATATATTTGGTGGCTAAACTTATGAGTACAAGAATAAGAGGGGGAAGATCTACGCATAGCGGACGTAACTACTGATGATCAAATGAATGATCCTGAACACCTATCTACGTCAGACATAACCCCGCCGCGTCCTCGATCGGAGAAGGAACTCACGAAAGAGACAGTCACGGTTACGCACACAGTTGGCATATTTTAATTAAATTACTTCAAGTTATCTAGAACCAGTGTTAAACAAAGTTTCCACGTTGCCACATAACCGCGGGCACGGCTTTCCGAAAAGATTTAACCCTGTAGGGGTGCTCCAACTAGTCCATCAAAAATTACCACAAGCCGCATAGAAATCCTCAAGCACGAAGCTCGCGATCTCGTCGGATTCCCTAGTGGAAAACCTCAACTCTAAGATTACCCAAAGCATCACCGGAATCCCGATGCACAAGATATCTCGTCAAAGGTAAAACTAATCCAGCAAGGCCGCCCGGCGTGTCGACGATCCCGATAGGAGCCGCGTATCTCGTTCTCAGGACACGACGGATAAGCTACGCGTACGAGTGCCAAACCTCAAGTTTCCTCGCGGTGGCCCCACACAGTGCTCTGTTTTGGACCAGCACCATCCGCACTGGCCATCCCTGTATTATGTAGAATTACTCCTCGGGTAGCGCTAACTCCCTATGCATTTCATTTTAACAGAATTATTATGTTGGGCAAATGTAGTACCAATGTTGGGCCTTGCCAGACCAGCTTTAATCTAAAACGAATTATCAACAGGGTCCCCATAACAACCCCGATCATGTTAGGAGCGCTCAATTATGGAACATAACACCGGTAGCCGAAACTAAGGGGGCAAAGGTGGAACAAAACACCAGGCTAGAAAGGCCGAGCCTTCCACCTTCTACCAAGTATATAGGTGCATTAAAATAAATAGCATTTAATAGGGTGATAAAACCAGAAACCCATGTTATCACATGGAAGCAACTGCACCTGCAACTAGCAACGCTATCAACAGGGTTAAGCAAGCAGGAACATAGCCAATCAGTGGTTTGCTAGGTTGAACAGGTTGAAGGTTTCATGGCATTGTTGAGAGGCTGATATTTAACATGTGGTAGGCAACGAGACATAATCGATAGAAGTGATAAAACTAGCATGTCAATGATAGTAATGGTATCTGGGGAAATGGTCATCTTGCCTGAGATCCCGCTTGGAAGAAGAATGCCTCCGTGAAGCAGACGAACCGATGTAGTCGAACGGGTCCTCACAATCCGGCACGCTGCGGAACTCTATCGAGACGAAGCAAACCGGAAACACAAATCAACACACGGAATTCACCACACGATGCACAACACATATGATACATGAGCAGCTAAATACATGCAAGTCACGGCATGGCAAATCACACAAACAAACACTAAACATTAAGTGAAGTTCAATATGCAACGAGTTGCATATTGACGAAACTCCACATATGAATTATTTAGTTCACTCCCGGTTATTTACAAGGCAATATTAATGTTGTCTAACATGCAATAGGTAAGCGGAAATTAAACTACCTATCTAGACATTTTAAATGAGGTCGGAAACGACATATAGCATCTCCAAGACGACCTCACATGTTAATTTACAATACTATCCAGATCTGAATTAATGCATTTAATTATTTGTTAAACAGCAAAACAAATAGGTTCACGTGATTCTACGCGTCATGGCAAGCAATTTACACATAGAGATCATCTCCAACGGAGCTACGGATCAAAAGATACAAGCACCGCAAGATATGATGGCATGAATGCAATATGCGTGCAACGACGGTCACGAGCACTTCAAAACATACAACCAGCAAGAGAAAATGAAACTACATGAGATTCTAAGCAAGTTTCATGTAGGACTCGATCACAACGGAGCTACGGATCAACACCTACGAGCAAAACGAGAAATCACTACAATCTGCAAAAATCAGCCACATAGCATTTTCTGCACCCCACAACTACGGGCTACACAACTCCGATAAACTCAAGCAAGGCATGAAACGAAATAGGGCAAGAAGCACTACTACAAACAACTAACAACAACTATCATGGCAGCAAGGAACACTAGGAAAAGAAGACACAACATGGCATCGCACACACTATTTTCAGACTTAGTGAAAATTACACCTCATGAAAGTGCAGTTTTCGATCTGAAGCCATATTGACATCAGAAATACCTATAGCTACAGGACTCCAAATGGCATGACAATTGGCAGCATGCTAGAGAAACACAAGGGCTACAACTAACTCCATTGGACCAACCTCAAAAGAGCTACAGATCAAAAGATAGAAGCAAGACAAGACAGCAACAAAATATAACAGATTCCAAACTTAGAAATATTTCAGCACCTCCAACTCAGCACTATTTCTAGCAACTTGAGAGCAAGCAAACCACACCTAAACATGCATTTCTATTGCAACCAAAAATACGAGGGGCTAGACAAAACATCAAAGAACAAGTCTCTAGTTGACAACTCCGTCAAACGAAGCACGGAATAAATCCTACGAATTAAAAAAAAGGGCTTCACGATAAAATATCGCGCGAACTAACTTACTCAAAAGCTAAAACTAATTGCACAGAAAAATCCAATGGATTTTTCTACCCCGAAGACATATAAAATATGTGGGGTTGCACAACAAAAAATATAGCCAGACATAAATGCGAGAAATAAACCTAGACACGGAAAATAATCTAGCGGCAAATCCTACACGCAAAAATACCAATGACCGCTCTAAAATACATGGAAAATAGGTTCCTAAAACATGGGCATTTCTAATACGGCATTCGGGCTATACGGTCTTGCACGAAAAATAAATACGGCGTCTATCCTATCTAGACAGCACGCTAATCTATGTATTCGACACATCAAACAACATCAAATAATTATGCAACTTTTATAAACGGATTCTACGCGAAATTCTACACCAAAACCATATATTACTCACTTCATTCCGACTAACGGATTAAAATCTACGAACGTTTTAATATACGTATATCTCTGGAATAAATCTAATTTGAAAAACACCTAAATACTTAACGGGCCGAATCTACCTAATGCTACAAGGGGGGAAGAGGCTCACCTCGGTGGGCCGGCCTGTTGGAGCGAAGGCAGGTGGCCGAGCTGGGCCGAGGCGGTTGGCCGGCCTAGCCTGGGCTGCGAGGCAGTCGATGGGGGTGAGGAGGCCCAGGCGGCGGTCAACGGCCTCGAGGAGAAGCTCCCTCGTCTCCCAGCTTGCCACAAGCAAGCGACCAGGGCAACGCCGGCGGCGCCTGGGGCTCCGGCGAGCGGCTTCCGGGGCAGGGCGAGGCAGATCCGACGGGGCATGGCCGGGGTCCGGCGAGGCTGACCTCCAAGCGGCGGGACGCTGCGGGATCCGGCGAGGCAGGCCCTGGGCGGCGCTAGGACGACGGAAGGCAGGCCCTGGGCGGTGCTAGGGCGACGGAAGGCAGGGAGGCGCGGGGAGGCAGCGGCGACCAGGGGCTGACGGCGGCGGACGGCGCAGGCGAGGGTGCGGCGGCCGGATCCAGCGAGATCCCGGCGGCGGCGGCCGATGACAAGGACGGTACGAGGGGCGGCGGGGCGGCACTCGCGACGGGAGCTGCTGGAGGAGGCCGCAACGGGAGCAAGGAGATTCACGAGCGGCTCGGGACGAGGCGGTCTCGCCAGATGGGCTCGGCGGGCCGGTCGCGGGCTCGGCGGGCCTGGCGGCGCTGAGGAGGTTGAGGGGAGGAGAGAGAGAGGATTAGGTTTTCGGCGCGGATTCCGAGGTAGGGGAGGAGAGGGGCTGTCTAAAGTAATACCCGGATCCAACCGCGGGGTCGGATTCGAATGATTCCGCACGTGGGGACAGGTACGCGGCCGTGTAGTGTGGTTTACCGGAGACGAGAGGGAAACGGGCGACGCGGCAACGAATTTTTAAAACACCGACAAACGTCCAACGGTAGACCGAATACGGTACCGCTACGTTTGACCGTTCGGGTACCAGATGGTCTCCGATCGCGACGAAATTCGACAGGCGGGCTAGCTATAACTAATCACGACCGCATGCCAAGTTTCACCCCGATCAGAGAAAATATTACGCACACTTTTAAAACAGGGTTTCGACGATGCTGCGGTCGCGTGCGAGTGCGGTCGGGCTCAGAACGGTCAACGACGAGAACCGGCAACTAACAACGGATGCAAGTTTTGAAAACTGGCGGCAACGGAGATGCCGATGCAATGCATATGATGTGCATGATGCGATGATGATGCGACAAAATAAAAATAGATACACGACAAAAAACGGAAAGAAGGGGGAATCTTCTGGAACACCCGCATCGGGTTGTCACAACTGTCTAGTGCAAAAACGACCGTGAATGAACAAATCCACTGGATGTCGAACCCCAACCTCACATCATGCATCTGTTGGAAGATAATCCTATAGGTAACTACTTGAATTCCCACGTGAGAACCCCCGAAAACTTTCTTGATTGTGCAATCCGGTTGCGGGTCCGGGAAGGTACTCAGTGTAATGAGCTACACCTTTCCTGCAACTTTTCAAAACACAAGCGAGAAGATATGCAAGTTCATCTATCTCGGACCCTCGAAAACACAACAATACTAAGTGTGGCAGCACCCACGAACTCTGTGCACGAGTACTCGGGATGACGGGTTTATCTCGCCACTACTAGTATTGAAACAATTTCGAACATCCTTTGTCCTGAGATAATAAGAAATCTGAATGATAATGATGTGCTCAAGAATCCCGTGGAGCTCAACACCCCGGAAGAAATCAAGTCAGACAGGAGGCACCAAGACACAACTCCGTCACATCGACATCATATAGATTCCAAAATACTCGCATGATCCTAAATTTTTTTGAGTGAGAAGAGGAAAAGAATTAGAATTCTTACATCAGGATTCCTCACCACAGCATAGAAGACGAGTAAAAAGAATACTAATTATGATATATAACTAGACTCAAATCAGTTTTTCGCTAGACTCGACTCAGCCACGTTCGATCAATCAAGGGGGCTCCTACGTTAGTACTGCTCTGATACCAATTTGTAACGCCCAAGATGCGATTCTATCCTTATTTTCGATCGAGGTCCTCGAGAGGGATAGAAGAGCATGTCGTCGTTTCGCAAGAATGGATATCATTACAAGTACATGTACTTAATAGATGAGTATATGGAATTGGCTTACACTTGCCACAAGCTACATCAAGATCACAACAATATAACAACATATTCAAGCATCATACATACGAGTAGGGTCCGACTATAAACGAAACCAAACAATAAAATGACATCCATCCTTGCTATCCCAGGCTGCCGGCCTCGAACCCATCCTAGATCGATGAAGAAGAAGAAGAAACTCCAAATAGAACAAGCATCGCGCTCATGTCAAAGTAACTCTTTTCATGTACCTGCAACTTTTGTTGTAGTAATTTGTGAGCCACACGGACTCAACAATCTCATTTCGAAAGGTATCAGGACTAGCAAAGCTTCATGGGTGAGGTATGGTTAAGTGGTGAGGCTGCAACAAGCGACTAAGCATTTATTTGAGTGTCTAACTTATGAGTACGAAAGTAAAAGGGGGATAATCTACGCATAATGGACGTACACTAATAATGATCACAAAGTGATCCTGAACACCTACTAATGTCAAACATAACCCCATTGTGGCCTCTTGCGGATACAAAACTCACGAGAAAAGACAGTCATGGTTACGCACATAGTTGGCATATTTCAGTTAAGTTTACTTCAAGTTATCTAGAACCGGATGTCAAACAAAAATTCCAGGTTTGCCAGATAACCGCGGGCACGACTTTCCGAATGATTTAACCATGCAAGGGTCATCCAACTAGTCCATCACAAATTACCACAAGCTGCATAGAAAGCCTCGATCACGAAACTCGTGATCTCCTCGGATTCCTTAGTGGAAAACCTCAACTCTGAGATAACCCAAAGGATCACCAGAATCCCTATGCACAAGATGTTTCGTAAAAGATAAAACAAGTCCAGCAAGGCCGCCTGACGTGTCGATGACCCCGATAGGAGCCGCGTATCTCCTTCTGAGGACACAACGGATTGTCCAAACTTCCGGTAGGCCAGTCACAGAGTTGCCCCTGGTAGCCACCAGCGGCTTACAAGTTGGACCAACACTCATGAGGAGCACTGGCCCCGGTTGTTGATTAAATTATCCTCGGGTTAATTACTCCCTATGCGGTTCATTAGTTGTTAGGCAAATAGTACCAAAGTTGGGCCTTGCCAGACCAATTTTAAACTAAGAAAATTATCAAGGGGGTCCTCATAACAACCCTGAGCGTGTTAGCAGCGCTCAATTATGGAATATAACACCGGTAGCCGAAACTAAGGCGGCAAAGATGGAATAAAACACCAGGCTAGAAGGCCAAGCTTTCCATCTTTTACCAAGTATATAGGTGCATCAAATTAAATAGCAATTATGAGCTGATATATCAAGGACCCATGTTGGCACATGGAAGCAACTGCACCTGCAACTAGCAACGCTAACAAAAGTTTGAGCAAGCGGTAACATAGCCAAACAGTGGTTTGTTGGGTTGTGGAAAGGTTAGAGGTTTTCATGGCAATGTTGCGAGATTTGTTAAACAGGTGGTAGGCAGCGAGACATAGCAAAAGAAACGAGACAACTAGCATGGCAATGATAGTATTGGTAACTAAGGAAATGATCATCTTGCGTGAGATACCGCTTGGAAGAAGAACGGATCCGTGAAGAAATGAACCAACATAGTCGAACGGATCCTCACATTCCGACACGCTTGCGGAACTCTATCGAGAAGAAGCAAACCGGAAACAAGAATAAACACACGATATTCTTCATGGCACTTGCACGATATGATGCACAACCAAATATAATGCATGATCGGTTTCAATTATGCAAGTCATGGCATGGTAAATTCACAATATCAAAACACTACACATTAAATGAAGCTCAATATGCAACGAGTTGCATATTGACCAAACTCCACTTACGAATTATTTAGTTCACCCCCGTTTAGGTGCACGGCAATTAAAATGTTGTTAACATGGCAAGAGGGGAAGCATGTGATTCTACATGTCATTCTAGTCAGTTTCCGCATATAGCTCATCTCCAACGTAGTTATGGTCTAAAAGATACGAGCAACACAAGATGTTATGCCATGAATGCAACATGCATGCAATTGACAGCCACAGCAACTTTCCAGATCTGATAACTTGACGAGATGTCGGTGCCAACGAATTGTGAGCGTGTCATGCCAAAGAATGATGGGGTGATCCAAGTTACCGGGTTCCCATGTACCAGAGGCATGAATATGGGGTATGTGCAACTAAAATGGCATCTACGAAATGAACTAATTGCGTCTCATACAATAATGCATTCGGTCCACGGGTAATCGACTCGGTGGTTATACCTTTGAAGCATGCAATTCGGAGCGGATCGATTCGTTGCGGTGTAGATGTACATGGGTCATAGTGGACGTATTGGAAGTAGTGGTTCACGTGACGGTAGTTGAAGTAGTGGTACACGGGTCTTTGGCGACGTAGTCGTACACGGTTGGTGATGAGCTTGATGAAGCCACGATCTTCGGAGGTCGACGGTAGTGATTCCGGCAGGTGCGGGCGCGACATAGGGGAGGAGGCAGGTGTCTGACAGGGAAACATCCAAGGTGGTGGCTTTGATCGATGAGCATGCCATGCGCGGCTTGGGCATTGCCTGATGCTGGGCGAGGCCAACGCTCTGCTGGCCTGGCGTTACAGCTGGCCCATGTGACCCCGTGTGGCCAACACGGCGAGCAGATCAACCACGCACGGGCGTGCTCGTCCTCACGAACAAAACAGAGGCAAGGCAGCAGCTCCTGGTAGAAGATGGTGACAACGATGCGGCACTATGATGGCTGGCTAGGGCGGAGTCCCACGGGGATGGGGTCTTTGGTGCGGGGTCGATCGGATCCGGGGATGAGGAGCGAGACCCGGGCTCGGTGGCGGATTGATGAGCTCAGCGGCCTTGGCAGCTCCTCGAGAGAGAGCTTGCGCACAGAGTCGGGAGCGCGATGAGGTGTTGCTGGTCCATGGCACACGAATGGCAGGACTTGGAGGCGTGGGTCGGAGGTTGCACGGAGGCACGGGGCTTCCTACGGGCGAGCGACAGCGTGGGTGCGGGCGAAGATGATGACAGGGCGGCGAGGCAAACTCGACCGAACGGAAGGAGGCGAGGCGGCCAGCGGCTTCGACGCCATGGCGCGAGCGGCGCGGAACTGGGGTCGCGGGATGGGGCTCTGGTGCGCGCGGGGAGCAACTGATGTGACACATGGGGCTACTTGCTTCAGCAGCCTGCTTGCTTGCCTTCGAAGCGAGGAGAGGAGGGGCATAGGCGCCATGGGGGAACGACACCGTGGGGCTCAGGCGGGTGAAGGCCTCGGGGAGGCGGCGCGGTTGACCCAATGGAAAAAATGAGGTGGGGTGGCGGCGCTGTCGCGAGGGGGGTTGGTTAGCTAGGGTTAGGGTAGGATTGGACTACATTTCGTATATAAATAGCTAATGGTTTTTAAAATAGGGTCTAAATGGACCTCCAATTAAATCGGATGGGTGAGAATAACTAGGTTAGGAAGACCAATTGACTAACAGATGATGGTTTGGGGTATTACGGGGTTGATCCGCACCCAACGGTCACGACCGTACTTTCGGGTCCGCGGGGAGTTTTGGGCTAGGTTGCGCGTAGGGTCACTCCACTGTGCACAGGGGCTAGGCATAGAAGAGAGGGAAAATGATTAACCTGGCGACAGAGCTTAAAATACCGGAACGTCCGACAATTCACTTCTATGGTGTCGCTATAGGTTCAACGGTTCGGGTATCAAACGAACTCTGATTGCGACGAAATTTGGCAGGTGGCCTATCTACATAAAAATAAGACCGTATGCCAATTTTCAACCTAATACGAGAAAATTTTATACATTCTTTTAAAGAAAATAGTTTAACGATGCCGCGGGCGTGTGCGTGTGTGGTTGGTCCCAAAATGGTCAACGACGAAAACGGGGAGAACTCGCAACTACGAACGGATGCAAGTTTTGAAAACTGATGGCAACGCAATGTCGATGCAATGTGGATGATGCGCATGATGCGATGATGAATGCGCAAACAAATAATCACAAGGCGGCAACAGGATAAAAAGAGGAATCTTCTAGAGCGTCGGCCACGG
Source organism: Hordeum vulgare subsp. vulgare (assembly GCF_904849725.1). Lineage (NCBI taxonomy): Eukaryota > Viridiplantae > Streptophyta > Magnoliopsida > Poales > Poaceae > Hordeum > Hordeum vulgare. Next base: position 510,145,739 of record NC_058519.1, read on the forward strand.
GCTGTTACATACCGCTTGAGGGGCAGTACCGCTGCATATAGCGGTAGTACTGCTTGAGCGGTTGAAAGCACATATTCCCCCATGCTGGTTTTGATAATCCATGACAACATACATTGTCTCTTGGACTAACACTTTTACCTAGTATATTTCAGGTTTAGTCCACATAGATCTTTGGCTATAGGATTTTGAGGAGAAGCCCCTTAATCAAGGAAGGAATGGGATTGGCTCAAGCTTCAAGCTAGAAGACTCTTCATTTTATATTAGTGAGAAATCACTTTGAGTCCATAGGAAAGCCAATACTATTAAAAGGGGATGTGGTACTATGATGAATTGGTTGCTCAAGTGCTTAGAGAGAGACACCAAAAATACTCAGCCATTCTCCCACAAAATATATTTGTCCCAAGCCACTTATGCAAAATCGATGCCACCAACTTTTCCTACTCGGCCATACCGATTTTACACTTAGACAGATCCTATGCCAAACCCACCATCTCGGTACAACCAACATTCCTATCGGTGCCACCAAGATTGGGTGACAAACATTCTCTTTAGATGATTTCAAGTTGCAAAATTTCCGAGTTTGAAATCGGTCTCACCGAGTTTGGACACCACTCTAGGTCATCGTATCGGTACCACCGAGATCCCTATATAGGTCTCGCCGAGAATTCAAAAGTTGCCACATTTAGTGCAACTCGGTACCACCGAGATTCTTTTCGGTGTCACCGAGTTGGCAATAATTTTGTAACGGTTGTATTTTGGGGGATGCCTATAGATACCCCTCCACTCTCTCATTCGCACAGGAAAAACTCAGAACACACTTATACTAGCCAAATCCATTTTTCTGAGAGAGGGCCACCTACTTATGTGTTGAGATCAAGAGATTCCATTCCAATCATTTGAACCTTTATTTATAGCCTCCCGAAGTTGCTTTCCACAATATCAATCTATCATATCCCTTCCAAATCTAAGAGAGAGTGATTAAGCATTGAGAAGTTTATCTTTAGAAGCGCAAGAGCAAGGAGTTCATTGTTCTACCACATCTATTACCTTTTGGAGGGTGGTGCCACCTATATTGGTTAGGTATTGCTTGGGAGCCTCCTACTTTCTGTTGTGGATTTGAACCAAGATCTTTGTAAGGGCAAGGAGATCGTCTACTTCGTGAAGATATACCATGAGTGAGTCTAGTGTTGTGTGGACAGAAGCCGTCGTGGAATAGACAAGGCCACTTCTTCGTGGACCCTTTGTGGGTGGAGCCCTCCATGGACACTCGTTGTTGTAACCCTATGTGGGTTGAAGTCTCCACTAACATGGATGTACGATAGCGCCACCTATCGGAACCATGCTAAAAATCGTTGTGTCAACTTCTCCGGGTTTGATCTTCCTAAACTGTACTCCTTACTACATGTGCAAAGTCTTTACTTTCCGCTACCATATTTGTTCACTATCATGTGTAGGGTGCACTAGACTTATTAGAATCTCTAAAATCTATCAACTATTAAAATGGGAAAAGGCTAGAAATGATTGGTAATCTTAAAACTATAAATCTAATCATTAGAGGACTGTCAAGAAATGTGCTTAATCAATTGCAAAATTTTGAGTGTGCTCACACTTTGTAGAGAGACTTAGAGAAAAGATATCCCGACTATTCACTGAAAAAATCTTGAGACCATTCACTACTAGGGAAAACCCTACTAGTAGCGTTGGAAATATGCGTAGCAGTAGCGTTGGGTCGAGCGCTACTGCTATCGCGCTACAGTAAACCCTAGTAGTAGCGCATGTATGGGCAGCGCTACTAGTAAGTAGTATTAGCAGTAGCGCTTGCCTGCCAAACGCTACTGCTAACTATAGTAGTAGCGCTTTTCCATAGTAAGCGCTGCTGCTAAGCAGCGCTACTGATAAGTATTTACCAGCGCTACTGCTAACTTTTACTGCTTTCACAGATTTGTATTTGTGATGTATTTATACAGATTCTATACAGATTTGCATCACATTAAACATACACCATTCTCACATATCATAGACATACAATAGTCTCGTCATAACATCATCATCATCATCATCATTCAACACAAAATATCATCACATAATCTTGAAAATAGCGATGCATAAGTGCGATCATGTCATGTCTCAAATAAGTGCAACTCCATGGTCATGGCACACCCACAAGTTTCATCATCTCTATCTACAACATGATGTACAAGAGGAGCGATCAGCATGAGGAAGAGCGCGACTATGTAGTACCGATGGTCCCGCCCCTGCTCATGCTGGAGTGTCGTGAATCTTCTCCGCCGCCGTCATTTCTGAAATCTTCCTCACCGCCAAGTCCGGCACCATTGTCTTCGTGTCGATCGGTCATCTCTTCATCTACCCCCATGTCGTTATTCCCTGCCATTTGGACGTCCTCATCATCTTCTTCACTTATCCACCGAGTATAGCCATCCATGAAACTATTCATCAGCAGGTGCGCCTTCAAAGTGCCATGATCAAAAGGGTCAAAAAGGACTCATTCCTTGCATCTTGCAGACGGACATCTAATCCTAGTCCGATTATTTCGATGCATGTCCATCACCGCGGATTGCATGTACCGCTCCACCTTCCATCCACTCACCTTCATGACCAACTGCACGGTATAACAAGCAAAAGAGTCATAAAATAAATAATGCATGCATGCTTCAAAGTCATATAAAAATTTGGCATGACCTTGCCTAAAAATAGGACATATTGAGTTTGCCCGAAATTCACCGAAACAGAAATAAATCGACATTTCGGAAAACATAAGCAACTCGATCGGAGGGCATGTCACACTCGCACAAATCTCTCCATATATATATATATATATATATATATATATATATATATATATATATATATATATATATATATATATATATATATATATATATATATATATATATATATATATATATATCTCCCAAACACACATATTCTCATTCACACACATATTCCCATTATTTAAGTGAACAACTTTTTACTCACCTATATATCTCCCGAGAGAGACTGATCGAGTGAGATGATGAGAGAGACCGATCAAAAGAGCATGCGTGGATGGCTAAATAGCTGGGAGTTATGGTGAATCTAGTTGTTGGGGGAGGAGAGGTGAATCTATCTATCTAACTAATGGAGAGGGAGTTATGGTGGAGGGGGGAATTAATATAATGGGGAGAGGAAGAGAGGTGGGACAAAGAGAGATGTGAGAGAGGTCATTTATGAAGGAGAGTTATGGTGGAGGGGCATTAATGAGGAGAGAAGAGAGGTAGGAGGAAGAGAGAATAAGAGCAACAATGGTGTGGAGAGTGTGGAGAGGAGAGAGGGGGGAGAGGTGAAAGTGGGGAGGGGAGGGGGGTAAAAAGGTGGTAGCCGCAACTAGCAGTACCGCTGGATAACACGGAGCGCTGCTGCTATTCTATTATTAGTAGCATTGCATACCAGCGAGCGCTACTACTAAGTGGGGCCAACTAGCAGCAGCGATGCTGCAAAACAATGTGCTACCACTAAACACTTAGCAGTAGCGCTGGATTTTGGGCGACGCTGCTACTACAGCTACCGTCGGTGGCATCGTCTGGTTCCACATAGTAGTAGTGCCTTTTCAATTAGCAGCGCTACTGCTAAGGTCTTATTAGCATTGCTTTACTAGATCAGCGCCGCTGCTAATTTTTATTCCAGCGCTACTAGTGAGGTCCTGCCTATAAGGTTTTTCCTAGTAGTGATTTTTCATAAATGCATTGCCTTTCACAAAATGAAGCCAACCGATCCTAATTTTGATAAATGACTTTTTGAGCTTCGTGACCTCATGCGTGCTAAAGGAGATGTCATTACCATTAACAATGTTACTTTTGAAGCCATTCACATGCATAAATATGAAAATTGTCATAGTCAAAATTCTCATGAAATTCTTGTTTCCTATGAAGAGGATATTTCGTTCCACGACGACAATGTGGAGCATGGCTACTACGACGAAGATGAAGAGTTTGACATTGAGTATGAGAAGACCATGAGAAACCATAGTTTTATGGCGAGCATTAGAGACTACATGGCCGGAGAAAAGGAGTGGGTACTTGACAGTGGATACACCGACCACATGACCTGCGATAAAGACATGTTCCATGAGATCACACCAAATCGTGGACTTCGAAGGTATGTGACCTTTGGAGACAACTCCAAGGGTAAGGTACTTGGTCTTGGTAAGGTGGCCATATCTCATGATAGTTCCATTCAAAATGTCATGCTTCTTGAATCCCTTGGCTACAATCTTCTTTCCGTATCTAGGCTAGCAGACTTTGGTTTCAATGTGCTGTTTACGAAAGTTGACTACCAAGTGTTTCTTAGTGATAATCATAACATGGTCTTTACTAGTACCCGTAGAGATGATCTATACATTGTCAATTTCACTAAAAAAAATCCAAACCCCGTACATGTCTTATTGCAAAATCTTCTAAAGGTTGGTTATGGCATAGAAGGTTAGGACATGTAGGTATGCGTAACCTTGATAAGCTTATCAAAGGTGATCATATTCTTGGTGTTAGATATGTTATATTTGAAAAAGATAGACTTTGTAGTGCTTGTCAAGCAGGAAAGTAAGTCGGTGGAAGTCATCTCGTGAAGAACATCATGAGTACAAGAAGGCCACTCGAGCTTCTTCACATGGATCTTTTTGGTCCCAATGCTTACAAGAGCCTCAGTGGAAATTCTTATGGTATTGTCATTGTTGATGATTTTTCCAGATTTACATGGGTATTCTTTCTTGATAATAAGTCACAGGTACAAAAGATCTTCAAGAACTTCGCTTGGAAAGCTCAAAATCAATTTGAAGTGAAGATCACGAAAGTTTGGAGCGACAACGAAACTGAGTTCAAGAACACTAATGTGGATACTTTTCTTGATGAATAAGGTATCTCACATGAGTTCTCGGTGACGTACACACCTCAACAAGATGGAGTTCTTGAGAGGAAGAACCAAACTATCATAGAGATGACTAGAAAGATGTTTGATGAATACAAGACACCAAGACAGTTTTGGGCACAAGCCGTGGAAACAACTTGTCACGCCATAAACTAACTCTACTTACACAAGTTTCTTGGTAAAACGGCATATGAGCTACTCACCGGTAACAAACCCCAAGTTGGATACTTTCGAGTATTCGGCTCTAAGTGCTACATTCTTGATAAGCATCGTCACACTAAATTTACTCCTAAATATCATGAAGGTTTCCTACTCGGTTACGGCTCAAACTCTCACACTTACCGTGTCTACAACAGCTTCACTCAAAAAGTTGAAGAGACGGTAGATGTGAAGTTTGATTTATCTAATAGTTCGCAAGTCAAACAATTGCCAAATTATATAGGAGATAAGGAACCTTCAAAAGCCATCCAAGATTTACCTATCGGCAAGATTCGTCCCATGGAGGTGAAGGAAAGTACTTCATCAATTCAAGTGGAAGCTCCTACTTTGCATCAAGGCGAACCACAAAATAATATGGAGGCATCCACAAGCGGTACATGAGATGATTAAGAAGAGGAAGAAGTACAGTATGATGATCCACCTCAAGGAGATGACACCATCAACGACAACATGCAAGATGATGATGATGAAGAAGCTCCACCATCCAGCAAGAATAAGTTGCTGCGAGTTCAAGCAAGAGTGGACGAAGACCATCCATTGAATCAAATCTTTGGTGACATACAAACCGGGAGAATCACTCGCTCTAAATCTCGTTTAGCTAACTTTTGCGAGCATTATTGTTTCATCTCTAGCATTGAGACTTTGAAGGTAGAATAAGCCCTTCAAGACTCGGATTGGGTGAATTCCATGCATGAAGAGCTACACAACTTCGAGAGGAATCAAGTGTGGACACTTGTTGAAAAGCCCGAAGGCGAGCACAACATCATCGGTACAAGATGGGTGTTTCGGAACAAGCAAGATAAAGATGGACAAGTTGTACGCAACAAGACGCATCTCGTAGCCCAAGGATACACACAAGTCGAAGGTATGGGCTATGGTGAGACTTATGCCCCCGTTGCTAGACTTGAAGCCATTCGCATTCTTCTCGCTTATGTTAATCACCATGATATTACTCTTTACCAAATGGATACCGAAAGTGCTTTTCTAAATGGTGAAATTAAGGAGGAGGTTTATGTCAAACAACCTCCTGGCTTTGTGAACCCCAAGAAACCTAATCATGTTTACAAACTTCGTAAAGCTTTAAATGGTCTTAAACAAGCCCCTAGAGCTTTGTACGAATGCCTAAAGAAGTTTCTCATTGAAAAGGGTTTTGAGTTTGGTAAGATTGATGCAACCTTATTCACTAAAAGAGTTAATGGTGAACTATTTGTGTGCCAAATATATGTTAATGATATTATCTTTGGTTCTACTAACCTACATTTTAGTGAGAAGTTTGGAAGGTTTATGGCAGAGAAATATGAGATGTCAATGATGTGCGAGCTAAAATTCTTCCTTGGATTGCAAATCAAACTATCGAGAGAAGGTATGTTTATCTCTCAAACCAAGTACACCAAGGACTTAATCAGGAAGTTTATTATGCAAGAGTGCAAAGGAATGAGAACCCCCATGCCTACTAGTGGACGTATTGACCTCACTAAGTAGCACAAACCGGTTGATCAAAGAGTTTATCGATCTATGATTAGTTCAATGTTATATCTATGTGCCTCCCGTCCTCATATCATGTTTAGTGTTTGCACGTGTGCCTGATACCAAGCGACACCTAAAGAGTGTCATCTATTGGGTGTGAAAAGAATCGTGAGATACCTAATACATACACCAAACTTTGTCATATGGTATACCAAGGGATCTCTTTTAATCTTGTTCGCTATTCTGAATTGGACTATGTCAGAGACAAGGTTGATAGGACATGCACCTAGGGTACTTGTCAATTTCTTGGAAGATATCTTGTGTCTTGGTCATCCAAGAAACAAAACTCAGTGTCTTTATCTACTGCCGAAGCTGAATATATAGTCGTCGGATCACGTTGTGCGCAATTACTATGGATGACTCAAACTCTTAAAGATTATGGCATTCATGTTAGAAATGTTCCATTATTGTGTGACAATGAAAGTGTTATTAAAATTTTCTATAATCCTATGCAACATTCTCGAACAAAACATATTCCAGTGCGACATCATTTCATTCGTGATCAGGTTGGTAAAGGAGATATAGATCTTAAGCATGTTTGTACCGACAAACAATTAGCTGACATCTTTACCAAATCACTTGATGAGAAAGTGTTTTCTCATTTGAGGAGTTAGTTGAACATCATTGATGCTTCAAACTTGAGCGAGACTCACTCAGATGCATGCAAGGGCATGAGCTTGATTGCCAATTCCTTGATGCTCTTGAGTTGACACTATCTTATATCTTGGAAAACTATGATCTCTTGTAATGCACCTAACCTTTTGTAATTACTTTGAAGAAATACACTTCACAAGATTGCCATAAACTCACATCAAAAGAAATCTTGACATGGCCAAGTATCAACAACCCCTTCTTCGGAGATGGAGGAAGAATACAACTCATATACTTGACAATTATATGATAATGAACTTCACTCATGTCATTTGGATATATCATGTTCTTGCATGACTAACCAATGTAGGTGAAAAGTGAACCAAAACAACAAGCATAACTCCCAACTCAAGATGACCTTCATCAACTTTGAGCATCCACAACAAGTTCACCTACATGCCACGTCATCAACATCATTCGAAGGTATGTACTCACATCCTGGCTAAACTTTGCACCAAGTCATGAGGTAAAGCAAATCACGTGATATGAAGACATTAAAAAACTTAATCAAAAAATGGTAACCCCATTTTGTGTTTAACGATGAGTGTGACCTATAATCAAGCATTCTTCCTTGACTCCTCAAGTCAAATACTCTAATATAGGTGACCTAGTCACTGCACCACATCTAGATGGAGATTCTTGTATGGTTCACATTTTCATTGCATATTTTCTTGGAACCATTCAACTCTCATCTATAATTATGTAAATTTTCGAAAACAAAAACTTATTATTTGGTGTTGTTTTATGTTTTCTTTCACAATTGGTATCTTATAACAATCTTTAGATTATGTTTTGTCTATTTACAATTAGGGAGTTGATTTTCAATGCAACTCGGTTTCACCGATCTAACAAAGTCGGTCCAACTGATTTATCTCACAGGCCTGTTATCATTCCTGGTTCTACCGAACCTGTATGCCTCGGTGACTCCGAAATTTATCACTGCCTTGATTTTGTGATATTTTCTGGACTTTTGCCTTAGGGCGAGAAAGATTTTCAATGATACCAAGTTTCATTACCTCCTAAGATCTTATTGAAAATTCTAGGAAACAATATTAGTTTTAGCAAAAAAATTGAGGGGGGGGGGAACCTCAGTGATCCCACACAATATAAGATGGAGAATCATCTAGGATCCCTAACCTAGGGGTAGATAGTTCAAGGAACTCTTATAAATTCTTAAGAGGGAGAAAATTCAAATTCAAGGAACCGTTATCAAAGAGAGAAGAATCAAGGATCCCTTTCTCTCAATGAGCCCTTACACTCTCACCTTTTTTGCAATTAGTGCCAAAGGGGGAGAAAATCAAAGCTTCCAATAAACCTATATAAAGGGGAAGAAATATCACCAATAAGCTTACACAAAATGGGGAGAAATATCAATAGGGGGAGATATATGTTCCTAACAGAAGGTCTACCTAAGGGGAGATCTACCTTAGAGGAGATGTATCAAACCTTACATATTAAGGTGGAGAGAGATAAAATTGTTTTACGTATCATGGCTTTACTATCACTATCTTTTCTTTGAACTTGTCTCACCCTACCTACTCCCAATATCTACATGCTATGTTTCAGGGGGAGAGGGAATTCTTTCGTATTCATTATTAAGGGACAAAGTTCTGAATTCTCTTGGAGACATATCTATCATCAAATCCTACTTTCAGTATGTCTTCAATATCTTGGTACTTTTGAAGTTATTTGCATCTTTTAAATAGAGTACTCTTGTGTTATCTAAAATTTGTTTTCCCAAGTGTACTCCTACTGCTAAGACGCTCACGAACCTCAAGGTAAGTATATGCATCATATCCTTGTTCATGATGATCTCTTGTCTCTTGCACATATTGTTTGCAAAGCTCTTCATTCACATATGTTTGATGCATATATCCAAGATTTATATGACTTGTCTTGTCCTTCTATCTTGTATGCGCCCATGCAGTCCAAAGCAACTAACCTTTAGAAAGGGATTGCACACATTTAGGGGGAGCTTGTGCTAGTCATGTATCTTTCAAAGCTATCATATTCTAATGCATATCTTTAATTGAAGCTTTGATTGTATGTTTTCATCAATTACCAAAAAGGGGAGATTGAAAGCACATATGCTCCCATGGTGGTTTTGATAATTCATGACAACATACATTGCCTCTTGGACTAACACTTTTACCTAGTATATTTAAGGTTTAGTTCACAAAGAGATTTGGCTATAGGATTGTGAGGAGAAGCCCCTTAATCAAGGAAGGAATAGGATTGGCTAAAGCTTTAAGCTAGAAGACTCTTCATTTTATATTTGTGAGAAATCACTTTGAGTCCATAGGAAAGCCAATACTATTAAAAGGGGATGTGGTACTATGATGAGTTGGTTGCTCAAGTGCTTAGAGATAGCCACCAAAAATACTCAACCATTCTCCCAAAAAATATATCTGTCCCAAGACACTTATGAAAAATCGGTGCCACCAACATTTCCTACTCGAACATACGGATTTTACACTTAGACAGATCATATGCCAAACCCACCATCTCGGTACAACCAACATTCCTATCGGTGCCATCGAGATTGAGTGACCAACATTCTGTTGAGATTATTTCAAGTTTCAGAATTTCCAAGTTTGACATCGGTCTCACCGAGTTTGGAAACCAGTCTAGATCATCATATCGGTACCACCGATATTCTTATATCGATCTCACCGAGAATTCAAAAGTTTCCACATTTAGTGCAACTTGGTACCACTGAGATTCATTTCAGTGTTATCGAGTTGGGAAATAATGTTGTAACGGTTGGATTTTGGGAGATGCCTATATATACCCCTCCACCCCTCTCATTCACAAAGGAAGCACTCAGAAGACACTTACACTTGCGAGATCCATTTTCCTAAGAGAGAGACACCTAGTCATGTCTTAAGATCAAGAGATTCCATAACAATCATTTGAAACTTGATTTCTAGCCTCCCCAAGTTGCTTTCCACAAGATCAATCTCTCTTGACCGTGCCAAATCTAAGATAGAGTGATTGAGTGTTGAGGAGGCTATCTTTAGAAGCACGAGAGGAAGGAGTTCATCGTTCTACCACATCTATTACCTTTTGCAGGGTGGTGCCTCCTAGATTGGTTAGGTGTCACTTGGGAGCCTCCTACTTCGTGTTGTGGAGTTGAACCACGATGTTTGTAAGGGCAAGGAGATCGCCTACTTCGTGAATATCTACCGTGAGTGAGGCTAGTCGTGTGTGGACGGAAGCCGTGGTGGAATAGACAAGGCCGCTTCTTCATGGACCCCTTGTGGGTGGAGCCCTCCATGGACTCTCGCTATCGTTACCCTCCGTGGATTGAAGTCTCCACTAACATGGAGGTACGATAGCGCCACCTATCGGAACCACGTCAAAAAATTGTTGTGTCAACTTCTTCGCGTTTGATCTTCCTAAACTCTACTCCTTACTACATGTGCAAAGTCTTTACTTTCCGCTCCCATATTTGTTGACTAGCATGTGTAGGGTGCACTACACTTGTTAGAATTGCTAAAATCTGGTAACCATTTAATTGGGAAAAAGCTTGGATTTTAATTTATGCAAGTAGTCTATTCACCCCCCCCCCCTCTAGACACCTCTTCTATCGATCTCTCAGCGGCAGTACCGCACGTGTGGGCGGTAGTACCGTACTCGTGGTACTTCTCCTTTCACTGTCGTGGTCTATATCGCTCGGGAGTGCAAGGACTTTTTCGCACGCGTGGTTGTGGGTGCGGCTATAAGATCTAGTCTTTCGCTTTAAGTGGTAGTACCGCATGAAGCAGTAGTGTCGCTTGGTACTACCGGCCACACTACTGCCTTATGCTCGCCCCCGCCTCCTCTGCCTCCTTTTAGCGGTATTAGGAGCGGTTATGGGCATGGTGGTACAGTCCCAAGCGGTTCCACCACCCTACCGTGCGATACTACCGCTTGGAGTCCTATTGCGCCTTTATAAGCGAAAGTGCCGCTCGTCTCAGCGGTACTATCGCTTGTAAGGTTATGCACGTTGATAACGGTTGATTTTGCACTACCACTATATAAAGGGGTCTTCTTCCCCAAGAATAACTTATCTCTTCCCCCCTCCCAAGCTCCATTGTTTCTCCTAACCTTATTTTTACCACATCTTTATCCCTAGCCATCAAAACTTGTTGATATCCTATGGTTTGGAGAAGAAGGACTTGATCAACACTTCCACCAAGATAATTTTGATTCCCTCACTAATCCTTTGCACATCTTGTTACTCTTGGGTGTTTGAGCACCCAAGACGGAAGATGTCACATCGAAGCCACAATCCATTATGGTGAAACTTCATGGTGGTGTTGGGAGCCTCCAATTAAGTTGTGGAGATTTCCCCAACTTGTTTGTAAATGTTCGATCACTCCCATCAAGGGCATCACTTGTGGAATCAAGGCTCCTCCCATTGTGTGAGGGTGTGAGGATAATACGATGGTCTTATTATCTTCTTGAGGAGCATTGTGCCTCCACACCACTCGAACAGAGACATACTTGCTCTCAAAGGGAAGGAACTTCGGTAACACATACTCGTCTCCACTGACTCCCCTTGTGGTTTCTTCTTACATTTACTTTGTGCAATATATTACCGTGTTATGTCCTTTGCTTACTTGCTAGTTGTTGTTGTTACCATCATATAGGTTGTTCTCCTAGCTACATATTTAGAGAACCTTTTGTTGCTAAACCTAATTGGTTAAAATGGCTAAAACTAGTAGTTAACTATTGATACGTCCAAAACGTATCTATAATTTTTGATGGTTTCATGCTACTTTTATGCTTTTAATAATTGCTTTTATATTAAGTTTATGATTTATTTGTACTAACCTATTAATAGTTACAAAAGTGCACAATGTTCTTGTTTTACACTTTTATGTGTAGGAACTATCAAAAATAGAAGAGGAAACCTTGTTGGAGTCGAATTGGGACTTTCCTGAAATCTGTCTCACAACACTTTTTAAAAATTACCACGTTACGGGTCGAAGACGGCCTCAAACGGAAATCTCACAGAAGACCAAAGTGTGGGTAATTTTATGCTGATAAATCTAGAGATAAAATTCGGCCCCTTTGGAGGTCGGACAATCGAGGAAAACCCGTTTTACTGGAGGACAAATATCTGATTACAGGATTACGGGAATTGATGACGTGGTTGAGTCCAACTCTTAGCATATTTGATGGATTCAGCCAAGCCACGACTTTGGGACTTCATTAGTGCTGATAGGGGTCCCTAAGAAGGTTCTATAGGTTCCCAAAAGCCCTTGGATCAAAGGGGCATCCATCGGAGGGTCAAGGATGACCGCCCGAGCTCATATATGGAGAGGAAAACCCTGATTTCTGGGCAGACATGAAAAGCCACGAATTATGCCTCCCTCGTGGCCTCATCTCCATGGGGTAGGTCTCATCTACAGCACCAATAAGCCATGGAGGAAGGGGCTAGGGGGCGGCGCTCCCCCATGATGGTCAGCCGGCGTACGAGGAGCCCCATGCGCCGTCGTCGGCCGCCGGCGCCGCCCTGCACCTCATGTGCTGCCCCTTCTCCATCCTCTCCTCCATGATGGCGCCTTCACCAACACCTCCATCATCATCTCCTCCATAGCTACAGCGATCCACTCTCCCACAAACCTTTGTAATCCCCTATGTAAACATGGTGTTGATGTTATAAATTATTTGCAGATGATCTATTGCATCTATGTCATGTTTGTGTAGTTCCCTTTTGTCATATGATTGATTGTTGAATCTCCATGGATGGTTTGAGATATATATTGAATTTGTTACCGTCCTATGGTGCCCATCATATGTTTATGCGCGCATGGATCACATCATAGCATTTGTAGTATGTGGAGAAAGCTAGAGGGTGGGCTGCTTGAGTGACACAAACATGAGCCCCAATCTAGTGATCAAAGCATATGGGATAAAGAGGACCTTTTGATCTTAATGCTATGGTTGGGTATTTTTACCTTAATGTATCTTATAGCATTTATGGATGTTTGCTAGAGTTCCAATCATAAGTACTTGCAATCATTGGATAGCGATAGCTTCTTAGCTTTGCCTCTCCCACCCACATAAAAGAGGAATATCAACCTTGTATTTGACTATTTGATCATGGACAATTCCACCACTTTTCCACACTCATGGTACTGTTAGTTTATGGTTACTTAGTATATTTTATCACTTCAGCACTAACTTTGACTTTCTTGTATTTATTATCTTGCAAAGCTTTCTCTCTTATCTGTATTGTCACTCTAGTTTTATCTCCTAGATATTGCAAAATGTTTAGTGTGTGTAGAGTTGTGTCAATGGTTGATAGAACTTGAGAGAATATTTATCCCACCTTTAGCTCCTCGTTGGGTTCGACACTCTTACTTATCAAAAAGGCTAAACACGATCCCTATGCTTGTGCGATATCAAGACATTTTCTCGCGTCGTTGCCGGGGAGCAATAGCGTGGGGTGAATGTTTTTGTGTGCACTTGTTTGCTTTGTCTCTAAGTTTTACTTTTAGATTTAAGTTGTTCTCTATCTTTATATGAATAAGGAATGCGAATTACAGAAAAAAAGAGTTGTACTTGTTATCTAAAAACGTTTTCAAAAAGGAAAGTGATTGTAAAGATGAGTGATGGTTAAGTGGGGGTCGACCTTGAACACTTGTGTTCATGCCTATGAAACCAAAACAATTCTTTCCATGGAAGCTTTTCAGTTAAAAACTTGTATATATTGTGTATATATTGTACATATTTCTCTGTACCATAAAAATAAAATGTATAGATAATTTCTACTTTGTTTATGATGCAAGTTTGCCACTTTGCTTCCTAGAAACAGATTTTCGTGCTCCACCGTAGAAAATTTTAAAAATCACCAGAACCTGATCTTAATCTGAAATTTCTTGAGTGCAAAGTACTGTTTATTACGTTACTTTCATTAGTTTTTACTTTTCTGATTTGAGGTGCGTAGATATGTCTAATAATTCGATCTTTACTGATTGTTCTGTTTAGACAGATTTCCTGTGCTTCACTGTAAAAAATCGTGATAAATCTCAGATTATGATTTGTCTTTCATTAGTTTTGAGTTTTTAGATTTGAGATACCTAACTATCTAGTTGAATGTCATATTTACAGACTGTTCAGTTTTGACAGATTTCTTAGTTTATTCAATATTGTACTTGGTGTTATTAGTTTCATTAGTTTTTCGATGGACAACGGAAATCATGAACACCTTAGTATATACAGTGGCTAATGTTGAGTAAATGTTATGAAACTTTTCAATGCTTGAACATGAGTGGATTTTATTTAATGAGTACTAACCCTACTAATGAGTTTTTGTCAAGTTTTATGTGAATGTAGTATTTAAGATCCAATGGAGATGGTGATACAAGATGAATGAGAAGAGAAAAGCTTAATCTTGGGGACTCGCAAGTGCACCTCAATGAAGTATTCAAGAATATTCAATCATCAAAGCTTGGGGATGCCCAAGGCATCCCTCCTTTTTTCATGCCTAGCTAAAAGGCGTTAAAGAAAATGGCTTGTGGGAGGCAACCCACTTTGTTTTTCTTATGTTTTCATGTTGGATTCTTCCAGTTTCTTTTGTTTTCTTTGAGTCTTGGAAGTTGTTACCTCTGTACCAACCTCTCCTTATCCCTTTTTATTTCGTTTTATGCCAAGTTTTAGGCTTTTAGCCTCCGATTGCAAGAAAGTTTAAAAGTTGTGACATGTTGTCCCGAAACAGATTCTGTCTGCTTGACGGAAAAATTCGCCAAAAATCACCAGATCATCTTTTTGATCTGAATTGTTTTGAAAGTATGCTCTATATAATTGACTTTCTGGCGTCTGTTCTGAGTTTTTTGATTTGAGTTGCAGAAGTGTTCCGAAAAAATTATTTACTACTTGCTGGTCCATTTTTCCCAGATTCTGCCGTGTTTTGCATTATCATTGTTTTGCAAATCTTAAACTTGCTTTTTCTTTGCAAAAACTTTTTGCAATCTTGAGAAACACTATCTCTTTCTGAAAATCTTTATTTCCAGTAGAGAATAAATTATTTTATTATGGGCACTAACCACTCTAATCAGCTTATGATGAGTTTCGTATGAAGGGAGTTTTCAAGTATGCGATGGAAGATGATGAAAGAAGATCCAGGAGTGTCAAGCGCTCAAGCTTGGGGATGCCCACATGCACCCCCAAGAAATATTCAAGGAGACTCAAGCGTCTAAGCTTGGGGATGCCCCTGTGCATCCCCTTCTCCATCAACAATCATCAGTTCGTCCTTCTCCATACTATATTTGTATCACTTCATATGTTATGTGCTATGCTTGGAGCGTCCCGTTCTTTATTTGTTTAGTTTTGTTTGCTGTAATAAATGGTTGGATCCCAGCATATTAGTTTGGAGAGAGGCACGCTCTGTTTTAATTGCTTATAACACTCTAGTTTTCACTCTTATTGTTCTATGAGTGTTCACTTTTCACTAGTACTGCGGTTAGCTCTTGTTTTCCACTCATATTTTGTTTAGAGCTTGTTAGTTTGCTTTAGTTATATATGATTATCTCTCTGGTCTTTGATTAATATTATCTATGGGAGTTGTTTCAAGAAAGTTGATTGGTGTTGGACAAGAGTAAAATATTTCATGCTTATAGTGGTGTAATAGGAACCTCGTTTAGACTCTGGCTTATACTTTAACATGTCATCTTAGATATGATCTTAATTATATGCTTAGTAGTTATTGATGTAGCATGACTTGTCTCAAATAGATGAGAGTGCTTAATGTGCCATTGAAAGAATCATGTGTTTTTTTATCATAACGAAGCATAATATTGTGGTATTATCCTTTACTACTTCATTTGGGTTGACTTGGTGCATGCTCAGACCGTGTTATTACTACAAACCAGTCACTTATAGCCTCTATGATCATTTAGTTTTTGATTTTTAATACCATTTATGCTTTGATTAATAATGTTTTTGACGTTATGCATGATTATGGCCATTATTTCTCTCTTAATTTGTCGCTCTCAGTCTTTTGCTAGCCTCCACCTGTACTGAGTATGAGCTCTACTCGTGCATCCAACTCCCAAAAACCAAATTTTTCCAAATGTGTCCACCATGCCTACCTACATGTGGTATTTAACCGCCACTCCAAGTAAATTTCTCATGTGCTACCTTTAACACTCTCAAAATTATTCCTGTTTTGTGCCTCTGTTTTAGCTCATGAGGAAGTAGTAGATAATTCATGATCTTCTCATACTGGACAAGCTTTATCTTGGGTTTGCATGTCTAATCTGCGAACCCGTAATACGAGGAGGGACTGGCATGAGTGCGCCCAACTCGTAAAAGATAATAGCGACAAACAAAACCTCCTTCACGCTTTGTTCATGAGAAATCAGAATAGTGATAAACAAAGGAGACTAAGGGGATGTGATCGTCCCCACTTTGGGAGACGTTCCTCAAAACTTGCCCATCGTGAGAAGTATTGGGCTATCTGCTAGCATTCGTTGACGAATTATGCACCTCCCAAAAGCTTGTTTTACAATCTTATTGATTTCAAAAATTTCTAAAAGCTCTAGCACATGAGTAATCCCTGCTTACCTCTGCGAAGGGCCTTTCTTTTACTTTTATGTTGAGTCTTCATCTTCTAACTTTATGCACCAATTAAGAGAGCATAGTTGTCATTCTGAGTATAATGTGCATAGTCCCAAAATTTATTATTGATTGATTCATGATATGTTATTACTTGCTCTCAAATTATTTGTTCTAGTCATCCACTTGAACTTTGAAGGTGTCCTCACATTTATATTTTGCCCCACTCTTAAGGACAAATGAAATACCACTTTGCTATGTTTTCTTTATGGTCGAAACAAACGTATAACTTTCAGGTGCATTATTATTCATGATCTTTTGTTTGTTTTACCTTTCATGTTCCAACATGGTTGCTAAGTTTCAGTGTTAGAACTATATCTATCATGTCTATGTTTAGAGTGCTACGATCTCAGCTTACAGATGCTTTTACAAATATGATGATCAATATTATGTTGGTAGCATGTCACCTCAAAAATTATTATTTTTTATCGTTTCACCTACTCGAGGACGAGTAGGAACTAAGCTTAGGGATGTTGATACGTCCAATACGAATCTATCATTTTTGAAGGTTTCATACTACTTTTATGCTTTTGATAATTGTTTTTATATTAAATTTATGATTTATTTGGACTAACCTATTAATAGTTGCAAAAGTGCACAATATTTTTATTTTACACTTTTATGTCTAGGAACTATCAAAAATAGAAGAGGAAACCTTGTTGGTGTTGAATTGGGACTTTCTTGAAATGTGTCTGAAAATTCTTTTTAAATATTGCCATGTTACGGGTCGAAGACGGCCTCAAACGGAAATATCACAGAAGACAAAAGTGTGTGAAATTGTATGCTGATAATTCTAGACATATAATTAGGCTCATTTGGAGTTTGGACGCTCGAGGAAAGCCCGATTTACTCGAGGAAAAATATCTGATTACGGGATTACGGAAATTGGTGACGTGATTGAGTCTAACTCTTACCATATGTGATGGATTTGGCCAAGCCATGACTTTGAGACCTCATTAGGGCTTAGAGGCGTCTCTAGGAAGGTTCTAGAGGTGCCCAAGAGCCCTTGGATCAAAGGGCCTCCATCGGAGGGCCAAGGATGAACGTCCCAGCTCATATAAGGAGAGGAAAACCCTGATTTCTGGGCAGCCACCAAAAGCCATGAATTTTGCCTCCCCCATGGCCTCATCTCCATGGGGAAGGGCTCATCTACAGCACCAAGAATCCATGGAGCTTCTTAGCTTAGCCTCTCCCACATAAAAGAGGAATATCAACCTTGTATTTGACTATTTGATCATGGACAATTCCACCACAATTACCACAACTTTTCCGCACTCATGGTACTGTTAGTTTATGGTTACTTAGTATATTTTATCGCTATAACACTAACATTATTTTCTTGTATTTATTATCTTGCAAAGCTTTCTCTCTTACCCGTATTGTCACTCTAGTTTTATCTCCTAGATATTGCAAAACGTTTAGTGTGCGTAGAGTTGTGTCAATGGTTGATATGGCTTGAGAGAATATTTATCCCACCTTTAGCTCCTCGTTGGGTTCGACACTCTAACTTATCGAAAAGGCTACACAGGGTCCCCTATACTTGTCGGATATCACCTATTCGCCCCACTCTAGTCAAGCATATCGATCATTCTAGATCTCCCCTTAATCGAGGCGATGATGTCGTGGAGCCCTTTCATTGCTTCCCCCTCTGGATTCCTTCTCGAGGGTAGAGTTCTTGAGTTTGGTGAAGTTTCTCATCTTTGCATGGCCTCCCTTGGTGATCCGGAGGCATGGGGTTAATATAGTTGAACAAGCAATTTCAGTGGTGGCTCGTACATGTTAATATGCGATTGCGACTTCACCATCGCGCTCCAACATCGAAGCCATCCTGCAAACAACTGCAAAGAAACCACGACGGCACATGCCACCGGATGACCACAAGCGGGAGCAGTCGACAGCTCCGACCTTGACAACGAGTATCACAAAGGGAAATATGCAAGACTTGCGCCGACCGTTGCCTTTGTAAACGACCACCGAGTGCCCCTCATCGTCACCGCCTGGACTCACTCCACCGCAGCTCTGACTTCAAAGCAACCAAGCAACCCACGGTAGACCACCTCGGACACGCCGGAAAGAAACGACTACCAAAGTCCATGCCCGACCCGAGCACCTCTCAACGCCATCATCGTTGCCAAACAGAAACCAGCGCCCCACCTCAGCAAACCATGCGACGAAGATGCCGCCACCCACGACAAAGATGCCGCACTCCACAAGTCTCCTACTCGTGTCCGGCTCCGAGCCGATGCCCCCAAGGAGGAGAAAGATGCGAGGACGCCTTCATCGCCCGACCCAAAGGATCTAAGGTTCCCCTCCATAGCCCAAGCCGTGGGGAGGAGGAGCATACATCCATGACTACGCTTCCAAGAATAAACACGACACCCGCGGACGTCGCCGTTGCCGTCTTCGATGGAGACCGAAGCAAAGATTTCTCCCGGAGTTACGCCGAGCACGTGCCGCCACGGACATCGCCCACCAACCACCAACTAGTGAGGCCGACATCAAACTAGTCGTGGGATCCATCGTGACCAGACACGCTCCACCCCGTGGCTATAGCCGACGTCCACCACTTCAGCACCACCGCGACCACCACCACCGTAGCCACCAAAGCCGCAACCTGATGCACAACACCA
Source organism: Hordeum vulgare subsp. vulgare (assembly GCF_904849725.1). Lineage (NCBI taxonomy): Eukaryota > Viridiplantae > Streptophyta > Magnoliopsida > Poales > Poaceae > Hordeum > Hordeum vulgare. Next base: position 510,165,295 of record NC_058519.1, read on the forward strand.
AGACCAATATGCTGGCGCATACCAGATCCACATCGGAGCAGCAGGAACGGAGCACCAGAGCAGACGAGCACCTCCTTCACCTGCAGCGTGCCTCGCTCTCCGGGTTGTACAGCAGCCACGTCTCGCAGGTCGCCGTGCCGCCACATCCAGCCGGTCGCCACGCCAGCCGCTGCCGCGCCCGGCCTTCGGTCCATGCCCCCACGCATGAGTTTGGAGTCGAGCGCCGCCGCGCGCACGCATGCCGTCCACGCCCGAGCCCGGACCGAGGCCGTTGCCCCAGCATCCGCCGCCCGCAGCCGACACACGTCGCCCGCCGCGGTGAGCTCCCCCTCACGAGCGACGCCACGGGAAGAAGAGGTCTCGCCGTCACCGGATCCGCTGGGGCTTCGCCCGGCGGAGCCCACCGACGGCGACGAGGGCAGGGAAGTGAGGAGGGGCGCGGTGGAAGGGGGGCTGAGCCGCTGCCCGTGTCGCCCAGGAAGGGAGCGGCGCGAGGGTTTCCGAATGGAGAACACTCAAAAGAAGACCTTGAATACAAGGCCACAATGATTTTTTTATTGTCTAGTACAATAAAGTTTTTCCGGCTCCGACGAGAAAATGTCGATGACGACGACGAGGCTTTGACTAGCTTAGGTGCTTGCAGTTGTCGCTAGGTGGTTGAAAAACCTAGATCTAGTTTTTTTTACTTTGGCTTTTATTTGTATTGACAGGAGAGTCAATGAATAAATCAAAAGTTTTTTTTCGCAAAATGAAACATCCATTACAACCAGAAGGACCGTGTGTGACATTTTCTCTCTCTTCAGTTCGACTACACGAATCCAACTAAATTCTTCAAAAGAACGAAGAGCGTAGTTGGTCGCCATGCCATGACGCAATATCAGGAGCATATAGTCAATGGTTGATACAATACAATCTCCAAAGTTTGTACTAGTAGTACGTGAACACAAGTTGGATAGAAAATCCTAGTCAACACCACCAACCTGTACTGCTCACGATCAGATTCAGATACTTGGATCCATGGATAGAATAACCAGGGTAAAACCGAGTCGTCCCCCTCCCCGCCAAAAACAAAAAAAGCCGAGTCGTCCCCCTCCTGCATCCGTCCGCATGTGAGCCATACACATGAAAGTGGCTTAACTCGAGAAAATAGTTCACCAATTCAAACTGTTATCTGGTTGTTAGATCTAATCGCGTCGGCTAAGCGCCTCACTCGGGGAAGATATATCGAAAGCTGCCACGTGAATACGGGATTAGCGGAGTAAACAAAGGAGATTAGCCAAAAGCCAGGCTCGGAAGACCCAAAGGGGCGTCTGCCGGTGGGTGGCGTCGCATGGATCGCCATGAGATCTTTTAACCGGTCAAAGGATCCTAGGGAAACGCTGGTGGCGAGAGGGAATCGAGGCCGGCCGCCGGATCGGTCAGAGCCGCGTGCTCCGACGGCCATGATCGACGCCCCGGCAGGTTTGTGGCATCACGGGAGTTGTGTGCCTGCGGCGTGGTGGGGGCTGCTCTGCTCTGAGCGCGCTCGATCGCCGGGCAGTTCCATAACTCGGTACGCGCCAAGGCCTGTGATCCCTGAATCTGAATGGATGCTTCAATGCTCACGCCGGTCTCTCACTCATCCCTCGGCTTGCCATTGCCAGTTGCCGAGCTGCAGGAACAAGACTGATGCGTGGTGCCTTCGATTTCACTATGAAGATGCACAAGCTGCAGGAACAAGGAGTAAGTAGAGTAGTAACAAGTGCAGCATACGGTGATGTGTATGTAATGCACCCATAATTGTTTCTAGGACGAACGGTCACAGAAAAAGATACTAGTATTTTGATACGTAGCACTAGTAGTACTCCTAGCCAGTACAACGCTGCCTTTACAGTGTGTACAAGAGCGCTGTAGAACTGATGAATGCACAGGAACCACTGACCGAGTGAGGAGGGAGGGAGCATCTAGCTGAAACAGCCAGCCGTACGTACGACCCATCTTTGCTCTGTGCAGCGCAAGAAGATGCCAGACCAGTGCAACGCAATGTCCCCTCGAAATAAAGAAAGGGATCGAGCATTGAACGACCAGCAGTCCAGCATCGCCGGACGCGAGTACGCGCGTGCCGTGCGAGTGCGACCGAGCGGATGCCAAGTAGACTAGACAACCTTGCACAGGTACCGCGAGCACCAGAGTTGAATACATACCTCCGATTCGTTTCGCCGCAAATACAAAAAGATTTACGGCGATATGCAATCACAAGAGCCTCCGCACTTCGCTACCTTTTTGTGTGTGCAACAATTGGCATACATAATCCGAATCGGATGCAGGTTAAGTATGAGCTTGTGTATAATCCGAAGGTATGCACTTCACTATCTCCGTCATACAGCTATCTTCAGGAACGGAGGGAGTGCTTGACCTGCATTAGGACCGCCCTGAAGATAGCTGTATGTAGCGTGGCGCTCCTTTGGATGCACGACGCCGCCGCCTGCCGAAACAAACATCGCCGCTGCGGACCACCGCGCCGGGCGCTCCGGCCAAGTGAAACAGTACGCGTAGAAAGGAGACCCACATGGTGCCAAAGCCGGTGGCTGCTCGTGCTCCTCTGCCTTGTTTACCGTATCTCGCATTCTCCTGTAATTTGCGTCCGTCGTGTTTCCCCGGTATCTTGAGCGTGGTCCGCTTCTTGCTCTTCTCTAGCTAGCGCCCAGATTATCCCGCTCCGCCTTTTGACGCCCTATATGCTGCGCTGCCACTGCGCACAAAAAGGCACCAGATACGGAAGGAACCGGGCACACCACCTTGGCCACGGTACAGAACTTGCGCACCATTTGGCATGCTCTACTCTACGTATCTATATGGATCTAGGTATGCATTTAATTAAGCTGGTTCTATTCCTCCACGCTCCACAGGCGGCTTGTTTCATGTCACAAGTCACAGCTCACAAGTCTTGTCTGGGTGAAGAAGATTACAGTTGGTTGGATGGGACGGAGGCCCAACGTGGGCGCGGGCATTTCCAGGGAACAAGATGGCGAGAACGGGGAAGAGGACGCACGCACTGATTCCTGGTTTCTCACCTTTGCCGCCGCATGGATCTGCGCGCGCCATTTCTTTTTCCTCCTTTTCGAGGCTGACGCGCCAAGTAAACAACGCCGGTAGCCCTGTAGCACTGTCTGTAGCCATCATTTTTTTTCCTACACCTCGAAGGGCGGCCCAAAGTTCAAGATGAACAGAAACAGTAAACGCCAAACGTGAATCTCTAGGCAGCCCAGTCATATGCTCTTCATTTTAAAGCAAGTACAATAAAGCTGAGTCAGCTGACTATAAAAAATAAACCAATATATTTTTGTTTAGTTAGAGAAAATAGAAAAGGAGAGAGAAGGTGAGCGGGTTTTTAAGCTAAGAGCCAGCTCTATCACGTGCTCCTAGGCATTTTATAAGTATGAAAGGTGGACCATATAATAAAAAAGTAGTACATTTTTGCAATGAACTATTGTACATATTGGCTATAAGATGAGTTAGAGCATGGTTAATAGTATAGTCAACTGCTGGCTATAAGCAGTTTTATAGTTCATCTTATAGCACTACTTTTGTCATATATGACTCATCTTTCATTCTCACAAAGCATCTAGGAGCACGTGTTAGAGCTGACTCTTCACGAAGAGCCCGCTTCCCTTCTCTCTCCTCTTCTCTCTCATCCAACTCAGCAAAAATATAGTATTTTAATACTTACAGCCTGCTGACTGTACCTTATTGTACTTGCTCTTATAGGTAACATGACAATGGCTTATAGTCAGCAGCTGCCATATTATTGTACTTGCTCTTAGTCGAGCTCTAGCATCCTTGTACTCCCTGTTGACGAACAGAGGAGGATGTAGTATGTACGAATACCTCAAGACCTGATTTATTTTCGACCTCAGTATACGAGTGCCTAAATATAATAGGAGTAGTAACTTTTTCCTATCTTTAGCTCTCGCATTCGCCTCTCGGTCACTTTGGCTTGACACAAAAGAAGACGAGGTGACAAAGAAAGCTTGCCGTCCGTCTAGTCAGGACTGTGACCGGAAAGGGAATAGGAGGCCTTGGGCCCAGAGGGTTGGACCAACTGCTGGTTAAATGGCCCAACTCACCCACGACAGGTTAAATCAAGCAGTTATTTGACTGGGCACCCCAAAAAAAATTTTGCGTGATTGGGCACGACAGTGATTCAACTGTGGTACGATGACCCATCCGACATTTACCAACCTGATTTTCTGCTAAAACATCTTTCCCTCCTGTCTTTAAGGAAAAATATATATTTTTGTCTCTGCATCAAGCAATTAAAAAAAGGAAAACTATTCTGTTCATCCGGCTGATAATTTTCACGCATCCGCCGCCTCGTACATCGTCTGATCTGTTTGATCGTGTGGACACAATATCGTTTCGGTCACATAGCCCTTTCCAGCCACGTACCATCCAATACATCCACACGCACTCAACCTTATCTCCTTCTATGCCCCAGCCATCTTCTTCCTTCCTCAATCCTGTATGTACTCCATTCTACCATATCAAGTCCGCGAAGAGGGCCAGACCAGGTGAAACTCGCGGCGTGCGCATGCTGCGGGGGCGCGACTGAGGCTGGGGCGACATGTGTGGCAGGAAGGGGTCGTCCGAGCTTGGGCTTGTCCATGGTCATGGCCATGGCGGCCGGGCCCAGATCGTATGTTTGTGGTATATGCAACAACGGGCCAGAGAGGCGGCGGGGCAGCCGATGAGCATGGGGGCGGCGGATCCGGCCGGACCTCGCCGGATCCAGGCAGGACGGTGGCGGCGCGACGAAGGGGCAGGCGGCGCGGCGGTTCCCTGCAGGCTGGGGCTGCAGCTGGCGGCGCACTCCGGCGACCTGCCGGCGACACGCGCGGGGCGACGGCCGGAGGGAACCAGCGGCGAGCCGGAGCTCCTGCGGCTGCGGATGCAGCTCGGGGCGTGGCTGGCGCGAGGCTCGCTCCAAGGAGGAGGCAGGGAGGCTTGTTGCAAAAATTCCTGAAACTCAACCGTTGTTGCAAAAAATTCTTCCGTAAAAATACCTATGTTACACGACGACGAAGAAAAAAAACCCTGCAACAAGCAAATTATTTCTGAAATTCGACCGTTGTTTCAAGAATTAACAGATCCAAAGTTTATTTCTTGCAACAAAGCGAAAGTTTCCGTAACTCGAGCGTCGTTTCAGAACCATGCGGCGGGGATGCGGGGCGTTAGATTGGCATCCGATGGCTAGCTAGGTGACGGATAATTTTTAGAAATCATCCGACGGATGCGTAGCATTCTCCAAAAACGTTTATTAAAAAACAAAACTAGAAGAGAGGCCCGTGGATAGATGTGGGCCATATTTTCGACTATGTGACTTTTCGTTTTTTGAGGAATGCGTGACTACTATTTGAATAAACAATCTTGTCGTTTCACAAAATCATGCAATAGCGCATCCTATGTTTACGAAATGAATTATATTTAGTTTTTAGTAAAACCGTTGGTTCAGATGGTGTGCATACTTTGAATGTTATAACTAAGCAATACAATAGAATTAAGGATGTACACATCCTAAAATACATTAATATATTTTCAGTAATAGTAAAAATATAATTTGAAAAAAGTATTCTTTTATCTGTATTTCCTCTCAATAATGTGTGGGTTCTAAGTGGATAATTATTACTCCATCCGTTTTTAAATATAAGTTTTTTAAGAGTGTCGGGACCCCGATCTTAAGCCATAGGAATCCAGCCTGTAACACATAGCATCTCTTTGCGGTCTCACGCACGGTTATCCCTACGGCTGCAGCCTTACCTTAGCCGGGACCGTTTGCGCATTTTAACTCGCGTATGCAATTGTGTCGCTAACAATCCAATGACAAAGAATCTGGATCGACATGTCTAGTCATAAACCAAAGCGCCAGTTCCGCTAGGGACAGGCATACATGACCCAGCAAAGCAGGTGTCGGTCACCAGCGAATGTAGACGAGTCGTAGCAAGCTACCAGGACTCCATTACATCGCGTGACATTTCCCCAAAGGGACAGACACAACAGCTTAGAAGGACACATGCCGGTCAACCAATGTGTCCGCAGCAGTAGCGAACTACCATGGCTCATTGGAATCGCAAAGGGGCATTTCCCTGTAAGGAATGCTACTAAAGTCTACGACTAGGTATTCAAACCCCATACATATCAAGTACGACACACGTACGCATGCATACCGATATGTATAGATACATCGATGGCATCACAACGTAACCATAAACATACAACCTTTATTTACAAGGCTCGGAAGAGCCACACACATAATATTACAAGGTAGGGGTCTCACGACCCATCATCACAAGTCATACACACAATTCTTACAAACCAGCGGAAGAGTAAAGTTGTCTGAGTACAGACAGATGGAAAGATTAAGGCACATGGTCTAACTATCTACATACCCATCCTAGGGCCAGATCGTAACTGGGATACCTGTTGGGGAACGTCGCATGGGAAACAAAAATTTTCCTACGCGCACGAAGACCTATCATGGTGATGTCCATCTACGAGAGGGGATGAGCGATCTACGTACCCTTGTAGATCGTACAGCAGAAGCGTTAGAGAACGCGGTTGATGTAGTGGAACGTCCTCACGTCCCTCGATCCGCCCCGCGAACAATCCCGCGATCAGTCCCACGATCTAGTACCGAACGGACGGCACCTCCGCGTTCAGCACACGTACAGCTCGACGATGATCTCGGCCTTCTTGATCCAGCAAGAGAGACGGAGAGGTAGAAGAGTTCTCCGGCAGCGTGACGGCGCTCCGGAGGTTGGTGATGATCTCGTCTCAGCAGGGCTCCGCCCGAGCTCCGCAGAAACGCGATCTAGAGGAAAAACTATGGAGGTATGTGGTCGGGCTGCCGTGGCAAAAGTTGTCTCAAATCAGCCCTAATACCTTAGTATATATAGGAGGGAGGGGGAGGGAAGAGGCAGCCTCAAACCCTCAAGGTTTGGCCGAAATTGGAGGTGGAGGAGTCCTACTCCAATCCTACTTGGAGTAGGATTCCACCTTCCCACTTGGAAACTCTTTCCACCTTGTGTTTTTTCCTTCTCAAACCTTATGGGCCTTAGTGGGAACTTATTCCAGCCCACTAGGGGCTGGTTTATCTCTTCCCATAGCCCATGAGACCCCTTGGGGCGTGACACCCCTCCCGATGGTCCCCGGCACCCCTCCCGGCACTCCCGGTACACTACCGATGAGCCCGAAACTTTTCCGGTAATGCACGAAAACCTTCCGGTAACCAAATGGGGTCATCCTATATATCAATCTTCGTTTCCGGACCATTCCGGAAACCCTCGTGACGTCCGTGATCTCATCCGGGACTCCGAACAACATTCGGTAACCAACCATATAACTCAAATACGCATAAAACAACGTCGAACCTTAAGTGTGCAGACCCTGCGGGTTCGAGAACTATGTAGACATGACCCGAGAGACTCCTCGGTCAATATCCAATAGCGGGACCTGGATGCCCATATTGGATCCTACATATTCTACGAAGATCTTATCGTTTGAACCTCAGTGCCAAGGATTCGTATAATCCCGTATGTCATTTCCTTTGTCCTTCGGTATGTTACTTGCCCGAGATTCGATCGTCAGTATCCGCATACCTATTTCAATCTCGTTTACCGGCAAGTCTCTTTACTCGTTCCGTAATACAAGATCCCGCAACTTACACTAAGTTACATTGCTTGCAAGGCTTGTGTGTGATGTTGTATTACCGAGTGGGCCCCGAGATACCTCTCCGTCACACGGAGTGACAAATCCCAGTCTTGATCCATACTAACTCAACTAACACCTTCGGAGATACCTGTAGAGCATCTTTATAGTCACCCAGTTACGTTGCGACGTTTGATACACACAAAGCATTCCTCCGGTGTCAGTGAGTTATATGATCTCATGGTCATAGGAATAAATACTTGACACGCAGAAAACAGTAGCAACAAAATGACACGATCAACATGCTACGTCTATTAGTTTGGGTCTAGTCCATCACGTGATTCTCCCAATGACGTGATCCAGTTATCAAGCAACAACACCTTGTTCATAATCAGAAGACACTGACTATCATCGATCAACTGGCTAGCCAACTAGAGGCATGCTAGGGATGGTGTTTTGTCTATGTATCCACACATGTAAATGAGTCTTCATTCAATATAATTATAGCATGGATAATAAACTATTATCTTGATACAGGAATTATAATAATAACTATACATTTATTATTGCCTCTAGGGCATAATTCCAACAGTCTCCCACTTGCACTAGAGTCAATAATCTAGCCCTCACATCACCATGTGAATTACATTGTAATAAATCTAACACCCATACAGTTCTGGTGTCGATCATGTTTTGGCCGTGGAAGAGGTTTAGTCAGCGGGTCTGCTACATTCAGATCCGTGTGCACCTTGCATATATTTACGTCCTCCTCCTCGACGTAGTCGCGGATGAGGTTGAAGCGTCGTTTGATGTGTCTGGTCTTCTTGTGAAACCTTGGTTCCTTTGCTAAGGCAATGGCACCAGTGTTGTCACAGAACAAGGTTATTGGATCCAGTGCACTTGGCACCACTCCAAGATCCGTCATGAACTGCTTCATCCAGACACCTTCCTTAGCCGCCTCCGAGGCAGCCATGTACTCTGCTTCACATGTAGAATCTGCTACGACGCTTTGCTTGGAACTGCACCAGCTTACTGCACCCCCATTAAGAATAAATACGTATCCGGTTTGTGACTTAGAGTCGTCCGGATCTGTGTCAAAGCTTGCATCGACGTAACCTTTTACGGCGAGCTCTTCGTCACCTCTATACACGAGAAACATCTCCTTAGTCCTTTTCAGGTACTTCAGGATATTCTTGACCGCCGTCCAGTGATCCACTCCTGGATTACTCTGGAACCTGCCTGCCATACTTATGGCCAGGCTAACATCCGGTCTAGTGCACAGCACCGCATACATGATAGAACCTATGGCTGAAGCATAGGGGACGGAGCGCATATGCTCTCTATCTACATCAGTTGCTGGGCACTGAGTCTTACTCAATCTCGTACCTTGTAACACCGGCAAGAACCCTTTCTTGGACTGTTCCATTTTGAACCTCTTCAAAACTTTATCAAGGTATGTGCTTTGTGAAAGTCCTATCAGGCGTTTTGATCTATCCCTATAGATCTTAATGCCTAGAATGTAAGCAGCTTCTCCTAGGTCCTTCATAGAGAAACTTTTATTCAAGTAACCTTTTATGCTCTCCAAAAGCTCTACGTTGTTTCCAATCAGTAATATGTCATCCACATATAATATTAGAAACGCCACAGAGCTCCCACTCACTTTCTTGTAAATACAAGATTCTCCAACCACTTGTATAAACCCAAATGCTTTGATTACCTCATCAAAGCGTTTGTTCCAACTCCGAGATGCTTGCACCAGTCCATAAATGGATCGCTGGAGTTTGCACACTTTGTCAGCATTTTTAGGATCGACAAAACCTTCGGGTTGCATCATATACAACTCTTCCTTAAGGAAACCGTTAAGGAACGCCGTTTTGACATCCATCTGCCAGATTTCATAATCGAAAAATGCAGCTATTGCTAACATGATTCTGACGGACTTAAGCATCGCTACAGGAGAGAAAGTCTCATCGTAGTCAATTCCTGGAACTTGTGAAAAACCCTTTGCCACAAGTCGAGCTTTATAAACGGTCACATTACCGTCAGCGTCCGTCTTCTTCTTAAAGATCCATTTGTTCTGAATAGCCTTGCGGCCCTCAGGCGGTATCTCCAAAGTCCATACTTTGTTCTCATACATGGATCTTATCTCGGATTTCATGGCTTCTAGCCATTTGTTGGAATCTGGGCCCACCATCGCTTCTTCATAATTTGCAGGTTCATTGTTGTCTAACAACATGATTGATAAGACGGGATTACCGTACCACTCTGGAGCAGCGCGTGATCTCGTCGACCTGCGTGGTTCAACAGAAACTTGAACTGGAGTTTCATGATCATCATCATTAACTTCCTCCTCAACCGGCGTCGCAACGACAGAGGTTTCCCCTTGCCCTGCGCCACCATCCAGAGGGATGAGAGGTTCGACAACCTCGTCAAGTTCTATCTTCCTCCCACTCAATTCTCTCGAGAGAAACTCCTTCTCGAGAAAAGTTCCGTTCTTAGCAACAAACACTTTGCCCTCGGATTTGAGATAGAAGGTGTACCCAACTGTCTCTTTTGGGTAACCTATGAAGACGCACTTTTCCGCTTTGAGTTCCAGCTTTTCAGGCTGAAGCTTTTTGACATAAGCATCACATCCCCAAACTTTAAGAAACGACAACTTTGGCCTTTTGCCATACCACAGTTCGTATGGTGTCGTCTCAACGGATTTCGATGGTGCCCTATTTAAAGTGAATGCAGCTGTTTCTAATGCATAACCCCAAAATGATAACGGCAAATCAGTAAGAGACATCATAGATCGCACCATTTCTAATAAAGTACGATTACGACGTTCGGACACACCATTACGCTGTGGTGTTCCGGGCGGTGTTAACTGCGAAACAATTCCACATTGTCTTAAGTGAGTACCAAACTCGAAACTCAGATATTCACCCCCACGATCAGACCGTAGGAACTTGATCTTCTTGTTACGATGATTTTCCACTTCACTCTGAAATTGCTTGAACTTTTCAAATGTTTCAGACTTGTGCTTCATCAAGTAGACATAACCATATCTACTTAGATTGTCAGTGAAGGTGAGAAAATAACGATATCCGCCGCGTGCCTCCACGCTCATTGGACCACACACATCGGTATGTATGATTTCCAACAAGTCACTTGCACGCTCCATTGTTCCGGAGAACGGAGTCTTAGTCATCTTGCCCATGAGGCATGGTTCGCACGTGTCAAGTGAATCAAAGTCAAGTGACTCCAAAAGTCCATCAGCATGGAGTTTCTTCATGCGCTTTACACCAATATGACCCAAGCGGCAGTGCCACAAAAATATGGCGCTATCATTGTTTACTCTAACTCTTTTGGTCTCAATGTTATGTATATGCGTATCTCTATCAAGATTCAATATGAACAATCCTCTCACATTCGGTGCATGACCATAAAAGATGTTACTCATAGTAATAGAACAACCATTATTCTCAGACTTAAAAGAGTAACCGTCTCGCAATAAACAAGATCCAGATATAATGTTCATGCTCAACGCAGGCACTAAATAACAATGATTTAAGTTCATCACTAATCCCGATGGTAGTTGAAGTGACACTGTGCCGACGGCGATTGCATCAACCTTGGAACCGTTTCCTACGCGCATCGTCACTTCGTCTTTCGCCAGCCTTCGTCTATTCCGCAGTTCCTGCTTCGAGTTGCAAATGTGAGCAACAGAACCGGTATCGAATACCCAGGCACTACTACGAGAGCTGGTTAAGTACGCATCAATAACATGTATATCAAATATACCTGATTTTTCTTTGCCCGCCTTCTTATCTGCCAGATACTTGGGGCAATTGCGCTTCCAGTGACCCATACCCTTGCAATAGAAGCACTCTGTTTCAGGCTTACGTCCAGCCTTGGGTTTCTTCGGCGGATTGGCAACAGGCTTGCCGCTCTTCTTCGAATTGCCCTTCTTGCCTTTGCCGTTTCTCTTGAAACTAGTGGTCTTGCTCACCATCAACACTTGATGTTCTTTACGGAGTTCAGACTCTGCGACTTTCAACATTGCAAACAACTCGCCGGGAGACTTGTTCATCCCTTGCATGTTGTAGTTCAACACAAAGCCTTTATAGCTTGGCGGCAGTGATTGAAGGATTCTGTCAGTGATAGCTTCTTGCGGGAGTTCAATCCCCAGTTCAGCTAGACGGTTTGAGTACCCAGACATTTTGAGCACATGTTCACTGACAGACGAGTTTTCCTCCATCTTGCAAGCATAGAATTTATCGGAGGTCTCATACCTCTCGATCCGGGCGTTCTTTTGAAAGATGAACTTCAACTCCTGGAACATCTCAAATGCTCCATGACGCTCAAAGCGACGTTGAAGTCCCGGTTCTAAGCCATACAAGACTGCACATTGAACTATTGAGTAGTCCTCCTTACGCGCTAACCAAGCGTTCTTAACATCCTGATCAGCCATAGCGGGTGGTTCATCTCCTAGCGCAGCATTAAGGACATAATCCTTCTTTCCAGCTTGTAAGATTAGCTTAAGATTACGAGCCCAGTCTACAAAGTTGCTTCCATCATCTTTCAACTTAGCTTTCTCTAGGAACGTATTAAAATTGAGGATGACACTTGCGTGAGCCATGATCTACAACACAAATATATTCAAAGTGGACTTAGACTATGTTCAAGATAATTAGAGTTCAACTTAATCAAATTAGATGCTAAACTCCCACTCAAAAAGTACATCTCTCTAGTCATTTGAGTGGTTCATGATCCACCTACACTATCCCAAGTCCGATCATCACGTGAGTTGGGAGTAGTTTCAGTGGTAAGCATCCCTATGCTAATCATATCATCTATATGATTCATGATCGACCTTTCGGTCTCATGTGTTCCGAGGCCATGTCTGCACATGCTAGGCTCGTCAAGCTTAACCCGAGTGTTCCGCGTGCGCAACTGTTTTGCACCCGTTGTATGTGAACGTTGAGTCTATCACACCCGATCATCACGTGGTGTCTCGAAACGACGAACTGTAGCAACGGTGCACAGTCGGGGAGAACACAATTTCGTCTTGAAATTTTAGTGAGAGATCACCTCATAATGCTACCGTCGTTCTAAGCAAAATAAGGTGCATAAAAGGATTAACATCACATGCAATTCATAAGTGACATGATATGGCCATCATCACGTCCTTCTTGATCTCCATCACCAAAGCACCGGCACGATCTTCTTGTCACCGGCGCCACACCATGATCATCCATCAACGTGTCGCCATCGGGGTTGTCGTGCTACTTATGCTTTCACTACTAAAGCTACATCCTAGCAAAATAGTAAACGCATCTGCAAGCACATATGTTAGTATAAAGACAACCCTATGGCTCCTGCCGGTTGCCGTACCATCGACGTGCAAGTCGATATTTCTATTACAACATGATCATCTCATACATCCAATATATCACATCACATCATTGGCCATATCACATCACAATCATACCCTGCAAAAACAAGTTAGACGTCCTCTAATTTTGTTGTTGCAAGTTTTACGTGGTGACCAAGGGTATCTAGTAGGATCGCATCTTACTTACGCAAACACCACAACGGAGATGTATGAGTTGCTATTTAACCTCATCCAAGGACCTCCTCGGTCAAATCCGATTCAACTAAAGTTGGAGAAACCGTCACTTGCCAGTCATCTTTGAGCAAAGGGGGTTACTCGTAATGATGAAACCAGTCTCTCATAAGCGTACGAGTAATGTCGGTCCAAGCCGCTTCAATCCAACAATGCCGCGGAATCAAGAAAAGACTAAGGAGGGCAGCAAAACGCACATCACCGCCCACAAAACCTTTTGTGTTCTACTCGAGAAGACATCTACGCATGAACCTAGCTCATGATGCCACTGTTGGGGAACGTCGCATGGGAAACAAAAAATTTCCTACGCGCACGAAGACCTATCATGGTGATGTCCATCTACGAGAGGGGATGAGCGATCTACGTACCCTTGTAGATCGTACAGCAGAAGCGTTAGAGAACGCGGTTGATGTAGTGGAACGTCCTCACGTCCCTCGATCCGCCCCGCGAACAATCCCGCGATCAGTCCCACGATCTAGTACCGAACGGACGGCACCTCCGCGTTCAGCACACGTACAGCTCGACGATGATCTCGGCCTTCTTGATCCAGCAAGAGAGACGGAGAGGTAGAAGAGTTCTCCGGCAGCGTGACGGCGCTCCGGAGGTTGGTGATGATCTCGTCTCAGCAGGGCTCCGCCCGAGCTCCGCAGAAACGCGATCTAGAGGAAAAACTATGGAGGTATGTGGTCGGGCTGCCGTGGCAAAAGTTGTCTCAAATCAGCCCTAATACCTTAGTATATATAGGAGGGAGGGGGAGGGAAGAGGCAGCCTCAAACCCTCAAGGTTTGGCCGAAATTGGAGGTGGAGGAGTCCTACTCCAATCCTACTTGGAGTAGGATTCCACCTTCCCACTTGGAAACTCTTTCCACCTTGTGTTTTTTCCTTCTCAAACCTTATGGGCCTTAGTGGGAACTTATTCCAGCCCACTAGGGGCTGGTTTATCTCTTCCCATAGCCCATGAGACCCCTTGGGGCGTGACACCCCTCCCGATGGTCCCCGGCACCCCTCCCGGCACTCCCGGTACACTACCGATGAGCCCGAAACTTTTCCGGTAATGCACGAAAACCTTCCGGTAACCAAATGGGGTCATCCTATATATCAATCTTCGTTTCCGGACCATTCCGAAAACCCTCGTGACGTCCGTGATCTCATCCGGGACTCCGAACAACATTCGGTAACCAACCATATAACTCAAATACGCATAAAACAACGTCGAACCTTAAGTGTGCAGACCCTGCGGGTTCGAGAACTATGTAGACATGACCCGAGAGACTCCTCGGTCAATATCCAATAGCGGGACCTGGATGCCCATATTGGATCCTACATATTCTACGAAGATCTTATCGTTTGAACCTCAGTGCCAAGGATTCGTATAATCCCGTATGTCATTCCCTTTGTCCTTCGGTATGTTACTTGCCCGAGATTCGATCGTCAGTATCCGCATACCTATTTCAATCTCGTTTACCGGCAAGTCTCTTTACTCGTTCCGTAATACAAGATCCCGCAACTTACACTAAGTTACATTGCTTGCAAGGCTTGTGTGTGATGTTGTATTACCGAGTGGGCCCCGAGATACCTCTCCGTCACACGGAGTGACAAATCCCAGTCTTGATCCATACTAACTCAACTAACACCTTCGGAGATACCTGTAGAGCATCTTTATAGTCACCCAGTTACGTTGCGACGTTTGATACACACAAAGCATTCCTCCGGTGTCAGTGAGTTATATGATCTCATGGTCATAGGAATAAATACTTGACACGCAGAAAACAGTAGCAACAAAATGACACGATCAACATGCTACGTCTATTAGTTTGGGTCTAGTCCATCACGTGATTCTCCCAATGACGTGATCCAGTTATCAAGCAACAACACCTTGTTCATAATCAGAAGACACTGACTATCATCGATCAACTGGCTAGCCAACTAGAGGCATGCTAGGGATGGTGTTTTGTCTATGTATCCACACATGTAAATGAGTCTTCATTCAATACAATTATAGCATGGATAATAAACTATTATCTTGATACAGGAATTATAATAATAATTATACATTTATTATTGCCTCTAGGGCATAATTCCAACAGTCTCCCACTTGCACTAGAGTCAATAATCTAGCCCTCACATCACCATGTGAATTACATTGTAATAAATCTAACACCCATACAGTTCTGGTGTCGATCATGTTTTGGCCGTGGAAGAGGTTTAGTCAGCGGGTCTGCTACATTCAGATCCGTGTGCACCTTGCATATATTTACGTCCTCCTCCTCGACGTAGTCGCGGATGAGGTTGAAGCGTCGTTTGATGTGTCTGGTCTTCTTGTGAAACCTTGGTTCCTTTGCTAAGGCAATGGCACCAGTGTTGTCACAGAACAAGGTTATTGGATCCAGTGCACTTGGAACCACTCCAAGATCCGTCATGAACTGCTTCATCCAGACACCTTCCTTAGCCGCCTCCGAGGCAGCCATGTACTCTGCTTCACATGTAGAATCTGCTACGACGCTTTGCTTGGAACTGCACCAGCTTACTGCACCCCCATTAAGAATAAATACGTATCCGGTTTGTGACTTAGAGTCGTCCGGATCTGTGTCAAAGCTTGCATCGACGTAACCTTTTACGGCGAGCTCTTCGTCACCTCCATACACGAGAAACATCTCCTTAGTCCTTTTCAGGTACTTCAGGATATTCTTGACCGCCGTCCAGTGATCCACTCCTGGATTACTCTGGAACCTGCCTGCCATACTTATGGCCAGGCTAACATCCGGTCTAGTGCACAGCATCGCATACATGATAGAACCTATGGCTGAAGCATAGGGGACGGAGCGCATATGCTCTCTATCTACATCAGTTGCTGGGCACTGAGTCTTACTCAATCTCGTACCTTGTAACACCGGCAAGAACCCTTTCTTGGACTGTTCCATTTTGAACCTCTTCAAAACTTTATCAAGGTATGTGCTTTGTGAAAGTCCTATCAGGCGTTTTGATCTATCCCTATAGATCTTAATGCCTAGAATGTAAGCAGCTTCTCCTAGGTCCTTCATAGAGAAACTTTTATTCAAGTAACCTTTTATGTTCTCCAAAAGCTCTACGTTGTTTCCAATCAGTAATATGTCATCCACATATAATATTAGAAACGCCACAGAGCTCCCACTCACTTTCTTGTAAATACAAGATTCTCCAACCACTTGTATAAACCCAAATGCTTTGATCACCTCATCAAAGCGTTTGTTCCAACTCCGAGATGCTTGCACCAGTCCATAAATGGATCGCTGGAGTTTGCACACTTTGTCAGCATTTTTAGGATCGACAAAACCTTCGGGTTGCATCATATACAACTCTTCCTTAAGGAAACCGTTAAGGAACGCCGTTTTGACATCCATCTGCCAGATTTCATAATCGAAAAATGCAGCTATTGCTAACATGATTCTGACGGACTTAAGCATCGCTACAGGAGAGAAAGTCTCATCGTAGTCAATTCGTGGAACTTGTGAAAAACCCTTTGCCACAAGTCGAGCTTTATAAACGGTCACATTACCATCAGCGTCCGTCTTCTTCTTAAAGATCCATTTGTTCTGAATAGCCTTGCGG
The DNA here is from genome assembly GCF_904849725.1 of Hordeum vulgare subsp. vulgare. Classification (NCBI taxonomy): domain Eukaryota; kingdom Viridiplantae; phylum Streptophyta; class Magnoliopsida; order Poales; family Poaceae; genus Hordeum; species Hordeum vulgare. Next base: position 510,182,177 of record NC_058519.1, read on the forward strand.
CCCTCAGGCGGTATCTCCAAAGTCCATACTTTGTTCTCATACATGGATCCTATCTCGGATTTCATGGCTTCTAGCCATTTGTTGGAATCTGGGCCCACCATCGCTTCTTCATAATTTGCAGGTTCATTGTTGTCTAACAACATGATTGATAAGACGGGATTACCGTACCACTCTGGAGCAGCGCGTGATCTCGTCGACCTGCGTGGTTCAACAGAAACTTGAACTGGAGTTTCATGATCATCATCATTAACTTCCTCCTCAACCGGCGTCGCAACGACAGAGGTTTCCCCTTGCCCTGCGCCACCATCCAGAGGGATGAGAGGTTCGACAACCTCGTCAAGTTCTATCTTCCTCCCACTCAATTCTCTCGAGAGAAACTCCTTCTCGAGAAAAGTTCCGTTCTTAGCAACAAACACTTTGCCCTCGGATTTGAGATAGAAGGTGTACCCAACTGTCTCTTTTGGGTAACCTATGAAGACGCACTTTTCCGCTTTGGGTTCCAGCTTTTCAGGCTGAAGCTTTTTGACATAAGCATCACATCCCCAAACTTTAAGAAACGACAACTTTGGCCTTTTGCCATACCACAGTTCGTATGGTGTCGTCTCAACGGATTTCGATGGTGCCCTATTTAAAGTGAATGCAGCTGTTTCTAATGCATAACCCCAAAATGATAACGGCAAATCAGTAAGAGACATCATAGATCGCACCATTTCTAATAAAGTACGATTACGACGTTCGGACACACCATTACGCTGTGGTGTTCCGGGCGGTGTTAACTGCGAAACAATTCCACATTGTCTTAAGTGAGTACCAAACTCGAAACTCAGATATTCACCCCCACGATCAGACCGTAGGAACTTGATCTTCTTGTTACGATGATTTTCCACTTCACTCTGAAATTGCTTGAACTTTTCAAATGTTTCAGACTTGTGCTTCATCAAGTAGACATAACCATATCTACTTAGATTGTCAGTGAAGGTGAGAAAATAACGATATCCGCCGCGTGCCTCCACGCTCATTGGACCACACACATCGGTATGTATGATTTCCAACAAGTCACTTGCACGCTCCATTGTTCCGGAGAACGGAGTCTTAGTCATCTTGCCCATGAGGCATGGTTCGCACGTGTCAAGTGAATCAAAGTCAAGTGACTCCAAAAGTCCATCAGCATGGAGTTTCTTCATGCGCTTTACACCAATATGACCCAAGCGGCAGTGCCACAAAAATATGGCGCTATCATTGTTTACTCTAACTCTTTTGGTCTCAATGTTATGTATATGCGTATCTCTATCAAGATTCAATATGAACAATCCTCTCACATTCGGTGCATGACCATAAAAGATGTTACTCATAGTAATAGAACAACCATTATTCTCAGACTTAAAAGAGTAACCGTCTCGCAATAAACAAGATCCAGATATAATGTTCATGCTCAACGCAGGCACTAAATAACAATGATTTAAGTTCATCACTAATCCCGATGGTAGTTGAAGTGACACTGTGCCGACGGCGATTGCATCAACCTTGGAACCGTTTCCTACGCGCATCGTCACTTCGTCTTTCGCCAGCCTTCGTCTATTCCGCAGTTCCTGCTTCGAGTTGCAAATGTGAGCAACAGAACCGGTATCGAATACCCAGGCACTACTACGAGAGCTGGTTAAGTACACATCAATAACATGTATATCAAATATACCTGATTTTTCTTTGCCCGCCTTCTTATCTGCCAGATACTTGGGGCAATTGCGCTTCCAGTGACCCATACCCTTGCAATAGAAGCACTCTGTTTCAGGCTTACGTCCAGCCTTGGGTTTCTTCGGCGGATTGGCAACAGGCTTGCCGCTCTTCTTCGAATTGCCCTTCTTGCCTTTGCCGTTTCTCTTGAAACTAGTGGTCTTGCTCACCATCAACACTTGATGTTCTTTACGGAGTTCAGACTCTGCGACTTTCAACATTGCAAACAACTCGCCGGGAGACTTGTTCATCCCTTGCATGTTGTAGTTCAACACAAAGCCTTTATAGCTTGGCGGCAGTGATTGAAGGATTCTGTCAGTGATAGCTTCTTGCGGGAGTTCAATCCCCAGTTCAGCTAGACGGTTTGAGTTCAATCCCCAGGTATGCTAGGTTGCAAGGTTCGACTATTTACTGGGACAAAGACAGGTCATGCAAAGGAAATGGGTTCAACTAACGTGGCAAAAGCATTTGAAGCATTTGATCCTAATGCAATAAGTAAGTGCACGAGCGAGAACATGGGATTTATCGGGATGATCAAAATGGTTGCTTGCCTTGTTGCTCAGCAGAGGGACAATATCCGTCAGTCGGATATTCGGTGGAATCCGGAGAAGCGAGGCCTACCGGTAAGAACAATAACAATCAATAACAATCATATGCAACAAGATGATGCATGAGCATGGCATGAAAATGAAAGGTGGTAGGCTAATGTGACTACCATTTCTTAAGTTGAAGTTGATTTGAATCAAGATTCAAATATCACTTCAAACAAGGTATTTTCAAATACCCTTTTAATTGATTTGACCCGATGCTCACGTAATCTTGTTTTAGCATGCATGAAGATGGTATTTTGAGGTGCTGATTGTTCCTGATCATTGTTTGGTCATAATATTTGAAGTGGAATTCAAATGGATTTCAAATTCCAAATCTATATTACTTAATATGGTTACCCTAATCATCATTTAATCTGTTTGGTGATGTTAACATTTTCAAACATGTTTGAAAATATCAAAATCAGATTCCTTGGATTTTTCTGATACTTTTTCATATATAAATTATTTTCATTGGAGTTACAAATTATTTTCTATGATTTTTAGAAGTTTTGGGCATTTTCTGGAATTCTTTTAAATCAAAAAACCTCTTTATTGCGTCATAACCACGTTAGCACTGCGTCAGCAGGTCAACTAACCTAGTCAGGTCAAACCTGACACGTGGGGGCCACTGGTCAGCGTCTCAGGAGCTAATCCCGCGCTGACCAGCCCCTAAGTGGGTTTGACCCACTGCTAGGGCCCACTGTCGGTGGGTGCTTAGTGCTAATCCACCGGGATTAGGTCGGCCACGTCGTCCCCCGCCGGAGACTTGCCGGCAGCGACCAGATCCGCGACGGATCTTCGCCGGAGACGCACCAAATCGTGTTGTGGTGCTCGGGATCGAGTGCGGAGAGCACTGGGATGATCCCCAGGCTCGGCCTCATCCTCTACGGGCATCAGGAGGGGCTATAGGTTGCCGGAGCATGCCAGCGACGAGCCGAGGCGGCTACCGGAGCTCGGGTTCATGGGTCTCGGGGCTAGAGTGCCGGGGAGAGAGGGGAAATAGGGGGGAAATGCTCGCAAGCTCATGGTGGAGGCGAAGCTGGGCTCACACTGCTCGGGGAGGGGCTGTAGCCAGCGATCCATCGTCGATTTGCCGGCGGCCGAAGGTTGAAGACGACGGGACTGGGGGCGTTGCAGGGCTCGGGGAGGACGGTTTCGTCGACATGCGTGTCAAGCTCGACGTTGCGGAGAGGATGGAACACTCGGGAAGGCTTCCCTGTGGCCAGGGAGCTCGGGCTCCTCGAGCTCAAGATTTTGTCATTGGCGACACGAGGAGAGGGAGGAAACCGAGAGGAGGGGGAGGAATGGAGAGCGGGGATGGATAGGGACACGCTCGAGGTAGTCATCCCCGTTGTCGTGCTGTCCTGGGGGGCACCGGAGGACGCCACGGCGAAGCAAGAGGTGGAGGGGGCCGCCGTGGTCGTTCTCTCCTCTCCCAGAAGGCAGAGGAAGAAGACGACCCTGCCCTTGGTGGGCTGGGCCTCGCAGGTAAGCGTAGAAGAGTTTTTTTTTTCATTTTCTTCTATTTCTGTTTGTGTTTTATTTGCTGACATTGATTTCTATTTATTTTGGCTTCAAAAAGCAAACTAAAAATTAGTTTGAACAACCCTGAGTGATAGTTGGAATATTCCCAACTACTCGTGAGATTTGCAACATTTTTGAAACTTGAAAAATACTTGAATTCAAATTTAAGTTTGAATTCAGGGGCTTTCTGAATTAAAAATAAATGCCAAGGGTGTTTTGAAAATAGTTTTCTCCCCTGATAATTTGTTTTCAATATTTTTCAGAAATATTGAACTTTTAAGAAGGCCATTTTGGGTTCATTGATTTTGACAAGATTTGAATTTCCTTTGAATAAGAAGTGGCTAGGTTTTTTTTGTTTGAGTTTCACCACTTCTTTGGAGTTTATTTCAAATTCTTGAATGCAAAGGAAGAAAACATGAGCACAAATACTAAACCCTAGTTAGGGATCCAGGGATGTGACAAAGAGGTTCCACTAAAGAACGACATAGGAATATATGTAGACATGTTTTAGAATGTAGATTCATTCATTTCGCTTCGTATGTAGGCCTCTAGTGAAATCTTTAAAAAAACTTATATTTAGGAAAGGAGGGAGTATAAGTAACAATAGAATCTTATTTACGAGGTGAACAAAACTAAAGTGATTACATACATAAATGCAATATCACTTCCTTGTCTTCAATTGTCGCATCCCAGATAGTTTCCAAATTTGAAATGTTAAAAAAAATCAATGGGAATTAATACTTTTAAAAGTGGACTGTTATTAGCTACTCCATCCATCCTATAATGTAAGATCTTTTTTGACACTAACACTAGTGTTAAAAACGTCTTACACTATGGAACAAAGGGAGTAGAACTTAAATAGGAGTTGTTTGATTGGACTGAAATGTGGATAAAATAAAACATTTGGAAATATTAAGAACACTAAATTTTGGTTCATGGATTATTCATAAAAATAGAATTTGGGCTGATAGAATGCTTGTGACCTTTGTTATATATTTTTGGTTCGAAATAGTATCCCCAAAACTCCTCCAATTTATTTGAAACCCCTAAGGCATTTGGAAATTAAGTTGAACCCTAGATGAATTTAGGGAATAATTTGGTATTCCAAAATAGGATGATAAATAAATATTTAATTTGGGCATACAAGTACTTTATTAAAACCCAAATAATAGTTTGAGCCTCTGGTAATTTTCCAAAAATATTTACTAAATCTAATTTTTTTTAATCAATTTAAAATGAATTAGGTATCTGTCATATAAGGCCATATATTTTATTTGGTAGGAACTGAATTCCCCATATGCCCTAGATAAATGTTTAATCTTATATGGTATCCTTAGTTGGTTTAGAACATGTATTATGTTGAAACAAATTTGAAGAAATCAATGGCTAAAATAAACTTTAACCTAGCATGGAGCGCAGGAGCGGCAATGGCCCAACCCACCTAAGCCGCCTAGGTGAACGAGTACGAGCCACATTATAAAGTGACCACTGGATCAAGATTCGACAGCGAGTAGCAGCACCGCACCCGCTCCCTCCCTCACTTACCGGTGGACCGCACCTGCCAGCTCGCCATCGTCAACCTGCCAACCCGCACGAGCTCGCCCACAACCTCATGTCCGTGCACCTACCGTCCATGCCCAAGTCTGACATATAAAACCATGCGACCCCTTCGTCCATTTGCCCTACCTTGCGCCGGATATCCTAGTCAGGGCATCTCCGTCGCGACGCCACTTCATTTGCCTCTTCCTGAGCGCCGCCGACTGAAATTCCCATCACGGAGCATCTCCCACACAACGAGAGGTCGACAGCGCCACATGTTCAACCCCCCGCGCTCGACTCCGTCGACTTCCGAGCAGCGCCGCCGCTGCACCGACGTTTCCGGCATGGTGAGCACCCGTTGAACCTCGCCGCCTTGTCCATGTTGCGAGATCACGTGTGTCTTCTAACCATCTCCACGTGCCGGCGAGACACCTTATTCGTCCCACGCGTCTGCACTCGACGGCAACCATCATCGTCGTCAACTCCGGCGAGATGTAGTCGTCGCTTTTGTCCTTCCTAGTAGTACTAGTAGAATGCCCGTGCGTTGTCACGGGCTTTAACAAAATACGATGCTACTCATGAAACATAGATAAATTAAGAATAATGCATGTCTTCGTAAACACACATCTTACATCCTCGGCTTTAAGCTAACATGGTTCTTTAACCAAACTTGGAAGCCAAGTACCCAATGAATGAAAAATAAACGACACTCGATTGATATCATCATGCACGCACATGACTGCATGTGACAAAGTATAGAGAGCCAAAAATTCTGAAATACTATTAATGTTTACTCATCCAAACTTCATACAGTTGCTAACGAACAGATTATTTAGTAGCTTTATCATCACATCAAGAAGCTTCTCGATCTTTCTAGTCTCAATGTTGTAATAACATAGAGTTTAACTCACAGGAAGAAAATCATGTCGCACAAAGAAGCCATTGAAATAAGGTTATGCAGAGCTTGTTACATGACTTGCAAACCTAGCTTAATACCAATATTTATTTGGATTCAGGCCTCTTTGTCGATCTTAAGTGAATCAATTGACACAAAAAATATCCTTGCATGATCCACAATTTCACATCCTTTGATAATTCTCGCATGGAAGATGCAATTAAATGGTGGCTTGAATCCGAGTGTCATAAGTAATACACATTATCTTCCATCTTTTATTCTCGTATAGGTGTACAAACTTCTTAAACAAAACAGCTTAAAACACAGAGACCTTTTTCTGAACCTTGGTGTCAATCAGGTTCTAAAGAAACAATTTTGTCAAGCATTTCAAACTAAAATCACCACATACAATCAGGTATTACCTAAAGCCGAAAAACAAATCAGCTATTGTTTCCGATGTGAATTAATGTATTTAGTGAGCATCTTACAAACACATACAATCAAGAGGAGTGTAATTGGATATCACAAATATTAAATCTAGAACAGAGCATAGTATCCCATTTGCAAAGCACAAACTTGACACGTTCCCTATCTCTTAAACAATTCATGCAACGCATCTCCATGAGGAAGAACTATCTTGTGGAACAACTTTTTAAAAAGGAATAATGATAAAATCACAATGAATGGCACGCATGGACCTCAAGGGCAATTAACTCAAAACAACGGCTAATTGGGAGGTTGGGCAATGTCGCTCATCTTTACGGCAACATGGGGTCTATTTACATGGAAGAGATATGGCAGGTTACACTAATATCATGTAGAATTCCATCTAAAAAATTATCATGTAGAAAGAAAGGTACCCAATTTACATGGGAGGAATCATGTATAACAGAAAAATATCTAAAGCTGATGATGAACCTGAGATTATTCTTGACCTGATACGCTTCACAACCTGGTTCCCAATTTACTCAAGCTCCTTCATGCTAAGTGGTCCCACATTCTCACCAAAATATTTGTACGACAGGAGAACAAGGGCTGATAAGTTGGATCAACATTGCAGTATATAACTATATATACAGAAGTTGTAACCTGAAAACATTGTAAACTTGGCATTGCTATTGCAGAAGATAAGCATAAGATCAACAACATGGACATCATTCCAATTTGAGGCGCGGGCAAAAACATGTCACAATGTAAGTATGCATGTCATGTATCCCATTGTTTCTGCTTCTATAATGAATATGTTGAAAGTTGAGTTACCTGTTAGGGAAAGACTCAGCTCTTAAGTGTGCACAGCTGAAATCAGTGTATCCTCCTTTTGTCAATTGTCTGTATCTTTGAAATCATCAAGCTCATGTCATGATATTTTCTTCAAGGACAACAAATAAATCAGGTATGTGATCCAACAAGAGAAAGGAAATTTAAGAAATTCATTCAGAAATGAGAGGATGTTAGCATTTAACTTTTTTGATGACTGCCTCGACCAAAATCCATATATCTTGGGGATGCAGGACACCAATCGAAACCATATTAAAGCAACACGCAGAGAGGTCCAATAAGAACAAATAAATGCAACAACAAAAATAGGGAGAAGGAAAAGGAAAGTGAAGTGTATTGATGCCTCGACGAACATACGACCTCAACACCTTAGCACCTACAGTGCAACACGGAGGAATGAAGAAACAATTTGTAGTCCCAAGACTGATGGTGGTTTCTACATTGTTGCATCTTTAGATGCATTGGTAAGTGGATATATAATGAAACTGCAACAATACAAAGCTAAATAGATTAATACAAAAGGATTAAATAATCAACTCATTGCATGTATGAAGATGAAAATTATTTGCATCAGACCCATCAGAATTAGCTTTTGCCATGTAGTTTATTAGCTAAAACTCAGAATTTACTAATCGATAAAAAACATCGAGCATCATCGGCTATAAAACAAACTACATTTTCCTAATAAGACAACACATGCATGAAATACCGAAGAAGCAGTCATGAGAAATCTGAACCTTCCTCGGGTTTCCTTTGTGTAAATAGGAGGCAATTTTGTCTATGTAACCTTGAGAGCTCAAAATCAAGAATGAGAAATCTAAACCTTCCTCGAGTTTCCTCCCTGTAAACAAGAAAATTGAAATCCTTTGCTACACATCTGAACCTTCCAAGAAGTTGTTATCAGGATTACAGAGGGAACAAAAACTACTTTGAAAATTTCATTGATAGCTAGATATCTTGGTCGTGACAAGCAAAATAGACAGACATGTTTTCATTTGACAACAGAATCTGGCATATTTACCTCAGTATAATGATGGAGCCATCATTACAGAAGCTTCACCGGCATCCAAAGTTGGAGCACCCCGCTAAAAGGGACAAGGTTCTCTTATCCTGTCATTGTAGTAGGAAAAACAGAGACGTTCATGTTACTAAACAATAAGGTTGGTGCAAGTGGAATAAGCATATCTTCAGATAAACAACAACAGTGGTCGAGGATACCTAGCGTGACAGTCTCCTGCATACGATGGCTGGCCATCCGGGTGACCAAGGTGCGTTTGATCGAGGCAGAGGCGGAGCCTTGAGTGGAGGTTGACCGAAGGTAGAGAGGCTACCGGTGACGAGCATGATGACGGTTAAAGGAGGCGTCCTCGGCAAGCAGGGGCGGGGCTGTCCGTGTAGATTGAGTCGATGGACGTCATGGCATGCGGTGCTTAGCAAGGAGCTATGCGGGACGACACCATGGGAGCCACACGAGCGACATGGTGATGTTGGGTGCTCCTTGGACGTAGGAGGCATGCAGGATAAAGACAAAAGAGTGAAGGCGAGTTGGCGTGCTTCGACGACGTTGAGTCCCCGACAGCGGCACGGTGCCTCTCCAATAATTTTAGGATGATCTAGTGCATCAGATAATTTCAAAAACAGTTTTCAGCACATATTCAACGGATATATAAGGAAAATAAAACCATAAATTACAATATTATATCATAATCATACATTCTTATTGCCGACTACCTTCCTGCTTTCCCATGAGCATCACTGAGAGTATTGCGAGTCACAATGTTGGTGTGGATACCCGCGCGCCATATCCTCCAGTAAATCCTTCACCTTGTCGAAGTCATAGGCATGCAAGCAGGACTTGATGAGAGTGGAGTATGTCTGCACATCGGGCCTGCAACCAGGGGTGCCCTTCATCTCATCAAGCAAGGATAAATCCCTATCGAAGCTGCCGCTCCTGCTGTAGGTGGAGACAAGGGCCGTGTATGACTCAAGGTTGGGGGCGCATCCCTCGTCGACCATGGCTTGGAAGAGATCGTGGGTCTTCCCCGACTGCTTGCACTTGCCGAGCATGGTGATGAGCTTAATGTATATGCCGATGTAAGACCTGGACCACACCTGGTCCTGCATTTTCTCGAACACGTGGGCGTTAGTGGGGCACGGAAAGGTTAGGTAGACCAATCAGTGGCCGGATGCGGAGAGATACCTTGAGGGCGGACTCCTAGCGGAGCGAGGCGACGAAGTCGTGGAGGGCCTCGAGGATGATGCAAGGGAGGAGGCGGCCGATGCCCTTGCCAAGCTCGCGCTTATCGAGGACGACCTTGGTGGCCTTGCATGAGAGGATGATGGGGGACGCCTTCTAGGAGGCGACCTTGCAATTCACCTCTTCCTTCTGCTGCCGCTCGAACTCCTTTGCCGCGGCATCCACCTGGTCCTCCTCCCACTGCCCCTCCTCTCCCCCGCACCCATGACGCTCGACTGCTGCTGCTGCTCGCGTGGCGAGGTGGCTGCTGCTGGCGACGGCCCTGTGCGGCCGTGAAGATGGCGCGTGACGTGCTGAGGGGGGAGGAGGGCGAGGGGAGCATGGGGAAGGGGGGTGCCACCGGCACGGCGGCCATTTCATGCCAGAGATTTTTGCGGCGAGGGAAGCCAGGAGGGATCTACGTATGCCGCCGTCGTAGGGAGAAAGGAAGGGGTGAGAGAGATCGAGAGGGTTAGGGTTACGGGAGAGAAAGAGGTGGCATGACGAAATAAACCAGTGGAAAGGTGAGGCAAAAATAAACCAGTGGGAGGAGAGACAAAAAAATACGAGACGGAGGTAGGAGAGGGGACGAAAAAACCGGTGAACGCCGGCTACCAACTCCCCCTTTAAAAACTCGAACGAACGTGGGAGGTGGGAGACAAAAAAACACCAAGCAGTGATGGGACGATGGATGAAAAAAGACCGGTGAACGCCGGCTACCAACTGCCCCTTTAGGAGTAGAGATACCAAACTTGAGAGAAGTTTCATGGAAGAAAATACCCAACATCTGGTAATTAAGGGCAACTAAAGAGAAATTGAGCTAAAGCAGTTAGAAGTACCTAATTGAACTAACTTCCGACAGAACACCACCAGAAATTCAGTGATGTAAGTATTCTTACTTTTTCATGAAATCACCTAAAAAAAAAAATAAGGTTCACTAAATAATCCACCACAACCAAATTAATTATTACAAAATGAGCATACTTGTAAGAAGAAGCGTTTCAAGTGCAAACACTGCTTGCAATTAATGTCCTAACATCATCGAGATTCTCCAATGAGATGCTATTCCAATAATGACGACACACAGAAATGCATGGCGCTTAATTCTCACTAACTAATAATTTTTATAATTCAGTGAATTCTAAGTTTATAAAAAATCAAACTAACTAATTACCAGCATATGTATGCAGAGGCAGTTGGTTGTGGCGCCTTAGACCTCTAAACCATGAGACAGGCGAGGATGCGGTTAGCCCTCCGACCGTCAATCACCGGGTATGGACCCAAGCACGCCCTAATGGCCGCCTCCGCCTCCTGGAATGTTACATGCCAAGGATCCATCCACGCATAGCATCAACTAAGGGACTGGATTAAGCAAGAAAATTAACTACTGAAGGGCAATCGATGATGAGGGGAAGAGAGAATTGTTTGGGTGGGTACTAATGAATCCGTCGCCCTTGGATCTTCCAGTACCATTATCTACCCCTGCCTCTCCTGCTGCGAAGCAAAGCGTCTGCGCCGTGCAGGACATCCATGAGGATGGCAGCTGGGGCTGAGCCTAGGAATCAAACGTGAGGAAACCAAACGGGGGAGTAAGGTTCTAGAAATTTAAAAAAATCAAGTGACCATCCAAGAATGTTCTCCAAGTTTAAAGAATCATAGATAAAATATTTGTTTTATACCCACAAAAGAGGCTTACTCTAAAATAAACGATCCATCAATTTATCACTGGAAAGTGAAATAACTGAACTATGTGTTCTTTCATCATTAATATTTTTATCGTTTACAATAGTTAAGACGATATGTCAATTGACAACCATACAATGCTTAGAACATGTCAAGAAAACATAAGTTTCGGGTAAAAATAAAGACTGATGAAACCTTAGACCATAGATTTCGAATATAAGTGAGAAATTTACCTAACAATTATCTCTTCCAATGCTGCGTCCAACTTCCTTCTATAAAACTGGCGCTTGGATCAGATTTTCTGAGAGTAAAATAGAAGTGAAAAGAAATGCTTTTTAGAGGTCAATAGCTGACTCAAAAATATCTTGCAAAAGGAAGGTTCAACTACAGGTTATAAGGCAGGAAATATCAAGATCCACTTACAAAACTATATATGTGGACTGCAACTGCTTTTGATAAGACAGGAATACTCAAGAATACAAATGGAAACAATGTGTTGCATGTGAACCTATATGAGAAGATGGCTATTTTTCTACAAATACTGAAGAAAAACATTAGTAAGTTGAGGTGTGAATATTTGAAATTAATGCTTTCATTACAAAGACGAACTGTAACAATTCATTCTTCAGTATTTGTTACCTGCAATGCGTGTGTTGTTGATATCTCTAGGGAAGAAAATTACTCTAGGCCGTCAGTGTCTGCTAGCTCTGAATTTTGTCTGGAACAAAAAATTAAAATAATCAGATCGAGACTTTAATTACTGTAAATGGTAGTAAATTATGTGATGGAGTAGAAGAATGCAATTTAATGTAACGTCAGCAGAAGAATGTGACGGGGATATAGCCCTAGGGTAGGGTCATAGGTCTGACCAATACGTCCTACCCAAGGGCACCTCATTATTAGTTTAAGGACTACAAGGGAAATTCCTACTGGATCGTGACAACATCTAATCCACTCGGTACGGATCCACTCAGACAAGTACATTCCATCCACTCGGATGACAGTCAACCACTCGGTCGTATGACTCACTCGGTCATGCGAATACCAACAGTCGACAAGACATCTGTAGTGGGCTGACATTATGGCATCAATGCCCCATCTTGTAACATAAGAGGTGAGGAGGCGGCGCACTCTATATAAGCCACCCCCCTCCCCATAGCTAAGACATCTTCTTCTTCTCCCCCAGCGGGCTCATTCCTTCCCTGGAGCTCTGGCTCTCTCTCTATACCTTGTAACTCATGTCCATGACAAATAAAACAAAGCCTCTCCGGAGCACGAGACGTAGGGTTGTTATCTCCACTGTAAGAGGCCTGAACTCGCTAAAACCACCGTGTCACCCATGTGCATCTTGATAGATCATGCTCCGTTATCCTACCCTCTTTCTATTGTCGGAATCGTTACCACGACAGTTGGCGCCCACCGTGGGGCGTGGCGTCTATCGAGCCATGATGCATATGGTTATTTCTTCAGCCACCGGCGGCGGATCAATTTCGTTGGTGCCCTCTATTCGGTTTCATCTTCATGACTTAACATATTTGTTTGTATTGTTCATCTCCAAGACGAGCAAACCATCGCAAGCAGAAGGAAAACAGACATCTATCCAAGCACATACAAGGAGCACCACCGACCTTCACGAAATGGACTGCCCCTCCGCACGCGGCCGCCGGTGTCGTCCGCCTCATCGTCGTCTCCGACCTCGACGCTGCACACTGCACTTCATCTGCGATGTCGTCGTGCGGCCCCCATGCGCGGCCAACGGCGCCGTCCGCCTCATCGTCGCCATGGGTGGTCGTAGGAGCCGTCCGCCTCATCGTCACCACGCGTGGCCACCGGTGCCGTCCGCCTCATCGTCATCGGCACGGTCGCGAGTGCCTTTCGCCTCATCGTCGTCTTCAACCTTGTCGCTGAGCCGCCACGCACGGCCATTGACGCCGTTCGCCTCATCGTCGACTCCGGCCTCGTGTTCTCGACTGCGCGGTGGCGACCTCTGCGGTGTAGGCACAGGCCCGTCGCGACACTGGCGTGCAACGCTCCTTCTTCCGCGCCGGTCGCCGGCGGCGGTCCCCGTGGCGGAAGCGCGCTGGGGCGGTTGCCTTCGAAACAGTCTCAGCTCGCAGCCGATGGCCATTCTGAAGTAACAATGCTCGTAAGTACATGCATAATGTGGGCTACCTCCTCCATCAATTGACTGCATGCAGGCAAAAAAGGAAAAGGAAGGGACGTGGTGATTTGAATGCCGGATTAATTGGCCGCGTCATTAATTGGTCATTCAGTGAGCATCTTCAGCGCTAATGAAGGCCAAAACAAGGTGCGTTGATCCATTTTTTCCGCAGCCACCTACACTAGCGTCCAGCGCACACGCCAGTCTGCGTTGACTCCCACCCGTCCCGACCGCGGATGGAAGGACGTGCACCCTGCACCAGCCTCCATCGCACGAGCAGCCTGCATTGCCACCAAGCCAGCCCGACCACTTCACTCAGGACTAGTCCGAACCGGTACTCTGGTACACTCGGTCAAAAAATTAAACGTCTACAATGAAAACTAAAACGTCCAGAATTATTCGGATATCATTTCCATCAAGATAACTAACATGCAGGCACTCGGACACCCCACGCGCCGTCTCACAGTCGGACGTGTCGTCATCACTCGGCAACACCATGCGCCTTCATTCAGCGAGACGCTCCTTCGTCACTCGGCAACTCCGCCCATCGCCACTCGGTGAGACACGTCTTTGCCACTCCGTGCAGCACGACTACATCACTAGGCAGCTCCGCGCGCCGTCACTCGACCGGATGCTCCTTCGTCACTTGGCAGCTCCACGCATCGCCACTCGACTGGACGCTCCTTCGTCACTCAGTCGCTCCGCGCACCATCACTTGATGAGACACGTCGTCATCACTCGACATCTTCGTGCATCAACACTCGACCGGATGCTCCTTCGTCACTCGATCGCTCCGCGCGCCGTCACTCAACTGGACGCTCCTTTGTCACTTGGCCACTCCTGCGCCAGACAGCTAAGTCATTCTTCATACGCTACATTAAATTAAATGGTTGCTTCCGCATCACCGAGTGTCAAGGAAGTCACGCCTCGGAGCGTACCTCTGCACTTGGTTCTTTATTTTTATGTGGGAACACTTCACTTCCGCTTCGTTTGGGTCCTGTACTTAAACGAGTTCAGTCGGATCCTTCACTTGCATAAGTACAGTCAGATTCTTCACAAGTACAAGCAGCTGGCACACCCAGTGGGTGTCTATGGGTCTTATTTACACAAACTATTTAAGAAAAGATCAAATTACTTTGATAATTTTTATGCTGGCTTGTGCTATTTTTCATACACAGGTTACGCGATCACTCGACGCATCCGTGTGCCATCCTCGTTGCTACTCAGGCTCAGTCGCCGCAACAATCATTTGTACGTTTTCACGTGTACGGAAGCCCCTTCGATGACGTAGTGGACACGGCCGCCCCACGTGCCGTCAGTGGGTCGGACGCCTCCTCGACATACATCACTTGGATGCCCCGCGCGTTGCCACTCAGTCGGACTCGTCTACCTCACTCGGATGCCCCACGCATCGCCACTCCGTGTGGCACGTCTTCATCACTCGGACGCCCTGCGCGCCACCGCTGGGCTTAGCTGCGACTCCGTATCGCCTAAGTTCAAAACTAATCTGAGTGCGGACATGCTCCACACTCGAGGACTTAGCTGCGACTCCGTATCGCCTAAGTTCAAAACTACTCCGAGTACGGACAAGCTCCACGCTCGGGGGCTTAGCTGCGACTCCGTATCGCCTAAGTTAAAAACAACTCCGAGTGCGGACATGCTCCGCACTCGGGGACTTAGCTGCGACTCTGTATCGCCTAAGTTCAAAACTACTCCGAGTACGGACAAGCTCCACACTCGGGGGCTTAGCTGCGACTCCGTATCGCCTAAGTTCAAAACTACTCCGAGTGCGGACATGCTCCGCACTCGGGGACTTAGCTGCGACTCGGTGTCGCCTAAGTTAAAACTACTTCAAGTACGGACATGCTCCACACTCGGGGGCTTAGCTGCGACTCCGTATCGCCTAAGTTCAAAACTACTCCGAGTGCGGACATGCTCCACACTCGGGGGCTTAGCTGCGACTCCGTATCGCCTAAGTTCAAAACTACTCCGAGTGCGGACATGCTCCACACTCGGGGGCTTAGCTGCGACTCCGTATCGCCTAAGTTCAAAACTACTCCGAGTGCGGACATGCTCCACACTCGGGGGCTTAGCTGCGACTCCGTATCGCCTAAGTTCAAAACTACTCCGAGTGCGGACATGCTCCACACTCGGGGACTTAGCTGCGAGTCCGTATCGCCTAAGTTCAAAACTACTCCGAGTGCGGACATGCTCCACATTCGGGGACTTAGCTGCGAGTCCGTATCGCCTAAGTTCAAAACTACTCTGAGTGCGGACATGCTCCGCACTCGGGGGCTTAGCTGCGACTCCGTATCGCCTAAGTTCAAAACTACTCCGAGTGCGGACATGCTCCACGCTCGGGGGCTTAGCTGCGACTCCGTATCGCCTAAGTTAAAAACAACTCCGAGTGCGGACATGTTCCACACTCGAGGGCATAGCTGCGACTCCGTATCGCATAAGTTAAAAACAACTCCGAGTGCGGACATGCTCCACACTCGGGGGCTTAGCTGCGACTCTGTATCGCCTAGGTTAAATACAACTCCGAGTGCGGACATGGTGCACACTCGGGGACTTAGCTGCGACTCCGTATCACCTAAGTTAAAAACAACTCCAAGTGCGGACATGCTCCACACTTGAGGACTTAGTTGCGACTCCGTATCGCCTCTCCACTCTTAGAGACTTGACTTTGATCTAGAAATCATATAATGCACATACAACAAACATTCAACATGAAGAGCTTTGGATGACTTAAACCCTCTGCCGGACTCATCTAGTCCGACAGAGGCTCGGGGACTACACCCAGTGGGTGCACTTAGCGTGCCCCCACTAGAAGAGAAAAACAAAAAAGAAACATTCTGCTTGGTCAGGTCCACCAACAACATCTAAGTTCAATAGATTCAACAGATTCCAACCGACTACCAGCAGTCAGGCAAAGTCTCAAGATCCTGTTGGTCACTCGGACCTACTTCAATTCTTAAGTTCACTCGGACGTACTACTCAGCGGAATCGATCAGGGCGAATGATGAAGACTTCAATCAACGCATAATTTTGCAAGGCTCTGAAGCACGTTCAAGTTCGGTCTGCTGCTACAAGATTTACATCGACACCTTCACCACTCGGACCCTGATCCATTCGGGGGCTAATGACGGGGATATAGCCCTAGGGTAGAGTCATAGGTCTGACCAATACGTCCTACCCAAGGGCACCTCATTATTAGTTTAAGGACTACAAGGGAAATTTCTACTGGATCGTGACAACATCTAATCCACTCGGTACGGATCCACTCAGACAAGTACATTCCATCCACTCGGATGACAGTCAACCACTCGGTCGTATGACTCACTCGGTCATGCGAATACCAACAGTCGACAAGACATCTGTAGTGGGCTGACATTATGGCATCAATGCCCCATCTTGTAACATAAGAGGTGAGGAGGTGGCGCACTCTATATAAGCCACCCCCTCCCCATAGCTAAGACATCTTCTTCTTCTCCCCCAGCGGGCTCATTCCTTCCCTGGAGCTCTGGCTCTCTCTCTATACCTTGTAACTCATGTCCATGACAAATAAAACAAAGCCTCTCCGGAGCACGAGACGTAGGGTTGTTATCTCCACTGTGAGAGGCCTGAACTCGCTAAAACCACCGTGTCACCCATGTGCATCTTGATAGATCATGCTCCGTTATCCTACCCTCTTTCTATTGTCGGAATCGTTACCACGACAGAATGCAATACAAAACATTGTCCGTTGTGTAAAAGAACCACATGTGAATGTTTTCTATGGTTACCTAGCATTCAGCACTCGGGAGGCTTGGCAAGGAGCGGCAAGGCAAGCACCTCTTTGAGGGTAGCAATGAATACTGGATGTCAAGGCTGCTAAGCCCGGTCACGTCCGCTTCAACATGCATCCATGAACACGAGCGGCCGCTCTCCCGTCACTGCTGTTGCCGATGACTCGTGCATATGGGGATGAGTAAAAGAAGGAAGGAAATGAGGAGTACGTGTGGGAAAGCAGTTCATACCTGGTCTAGACTGACGAGCTGCACGATCTGCGGTTGCAAGGGGAGAGGAGGGGCCGGGCATGGGAGAGGTAGAAGCGGCACCGTGGCGGCAAAGGAGACACGGTGGAGCAGGGGAGGCACCGCGGCAACAGTTGGGGAAGTAGATCGATGGGTGGCGGCGCCATGGATCGAGCCCTCCTTCTCTGATGGATTGGGGATGTACGTAGTCTCTTTATTCCTGGCAACGACGGATTATATGGACGGGGAAACTCTACTGGCGGCATCCCATCTCTATGGATCCCGACATTGCTGATGCATGGGCGGCCACCAGCGCACCCGATGTGGTTCGCTGAGAAAACCCTAGGCAGGGGAGACGAGGAGGAGTCGAGTGGGGGAGGAGGAATCATGCAGCGGCGGCGCGACCTCCCTCTCCAGGAAAGGATAAGAAAACCGGAAGATAAAAACCGGTGAGGCTCACGTTGCAAATAAAATCAATTGGAGCATGGGCTAGCGTTAAAAAAATCGGTGGGGGGCTTGGATCGATGGGGGCCTGGGGTAAGAAACTAAAGACGGACCGACTTCTCCGATTAAAAAACTGAACGAAGGTGGGAGGTGAAAGACGAAAAAAAACCAAGCAGTGGCGGGATGATGGACGAAAAAAGACCGGTGAGATCCGGCTACCAACAGCCCTTTTAGGAGTAGAGATTCCACGTCACCACGTCACCACTGCATCGAGAAACACATGTTGCCGCCCACTCTACCGTCACTAGGGTCCGTGCATCAGCAGATTCGTCCACAACCGAAGACGTCGTCAACAGGGACTGGTCGTCGGCCCTGCATTTTTCACCGACCTAGGCGTAATGGTAGTATGGTACACACTATAGCCGGTCCATCTTAGATATGACGGTCCACAACAGATCGTTTACATGAATCGATACGAGCTAATTAGAACACGCCACATGGCACAGTCTAAAACATTTTATGTTTAAACTAAATCATTTGATAAACTTTGTAAGGATGGATGCAAGCTATGGCCGGGGCTGAAATATATAGCGGGGTGAATGGCAACGGTGGGCGGCATGCAGGCGGACGGGTTGCGTTGGAGTAGTTTTTCCGACCCCGTGTATAATTAATATAATTAATGTAGACGACAGATGTGTCGGCTTCAATGCTGACGCGAGTGAGAGGCCGTGTCCATTTTATTCAGACATGAATAAAGATCATTGAAGCTTTGGAGGGGTGTTGAATTGGGTAGGAAGTACACGTGGGTGCAGTGGCGTAGCTAACTTGATGAGCCGGGATGATCCAATAATAAAAGTTTCATGTAATTTTATGCATTGTCAAAAATATATATCCTTCTTCTATCTTATATATCGGCTATGATGGAATTTCAGGGTGATTTATGGACCTCCTGGCTACGCCAGTGCGTGGGTGACGGAAACGTTTTTGATGGATCATGACGGTCAGAAGACAGCGACGCAGTGATTCGTACGCACGCAAAATCCTTTATATTAGTCTCTGGTTTAGAAAAAATACGTTTCGTCAAAAAATACGTTCGGACCGATTGAGTGATCCATCCACTGAGTTGTTAGTGTTATCGTTCGTCCAAAGGTGGCAGGATGCAGCCTGTTCGAGCCAAGCGTGCAGCCAAACAAAACCACAAGAAAGGGTGAGCAGTGAGTAGAATGGACCAGGGACAAGAGAGAGCATCCTGTGCATGCACGCAGGAACCATGCGGCTGGCACGAGGGCCCGATGAGACCGGGTAGTCGACGATAGCGCCGGCCAGTCTGACTCCGACACAGGCCCAGGCCAGACCGCACGTCCTTTTTTTCTCTCGAAACGGAGACCGCACTTTGTTCTGCACGGCGGCACATGGAGCGCACGCAAATGACTCAGGCAGCGTCCCCTGCGGCGCATCCCCTACTCCGGCAGCGGCGCATGGCACATTGGCACGGCACGCGGCCAGGTGTGCTCCGAGTCCAGTAAATAACCTGGCAATCGCGTGCGTCCGTTCTGGCAGCAGGCAGGGGCTTGGCACCGTCATCCAGCTGTGCTCTGCGCCTCTGACTTGAGCACGGGCGCGGCGGTTCAGTTTTGAGCCTGATTTGCGTCGGTGCGGACGCGAAGCAGACGCACGCGACGCGCCTACTTCCCTCTCTCGCCCGCAAATCAGCGACAAAGCGGTCATTTTTCCCTTCATTTTCTCCAAACCCTCTCACTCGCTCCCGTTTCCACTCCCACCATGGACGACGACCTTGAGGCCACCGCTGTCATCGCCTCCCTCGCCTCGTCCTCCGCCGCCGTCGAAATCAATGGCAAACCCCGCGGCTCCCGCAAGGCCGCCGCGCCGCCCAGGTAGAAGAAGAAGGAGTTGACGCCCGAGGAGCGGGTCGTGGAGTCGGCCAAGAGGAAGGGTCGGAGACACGCGCAGGATGCAAGGGTCGAGGCAGCTGTCGCCGCCGCCGTCGCACAACACGAAGACACCAATGCCCGGGTGAAGGCGGCAATGAGGGAGACCTTGTTGTATCTAAGGGTAAACCCTAGCCAGCACGGGCTTGTCGTCGTCGTTGTCGCGGTCGCAGCCAGCACGGGCTCGTTCGCATATCCTCACATGATGTTGTCGGAGTCGCCGCGTGCGTCTTCCACGCAGCCGATTCCCGGCTTCCACGTCTACCCGCAAGGCAACCGCTTCTTCGGGGAATGCTCGTCGGAGCTGAGCATTATGGCCCCTTCCACGCCCGTGCCGGTGACCACCGACCTCAACGCCACGCCGGTGTCACGCGGATCATCGTCCGGAGGCATGAGGAAACGCCAGCGCGAGATGCCAGCCGACATGCTCATCAACGCGTGCAATCTGTTCGACGGAATGTCGGCGGCCGTCGACGCTGACACAACGAACCGTTTCCTCGAGAACATGATCTTTTAAGGCGGTGTGCCGGCGGCTGCGTACGATCCCGATGAGATCCAAAGCGAGGACGGCCGAGCGCAATTCACGCAAGCCACCAATGATTTGTATGATGCCTTCATGCAAGATCGGGTCAGCCTAGACGGCTTCCCGTTCGACCATGAGTTACTGGAGTACTACGGCCTTGAGGAGAAGGATGATGACATGGACATCAATGGGGAGCCTTTGTTCGAGGAGGAGCTCGCCAACCAAACTGCTTCCGGGGCAAAGCCAAATAGCAAGAGTAAGCGGATGAAGGCATACACGCCGGCCGAGGACAAGCTCCTTTGTGAGTGTTGGAGGGACATTAGGCAAGATCCGAAGGTCGGCTTGAACAAAAGTGGTCAGCCTTATGGACTCGTGTTCATCATGAGTTCCATGAACGCAAGAAGTTTCCCCCGTACCAAATGCAAAGCAAGCATGGATGGGTGTCACTTTCAAAGCGTTGAAGGGTGATTCAACAAAAATGCAACAAGTTTTGTGCCACCTACGAGATCATCAAGGCACGCCCACTGAGCGTCCTCGGCATGCAAGACATGGTATGCATGCCCTCTCATTCCCTTTTGGTGCCACACATTTTTCCCGTGGATTGCATGTCCATTTTCCCACATATGCTTGATTGGTTTGAATTGTAGGTGTTTCAAGCTTTAGAGGCATTCAAGGTTCAACACGATGGCAGGGCCTTCCATCTCTCCCATTGTTGGACTATCGTCAACGGGGAGGAGAAGTTCAAGGCACAATAGGCCACCCTTTTGGCGCGTGGGGGGAAAGAAGCTATGGAGGACCATGGTGATGGCGAGAAGGCCCTGTCGCGGGGGAAGACCAACTCGAAGAAGGAGGACAAGCGGGACGCAGCGTCGATCGCCTTGCTTGAAAAGGTAGAGGGCATGATAAGCAAGAAGGACTTTATGGAGGAGAAGCGTCGACAAGAAAAGAAGAGAAAATGAACGACTTCATGGAAATCCAAAGGACGAGGCTCGAGATGGACGGGAGAGGCAAGCCAACATGCTTGAGTTGGAGGAGGCGAAGCAAACCAAGATGCTCGAGATCGAGGCCACGAATGCCAAGACCAAGGCGAAAGGAGTGGCCCTCGCAAGCATGAAGACGGACGTGGAGGTCATGAAGGTTGATCTGAAGACCGTGTTGCCAAGGAAGAGGCTATGGTTCGAGAAGATGCAGGCCGAAATGCTCAAGCTCGACCAACTGTGATCTATGACGGAGATTGATGAGGACATCAATACCATTGTTACATCCATATCTCGAGCTTCTATACATATTGGACCAGTTACTAGAGCTCGCGCACGCCAATTGAATTTCTAGGTACTTTCATTTCTTGGAAATCCTTCTAATGTTCATGAACATATGATGTTGCCTAAGTTACATACTTTTGTTGTACTTATGAAGGACCTAGCATGAACAAGAAGGATATCCGTTGGAGCAGGATGAAGCATGGAGAAGAAGGTGCACGTGCGGGAAAGAACAATGGAGCTTCCACTCGCGATTGTCGCACTTTGAAGCAACCGTAAGCAGAGCATGAAGGCTTGGACGAAATATTCAAGACGCCACTTTATAAATTTTTCTCATAGGCTATTTTAGGTGTTGCACCACCTTATTTTTGGGCCAGGCCCATGTAAATTTGAAATACCATATTATAGGCTGTTTTTAGAGTCCGTGTGTGTGGGGAAACTGAGTTTAGGGTCGTTTTCAGGCCCCTCCTCCAAGGGTCACGAAAATCCCTCTTTGTTTCCTCATATATATACAAACCTTAGGGCACCGTTTAGACTTGGGTTTTGTTTAGATTACAAGTCCGCCATAGCTCCAACTTCGCGTTCTTTGTTTGTGTTCCACGACCAGATAAAGGCATCACAGAACCCCATCTTCATCAATAAAGCTTTCCTCTTATATTCGCAATATCCAGATTGCCATCTTAGTTTCTTGCGTGTTATTCGTTTGCGTGCAGAAAACAGACCCTTGTGGTCAGATTGATCGTGCTTCGGCGTGGTCAATAACCTCTCGGAGTTTGTTTAGCGATTGCTAAGGCACAACGTCCTCACATGTTTGTAGTTGGATCGTCAAAGTCTACTCCACTAAAAACGATAACCACCATCTCATCAAAAGACAAGGACAACTTTGCCTCTATCAAGTGGTATCAGATTTCCAGGTTGCCCGGTGAGATTTTACCAATTTTTCGTAGCTAGATCGCATATGTTCTTCATACCTATAGTCCACGGAAAAGCCAAAAAATATTAGGGTTAGATCATCATATCGAACCAATCCGAGCCTTTGCATAGTCTTTTCAGTATTTTGCTTTGTTGAATTTGCGGTTACATCGTCGTGTCAAGTTGCTAGTCTTAGAGTCTAGTCCTTCAGAGTTTCGAGTTCCGTGCACAGGTTGTCACGCTGCCACCACGCCATCTTTCATTGCTGTCATATACCACCACCATGCTACCATCATCGTTGCTGCCATATACCACCACCACACCACCATCATCCTTGTTGCCATATATCCACCACCAATCCTAGTTCGAGTCCTTTACGTATTAGGTTAATTTTGAGATCCTATTGTTTTCGGTTTCGCGTTTCCTTACCTGAGTGGGTTTAAAAAAAGGGAGTCTCGCACGCTTTTTAGAGCACTTTTTAGGCCAAAATTTCGGAGGGTGAATTATTTTTCCCTATCGTGTTGTTAGGCTTTTTAGTGAGTTTTGAGACATTCGCCACCATAGTGATTTTTGCCACAATTTTTGGTCGTCGCACGCCCGAATTGCTCTGGGAAAAAAAGTAGTCAATTTTTTTTCATGCCTATCCTGTTTTTAGTCCTTCAGAAGAGTTTTGAGACACTCGCCGTTATAGTGTTTTTCTAAAGAAAAAAAAGAGCACAAAAAAAAGAAAACAAGAAAAGAAAAAGAATGAAAATCAAAGTGGCTCTTCCCTTGATTACGTGTAGCGTCGTGATTTTGTTGGTGTTCTAGGCACGCGTCTCTAGTATAGTCTAGTCTAGGACCAGTACGGTAGCGTCGTTGAGCGTCCTTTCAACTTCGCATCTCTCAACTAATTATTGCTGACCCTTTTTGCTACCATATTATAAGCCTTCCCAGCTCCACATACATCTACATTGTGTGTTTGACACCACCTCGCAATCGCTCTATCCAAGATTTGAGAGTTTTGACTATACCGGTTGCCGATCACCACGTGTTGTTGGGTAAGAACTGGTAAGAATTTGAGATTTGCTTGACGGATTTGTGACACACCAGCACCACCGCTACCACCACCACTTCATAGTAGTTTGTAGGTTCATATTCTTTTGTGTTTCTATTGCTGCTAACCATGCCAGGATCACAAGGCGAAGAGATCAACTGGGAGAGCCTGACCAACCGGGAGGTGCATGATAAATTTCAGCAAATGATGGCTTACGAGGTACACGACGTCGTGACCAGCCTTGGAGAGGCCATGGAGAAGCTCGATGGTTTGGAGAACACATTCAACACCAAGATGGACACCAAGTTCAATGAGGTGCTTGCCCGTCTACCACCACTAGCTGCAGCTTCCGTCCCTCTCCAACCACAACAACAATGACAACAATGAGGCCCAGACATGGTGGGGCGAGCGTGACGTGTGCCTTCCGGCCAAGTTCAGAATTCTGGTGTTGTTGCTCCCGCTGGTAGTCCAGTCGATGCTACTCGGGTTTTTGTGGCTGAGCAGAATGAGGATTATGATGGTGATTACGATGATGAGGGAGATGTTGCTCCAAATCAACACCAGGGACAACAACCACCACCACAAGCTGCATGTCATCTACATGGATACAACCGCATTGGTAGGGCTGCACCACCCCCTAATGTACGTGATCATGACCATCTTCCTAAACTTAAATTGGATATTCCTACATTTGATGGTTGATATGTTCCTGACATATATCTTACTTGGGAGTTAGAAACAGAGAACGTTTTACATGCTTACAATTTCCTGAAGATAGACATATTGCTGCTGCTATTTATTCATTCACTAGTTTTGCTTGTTTTTGGTGGTTCGAACATTGTCGACTACATCATGCTAATATTCCAACTACATGGGATGCTTTGAAAACTGCTATGCGTACTCGTTGGGTTCCACCATATTATCAACATGAATTACTTCAAAAATTGCAGCGTTTAAGACAAGGAATTTTTTTGTAGAAGAATATTATCAGGAATTACAAACTGGCATGATTAGATGTGGTGTTGTTGAGGATAATGAAGCTATGCTTGCACGTTTTATGAGTGGATTAAATAGACATTTATGGGTGGATTAAATAGACATATTCGGTCTATTATAGAATATAAGGATTATAGCACTATCACTCATTTATTCCATCTTTCTTGCAAATCTAAACTTGAAGTGCAGGATCGACATGCATTGGCGAGAACTAACTTTTCTGTAGGTTGCACTTCCTCATGGACGCCACGGTCCTCATTTACTTCCACACATCCTCGTGCATCCGCACCGCCTACTTCAGCCACCAAATCCAATAGAGATACCAGGAAATAGGCCCCTGCCCCACTTTCCATGAAGGGCACACCTTCCGGGCCAGCACCGAGCTCTTCTTCATCCATGGCGTCCACAGGGCAAACACATGAGGTTATCTGTCGTCATTGCAAGGGTGGAGGTCATTATGCGAGAGAGTGCCCAATCCAAGCGTGTGATGATTGTTACCGAGGATGGTGGATATGACTCTGCTAGTGATTATGACGAGGAGACTCTGGTTCTTATTGCAAGTGAAGAACATGGTCTAGATGATACTGAACAAGAGACACAATACATGACTGCTGACTATGCTGACAGGTATGAAAGCTTAGTTGGTCAACGTGTTTTAAGTGTGTAGGTAACAGAGGCTGAGCAAAACCAGAGGCACAACTTGTTCCATACAAAGGGAGTTGTGAAGGAATGTTCTGTTCGTGTAATCGTCGATGGATGGAGTTGCAACAACTTAACTAGCATGGAGATGGTGGAGAAGTTGTCTCTCACCATGAGACCACATCCTCATTCTTATTACATCCAGTGGTTCAACAACAGTGGCAAGTTTAAGGTAACATGTAATGTTCGTGTGCATTTTAGCATTGCTATATATTCTGATTTTGTTGATTGTGATGTGTTAACCATGCAAGCATGCTCCGTTTTACTTTGTAGACCATGACAATTTGATAAAAATTCTGTACAACATGGTAGGACAAATCAGTATACTCTTGTTCATAAGGATCAAAATATAACTTTGCTTCCTATGTCTCCTGAACATATTATGAAAGATGACGTTGCTAGAGCTAGTAAATGGAAAGAGGGCCTACATGAGAGTGAAAATCAGATTGTAGCAAAGGAATTTGAGCAACACAATAAGCCTAATAAACCATCATCTAGTGTTGCATCTGAAATTTCATGGAAGAGTGGTTGTTTACTTGCTACTGAATCTAATATTACCGATTTGGATGTTACTACATATGTTTTCTATGCTTTCGTATGCAAAGAGGCATTATTTTCATTCGAGGACATGCCTCCCTCTTTTTCTCTTGTTGTCCTTAACATTTTACAGGACTTCGTCGACGTCTTTCCACAAGACGTGCCACCGGGATTACCACCTATTAGAGGGATTGAGCATCAGATTGACTTAATTCCTGGTGCATTGCTACCCAACCGTGCACTATACCGTACCAATGCAGAGGAGACGAAGGAGATTATGCGTCAAGTACACGAACTGCTCGACAAAGGTTATATACGTGAATCTCTCAGTCATTGTGCTATTCCTATTATTCTAGTGCCGAAAAAGGATGGTACATCGCGTATGTGTGTTGATTGTAGAGGCATTAATAATACTAGCAAAAGAGCTCGTGCGTTGCACCGGGAGCATATACAAATAAAACGTCAGACCCTAGTCCTAGGAAACAATGAGCTCCTCCGCGTCCGTTGGAACATCCCCGATGTACGCATCTGAAATTCAGCCCCACGAGAGAGGGAATAATTTTCTGTTTATCCTTTAAATGCACCTTTCCGCTGTAGTTATTTAGGCTTCTTGTTGATATTTCAAGAAACATGTGATCCTATATATACTGGTCAAAATCTGTATAAAAGAGCAAGGTGGGATTACGTAACATGAAAAAAAGAGGTGCATCCTTGCTGCTAATAAAGAGAGAAAAGGTTCCTAAAAAAAGAGGGAGAAGAGGTGCATCCTTGCTGCTAATAAAGAGAGAAAAGGTTCCTAAAAAAGAGGGATAAAAAAAGTGTTGGAATGGAGGTTTGAACCCAGTTCTCCTCGGTGGAAGCCAAGCGCTCGAGCCACTACGCCAGAGACGTGGTTATGATAGATGAGGATCTCGAGCTTTAAGAATCGTGTGAGACATCGGATTTGACAGGAAAAAAAACCGAATCGTTTTCCTCACTTATGTGTGGCATAGTGGGTAATTTAGGTCAACTTTGAGGATATTTTTTATGACGTACGACAAAAGCGTTAGTTGCTTTATTATTAGGGGATATTACTATTCATTATCGTCATCCTATTCCTAGACTAGATGATATGCTTGATGAATTAAGTGGCTCTACAATTTTCTCTGAAGTTGATTTGCATAGTGGATACCATCAAATTCGCATGAAATTCGGAGATGAATGGAAAACAACATTTAAAACTAAGTTTGGATTATATGAGTGGTTAGTTATGCCTTTTGCATTGACTAATGCACCTAGCACTTTAACGAGATTAATGAATGAGGTTTTACGTGTTTTCATTGGATGATTTGTGGTATTCTACTTTGATGATATACCGATTTATAGTAGATCTTTGGAGGAACACTTAGATCATTTGCGTGTTGTTTTTATTGCTCTACGTGATGCACGTTTGTTTGGTAACCTTGGGAAGTGCGCACCTTTTGCACCGATCGAGTATCTTTTCTTGGATATTGAGAGTTGATAAAGTTTTTATTGCTTTATGTGATGCACATTTGTTTGGTAACCACGGGAATTGAAGTTGATAAAGCCAAGATTGAAGCTATTGAGAGTTGGTCGCAGCCCAAAACGGTCACGCAAGTGAGGAGTTTTGTTGGACTCACCGGGTTTTATAGGCGTTTTGAGAGATTTCATCACCATTGCTGCACCTCTCAATGAACATACAAAGAAGGATGTGCCTTATGCTTGGGGTACCACAAAGGAAGAAGCTTTCACGGTTTTGAAAGATAAGTTAACACATGCTCCTTTACTCCAACTTGCTGATTTTAATAAGACTTTCGAGCTTGAATGTGATGCTAGTGGAATTGGATTAGGAGGTGTGTTATTACAAGATGGTAAACGTGTTGCATAATTTTCTAAAAAAATAAGTGGGCCTAGTGTGAATTATTCTACTTATGCGAACGAATTATATGCTCTTGTTCGGACTATGGAAACATGGCAACATTATTTATGGCCCAAAGAATTTGTCATACATTCTGATCATGAATCATTGAAACATATTAAAAGTCAAGCAAAACTAAACCGTAGACATGCTAAATGGAGTTAATTCATTGAGACTTTCCCGTATGTCATTAAACACAAGAAGGGTAAAGAAAATGATATTGTTGATGCATTGTCTCATCGTTATACCATGCTTTCACAACTTGACTCTAAAATATTTGGTTTGGAGACCATCAAAGATCAATATGTGCATGATGCTTCTTTTAAAGATGTGAGAATTGTAAAGAAGGGATAACATGGAACAAGTTCATCTTTAATGATGGACTTGTGTTCCGTGCTAACAAGCTATGCATTCCATCTAGCTCTGTTCGTCTTTAGTTGTTACAGGAGGCGCCTCGGGGAGGATTGACGGGACACTTTGGCGTAAAGAAGACGGAGGACGTACTTGTTACACACTTCTTTTGGCCAAAGATGTGAGTGGATGTTGAGTGTTTTGTTGCTCGTTGCACGACATGTTAAAAAGCTAAGTCAAGACCCAATCCTCATGGTTTATATATGCCTTTGCCTGTACCTAGTGTTCCTGGGGAGGATATATCTATGAACTTTGTTTTAGGTTTACCTCGAACAAAGAAGGGGAGGGGTAGCATATTTGTTGTCGTGGACACATTTTCAAAAATGTCACACTTTATACCACGTCATAAAAGTGATGATGCTGCAAATGTGGCTGATTTGTTCTTTCTTGAAATTATTCGCTTGCATGGTGGGCCAAATACGATTTTTCATATCATGATGCTAAATTTCATAGCCATTTTTGGAGATGTATGTGGGCTAAGTTGGGGGCAAAATTGCTTTTTGTACTACATGTCACCACCAAACTCATGGACAAACTGAAGTAGTTAATAGATCATTGTCTACTATGCTTAGGGTTATTTTGAAGAAAAACATGAGAATGTGGGAAGAATGCTTGCCTCATATTGAACTTGCTTATAATCGTTCGGTGCATTCTACTACTAAGATCTGCCATTTTGAAGTTGTGCATGATTTCTTACCTCGTGCACCTATTGATTTGTTACCTCTTCCATCTTCGGAGAAGGGTAATTTTGATGCTAACGAACATGATGATTTGATATTAAAGATGCATGAGTTAACTAAGGAAAACATTGAGCGAATGAATGCTAAATATAAACTTACTTGAGATATGGGTGAAAACATGTTATTTTTGCACCTCGAGATCTTGTTTGGTTACATTTGCGTAAGGATAGGTTTCTTGATTTGCGCAAGTCAAAGCTAATGCCTCGTGTTGATGGTCCTTTCAAGGTGTTAGAGCAAATAAATGATAATGCATATAGGCTTGAGCTGTCTATAGATTTTTGGGTTAGTTCCAGTTTTAACATTGCAGATTTGAAGCTATATTTGGGTTAGGAAGATGAGCTTTCATCGAGGACAACTTCAGTTCAAGAAGGGGATGATGATGAGGACATCAATACCATTGTTACACCCACAACCCCAGTTGCTATACATACTGGACCGGTTACTAAAGCTCACACACGCCAATTGAATTACCAAGTACTTTCGTTTCTTAGAAATCCTTCGAATGTTCATGAACATATGATGCTGCTAAGTGAGATACTTTTGTTGTACTTATGAATGAAGGACCTAGCATGGATAAGAAGGATATCCGTTGGAGAAGGATCAAGCATGGAGAAGAAGGTGCACGCGCGGGAAAGAACAATGGAGCTTCCAATCATGATTTTCGCACTTTGAAGCCACCGTAAGGAGAGCCTGAAGGCTTGGACGAAATATTCAAGACGCTACTTTATAAATTTCGTCCATAGGCTATTTTAGGTGTTGGGCCACCTTATTTTTGGGCCAGGCCCATGTAATTTCGAAATACCATATTACAGATTGTTTTTAGAGTCCGTGTGTGTGGGGAAACCGAGTTTAGGGTCGTTTTCGGACCCCTCCTCTAGGGGTCACGAAAATCCCTCTTTGTTCCCTCATATATACAGCCCTTAGGGCATCGTTTAGACTTGGGTTTTGTTTAGAGTACAAGTTCGTAATAGCTGCAACTTCGCGTTCTTTGTTTGTGTTCCACGATCACACAAAGGCGTCATAGAACTCCACCTTCATCAATAAAGCTTTTCTCTTATATTCGCAATATCCAGATTGCAATCTTAGTTTCTTGCTTGTTCTTTGTTTGCGTGCAGGAAACAGACCCTCGTGGTCAGGTTGATCGTGCTTCGGCGTGGTCAATAACCTCTCGGAGTTGGTGTGACGTCCTCACACGTTCGTAGTCGGATCATCACAGTGTACTCCACGAAAAACGATAACCACCATTTCATCGAAAGAAAGGCACACCTTTGCCTGTATCAGAGATCATAGTCCTTTTTTTGTATGCCGGAAAGTGTACTCGCATGACCACGGGCCGACATGGCGTGGTCGAATTCTCGCCCCTTTTGGTGTGCCAGCATGTGTGTCGGCCGTTGGCAAGTGTGCCAGCATGAACTGTGTGGTGTTTTCTGTAGGCTCACAATGTATGCCGGCCGCTGGCATGGTGCCGGCATGAACTCTTGGGTGTTGGCATGAAAGCCTTTTTAATCTAAATGCGCGTACATTAAATGAGTCACCCGCTTTGGGCTCACGACCAGCCCAAAAAGAAAAGTGGGTGGACGCGGTATCTAGTTTTAAAGATCACGTCGAGACGGATTTAATAATGTAACACTATAACAACTATGTAAACATTATGTCAACTTTTTAGAAAAAAATTCATCAAAACATATCAACATGGTATCTAGTTTTAAAGATCACGTCGAGACGGATTTAATAATGAAAACGAATTTTCAATCAGACTTTTAATTAATAATAAAAACCCAAAAAAGTTACGTTAATGTCATCTTTTTTGACGTGGCAAAATAAATGATAATAAAAATGTTTGGACCATGTTGCTTCGTTCAGCATGTGTGGACGCTAGCTTTTCCAAAAGAAATTGAAAGAGCCTGAAAAGAAAGCGTGTGTGGGAATCGAACCTGGTCTCCAGCACAATTGTGACATCTGCTAGCAACTACGCTACACTAGTGTTCGTGAGGGACTAGTAGTTCGCGCCATCTAAGTCGAAACGAGCTGCAATTTCATTGTTTCTTCTACTAGCAAAATAATCCGTGCGTTGTAACGGGAGAATGCAAGGCCTAAGAATCATGCTCTAAGCATAGATATTCTAGTGGTACAGTACTATCAAACATGTCAATTATGTACCTTCAGGATCCCTGTGCACGTTAGATAGCATTGCGGATTTTTGTTAACGATTAACTCACTTTTCTTCTTCTTACTCCATCCATTATCTTTGTCTCCTAATTTAAGATTGTCTCTATAAGCAATGGCACATCTGACATGCAATACCGACGGGTATTGAGGAGGAAATATAGAAAATATAAAAAATGGAGCATTCCAAGAGCAATTGGAGTCGAGAAAGTCGATATAATCCTGAAGATAAAATGTTACTTATGGTATAAAAAGTGTCATTCTGCTTCCGCTTGTTTGATTTTCAAAAACGGATGGTCGTTCATCATCATGGTGATTACATAACTCGGGTTGCTCTTGGACATTACACCTTCATACATTAATTAGACAACTAAATAGTAATGGCTTGACTAAATTAATCAAGCACATGTTAAGTTTGATTTTTTTGACACCAAGCCATACACAAAGTAGCGCAGGATCATAGTAGGCATGTTGGAACTCTTAACAAATAGCAATAACATGATTTTATTAACCAGAAATAAGAATTTTCACCAAGACACCGGCTATATAATTTCTCCAATCACATACAAATAGAAAAGCTTTCACAACTATGAGAACTTGGAGCACACTCTAAAACCTGACCAAGTACCATGTTATTCAAAAGATAATACCTAACCCTGAAAGGTTGTGCAGGAAGAGATCGTGCGAGTTCCCTCGATCAGGTTTCAGAATCATCTATAGTTTGTCAAAAGAGCATGGTCAGGAACCATTGATCGGTTCGAGCCTGAGCAAACAAAAATAAAAATGTGTGGTGGAACAAGATGATGTTGTGAGGTAACCTGGAACTGGGTGTGGCGCTGGAGTCTGTTGGGGTTGTCACCGTAGCGGCTGTCGTCGGGCCTCACGCTCGGTTCCACATAGCTTCATTCAATTCAACAGAGAGCGTCGTGTTAGTAGGTTAGAAATGGGGGCAAACGCATTGTCTGAATTGCAAGCATCAAGTACTATTCAGTAACTCGTTGCTCTGAAGTGTACTGCATTTGCAAATGTGCATTGGTTGAACTTGGATGGATAATATGCAGGATACTCACGCGACGTTCCACGGCTCAGGGCCCACCACCTGGAGGAAGGTGAGGGGGTTCATTGTCCCGACGCCGACCTGGGCGATGGATTGATTGGGAAAATCAAGAACCATCATCGTATCTATGAGCCATTGATGCTGCGTGTGAAAGAAAGTACCTCGGTGTTGCTGCACTGCATGATGGCGCATCCAACGGAGGCCGAGTACTCCTGGAGCTGCTGGATGGCCTGCTGGAAGTTGAGCGCGTCGCCTCCTTCTCGCCGGAGCCGGAGGAGGGGAATGCGGCGGAGGTGAGCACCGACGGTGCCCCATTGGAGCCGGAGTGCACCGCCGGGGAAGATACGAGGAGACGGCGTTGGCGTGGGCCGGGCCATCCCCGTCGCCGCCCCGCCCCTGCCCGCTAGCCTCCCACGCCGCCAAGTGTCGGCCCAGCCGTCCGCATCGCGAGCTGAAGATGCGGTCAATGCTGGAGCTGATTCAATCCTGTAAACTCGAAACGGTTTTTTCAGGTCCACTTACATAGGGACTACAGGTTGAATACCCAGAAACGGAGGGACTTTTGTGCAAAAGTGTCAACGGTGGACTACGGAAGCGATCGGTGCTTTGTTATTTATTATTATTATTATTATTATTATTATTATTATTATTATTATTAGGGAGAGATAATCTCACGCTGACTAAGATAACTTGGAAATTTAGATAACTAAGATAATTTGGGTTAAACCCGTAACTAATCATGTTCCTTGGGCCTCCTCCTTTAATACGTAGTATCGGTTATAACACAATTATCTCCGATCTTGCCCGGAAAATCATTGTGCAAGCTTCGTGACGGCTACCGCCGTGGTTTTCTTGTGCTGGTTTGTTCGTGTGCCATCCGATCTCGCGTGCCTTACGTGGGCAATCTACAAAATACAGAGATCCTAGTTTATGAAACAAGACTTGGGCTGTTTGCGCAACCTGATCCCTTTTTGTTACCAAATTGGGACACATCATAGCGCAGCTAACTATAATACGGCGCGGAAGCAACGGGTGGATGCCCTTTGAATAGCATATGTCATCGATCTTTCTGTACAAATTAGAAGGGAGTAGCTTGGTGTTGGAAAGTATGGCTGAGCAGCTCTGGATTTTTCCTTTCCGCTTGAGGATAGTCCTGGTGGTTGTGTTGTGTGGACGAACTGATGGGTTATTTGTATAGCACTCAAGGTTTACTGATACGCTATATCTAGTTCAATTTTCAAATCATGTATGTTATTATTGATATCTAGATCTTATATGTCCAGAAATTACCCAGGTAGCATGATTTTAACTTACCGTTGCCAGATTATCTGGTTGTCTCAGTTTGCCGACACATGTTAGTGCTCGTTGGTTGAGTTTATTTCTTTCACTGTTAGCGCCAATATATGACTTCAGTTCCGATTGAAAACCATTTTACATGGCACTTGCATGGCTCTACTACAAACAAGTGAAAAATTAGAAAACCATCAATAAGGCAAACTGAGAAGAAATTGGGCTATTAACAAATGTGATCTGATTTAACAATGGTTCACTTCCCTAAGTTTACATATAAGCAACCTTTAAGTTTTCACTGGAAATGCAGGTTTCAATATTTGAAAGTAACCGGGATTGGCACCATACTGCATCACTCATGCCCTAGAAACCCTCTGCCACAAACTGATACAAATATTTTGGTATGCACTCTCGCTTCTTTGTGAAGAGGTAAGAACCCAGCGAAGAAAAATAAAATTAAAGATTACACAAGATTCACATTCGATGATCTATTCGTCTGATATAAGCCAGGTTTGGTTTCAAAGAAGTTCTCGACTTCACATTAGAATGTCAGGCTCATATCAAAATTGCTTATTCAAAAAACAAAGTACACAAGTCACATAACCTGATATAAGCCAGGTTTGATGTTGCAAATCTTTGCAAAAAAACAGTATCCCAATAATTCTTCATATGTGCCTATCATATCTTCCATTCTGTAGCATCCTTCCAAATACAGGTGTAACTAACAACAGCATCAGCAAGAACAAGAAAACCAAGGAGCAGAGCATGGCATGGCATTCAGGGTAAACCTCGTAGCAGAAGTAGTCACTCACAGGTTGTTTGGGAGTAGACCGACAAACGGCCACCCACACTATACAAGAATGGTGCTCCTAGCCGAGTTCCCGACGAAGGCGCGCCGGAAGCGCCACAACATGAGCGCCTTGTACCTCCGCCCGCTGGTCGCCCTGGCCGGCACCGCCGCCTCCCCGGTCTCCATCTCACGCCGCGGCCGCCCTCCCGTCGCCTCGCTCGTCTTCTCGGACGGGGCCCTGTATTCGAAGGAAAACAAATCTCGCCGGGTCTCAGCAGGATCGAACAGAAGGTGCCAGAGAGAGGGAGAGAGAGAGAGAGAGGAGATGAGGTCAGGACAGGAGGGGGCGTACATGAGCGAGGGGCCGGCGGCGGCCTCACCTTCCCACCTCGACGCCGGTGACCCCCGTCGGTGAGGATCTCCTCCAGTCCGCCGACAAGGGCGCCGCCACTCACCTTCTACTGCTCCGACGCGGCTCGAAGAGGATAAGATCAAACAAAGGATCGCGATTGAATTATTTACAGATGCAGGGGCTTTCTTGCAAATCTGAAACGTTTTTCCACATATCCATTTAATCAGGGACCGCGGGTTGAATGCTCGAAAACGGAGGGACTTTTTCGCAAAAAACCACGACGGACGAGAGAAACAATATTTGGTTTATTATTATACTAGTAAAAATGCCCGTGCGTTGCACCGGGAGAAAAAAAACATCACATCCTGTAGCCTATAACACGAGTAATTGTTTGATTTATGACCCACATTAACAATTCTCAACATGAAGAATTATGCTGTCGGCCTTGCCATCTTTGTAAAATGTTTAAAAAACGTTTGCATTGTTTGATTTGCGGCGTTACTATTTTATTCTCACCGTCACTATTGTAGGTAACATTAATTTATATTTATACTTTTCACTTTCAAAATATGATTCCGGAAAGTAAAGAGTTTATAAGGCTTGGCACTTTTTTATTGACACATTCTGCCAGTATTAGGAGCACACCCTCTGGGCCAACATGACCACTTCCCCAGACATTATCATCGGGGCTCGATGTGAATCGGGATTAAGGCACTTAGAGCTGCCGGATAGATGGTACAACCGAGAGGGGTTCTCCCCCCTGTGAGTTGTTGTACAGGGCTTGATTTAAAGATTCTCACACCAAACAAAACTGGTTTTGCACATCTGATCTGACCAAAGTTGCAGCTAAAATGCAGTAAAAAAAGACAGTCTTCCATTGATGATTTCGAGCACGTGTACAACCACAAGTCTGAGCTTATCTACCTACCTTCCTTCCACCTTTCCCCTCCCCTCCCCTCCCCTGCTTCGGCGAACGACCGGCCGCCCAAGAAGCCCACCACCTACCCCTCAAGCCGGATCCGCCATGGCGCTATACTGCCGCGCGACCTCCGTTATCCGGCGGCGCGGGGCCCCGACCATGCTCCCGGCGCGGGCCATGGTGTCGCTCCTCGGCCACGTCGAGCCGGCGCCCAAGGACCCCATCTTCGGCGTCACCTTCCCCCTTTCCCCTCCCCTCCCCTTCCCTGCTCCGGCGACCGACCGGTCGGCCAAGAAGCCCACCACCTACCCCTCAAGCCGGATCCGACATGGCAGTGTACTCACCTACCCCTTTTCTCGCATGTAGCCGCCAACTCGCCACCACACTCCACGCCTCTATCCACTGGTTGCTGCCACCATCCTCGACCTCTGCACGCAACCCGTCATCGCACCGCCGGCTGCCCCCACAAGCACGTCGTTGCTGCTGGCTCGTGATCCAGCCAATGCTCAAATTTGGAGCCCGACGAAGCACCTGTCGATTGGCGCCGGTGGTTGGTGATCCCGCGGCAAATTCCGGGGACCTCGCGGAGCTCGACCTGGACGCGCTCCACCTAACTCAGAGGCAAGTCAGATTATTCTCATGGCAGATACGGACATGATTCGCTTGATCGTCAAACGAAAGCTCCAAGACTATCAAACATGGTATGGGTGATAAACACCATATAATAATTTTGTACTAAAGCTTTAGATCACTTGTGTATCCATCTAGTTATCACAAGATCCATCGTATTAAGACTCGATATTGTGCTAATTGGTCTAATCTTTGGCTGATGCACGTTGTAGTACAGTTGCTTCAAAATTGAATGGTCATTAACCTGGCAGCTCTGGATGCTCTGATATAGTCTATTTGTCTACTATTGAATGAGATGGCTGTTGTCTCTAAACGCCTATTATATTTCCATACAAAAAAACATAAAAGTATAAGATTTGACATCAATACACGCAGCTCGGTTCTTGTGTAGGATTAGAGGGAGTTGAATAAAATGCATACTTCAGAAAGGAAAAAAGATGGTATATTCGTTGACATATCTGCATTTTTATCCCCTAGGTGGCTGGTGTCACCGACCCCTATGAAGCAGCTATTAATTCACTACCTTCGTCCTTCAACGAACTCTTACTTCGTATTTTACGTCTTGGAATTGGCAGTCCAGACGATGTAAGTAATTTGTTGGAAATGTTCCTATTTATCTTTGTTTTTTCGTGGGTAGAGAGCATCATCGTGCTGTCTATTTTTCTTCCTAGATTGACATACATTGCATAAAGAGCCTCAATGAGCTCCCTGACTCAGGTGCTGTTGCCGTCCTTAATCAGGTGTGTAATTGTTTCACGCAGATGATCTCCGAGCTCTTGCCTGAACTTTTATTTTTCAAAAGCCTATTACCTGTGTATGATATGGCACTATTAGTCTGATTCATTCTCGATGCAGTTTCTGATAACAAGTTCTAACAAACCCAACAAAGGAGAATATTTCCTTTCATTAATTGCTAAGGTTGTTACTTATCTTATTCAGCATCTCCGTTTTTCTTTTGTGGCTGTATTTTTCAGCGACTATATGCATTCTGATGTATGGAGTTTTGACTTGTAGCGTAAGGTTGAGGCTTTTGGTGCAGCACAAATATTACAGGATACTACTTCTTTGTCCAGAAATTCTGAAATACAAACCAAGCGATACCGACATCAAGATTACGATTACACAGCATCCGGGTAGGCATCCTTGAGGACAATGAACAGAAGGACATTGGCATGATCCTGTTTCTCTTATCTATACGAACTTAGTAACTTCTCTGGTTGCATCCTTTTACTGGGCTAGTATTGCAAATATTTCGATGTTTATGGGTGAATAGCTTTGTGATTCTCTCAGGGTAGAGGTTAGTTCTATCATTATGTTGGCTAATCATGCTTGGAAAAAGGATTTTATGTCCCATTCCCAGCTGATCATGTGAAAATTTTCATCAAACCTAATTGCAACTGAAAGTAGGCATCATCTGGTAGTATTACAAGAAAATTTTGTGCCTGCTGGTCACATAATAAGCATACTGATTTTCTGATAATTTTGCCCACGATGCATTAAAAACTACTCCTAACAACTCGCTCTTCCTTTCAACTTCGGAAACAATTTCAGCTTTGGGAACATTTTTTCATGCTTCACAAGTAGCTAGCAACACGAGGCTTGGTTTGGTAACGACACAGCTTACCAGGACGCTGAAGCCCGTGACGTTGGCGAAGGAGGCGGCGACGGAGGTAGCGGAGAGGGGAAGCTCGCCGAGGTGGCCGACGAACATGACGGAGACCACCTGTAGGTTGTACTGCAGCAGGCTGCACGCCACCAGCGGTGCCGCGTGCCCCACCTGCCGCCGGCCGTCATGGATGCCGACCTCGCCTCGTCCGCCCTTTCCACCCACGCTGGCCTTTGAGCTTTGACAAGCTGAAGGGAGGGGAAGACGCTGACGGGGCGCGCTGGTCGTTCTGCCGCCGTTCCCCCGGCCAGATCCACCGAGCCAAAGCTCCCGCGCCCAGCCGCCGCGCCGCCCGTCGTGCCCCCGGCGACCCCCTCGCCGCACCGCCCGTTCCCCCGGCCAGATCCACCGAGTCGAAGCCCCCGCGCCCAGCCGTCGCGCCCCCGGCGACCCCCGCGCCGCGCCGCCCGTCGCGCCCCCGGCGACCCCCTCGTCGCGCCGCCCTTTTCCCCGGCCAGATCCACCGACCGAAGCCCCAGCTGCCGCGCCGCCCGTCGCCGCTGCGTCTCGCACGTTTTTTTCACTTAAATAGGGACTGCGGGATTAATTACCACTAAATAGAAGGACTTTTTTGTAAAACGACCACGACGGACGACGGAAGCACTGCGTGCTTTATTATTAGGGATATATATATATATATAATAATAATAATAATAGGGAGAGATGGTTTTCAAGGTTTTTTTGTTTTGGCGTTTTCTTTCTTCATCTCTATTTAGTTTTCTTCGTTTTTTTGTTTGTTTCTTGGTTTTGTTATACAGACTTTTTTGTTTGTTTCGTTGTTTTTATTGGTTTTTTCATTCCCTTTTGCATTTATTTCTTGGGTTTTATTTTCTATATTCCCTTTTTTCTCATTTATTTTTCTTCTACACATTTCATAATACATGGTTAATATTTTTACTCATTTTTTATTTTTGTTTTCAGTGTTTTTTCTTGGTTTTCATTGGGTTTTTTCTTCCGTTTCTTTTTTCTCTGATTT
Organism: Hordeum vulgare subsp. vulgare; assembly: GCF_904849725.1. Lineage (NCBI taxonomy): Eukaryota > Viridiplantae > Streptophyta > Magnoliopsida > Poales > Poaceae > Hordeum > Hordeum vulgare. The sequence goes on from NC_058519.1 coordinate 510,221,100, forward strand.
CCCTTTTTCTTCTTCATTTTTTGTTTGGTCTTATTTTTTATTCTTCATTTTTTTGGTTTTCTTTTTTAATATTCATTTTTTTCTATTTTGGTTTTTTCTTATGTTTGTCTTTCAGTTTCACTCTACATTTTTGTATATATCAAAAACATTTTTTAATATGCAATCAATTTTTTTTTGTATACACGTTCAACATTGTGTGAACGCTCATTCAACAAATATTTGTACAACACTTTAATGCATATTCAATATTTTGAAATACTTTTTTAACATTCTTAAAATACTTGTTTAACATTTTTTAATACTTATTGAACATTTTTTAAAGACTTGTTCAACATTTTTCATATACTTGTTCAACATTTTATAATACTGATTCAACATTTTTTTAATATTTGTTCAACATTTTTAATACCTATTCAACATTTTTCAAATACTTGTTCAACATTCTTCAAATGTGTTTTTAAAGATGGTATTTTTAATATGTGCATGCATAGACTATTTTAATGTACAATGAAAAATACAAGAAAAAGAAAAACATAGAACATAAAATAGAAAAAAAAACACGATGTTGCCTACCGCGCAGCTGGTCCGGCACGTAAGGTCTTCTCCCGATGTGAGAGCTCCCCCTCGTCTCACGTAAGGCGAGAAATAGGGGGCCCCACTTCTCTTGGGAGCCTACGGTGAGAGGGAGGGTTGGAAGCCTCGCTCAAGGTGACATCCAGATGGGCCCGTCCAAGAGCTCGGGAAGCAACAACCTGTTTTTTCTGTTTTTTCTTTTGTGTTTTTTTAGATTATGACTATACTTAAAAATATTTTAAAAGTATATATTAAAAAAAGTCTATAAAAACATTTGAAAGATGTTGTTAAAGCATTTATAAAATTTTAATGTGCATAAAAATGTTTATCACGTATACGAAAGCAGCAACAACAACAACAAAGCCTTTTGTCCCACACAAGTTAGGCTAGGCTAGAGGTGAAATTCATAAGATCTTGCGACCAACTAATGGCTCTCACACATGGATAGCAAGCTTCCAGTCACCCATGTCCATCGCTAGTCCTATGGTGATACTCCAGTCCTTCAAATCTCTCTTTGCAAACTCCTTCCATGTAAGATTCAGTCCACCGCAACCTTTTCTAACATTATCAACACGCTTTAGCCGTCCACTCGGCACTGGAACTTCTCAAGGCTTGCGCTGAATATGCGAGAACCATCTTAGACGATGTTGGACAAGCTTCTCATCAATCAGTACTACCCTAACTCTATCTCATATGTCATTATTCCGGACTCAGTTCTTCCTTCTGTGGCCACACATCCATCTCAACATGCGCATCTTGGCCATACCTAATCGTTGCACATATCGCCTTTTAGTTGGCCAACACTCAGTGCCATACAACATAGCGGGTGTGTGACGTCCAAGATGCTGCTCTTTCCATATTTAGGGACGAGGCCTTAATAGGGAAAGGGGCGCATCTTAGCGTTTCGCAAGTACATAAATCATCGCAATACATACATGAAGAGATGAGTATATGGAATGGGTTACACTCGCCACAAGTTAAGTTACAAGTCACACAACATTTATTTCAAATCACCCATAAGACATGTTTCGACTATGGACAAAATAAACGATAAAATTGCAATGATATATCTCGCTAGCCCAAGAGACGACCAAGGTCCTCTAATCGTCGGGGTACGTCACGTACATGCACCCACTTCCTTAATCGAACTCCCACCGAAGTTGTGTAGCCTTAAACGCCTCTGAATCTGCGGTACGTGGATGTGTGGTGTTGTAGTAAATTGTGAACCACAGGGACTCATCAATCTTGCGACCATGATACCTGGACTAATCAAGTTATTGGGTATGGAAGGTTAAGTGTTTAGGTTGTAGCGGCACTAGGCATGTATGGTGGCTAACTTACGAGAACATAAAGTAAAGTGAGTGGTCTACGCATGACGGTCGTGAGCTACATGATGATCACTAAGTGATCATGAACACCTACTTATGTCAGTCATAACCCCACCGTGTCCTCACTCGAAGAAGAAGCTCACGAAGGAGACAGTCACGGTTACACACACAATTGACATATTTTAGTTAAGTTTACTTCAAGTTATCTAGAAATGGATGTTAAACAAAGTTTCCAAGTTGTCACATAACGCGGGCATGACTTTCGGAAAGATATTAACCCTGCAGGGGTACTCCAACTAGTCCATCGCAAACTACCACAAGCTGCATAGGAAGCCTTGTTGGAAATATGCCCTAGAGGCAATAACAAAATAGTTATTATTATATTTCCCGTTTCAATATAATCATTTATTATCTGTGTTATAATTGTATTGAATGGAAATATAAATACATGTGTGGATACATAGACAAAATACTATCCCTAGTAAGCCTCTAGTTGACTAGCTCGTTGATCAAAGATGGTTAAGGTTTCCTAGCCATAGGCAAGTGTTGTCACTTCATAACGGGATCACATCATTAGGAGAATGATGTGATGGACAAGACCCAAAACTATAAACGTAGCATGTGATCGTGTTATTTTGTTGCTATTGTTCTGTGCATGTCAAGTATACATTCCTATGACCATGAGATCATGTAACTCACTGACACCGGAGGAATGCCTCATGTGTATCAAACGTCGGAACGTTACTGGGTGACTATAAATCTGCTCTACATGTATCTCCGAAGGTGTCTGTTGAGTAGGCATGGATCAAGACTCGGATTTTTCACTCCGTGAGACGGAGAGGTATCTCGGGGCCCACTCGGTAATACAACATCACAAACAAGCCTTGCAAGAAATGTGACTAAAGAGTTAGCCAAGGGATCTTGTATTACTGAACGAGTAAAGAGACTTGTCGGTAACGAGATTGAAATAGATATGCCGATACCGATGATCGAATCTTGGGCAAGTAACATACCGAAGGACAAAGGGAATGATATACGGGATTGTGTGAATCCTTGACATAGAGGTTCAACCGATAAGATCTTCGTAGAATATGTAGGATCCAATATGGGCATCCAGGTCCCGCTATTGGATATTCGCTGCAGAGTGTCTCAGGTCATGTCTACATAGTTCTCGAACCCACAGGGTCTGCACACTTAAGGTTCGGTAACGTTTCGGTATAGTTGAGTTATAGGTGCTGATGACGGAAGGTTGTTTGGAGTCCCGGATGAGATCCTGGATATCACGAGGAGCTCCCGAATGGTCCGGAGGTAATGATTGATATATAGGAAGTCCTGTTTTGGTCACTAGAAAAGTTTCGGACTCATTGGTAGTGTACCTGGAGTGTCGGGAGGGTGCCGGAGACCACTGGGAGGGATGTGACGACCCAAGAGCCTTTTGGGCCGTGAGAGGAGGTGTACTAGTCCCTGGTGCGCTGGCCGAAGCCTCTCTCAAAATCCCATGCGGCTAGGACTGGAGATAAAAGGCAAAAGTCCTTTAAAAGGAAAGGAAGGAGGAGTCCTCCCAAAGTAGCCCACCTCCCTTGTGGGAATGTGGACTCTTCCTTGTAGGTTTCGGCCGACCCCTTCTCCTTGGAGTAGGGGCCAAGGCTGCCTCCTCTCCCCTCCTCCTATATATACTAGAGGTTTTGAGGGTTTTGAGACATAGAAATCAGCCACGTGCTGCCCTCTCTCTAGATCTGTTTCTCCTCTAGTCTAGTTTCAACGGTGTTTAGGCGATGCCGTGCTGGAATAGCTTCACCACCATTGCCGTCATGCCGTCGCGCTGCCGGAGAACTCATCTACCTCTCCTCCCCTCTTGTTGTATCAAGAAGGCGGAGATCGTCGTCGAGTTGTACATGTGCTGAACACGGAGGTGCCATCCATTCGACGCTAGATCGGGATGGATCGTGGGACAGCCGTGATTTGGATCGTGAAGACGTTCCACTACATCAACCATGTTTCTTAACGCTTCCCACTTAGCGATCTACAAGGGTATGTGGATCCGATCTTCCCTCCTGTAGATGATCATCACCATGATAGGTCTTTCATGTGCGTAGGAAATTTTTTATTTCCCATGCAATGTTCCCCAAGAGTGGCATCATGAGCTAGGTTCATGCGTAGATGACATCTCGAGTAGAACACGAAAGAGTTTGTGGGCGTTGATGTTCAATTTGCTGCCCTCCTTAGTCTTTTCTTGATTCGACGCTATTGTTGGATTGAAGCGGCCCGGACCAACTTTACTCATACGCTTACGAGAGACCGGTTTCATCGACTGACATGCAACTTGTTGCATAAAGATGACTGGCGGGTGTCTGTTTCTTCAACTTTAGTTCAATCGGATTTGACTGAGGCGGTCCTTGGAGAAGGTTAAATAGAAATTTGCATATCATCGTTGTGGCTGTGCGTAAGTAAGATGCGATCATACTAGATACCCATAGCAGCCACGTAAAATTTTCCACAACAAATTAGAGGATGTCTAACTTGTTTTTGCAGGGTATGCTTGTGATATGATATGGCCAATGACATGATATGATAAATTGGATGTATGAGATGATCATGTTGTAATAGTTAAATATCAACTTGCACGTCCATGCTACGGTAACTGGTAGGAGCCATAGGGTTGTTTTAAAAAAAATTGTGCTTGGAGATGCTCTTGCTATATCGCTAGGGAGTAGCTTTAGTAGTAGCAGCATAGATAGCGCGACAACCTCGATGGCAGCATGATGATGGAGATCATGTTGTGGCTGTGGTGATGATGGAGATCATGCCGGTGCTTTGGTGATGGAGATCAGGAAGCACAAGTTCATGCCCATATCATGTCACTTATGATTTGCATGTGATGTTAATCCTTTTATGCACCTTATTTTTCTTAGGACGACGGTAGCATTATAAGGTGATCTATCACTCAAATTTCAAGATAAAATTGTGCTCTCCCCGATTGTGCACCTTTGCGACAGTTCGTCGTTTCGAGACACCACGTGATGATCGGGTGTGATAGACTCAACGTTCACATACAACGGGTGCAAAACACTTGCACACGCGGATCACTCGGGTTAAACTTGATGAGCCTCGCACGTATAGACATGGCCTCAGAACACAAGAGACCGAAAGGTTGAGCATGAATCATATAGTTGATACGATCAACATGGAGATGTTCACCATTGAAACTAATCTCAACTCACGTGGTGATCGGACTTGAGTTAATGGATTTGGATCATGCGCTACTCGAATGACTAGAGGGATGTCTATTTGAGTGGGAGTTTACTAGTAATATGATTAGCTAAACTCAATTGTCTTGAACAAAGTCTAAGTAATCTTTGCAAAATTTTATGTTGTAGATCAATGGCTCGCGCAGTAGCAACCTTGAATTTTAATGCGTTCCTAGAGAAAGCTCAGTTGAAAGATGATGGAAGCAACTTTGTTGACTGGGCCCGTAATCTGAGGCTCATCCTTCAGGTTGCCCACAAGTCATATGTCCTTGATGAACCGCTAGGTGCCGAACCACCCCAACCTGCATTGCCTGAAGTTATGAACGTCTGGCAGACGCGCAAGGATGACCACTCGTTAGTTCAATATGCAGTTTTGTATGGCTTGGAACCGGGACTTCAAAGACGTATTGAACGTCATGGAGCATATGAGATGTTCCAGGAGTTGAAGTTTATATTTGAGAAGAATGCCCGAATCAAGAGGTATGAGACCTCCGATAAGTTCTATGCTTGCAAAATGGAGGAGAACGGCCTGTCAGTGAACATGTGCTCAGAATGTCTGGGTATTCTAAACGTGTGGCTGAGCTGGTAATTGCTCTCCTGTCGGAGGCTATCGCTGACAGAGTTCTTCAGTCACTGCCACCAAGCTACAAAGACTTTGTGTTGAACTATAACATAGAAGGGATGAATAAATCACTCGCCGAGCTGTTTGAGATGTTGAAAGTCGCAGAGTCGGAAATCCAGAAGGAGCATCAAGTGTTGATGGTCAATAAGACCACTAGTTTCAAGAAAAACGGCAAGGGAAAGAAGGGTAACTCCAAGAAGAGTGGCATAGTTGTTGCCCCTCCGACAAAGAAACCCAAGTCTGGACCCAAGCCGGAAACCGAGTGCTACCATTGTAAGCGGACTGGTCACTTGAAGCAAAACTGCCCCAAGTATTAGGCTAATAAGAAGGCAGCCAACGCCAAACAAAGTATATTTGATATACATGTTATTGATGTGTACCTCACCAGCTGTCATAGTAGTGCCTGGGTATTTGATACCGGTTCTCTTGCTCACATTTGCAACTCGAAACAGGAACTACGGAATAAACGAAGGCTGGTCAAGGATGAAGTGATGATGCGCGTGGGAAATGGTTCCAAGGTTGATGCGATCACCGTCGGCACAATCTCACTTCAGTTACCATCGGGATTAGTGATGAACTTAAATAATTGTTATTTAATGCCTGCATTGAACATGAACATTATATCTGGATCTTGTTTATTGCGAGACGGTTACTCATTTAAGTGAGAGAATAACAGTTGTTCTATTTATATGAGTAATATCTTTTATGCTCATGCACCCAATGTGAGGGGTTTGTTCATATTGAATCTCAATAGTGATGACACTCATATCCATAACACTCAGACCAAAAGATGTAGAGTTAATAATGATAGCGCCAATTTCTTGTGGCACTGCCGCTTAGGTCATATTGGTGTAAAACGCATGAAGAAACTCCATGCTGATGGACTTTTGGAGTCACTTGATTTTGAATCACTTGACACATGCGAACTATGTCTCATGGGAAAGATAACTAAGACTCCGTACTCCGGAACAATGGTGTCGGATTTCGGGCTCCGCAAAACCCTAAAGATTCGAAACCAGGGCGTGTACGAAGATCTCTCTCGGGCTCACCTCACCTAGCTTGATACTCGATGGACAAGGCAGAGAACTCACTCGATGGTGAGGAAGACACAGAACACAACATTTTACCCAAGTTCGGGCCACTGGGAAGCGTAATACCTTACTCGTGCTTTGGTGGATTGCCTCTCGTGGAGGTTGGTGGATGAACTAGTACAGTGCTCGGGGGCCTCCGGAGGCTGGGTGGCTTTGTGTGTGCTAGTGGGTGGATGAATGGATCGGATCCCCCCTCGACGAAGTAACCTACTCTCTATATATAATGGCGGCCCTTGTCCTCTTCCCTTATCGTTTCGGCGGGAAGGGATCCCACAACGACCAATTTTGAAAGGGGGAACGGGAACATGCTTCCCCTATCCAAATGTGGTCTTCGCCTATAAAGTGGCTGCCAGGGCTGCAGGGGCTGGTTCACGGATGACATTCGTCCTGCTCGTGGGCGGCCATGGTCTTGTTGCACCAGAAAGGAAACCTTTAGAAGATGCCTTGGGAACTCCGATACGTCCTTGCCCCCTTTGCACTAAAGAGGAAACTGCTCCGTCCTGCTGTCTGCTGCGCGCTTGTCCTTCCTCTATGTCACCCTTAACTCCTGAGGCCAGGCCTTGCCTTGGAATATCCATCGCTCCAGATGGGTCCTGGTGAGGCTCCCCGCGGGTCTTAATGCCATTCCTCCTCGTGAGGCTTGGCCCCTCACGAGGGCCTTGCCTTGAGTGGTGCCAGGACCGTTGGTTTGCTTGATGAAGTGGGCTAGCCCTGGGCCGTAGGCAGGCACGTCTGGTTACCCCCATTCCCAGAATGCCGACTGTAGCCCTCGGGCCCAAGGCACGCCTCGGTTGGCTTCTCGATGAAGCCTTGAAGGCGGTATGAAGCGTCGCAGGCCCTAGTTGCTTGCGGGCCAGGCGACACACGTGTCGAGCAGCCATGCGGTGACACTCTCGCTCCTCGAGGCATCCGGGGTGCGCCATGCCATGATGGCACGATCCCCAAGAACCGCGTAGACCATCATTGTTATCATTGAATGGCATCGGTGTGGACCGACCACACCCAACGGCCCTCGCTGACGTGACCACTCGATGGACATGTGAAGCGACGTGGGCGGCAATGCTCCCGTCGGCCCACCTTGTAACCCTCGCGGGGCGCGCGACGCTCGCGCTCCCACGACGGTTGGTGGTCGTGGTTAGCCTATAAATCTGCCCCGCCCCCGTCAAGGGGAAGGTACTGCAATCTTGAGCTTCCTCTCTGCTTCCTTTTGCTCCATCAAGAAAAACTCATCTCCTCTTTGTTTCTCTATCTTCCATGGCGACTCCAGGAGGCGAACCTGTCAAGGGGAAACGCGCGGCTCCGTCCGCCCCCGAGAGCAGCGGCGGAGGGCCCTCGGGGCCTCCGCACGTTCGTCATCCCTGGGCTCTAACCGACGAGTAAGTCCTTCGCATGCGCCTTTCTTTTCCTGGTTATCCCGTCCGCTACTTGGTGGTTGATGACTCCTCTTCTCCAGCACGCCCTCCGCCAAGAAACCCAAGCTTGGCGAGCTTCAGGATGAGGCGGAGGGGCTGTGGGCTCAGCTTGCGAGTGCTGAGGTCGCCCACCAGGCCGCCGCGAGGGCGAAGCGGAGGCCAAAGCCGAGCTGGCGTCGCTGCAGAGGCAGGTCCACGAGGCGACCGACACCGTCCTGGCCGCCAAGGACGAGCCGTCATACGCCTGGTTGATGGCGTCCGAGCGTGCCAGACAGTTCGAGGGTATCGCCGGTAGGGCGGCAGGCGCGACGCGCCGGTTCGTGGGAGACGCCTCGGCGCTGTCGAATGTGAGAAGTGACGGGGGCTACCTCGCCTTCTTCCAAAAGGTGGTGGAGACGCAGGAGGCCGGCGTCTCCCACGTGGAGGAGGACAGTGCGGCCGACGCGGGTGAACTTGTGAGCCTTGCCTTGATGCTCGTCTTCACCAACCTGCGCCGCCTTGTCCCGCAGCTCGACCTCTAGTGCATCATCGAGACGGCGCCCGCTGAGTCCCGTTGTCTTCTCCGGGACGAAGTCCGCCTGCATATGGACGTCCTGGTGGAGTGGTACGTCCGGGTGCCCGTCTCCAACGAGGAGGAGGACTCCGACGCCGAGCCTGCAGGCGCCAAGGGCGACATCGGCGGCCTCTGACCCTAGGCGCCCCAGCTTCTGTTTACCTGCTCGTGCGATGTTTGATCAAGAACCCTGCCCTGTCGGGCGTTAAGCTTTTGCGTTATTACCTTTGTTGTCCGTCGTTTTCCCTTTCGCTCTTGAATTGATGGTTTTCTCGCCGGTGGTCATTGCGGCTCGACTTTGAGGCTTAGGGCCCGTTGTTGCCCCAGCCATTGCACGGGGTAACGGCGGCGAGGGCCCTCAGGAGGTTCTATCCTCCCGAGGCACGGCTTGTGCCGCTGCAGCTTTGTAACGCGCAAGATGCGATCCTATCCTCAATTTGGCACGAGGGCCTCGTCAGGGATAGAAGCGCATCTCGTCGTTTCGCAAGAATGGGTATCGTTACAAGTACATGTACTGAAAAGATGAGATATATGGAATTGGCTTAGACTCGCCACAAGCTACATCAGAGTCACATCAGTATAATACATAAACATCACGAAGAAGAGCAGGGTCCGACTACGGACGAAAACAAACGAGAAAAGAAAACGACGTCCATCCTTGCTATCCCAGGCTGCCGGCCTGGAACCCATCCTAGATCGATGAAGAAGAAGAAGAAGAAGCAACTCCAAATGAACAATCAACGCGCTCGCGTCAAGTAACCTTTACCTATACCTGCAACTGGTGTTGTAGTAATCTGTGAGCCACACGGGACTCAGCAATCTCATTTCCAAAGGTATCAAGACTAGCAAAGCTTAATGGGTGAGGTATGGTTAAGTGATGAGGCTGCAGCAAGCGACTAAGCATTGTATAAGGTGGCTAACTTAAGACTACAAGAATAAAGAGGGGGATGATCTACGCATAACAGACGTGAACTACTGATGATCAACTGAATGATCCTGAGCACCTACTTACGTCAGACATAACCCCACCGTGTCCTTGATCAGAGAAGGAACTCGCGAAAGAGACAGTCACGGTTACGCACTCCGTTGGCAAGTTTTAATTAAGTTAACTTCAAGTTATCTAGAACCAGTGTTAAACAAATTTTCCACATTGCCACATAACCGCGGACACGGCTTTCTGAAAGATTTAACCCTACAGGGGTGCTCCAACTAATCCATCACAAATTACAACAAGCCGCATAGAAATCCTCGATCACGAAGCTCGCAATCTCGTCGGACTCCTTAGTGGAAAACCTAACTCTGAGATTACCCTAGGCATCACCGGAATCCCGATGCACAAGACATTCGTCAAAGGTAAAACTAATCCAGCAAGGCCACCCGACGTGTGCTACGGCAACAAAAATCCTTCCCCGGCAGCAGCGCCAGAAATCCTTCTGCTATGTCAACAGAAACCTTCTGTCGTCTCTTGAGCTTGTGTTGGTTTTCACTTGAAGAGGAAATGGTGATGCAGCACAGGAGGAGTAAGTATTTCCCTCAGTTTGAGAACCAAGGTATCAATCCAATAGGAGAATCTCGTCAAATCCAGAGTACCTGCGCAAACACAAAGAGCTTGCACCCAACGCTATAAAGGGGTTGTCAATCCCTTCAAGATTGATTGCAAAGTGAGATCTGAAGGCGGAAAGTGCATCGAAGATAAAGTGTAAGGCTGAAAATATGGTGTGGAGTAGACCTAGGGGCCATAGTGTTTACTAGAGGCTTCTCTCGAAATAGCAAATATCACGGTGGGTGAACAAATTACTGACGAGAAATTGATAGAACCGCGCAAAGTCATGACGATATCTAAGGCAATGATCATACATATAGGCATCACGTCCGAGACAAGTAGACCGATACTTTCTGCATCTACTACTATTACTCCACACATCAACCGCTATCGAGCATACATCTAGTGTATTGAGTTCATGATGAACACAGTAACGCCTTAAGCGAGATGACATGATGTAGAGGGATAAACTCAAACCAATGATGAAAACCCCATCTTTTTACCCTTGATGGCAACAACACGATGCGTGCCTCGCTACCCCTTCTGTCACTGGGTGAGGTCACCGCACGGTATGAACCCAAAACCAAGCACTTCTCCCATTGCAAGAATCATAGATCTAGTTGGCCAAACAAAACCCACAACTCGAACAGAATTACAAGGATATGAAATCATGCATAAGAGAGATCAGAAGAAACTCAAATAAGATTCATAGATAATCTGATCATAAATCCACAATTCATCGGATCTCGACAAACACACCGCAAAAGAAGATTACATCAGATAGATCTCCATGAAGATCATGGAGAACTTTGTATTGAAGATCTAAGAGAGAGAAGAAGCCATCTAGCTACTAGCTATGGACCCATAGGTCTATGGTGAACTACTCACGCATCATCGGAGAGGTCATGGTGTTGGTGAAGAAGCCCTCCGTATCCGAACCCCCCCCTCCGGCAGGGCACCAGAACGTGCCCCAGATGGGATCTTGCGGAGACAGAAGCTTGCGGTGGCGGAAAAGTACTTTCGATGATCTCCTGATTTTTTCTGGGATTTTAGGGAATTTATAGGCGAATGACCTAGGGCAAAGGAGGCCGAGGGAGCCCACAAGCCTGGGAGGCGCGTGCCCCCCTGGCCGCGGCTAGGCGGCTTGTGGGGTCCCTGGTGGCCCCGTGCCCTGATTCTCAGGCTTCCCGATCTTTTTCTGTTTCGGAAAAAATCTTTTTGGCAGTTTCGTTCAGTTTGGACTCCGCTAAAATCCTCCTCTGAAAAGGGTCAAAAACATGGAAAAAACAGGAACTGGCACTTGGCACTGAGTTAATAAGTTAGTCCCAAAAAATATATAAAAGGCATACAAAACATCCAAAGTTTGACAAGATAATAGCATAAAACCATCAAAATTATAGATACGTTGGAGACGTATCAATGTGTCGACGATCCCGATAGGAGCTGCGTATCTCGTTCTCAGGACACGACAGATAAGCATGCGTACGGTGGCCTGATAGAAAATAACACCACACGTATATGGATTTTTCTACCCTGAAAACATATATAACATGTGGGGTTGAAAAACGAAAATAACGCCACACGTATATGCGAGAATATGTCCTAAACACGTTATAATAAACTAGCGACAGAACCTACATGCAAAAATACAAACAACTACTCTAAAGTACATGGAAAAAGGTCCCTAAAATGAGCATTTTATCTATGGGGTTTGAGCAATCCATACACGCACGAAAATAACTATGGATTAAATCGCTATTAGGACAGCATGAAAAACTAGGCATATGTCAAGTCAAATCACTTCAAACATGCATGGAAGTTGCAAAATATGAATCTACGCAAAAAACTACACAAGTTTCATATATAAATCGCCTCGATCCGACATGCGGTTAAATATCTACAGGCGTTTTAAAATTGGCACCTAATCTGTAATTCTAAATGCCCCCGAAATAGCTAAATTCGCAAAAGAAAAAAACATAACGGGACAGAGCACTGGGCGAAATTTATCAAACATCGCACACGGCGCTAGATAGGGCGGCAAAGGTGCTCACCTTGCTAGGCTTCAACCCAGATCAATTGAGGAGGCGGGGCAGAGGCGAGATGCGCCTAGGCGGATAACAGAGGGGAGGCGACGAGCGCTGGGCCTCAGGGGCGCCTGGGCCGGCTCGGCGTTGGCTCCTGGAGAGGAATCGGGCCGAGGGGAGCTAGCGGTGGCGGTCTCGGCCGGCTAGCGCCGTCCACGGTGGCTCCTGATCGGCATGGCTGCCTCGTCTCGCTCGTGGCGGTGGCAACCGACGGCGATGGAGGCCTTGGCCAGCAGAAGCTGGGCAGGAGGCGGTCGGGGAAGCCGGCAGGAGGCGGATATGGGCGGCGGCTCGCCGGATCTGGCGGGGCGCGGCGGATTCACATGCGCGGGGCAGCTTGGTGAGGCGGCTGCGGCAGATGTCCGGCGACGGAGGCGACGAGGGGCGGCGACGCACCGGCGGGGGGGGGGGGGCACGGGATGGCCGACGGGGAAGGTGCTTGGCGGCGCGCTCCGGCGACTGGGACTTGCGGCGGCCGGAGGCTGGCGACGCGAGGAGCTCGCGGCGCTAGGGCTCGAGGAGAGAGGGCGCGGCGGCTGCTCGGGCAGAGAGAGGCGGCTGCGCGACCCAGGCCTGGGCGGGCTTGCCTCGGGCTCGGGCGGGCCGTGGCGGCTGCATGCGCTGGAGGGGAGAGAGTGCGGCGTCTGGGGGTAGGTGGGGCACGGATTCCGAGGCGATGGCTAGGGTTTGGAGGCTAGGTCTCTATTTATAAACTAAACGGGCTAGGGTTATCCGAATCCGGCCCCGTTTTCACCGACGCGATCGGAATCGAACGAACTCGAACGCGGGGTCGGCTAAGTGACCGTGTAGAGTAGGCTAGACGGGGAAGAGGGGGAAATGGTGCGGCGCGGCAACACAATTTTAAAAGACCGAAAAAACGTCCGACGGTAGACCGGAGACGGTGCCGCTACGGTCAACCGTTCGGGTACCAGACGGACTCCGATTGCGACGGAATTTGACACGCGGCCTACCTATATTAAAATAAGACCGCATGTCAAGTTCCAACCCAATCAGAGAAAGTTTTACACACACTTTTAAAAACAGGATTCAAACGATGCCGCGGGCGCGTGCGAGTGTGGTCGGGCTCAGAACGGGCAACAACGAACACGGAGAGAACCGGCAACTAATAACGGATGCAAGTTTCGAAAACCGGCGGCAACGGGGTGCCGATGCAATGAAGATGATGCGCATGATGCGATGATGATGCGACAAATAAAAATAAACACACGACGAAAACAAAATAAAAGGGGAATCTTCTGGAATGTCGGTCTCGGGCTGTCACAACTCTCCTACACTATAAGAGGATCTCGACCCGAGATCCAAGAATGAAAGGGGGAGAAGATGAGAAAGAGCAAAAGGTAAACTGAGTCGCTTCTCTGACAAACAAGTGAAACCAACGATCCTTGAAGGTTGCAAAGAGATGAAGAATGATATGAGGAACTACCAAGAATTCACAGAAAATTTCGGTAGCACTTCGGTAGGAAAAGGGGAACAAAAATTCGATAAGATGGACAAAGCTTGAGACAATTCACAACAAACTAACTAAATTAAACAGGGAACAATATGATCTTGATAGAACAACATGATTGACCCAAATGAGCAACATCACCACAACTCTGGAACAAGCGAATATAAACTAGATCTTGGAAAGAGGGAACGAAGAAGAAAATGAGAACTACTACCACAAGAATCTTGAAGAACACCTTGAGACAAAGAATTGATATCATGAGCCACTCCAGAAGAATAATTCTGACCACTATGAATAAGAATAAGAATTATGTTATGCTTATCCTTCATCAAGTTTAATTGATGACAAGCAACGGATTTAGAGTACCACTTATTCTTCTAGAGATGATTGAGGAGAGATATGACCACAAACTTGAAGAAGTCTTGAAGGAGACACCGGTAAGAATTGGATTGAATGGGGATATAATAATAATGTATGGAGATACATGAGAACGAAAAGATCATGAGCCACCTAACAGAAAACTTGAATGAGGCACCGGAATAATTGAGAGACGAACGAAGAGACAACAGTTGAGAAGAATTTGAGGATGAAAGCTGAAAGCTGAGAACGAAGAAGTCTTCTGAAATGATGGCCTTCGGAGGATCGAGAATGAAAACAACTTAGAAATGCACCGGATAGCAAGAAGAGGTCACTCATGATTGGGAACAATTCAAGATGATGCCGCAAAGTTGAAACGATGACTCTCCAATAGAATGGACCAAGATTTAGGAGAACCACTCCTTCAGTCTTCCAAGCTAAAAATGCTGACGAGAAACAACACCAGGGACACTGAGACACTCCGGAATAAGAACAAGGAATAGTTGAGCCAAAGACTAGAAACAATTCAAATTGATCTTGAAGAAGGAATATGGCTGATGGAAATCATTCTTACGTCATAATTGAAAAGAATTAGAGATCTTCGGGAAAGATTAGAAGAGCCAGAATAGATCCTGGAAAAGAACCTGTGGGTTATGGGGCACTCAAAAAAACCACCATTGAAAATATTGCTTAGAAATAGAGATATTGCACCTATACAAATGAAAAACTAGACGAGGTGAGATCCTCGAAATAATTGAAAACAAGAAACTTCTGAGAGATCTTCGACACTCCGGATAAAATAGAGAGAAAAGAATAAACAAGATAGGCTAATAAGGACAAAAAGGACATGATGAACACGGATAGCTTGAACTGAATTCACCGAAAAAAAGAAAAAAAATGAAGAAATGATGAACTAGAACTCGTGAGAATCTTCACGAGAAACACCGGCTACAAAAGGAAGAAGAGATAGCGGAAGCATCACTGACTATAAAGACATTTGGATGATGACTGAAACATTGAAGAAAAAGGCGGGAGGGCGGGGAAAAACAAAGACAACTTGGAACAGATGAGATGAACTCCAGAAGGAAAAGAGAAATTGACCTTGCAAAATTGGAAAGGATTGAATTGACTGAAGCGAAACACACCGGTTGGAAAATAATTGATATGACGACTCCGGTTGACAAGAATTGAAAAGACACTTTGATTAAGCAAAAGAATTTGCATTCCCATAAAACATGAGAACACCTCTTAGGAAAGATCGGAAATCACCATTTGACATCAAAGCAACTCGAATTTACAAACTCCAACAAAACAAAGGGATGAGGCTTATGAAACAAGACAGAACAAATTCACGAGAGAGATTGTGTCCGATATTTTCGTGGATAGGATCGCACGGGCTCGATCCTTACAGTAGCCATCCTGTGCAACGCAGTGCACACGACATACGAAGCATCTCCGAGTCGTAGCAAGCTACAAGGAAACTTTAAGACACAACGAGAACCGCTGTAAGTCGACCGTGACCAAATGAATCCACTAGATGTCGAAACCCAACCTAACATCATGCATTTGTTGGAAGATTGTCCTATAAGCAACTACTTGAATTCCCACCTAAGAACTCCCGAAATTTCTGGTCATGCAATCTGGTCCACGGATACAAGGAGTAATATATCACTCAACTCCTATACTAACCCGTCTAGTGTATCACATCCGTCAACACATAACTAGAATCTCGGAACTTCATCTATCACAGACCCTCGTAATCACAACGATACTAAGTATGGCGATACATCTGAAACTCTCTGCACCAGTACTGGGGAAGCCAGACTCCTCTCGCCACTACTAGTATTGAAGCAATTTCGAACATCCTTCATCCTCAGATACTAAGAAATCTGAATGATAACGATGTGCTCGAGAATCCCCTGGAGCTCAACTCCCCGGAAGAAATCAAGTCAGACAGGAGGCACCAAGACAGAACTCCGTCACATCGACATCATATAGATTCCAAAAATATCTGCGCGATCCTAAATTTTTTTTGAGTGAGAAGAGGAGTATAATTAAATTATTACATCAAGATTCCTCACAAGAGCATAGAAGAGGAGAAAAAAGAATCATACTCTTCGATATATAACTAGACTCAAAGTAGTTTTCCGCTAGACTTGACTCGGCCAAGTTCGATCAATCAAGGGGGCTCCTAGGTTGTTACTGCTCTAATACCAACTTGTAACGCCCAAGATGCGATACTATCCTCAATTTGGCACAAGGGCCTCATCAGGGATAGAAGCGCATCTCGTCATTTCGCAAGAATGGATATCGTTACAAGTACATGTACTGAAAAGATGAGATATATGGAATTGGCTTACACTCTCCACAAGCTACATCAGAGTCACATCAGTACAATACATAAACATCACGAAGAAGAGCAAGGTCCGACTATGGACGAAAACAAACGAGAAAAGAAAACGACGTGCATCCTTGCTATCCCAGGTTGCCGGCCTCGAACCCATCCTAGATCGATGAAGAAGAAGAAGCAACTCCAAATGAACAATCAACGCGCTCGCGTCAAGTAACCTTTACCTGTACCTGCAACTGGTGTTGTAGTAATCTGTGAGCCATAGGGGACTTAGCAATCTCATTTCCAAAGGTATCAAGACTAGCAAAGGTTAATGGGTGGGGTATGGTTAAGTGGTGAGGCTGCAACAAGCGACTAAGCATTGTATAAGGTGGCTAACTTACGAGTACAAGAATAAAGAGGGGGATGATCTACGCATAACGGACATGAACTACTGATGATCAAATGAATGATCCTAAACACCTACTTACGTCAGACATAACCCCACCGTGTCCTCGATTGGAGAAGGACCTCGCGAAAGAGACAGTCATGGTTACGCACTCCGTTGACAAGTTTTAATTAAGTTAACTTCAAGTTATCTAGAACCAGTGTTAAACAAAGTTTCCACGTTGCCACATAACCGCAGGCACGACTTTCCGAAAGATTTAACCCTGCAGGGGTCCTCCAACTAATGCATAACAAATTACCACAAGCCGCATAGAAATCCTCGATCACGAAGCTCGCAATCTCGTCGGACTCCTTAGTGGAAAACCTCAACTCTGAGATTACCCTAAGCATCACCGGAATCCCGATGCACAAGACATTCGTCAAAGGTAAAACTAATCCAGCAAGGCCACCCGACGTGTCGACGATCCCAATAGGAGCCGTGTATCTCGTTCTCAGGACACGACGGATAAGCACGCGTATGGTGGCCTGATAGAAATCACCCGAGCTGCCCTGGGTTGGCCCCGCACAGTGCTCTATTTTGGACCAGCACCATCAACACTGGCCCTCCCTGTATTATGTAGAATTACTCCTCGGGTTCATGACGCCCTATGCTTTCAGTATTAACAAAATTATTATGTTGGGCAAATTTAGTACCAATGTTGGGCTTTGCGAGACCAGCTTTAATATAAAATGAATTATCAAGGGGTCCCCATAACAACCCCGATCGTGTTAGGAGCGCTCAATTATGGAACATAACACCGGTAGCCGAGACTAAGGCGACAAAGGTGGAACAAAACACCAGGCTAGAAAGGCCGAGCCTTCCACCTTTTACCAAGTATATAGGTGCATTAAATTATATAGAAATTAATATGGTGATATAACAAGGAACCCATGTTAACACATGGAAGCAACTACACCTGCAACTAGCAACGCTAACACATGGTTAAGCAAGCGGTAACATAGCCAATCAGTGGTTTGCTAGGTGGTGAACAGGTTGAAGGTTTTCATGGCAATGTTGGGAGGCTCATATTTAACAGGTAGTAGGTAACGAGACATAACGATAGAAACGGTAAAACTAGCATGGCAATGATAGTAATGGTATCTGGGGAAATGGTCATCTTGCCTGAGATCCCGCTTGGAAGAAGAACGACTCCGTGAAGCAGACGAACCGACGTAGTCGAACGGATCCTCACTTTCCGACACGCTTACAGAACTCTATTGAGATGAAGGAAATCGGAAACAAGAATCAACACACGATATATTCACCACGGCATATGCACGACAAGATGCAATCCACATATGATGCATGATCAATTGAATACATGCAAGACATGGCATGTCAATTCACAACAATCAAACACTACACATTAAGTGAAGTTCAATATGCAACGAGTTGCATATTGATGAAACTCCACACACGAATTATTTAGTTCTATCCCGATTAAGTACACGACAATATTAAATGTTGGTTAAACATGGCAAGAGGTGAAGTGCAATTAAACTATCTATCTAGGCATTTTAAATGAGGTCGGAAATGACATATAGCATCTCCGAGACGACCTCACATGTTAATTTGTAATTCTGTCCAGATCTGAACAATTGGTTAAACAGCAAAATAAATAGGTTCACGTGATTCTATGCGTCGTTACAATCAAGTTACACATAGAGTACATCTCCAACGGAGCTACGGTTCAAAAGATACGAACACCGCAAGCTATGATGACATGAATGCAATATGTGTGCAACGACAGTCACAAGCATATCAAAACATACAAACAGCAACACAATATGAAACTACATGAGATTCTAAGCAAGTTTCATATAGGACACGATCAAAACAGAGCAACGGTTCAACAACTACGAGCTAAACAAGAAATAGACATAATCTACCAAAAACCAGCCACATAGCATTTTCTACACCCCACAACTACGAGCTACACAAATCCAAATTGCTCAACCAAGGCATGAGGCAATAGAGGGCAAGAAGCACTACAACATACTACTAATAACATCTAGCATGGAAGCATGGATCACTAGGAAAAGAACTCACAAGAGGGCATCTCACACACAGTTTCAGACTTAGTGAAAACAAAAGTTTACGACAGTGCAGTTTTCGATTTGAAGGCATATTGCCAGCAGCAAAACCATACACCACAGGACTCCAAATGGCATGAAAATTAACAACATGCTAGAGAATCTTAAAGTCTACAACTAACTTCATTGCACCAACCTCAAAAGAGCTATAGATCACCAGATAAACTCATGACAAGACAACAACAAAATATAACAGATTTCAGACTTAGAAATATTTCAGCATCTCCAAATCAGCATTATTTTCTAGCAAGTTTAGAACAAGCAAACTACACCTAAACATGGATTTCTATTGCAACCAAAATTACCAGGGGCTAGTCTACACATCCAAGGGCATATCTTTAGTTGACAACTCCTTCAAATCATGCACGGATTAAATCCCACAAAATAAACAAAAGGGCAACATGGCAAAATATCATGCGCACTAACATGCTCAAAATATCATGGATTTTTCTACCCCGAAAACATATATAACATGTGGGGTTGCAAAATGAAAATAACGCCACACATATATGCGAGACTATGTCCTAAACACGTTATAATAAACTAGCAACGGAACCTACATGCAAAAATACAAACAACTACTCTAAAATACATGGCAAAAGGTCCCTAAAAACATGAGCATTTTATCTATGGGGATTGAGCAATCCGGACACGCACGAAAATAACTACAGATTAAATCCCTATTAGGACATCACACAAAACTAGGCATATGGCAAGTCAAATCACTTCAAACATGCATGCAAGTTGCAAATTATGAATCTACACGAAAAACTACACAAGTTTCATATATAAATCGCCTCGATTCGACATGCGGCTAAATATCTATGGGCGTTTTAAAATTGGCACCTAATCTGTAATTCTAAATGCCCCCGAAATAGCTAAATTCGCAAAAAAAAAATGGGCCAGAGCACTGGGCGAAATTTACCAACATCGCACAGGGCGCTAGATAGGGCGGCAAAGGTGCTCACCTTGCTGGGCTTCGGCCCATATCGGGTGAGGAGGCGGGGCAGAGGCGAGCTGCGCCTAGGCAGAGGATAACAAAGGGGAGGCGACGAGCGCTGGGCCTCACGGGCGCCTGTGCGGGCTCGGCGCTGGCTCCTGGAGAGGAGTCGGGCCGATGGGAGCCAGCAGTGACGGTCTGGGCCGGCTAGCACGGTCCACGGTGGCTCCCGATCGGCATGGCTGCCTCGTCTCGCTTGTGGTGGCGGCAACCGACGGCGATGGAGGCCTTGGCCGGCGGAAGATGGGCAGGAGGCGGTCGGGTAAGCCAGTGTTGGAATTATGCCCTAGAGGCAATAATAAATATAGTTGTTATTATAATTCCTGTATCAAGATAATCGTTTATTATCCATGCTATAATTGTATTGAATGAAGACTTATATACATGTGTGGATACATAGACAAAACATTGTCCCTAGCAAGCCTCTAGTTGGCTAGCCAGTTGATCAAAGATAGTCAGGGTCTTCTGATTATATACAAGGTGTTGTTGCTTGATAACTGGATCACGTCATTAGGAGAATCACGTGATGGACTGGACCCGAACTAATAGACGTAGCATGTTGATCGTGTCATTTTGTTGCTACTGTTTTCTGCGTGTCAAGTATTTGTTCCTATGACCATGAGATCATATAACTCACTGACACCGGAGGAATGCTTTGTGTGTATCAAACGTCGCAACGTAACTGGGTGACTATAAATATGCTCTACAGGTATCTCCGAAGGTGTTCGTTGAGTTAGTATGGATCGAGACTGGGATTTGTCACTCCGTGTGACGGAGAGGTATCTCGGGGCCCACTCGGTAATACAACATCACACACAAGCCTTGCAAGCAATGTGACTTAATGTAAGTTGCGGGATCTTGTATTACGGTACGAGTAAAGAGACTTGCCGGTAAACGAGATTGAAATAGGTATGTGGATACTAACGATCGAATCTCGGGCAAGTAACATACCGAAGGACAAAGGGAATGACATACGGGATTATATGAATCCTTGGCACTTAGGTTCAAACGATAAGATCTTCGTAGAATATGTGGGATCCAATATGGGCATCCAGGTCCCGCTATTGGATATTGACCAAGGAGTCACTCGGGTCATGTCTACATAGTTCTCGAACCCGCAGGGTCTGCACACTTAAGGTTCGACGTTGTTTTATGCGTATTTGAGTTATATGGTTGGTTACCGAATGTTGTTCGGAGTCCCGAATGAGATCACGAACGTCACGAGGGTTTCCGGAATGGTCCGAAAACAAAGATTGATATATAGGATGACCTCATTTGATTACCGGAAGGTTTTTGGAGTTACCGGGAATGTACCGGGAATGACGAATGGGTTCCGGGTGTTCACCAGGGGGGGGGGGGGGCAACCCACCCCGGGGAAGCCCATAGGCCTTGGGGGTGGCGCACCAGCCCTTGGTGGGCTGGTGGGACAACCCAAGAAGGTCCTATGTGCCAAGGATAGAAAATCAGAGAGAAAGAAAAAAAAGGAGGTGGGAAAGGAGAGAAGGACTCCACTTTCCAATCCTAGTTGGACTAGGATTGGAGGAGGACTCCTCCTCCCTTGGTGGCGCAGCCCTTGGGGCTCCTTGAGCCTCAAGGCAAGCCTCCCCTCCCTCCTCCTATATATATGGAGCAATTAGGGCTGATTTGAGAAAACTTTTCCAAGGCAGCTCGACCACATAACTCCACGGTTTTACCTCTAGATCGCGTCTCTACGGAGCTCGGGCGGAGCCCTGCCGAGATTAGATCATCACCAACCTCCGGAGCGGCGTCACGCTGCCGGAGAACTCATCTACCTCTCCGTATCTCTTGCTGGATCAAGAAGGCCGAGATCATCGTCGAGCTGTACGTGTGCTGAACGCGGAGGTGATGTCCGTTCGGCACTAGATCGTGGGACAGATCGCGGGACGGTTCGCGGGGCGGATCGAGGGACGTGAGGACATTCCACTACATCAATCGCGTTCACTAACGCTTCTGCTGTGCGATCTACAAGGGTAAGTAGATCGGAAATCCCCTCTCGTAGATGGACATCACCATGATAGGTCTTCGTGCGCGTAGGAAATTTTTTGTCTCCCATGCGACGTTCCCCAACAGTGGCATCATGAGCTAGGTTCATGCGTAGATGTCTTCTCGAGTAGAACACAAATGTTTTTGTGGGCGGTGATGTGTGTTTTGCTGCCCTCCTTAGTCTTTTCTTCATTCCGCGGTATTTTTGGATTGAAGCGGCTTGGACCGACATTACTCGTACGCTTACGAGAGACTGGTTTCATCGCCACGAGTAACCCCGTTGCTCAAAGATGACTGGCAAGTGTCGGTTTCTCCAACTTTAGTTGAATCAGATTTGACCGAGGAGGTCCTTGGATAAGGTTAAATAGCAATTCATATATCTCCGTTGTGGTGTTTGCGTAAGTAAGAGGCGATCCTACTAGATACCCATGGTCACCACGTAAAACATGCAACAACAAAATTAGAGGACGTCTAACTTGTTTTTGCAGGGTATGCTTGTGATGTGATATGGCCAACGATGTGATGTGATATATTGGATGTATGAGATGATCATGTTGTAATAGATAATATCGGCTTGCACGTCGATGGTACGGCAACCGGCAGGAGCCATAGGGTTGTATTTAAACTAACGTTTGTGCTTGCAGATGCGTTTACTATTTTGCTAGGATGTAGCTTTAGTAGTAATAGCATGAGTAGCACGACAACCCCGATGGCAACACGTTGATGGAGATCATGGTGTGGCGCCGGTGACAAGAAGATCGTGCCGGTGCTTTGGTGATGGAGATCAAGGAGCACGTAATGATGGCCATATCATGTCACTTATGAATTGCATGTGATGTTAATCCTTTTATGCACCTTATTTTGCTTAGAACGACGGTAGCATTATGAGGTGATCTCTCACTAAAATTTCAAGATGAAATTGTGTTCTCCCCGACTGTGCACCGTTGCTACAGTTCGTCGTTTCGAGACACCACGTGATGATCGGGTGTGATTGACTCAACGTTCACATACAACGGGTGCAAAACAGTTGCACACGCGGAACACTCGGGTTAAGCTTGACGAGCCTAGCATGTGTAGACATGGCCTCAGAACACATGAGACCGAAAGGTCGATCATGAATCATATAGTTGATATGATTAGCATAGGGATGCTTACCACTGAAACTATACTCAACTCACGTGATGATCGGACTTGAGCTAGTGTAAGTGGGTCATGAACCACTCAAATGACTAGAGAGATGTACTTTTTGAGTGGGAGTTTAGCAAGTAATGTGATTAAGTTAAACTCTAATTATCTTGAACATAGTCTAAGTCCACTTTGAATATATTTGTGTTGTAGATCATGGCTCACGCGACAGTCACCCTGAATTTTAATACGTTCCTAGAGAAAGCTAAGTTGAAAGATGATGGAAGCAACTTTGTAGAATGGGCTCGTAATCTTAAGTTGATCCTACAAGCTGGGAAGAAGGATTATGTCCTTAATGCTGCGCTAGGAGATGAACCACCCACTACGGCTGACCAGGATGTTAAGAACGCTTGGTTAACACGTAAGGAGGACTACTCAGTAGTTCAATGTGCAGTCTTTTATGGCTTAGAACCGGGACTTCAACGTCGCTTTGAGCGTCATGGAGCATATGAGATGTTCCAGGAGTTGAAGTTTATCTTTCAGAAGAACGCCCGGATCGAGAGGTATGAGACCTCCGATAAATTCTATGCTTGCAAGATGGAGGAGAATTCGTCTGTCAGTGAACATGTGCTCAAAATGTCTGGGTACTCAAACCGTCTAGCTGAGCTGGGGATTGAACTCCCGCAAGAGGCTATCACTGACAGAATTCTTCAATCACTGCCGCCAAGCTATAAGGGCTTTGTGTTGAACTACAACATGCAAGGGATGAACAAGTCACCCGGCGAGTTGTTTGCGATGCTGAAAGTCGCAGAGTCTGAACTCCGTAAAGAGCATCAAGTGTTGATGGTGAATAAGACCACTAGTTTCAAGAGAAACGGCAAAGGCAAGAAGGGTAGTTCAAAGAAGAGCGGCAAGCATGTTGCCAATCCCACGAAGAAACCCAAAGCTGGACCTAAGCCTGAAACAGAGTGCTACTATTGCAAGGGTATGGGTCACTGGAAGCGCAACTGCCCCAAGTATCTGGCTGATAAGAAGGCGGCCAAAGAAAAATCAGGTATATTTGATATACATGTTATTGATGTGTACTTAACCAGCTCTCGTAGTGGTGCCTGGGTATTCGATACCGGTTCTGTTGCTCATATTTGCAACTCGAAACAGGAACTACGGAATAGGCGAAGGCTGGCGAAAGATGAAGTGACGATGCGCGTAGGAAATGGTTCCAAGGTTGATGCAATCGCCGTCGGTACAGTTTCACTTCAGTTACCATCGGGATTAGTTATGAACTTGAATAATTGTTATTTAGTGCCTGCGTTGAGCATGAACATTATATCTGGATCTTGTTTGTTGCGAGACGGTTACTCTTTTAAGTCAGAGAATAAAGGTTGTTCTATTTCTATGAGTAACATATTTTATGGTCATGCACCCAATGTGAGAGGATTGTTCATATTGAATCTTGATAGTGATGATACACATATACATAACATTGAGACCAAAACATTTAGAGTTAACAATGATAGCGCCATGTTTTTATGGCACTGCCGCTTAGGTCATATTGGTTTAAAGCGCATGAAGAAACTCCATACCGATGGACTTTTGGAGTCACTTGACTTTGATTCACTTGACACGTGCGAACCATGCCTCATGGGCAAGATGACTAAAACTCCGTTCTCCGGAACAATGGAGCGTGCCAGTGACTTGTTGGAAATCATACGTACCGATGTGTGCGGTCCGATGAGCATGGAAGCACGCGGAGGATATCGTTATTTTCTCACCTTCACTCACGATTTGAGCAGATATGGTTATGTCTTCTTAATGAAGCACAAGTCTGAAACATTTGAAAAGTTCAAGCAATTTCAGAGTGAAGTTGAAAATCATCGTAACAAGAAGATCAAGTTCCTACGGTCTGATCGTGGGGGTGAATATCCGAGTTTCGAGTTTGGTGCTCACTTAAGACAATGTGGAATTGTTTCACAGTTGACACCGCCTGGAACACCACAGCGTAATGGTGTGTCCGAACGTCGTAATCGTACTGTATTAGAGATGGTGCGATCTATGATGTCTCTTACCGATTTGCCGTTATCGTTTTGGGGTTATGCATTAGATAGAGCTGCATTCACTTTAAATAGGGCACCATCAAAATCCGTTGAGACGACACCATACGAACTGTGGTATGGCAAACGGCCAAAGTTGTCGTTTCTTAAAGTTTGGGGATGTGATGCTTATGTCAAAAAGCTTCAGCCTGAAAAGTTGGAACCCAAAGCGGAAAAGTGCATCTTCATAGGTTACCCAAAAGAGACAGTTGGGTACACCTTCTATCTCAAATCCGAGGGCAAAGTGTTTGTTGCTAAAAATGGAGCTTTTCTCGAGAAGGAGTTTCTCTCGAGAGAATTGAGTGGGAGGAAGATAGAACTTGATGAGGTTGTCGAACCTCTCATCCCTCTGGATGGTGGCGCAGGGCAAGGGGAAACCCCTGTCGTTGCGATGCCGGTTGAGGAGGAAGTTGATGATGATGATCATGAAACTCCGGTTCAAGTTCCTATCGAACCACGCAGGTCGACGAGACCACGTGCTGCTCCAGAGTGGTACGGTAATCCCGTTTTGTCAATCATGTTGTTAGACAACAATGAACCTGCAAATTATGAAGAAGCAATGGTGGGCCCAGATTCCAACAAATGGCTGGAGGCCATGAAGTACGAGATAGGGTCCATGTATGAAAACAAAGTGTGGACTTTGGAAGTACTACCTGAGGGCCGCAAGGCTATTCAGAACAAATGGATCTTTAAGAAAAAGACGGACGCTGACGGCAATGTGACCGTTTATAAAGCTCGACTTGTGGCAAAGGGTTTTTCACAAGTTCAAGGAGTTGACTACGATGAGACATTCTCACCCGTAGCGATGCTTAAGTCCGTCAGAATCATGTTAGCAATAGCTGCATTTTTCGATTATGAAATCTGGCAGATGGATGTCAAAATGGCGTTCCTTAACGGTTTCCTTAAGGAAGAGTTGTATATGATGCAACCCGAAGGTTTTGTCGATCCTAAGAATGCTAACAAGGTGTGCAAGCTCCAGCGATCCATTTATGGACTGGTGCAAGCATCTCGGAGTTGGAACAAACGCTTTGATGAGGTGATCAAAGCATTTGGGTTTATACAAGTGGTTGGAGAATCTTGTATTTACAAGAAAGTGAGTGGGAGCTCTGTGGCGTTTCTAATATTATATGTGGATGACATATTACTGATTGGAAACAACATTGAGTTTTTGGAGAGCATAAAGGATTACTTGAATAAAAGTTTCTCTATGAAGGACCTAGGAGAAGCTGCTTACATTCTAGGCATTAAGATCTACAGGGATAGATTGAAACGCCTGATAGGACTTTCACAAAGCACATACCTTGATAAAGTGTTGAAGAGGTTCAAAATGGAACAGTCCAAGAAAGGGTTCTTGCCGGTTTTACAAGGTACGAGATTGAGTAAGACTCAGTGCCCAACAACTGATAAGGATAGAGAGCATATGAGCACCATCCCCTATGCTTCAGCCATAGCTTCTATCATGTATGCAATGCTGTGCACTAGACCGGACGTTAGCCTGGCCATAAGTATGGCAGGCAAGTTCCAGACTAATCCAGGAGTGGATCACTGGACGGCGGTCAAGAATATCCTGAAGTACCTGAAAAGGACTAAGGAGATGTTTCTCGTGTATGGAGGTGACGAAGAGCTCGCCGTAAAGGGTTACGTCGATGCAAGCTTTGACACAGATCCGGACGACTCTAAGTCGCAGACCGGATACGTATTTATTCTTAATGGGGGTGCGGTAAGCTGGTGCAGTTCCAAGCAAAGCGTTGTAGCAGATTCTACATGTGAAGCGGAGTACATGGCTGCCTCGGAGGCAGCTAAGGAGGGTGTCTGGATGAAGCAGTTCATGACGGATCTTCGAGTGGTGCCAAGCGCATTGAATCCAATAACCTTGTTCTGTGACAACACGGGTGCCATTGCCTTAGCAGAGGAACCACGGTTTCACAAGAAGACCAGACACATCAAACGACGCTTCAACCTCATCCGCAACTACGTCGAAGGGGAGGAAGTAAATATATGCAAAGTGCACACAGATCTGAATGTAGCAGACCCGCTGACTAAACCTCTTCCACGGGCAAAGCATGATCAACACAAGAACTGTATGGGTGTTAGATTTATTACAATGTAATTCGCATGATGATGTGAGGGCTAGATTAATGACTCTAGTGCAATTGGGAGACTGTTGGAATTATGCCCTAGAGGCAATAATAAATATAGTTGTTATTATAATTCCTGTATCAAGATAATCGTTTATTATCCATGCTATAATTGTATTGAATGAAGACTTATATACATGTGTGGATACATAGACAAAACACTGTCCCTAGCAAGCCTCTAGTTGGCTAGCCAGTTGATCAAAGATAGTCACGGTCTTCTGGTTATATACAAGGTGTTGTTGCTTGATAACTGGATCACGTCATTAGGAGAATCACGTGATGGACTGGACCCGAACTAATAGACGTAGCATGTTGATCGTGTCATTTTGTTGCTACTGTTTTCTGCGTGTCAAGTATTTGTTCCTATGACCATGAGATCATATAACTCACTCACACCGGAGGAATGCTTTGTGTGTATCAAACGTCGCAACGTAACTGGGTGACTATAAAGATGCTCTACAGGTATCTCCGAAGGTGTTCGTTGAGTTAGTATGGATCGAGACTGGGATTTGTCACTCCGTGTGACGGAGAGGTATCTCGGGGCCCACTCGGTAATACAACATCACACACAAGCCTTGCAAGCAATGTGACTTAATGTAAGTTGCGGGATCTTGTATTACGGTACGAGTAAAGCGACTTGCCGGTAAACGAGATTAAAATAGGTATGTGGATACTAACGATCGAATCTCGGGCAAGTAACATACCGAAGGACAAAGGGAATGACATACGGGATTATATGAATCCTTGGCACTTAGGTTCAAACGATAAGATCCTCATAGAATATGTGGGATCCAATATGGGCATCCAGGTCCCGCTATTGGATATTGACCGAGGAGTCACTCGGGTCATGTCTACATAGTTCTCGAACCCGCAGGGTCTGCACACTTAAGGTTCGACGTTGTTTTATGCGTATTTGAGTTATATGGTTGGTTAACGAATGTTGTTCGGAGTCCCGGATGAGATCACGAACGTCACGAGGGTTTCCGGAATGGTCCGGAAACGAAGATTGATATATAGGATGACCTCATTTGATTACCGGAAGGTTTTCGGAGTTACCGGGAATGTACCGGGAATGACGAATGGGTTCCGGGTGTTCACCGGGGGGGGGGGGGCAACCCACCCCGGGGAAGCCCATAGGCCTTGGGGGTGGTGCACCAGCCCTTGGTGGGCTGGTGGGACAGCCCAAGAAGGTCCTATGCGCCAAGGATAGAAAATCAAAGAGAAAGAAAAAAAAGGAGGTGGGAAAGGAGAGAAGGACTCCACTTTCCAATCCTAGTTGGACTAGGATTGGAGGAGGACTCCTCCTCCCTTGGTGGCGCAGCCCTTGGGGCTCCTTGAGCCTCAAGGCAAGCCTCCCCTCCCTCCTCCTATATATATGGAGCAATTAGGGCTGATTTGAGACAACTTTTCCAAGGCAGCCCGACCACATAACTCCACGATTTTACCTCTAGATCGCGTCTCTGCCGAGCTCGGGCGGAGCCCTGCCGAGATTAGATCATCACCAACCTCCGGAGCGCCGTTACTCTGCCGGAGAACTCATCTACCTCTCCGTCTCTCTTGCTGGATCAAGAAGGCCAAGATCATCGTCGAGCTGTACGTGTGCTGAACGTGGAGGTGCTGACCGTTCGGCACTAGATCGTGGGACGGATCGCGGGACGGTTCGTGGGATGGTTCGCGGGGCGGATCGAGGGACGTGAGGACGTTCCACTACATCAACCGCGTTCACTAACGCTTCTGCTGTGTGATCTACAAGGGTACATAGATCGGAAATCCCCTCTCGTAGATGGACATCACCATGATAGGTCTTCGTGCGCGTAGGATAATTTTTGTTTCCCATGCGACGTTCCCCAACAGCCAGCGGGAGGCGGATCCGGGCGGTGGCTCGCCGGATCTGGTGGGGCGCGGCGGATCCACGGGCGCGGGGCGGCTTGGTGAGGCGGCTGCAACAGATGTTCGGCGATGGAGGCGATGAGGGGCAGCGACGCACCGGCGGCGGGGCACGGGATGGCCGGCGGGGAAGGTGCCTGATGGCGTGCTCCGGTGACTGGGACTCGCGGCGGCCGGAGGCTGGCGGCGCGAGGGCTCGGGGAGAGAGGGCGCGGCGGCTGCTCGGGCAGAGAGAGGCGGCTGCGCGAGGGCTCGGGCGGGCCGCGACGGCTGCAAGCGCTGGAGGGGAGAGAGTGCGGCGGCTGGGGGTAGGTGGGGCGCGGATTACGAAAACATTGAAAAAACGTTCGACGGTAGACCGGAGACGGTGCCGCTACGGTCGACTGTTCGGGTACCGGACGGAATCCGATTGCGACGAAATTTGACAGGCGGCCTACCTATACTAAAATAAGACCGCACGTCAAGTTCCAACCCAATCAGAGAAAGTTTTACACACACTTTTAAAAACAGGATTCAAACGATGCCGCTGGCGCGTGTGAGTGTGGTCGGGCTCAGAACAGGCAATGACGAACACGGAGAGAACCGACAACTAATAACGGATGCAAGTTTCGAAAACCGGCGGCAACGAGATATCGATGCAATGCAGATGATGCGCATGATGCGATGATGATGCGACAAATAAAAATAAACACACGAAGAAAACGGAATAAAAGGAGAATCTTCTAGAACGTCGGTCTCGGGGTGTCACAAGCTTGGTCGATGGCCTCGTCCCTAGCCGGAGCTGAATCCTTAGGCCGTGCATCCCTTTGTTAGTACGCGTGTTTTTAATTTGTTGTTAGTTTGGCGTAAAACGAAATGACTCCCGTCTGGGCCTGCATGGTACTTAGCTCGTGGGTTTGCGCCGGTCCCTGATACGTCTCAAACGTATCTATAATTTTTGATGGTTTCACGCTGTTATCTTGTCAACTTTGGATGTTTTGTTTACCTTTTATATCTTTTTTGGGACTAACTTATTAATCCAGTGCCAAGTGCCAGTTCATGTTTTTTCTGTCTTTTTTACTCTTTTCAGATCTGATTTTGGAACGGAGTCCAAACGGAATAAAATCCCCGAAATAAATTTTTCCAGAACGGAAGAAGATCGGGAGGCTTGAGGGCCAAGGCAGTGGGCCCACAGGGAGCCCACAAGCCCTGTTGCCGCGGCCAGGAGGGAGGCCGCGGCAAGGGGGGAGGCCGCGGCAACCAAGCATGTGGCCTCCCTGGCGCTCCCCCGCCCTAGGTCTTTGGCCTATAAATTCCCTAAAAATCCAGAAAAAATCAGGGCATTCACGAAAACACTTTTCCGCCGCCGCAAGCTTCCGTTTCTGCAAGATCTCATCTGGAGACCCTTCCCGGTGGCTTGCCGGAGGGGACTTTGGAGTTGGAGGGCTTCTACATCAACATCATCGCCTCTCCAATAACTCGTGAGTAGTCCACTTCAGACCTACGGGTCCGTAGTTAGTAGCTAGATGGCTTCTTCTCTCTCTTGGATCTTCAATACAAAGTTCTCCATGATCTTCATGGAGATCTATCCGATGTAATACTCTTTGGCGGTGTGTTTGTCGAGATCCTATGAATTGTGGATTTGTGATCAGATTATCTATGAATTATATTTGAGTCTTTGCTGATTTCTTATATGCATGATTTGATATGCTTGTAAGTCTCTCCGAGTCTTGGGTTTTATTTGGCCAACTAGATCTATGATTCTTGCAGTGGGAGAAGTGCTTGGTTTTGGGTTCATACCATGTGGTGACCTTTCCTAGTGACAGAAGGGGCAGCAAGGCACGCATCATGTTGTTGCCATCAAGGGTAACAAGATGGGCTTTTATCGTAGATATGAGATTGTCCATCTACATCATGTCATCTTGCTTAAGGTGTTACTCTGTTCTTTTGGACTTAATACACTAGATGCATGCTGGATAGCGGTCAACGTGTGGAGTAATAGTAGTAGATGTAGAAAGTATCGGTCTACTTGTTTTGGACGTGATGCCTATAGATATAATCATTGCCTTAGATAACGTCACGACTTTGCGCGGTTCTATCAATTGCTCGACAGTAATTCGTTCACCCATCGTCTACTTGCTTTCATGAGAGAAGCCACTAGTGAACACTATGGACCCCGGGTCTATTCACAACTATCGTTTCCACTTTCACTTTTACTTTGCTTTGTTTACTTTTTGCTTTCAGTTCTCACTTTGCAAACAATCTATAAGTGATTGACAACCCCTTCATAGTGTTGGGTGCAAGCTCTTTGTGTTTGTGCAGGTACTTGTGACTTGACGAGATGTTCCATTGGTTCGATACCTTGGTTCTCAAAACTAAGGGAAATACTTACCGACGCTGTGCTACATCACCCTTTCCTCTTCAAGGGAACACCAACGCAAGGCTCCAAGTCCACGGGGAAATCCTTTGCATATTTGCCAAGGAAGTCCCTATAGGCGTAGCTGCAGCAGCAGGATTCTTGGCACCGTTACCAAGGAAGGTCTGTTGTCGCAGTAGCAGTCCCTCCCGAAGCTCCTCTTGAGTAGCCCCTGCTTTGTTGGTGGGATTGGGTGGAGACCCCTTCGGCACTCCATGCTTGTGGGCCCTGGTCCCGCATTATGTCTGGTGAGTCTCGTGAGGCTCGATGCTCAGGAACCCCCTTTGGCGCTTGAGTGATTCCTCTTTCATTCCTCTGGTCATCACCCCAGGATGCCCTGAGGCCTCCTGAGCCTCTTTGTGGTGATATTGCGCTTCGATCCGGACCCCTGAGCGGGTGTCAATCACCGAAAATGTTTGCCCCTCGGACGGCAAGTCCTTGCTTTCGCTCCTTGGCCCCTAGGCATGATGCACAGTGTTTAGCTGCTCACAGAATGTCATCCAGAAAAAGAGGCTTCAAAACTGGCGAAACGAGAAAGCGCAAGAGAAAGTTCTACCCCCTTTTTTTCAAACATCAATTATTAAAATTGATAGATTTAAGTCCGGCGAAAGATAGTTGGAAATCTAGGAAAAAGCAAGCAAACGCCGCGTCGGGCACCTAGGCTGGCATAGTCATTGGTGGACTATGTGGGTTTCCTTGCCAGTGCGAGCATAGTCATTGGTGGACTGAGTTGATTGCCTCCGTCTCCCCCAACGCTGAGCATAGGGCTTCCACTAGGCGTTGGATGGACCCCTTCCACATCATGTGGCGGCCCTGGGCGTATACAGCCTCGGCTCATTATTACGTGAGAGTGTCACGGTGGGGGTGTATCTGAATCTTGTTACGAAAGAGCAATTCTCTGGCCTTCCTAGTGAAGATCCCGCATCCCATCTCAATACCTTCATTGAGCTTTGCGATATGCAAAAGAAAAGAGATGTGGATAATGACGTGATTAAGTTGAAGCTTTTTCGTTTCTCGTTACGAGATCGCGCAAAAACTTGGTTTTCTTCTTTGCCTAAAAATAGTATCGATTATCGGGATAAGTGCAAAGATGCTTACATATCCAAGTATTTTCCGCCGGCTAAGATTATCTTCTTACGTAACGATATCATGAATTTCAAGCAACTTGATCATGAACACGTTGCACAATCTTGGGAGAGGATGAAGTTAATGATTAGAAATTGTCTCGCTCATGGCTTGAGTTTGTGGATGATTATACAAATCTTTTACGCTGGTTTGAATTTTGCTTCTCGCAATATCTTGGACTCCACCTCAGGTGGAACGTTCATGGAAATCACGGTAGGAGACGCTACAAAACTCCTAGACAATATCATGACCAACTACTCTCAGTGCCACACTGAAAGGTCACCTGCTAGCAAAAAGGTACACGCTATAGAAGAAATTAACTCGCTTAGTGCTAAGATGGACGAGTTGATGAATTTGGTTGCTAGTAGAAATGCTCCTTTAGATCCTAATGACATGCCACTATCTTCCTTGATTGACAGTAGCAACGCTAGTTTGGACGTTAATTTTGTTGGTAGGAACAATTTTGGCAACAACAATGCTTTTAGAGGAAACTATGTTCCTAGGCCTTTTCCTAGTAACTCCTCTAACAATTATGGCAATTCCTACAACAACACTTATGGAAATCACAACAAATTACCCTCTGATTTAGAGAGTAATATCAAAGAGTTCATCAACTCCCAAAAGATTTTCAATGCGTCCATAGAGGAAAAACTACTCAAAATAGACGATTTGGCTAAGAGCGTTTATAGGATGTCTTGTGATATTGATGCTTTGAAAGTTAGATGTGCTCCTCCCAAGGTCAACTTGGATGAAACTTTAAAAGCTATGCGTGTCTCCATGAATGAGAGCAAAGAAAGAACCGCCCAAATTCGTGCTAGGCATGAATGGTTTAAAAGTGTGCGTTCTAGTGATGCAAATCACGAAGATCTTAAAGTGCTTGTTGTGACTCCTCTTGAATCTTTGTTTTCGCGTGTCAAACCTATTGATGAAGGGGCTGGATATGAATCCACTTTGGTTGAAAAACGCCCCAATGATTCGGAGCCCACCTATCTTGATGATAAAGGTGTGGAAAGTGGAGTAGAAGAAATGAAAATTTTGGGTAGTAATGAAACTCCCCCTTTGGATTTTAAGGAATTCAATTATGATAGTTGCTCCTTGTTTGAATGCATTTCCTTGATGCAATCCATTGCAAACTCTCCACATGCTTATAACCAAAGCAAAGCCTTTACCGCTCATATCGTAGATGCTATGATGAAATCTCTTGAAGAGAAGCTCAAATTAGAAGTTTCTATACCTAGAAAACTTCATGATGAGTGGGAACCTACTATCAAAATCAAGATCAAAAACTATGAATGCAATTCTTCGTGTGATTTGGGTGCTAGTGTTTCCGCGATTCCAAAGTCTTTATGTGATATTCTTGGTTTTCATGAGATTGAAGAGTGTTCTGTTAATTTGCATCTTGCGGATTCTACTGTCAAGAAACCCATGGGAAGGATCGATGATTTTCTTATTGTTGCAAATAAGAACTATGTACCCGTGGATTTCATTGTACTTTACATAGATTGCAATCTTTCATGTCCCATTATTCTTGGTAGACCTTTCCTAAGGACTATTGGTGCTATCATCGATATGAAGGAAGGGAATATTATATTTCAATTTCCCGTAAAGAAGGGCATGGAGCATTTTCCTAGAAAGAAAATAAGATTGCCTTATGAATCTATGATGAGGGCTACTTATGGCTTGAGCACCAAAGATGACTATACGTGATTCCATCACCTTTTGCCTAGCTAAGGGCGTTAAACAATAGCTCTTGTTGGGAGGCAACCCAACGAATCTATCCTTTTTCTTTCTGTTTTCTGTTTTCCACACTTTTATAATTCTGTTATTATTGTGTTTTTTGTTTCTTTTTGCGTTTGTGCCAAGCAAAACCGTTATGATTAGTCTTGGGGATGATCGTTTGGTCATGCTGGAAAAGAAAGAAACTATCTGCTCACGAAAAGAATTTTCATCTTTTTTCTGTAAGAGCTTTTGAGTTGATTCTTTTTGCTGCTGATTTCTATGCAAATTCTTTAGACTTTCGTAATTTGTCAGAATTGTTGAAGTACCAGAAGTATACGAAGTATACATATTGCTACAGACTAGTCTACTGTTAACAAATTCTGTTTTTGTTGAGTTGGTTGCTTATTTTGATGAAACTATGGATAGTATCGGGGGGTATTAGCCATGGAAGATTGAAAATACAGTAAGCCAACATCAAGATAAGTAGAATTTAAGTTTGCTACAGTACCTAAGGAAGTGGTGATTTGCTTTCTTATACTAATGTTATCACGAGTTTCTGTTTAAGTTTCGTGTTGTGAAGTTTTCAAGTTTTGGGTGAAGTTCTTATGGACAAAAAGATAAAGAGTGGAAATAGCTCAAGCTTGGGGATGCCCAAGGCACCCCAAGTTGATTCAAGGATGCCGTAAAAGCCTAATCTTGGGGATGCCCCGGGAAGGCATCCCCTCTTTCGTCTTCAATCCATCGGTAACGTTACTTGGGGCTATATTTTTATTCACCACATGTTATGTGTTTTGCTTGGAGTGTCTTGTATAGTAGGAGTCTTCTATTTTTGTTGTGTCACAATCATCCTTGCTGCACACCTAGAGAGAGAGACATGCACTCACCGTGATTTTGTCGAGCTTCACTTATATCCTTTGGTTAGACAATTCAGCTCATATGTGCTTCACTTATATCTTTTGAGCTAGTTACTTTTGCTCTTTGTGCTTCACTTATATCGTTTAGAGCACGGCCGTGCGTGGCTTGGTAGTTGATCTATGCTTTGAAAGTAGTCTCAAAAGGGGTAGTTATCCAAAGGAATATGAAAACTTCCACCTTCATGTGCATTGAATAGTTAGAGAAGTTTGATTCATCTCAATTAGTTTTGAGTTGTGGTCGTGGTAATATTGAAGTTATATTAGTAAGGTGTTGTGGATATAGAAATACTTGTGTTGAAGTTAGTGATTCCCGTAGCATGCACGTATGGTGAACCGCTATGTGATGAAGTCTGAGCATGATTAGTTTATTGATTGTCATCCTTTGTGTGGCGGTCGGGTTCGCGCGATGGTTTATACCTACCAACTCTCCCCCTAGGAGTATGTGTTGAATGCTTTGTTTCGATTACTACTAAAACTTTTGCAACAAGTATATGAGTTCTTCATGACTAATGTTGAGTCCATGGTTTATATGCACTTTCACCTTCCACCATCACTATCTTCTCTAGTGTCGTGCAACTTTCGCCGGTGCACAAAACCACCCATATAGCCTCCCTCAAAACAGCCACCATACCTACCTACTATGGCTTTTTCAAAGCTATTCCTAGATATATTGCCATACGATTACCACCATGACATGTGCCACCACTTCTACATTGCCATTGCCTGATCGTAAGATAGCTAGCATGATGTTTCCATTGATGTCTATGCCATGCTAGATCATTGTCACGGTACACTATCAAAGGCATTCCATATAGAGTCATCATTGCTCTAAGTTTTGAGTTGTAAGTGTGATGATCATCATTGATGGAGCATTGTCCCATGTGAGGAAATAAAAGAGGCCAAAGATGCCCACCAAAATAAATAAATAAAAGAGGCCGAAGAGCCCACCAAAAAAAGAGAGAAAAAGAGAGAAGGGACAATGCTACCACCTTTCCACACTTGTGCATATTAAGCACCATGATCTTCATGATTGAGAGTCTCTCGTTTTGTCACCACCATATTGCTAGTGGGAAATTCTCATTATATAACTTGGCTTGTATATTCCAATGATAGCCTTCCTCAAAATTGCCTTAGGTCTTCGTGAGCAAGCAAGTTGGATGCACACCCACTAGTTTTCTAAAAGAGCTTTCACATACTCTTAGCTCTAGTGCATCATTTGTATGGCAATCCCTACTCATTCACGTTGATATCTATTGATGAGCATCTCCAAAGCTCATTGATATGCCTAGTCAATGTGACCATCTTTTCCTTGTTTGCCTGGCAACCTCCACCACACTCCACACCACTTATAGTGCTAAAACCATGGCTCACGCTCATGTATTGCGTGAGAGTTGAAAAGGTTTGAGAAAGTAAAGGTGTGAAAACAATTACTTGCCCAATACCGGGGTTGTGCATGATTTAAATTCGTTGTGCAATGATGATAGAGCATAGCCAGACTATATGATTTTGTAGGGATACCTTTCTTTTGGCCTTGTTATTTTGAAAGTTCATGATTACCTTGCTAGTTTGCTTTAATTATTATTGTCTCCACGTCAATAGCAAACTATTGTTTTGAATCTAGTGGATCTGAACATTCACGTCACATAAGAGGAGTTACAAAAGGACATCTATGCTAGGTAGCATGAAAGCATAAAAAATTCATTCTTTATCACTTCCCTACTCGAGGACGAGCAGGAGTTAAGCTTGGGGATGCTTGATACGTCTCAAACGTATCTATAATTTTTGATGGTTTCACGATGTTATCTTGTCAACTTTGGATATTTTGTTTACCTTTTATATCTTTTTTGGGACTAACTTATTAATCCAGTGCCAAGTGCCAGTTCCTGTTTTTTCTGTGTTTTTGACTCTTTTCAGATCTGATTTTGGAACAGAGTCCAAACAGAATAAAATCCCCGAAATAATTTTTTCCAGAACGGAAGAAGATCGGGAGGCTTGAGGGCCAAGGCAGTGGGCCCACAGGGAGCCCACAAGCCATGTTTCCGCGGCTAGGGGGGAGGCCGCGGCAACCAAGTTTGTGGCCTCCCTGGCGCACCCCTGCCCTAGGTCTTTGGCCTATAAATTCCCTAAAAATCTAGAAAAAAATCAGGGCATCCACGAAAACACTTTTCCGCCGCCGCAAGCTTCCGTTTCCCCGAGATCCCATCTGGAGACCCTTCCCGGTGCCCTACCGCAGGGGCTTTGGAGTTGGAGGGCTTCTACATCAACATCATCGCCTCTCCAATGACTCGTGAGTAGTCCACTTCAGACCTACGGGTCCGTAGTTAGTAGCTAGATGGCGTCTTCTCTCTCTTGGATCTTCAATACAAAGTTCTCCATGATCTTCATGGAGATCTATCCGATGTAATCCTCTTTGGCGGTGTGTTTGTCGAGATCCGATGAATTGTGGATTTGTGATCAGATTATCTATGAATTATATTTGAGTCTTTGCTGATTTCTTATATGCATGATTTGATATCCTTGTAAGTCTCTCCGAGTCCTGGGTTTTGTTTGGCCAACTAGATCTATGATTCTTGCAGTGGGAGAAGTGCTTGGTTTTGGGTTCATACCGTGTGGTGACCTTTCCGAGTGACAGAAGGGGCAGCAAGGCACACATCATGTTGTTGCCATCAAGGGTAACAAGATGGGATTTTATCGTAAATATGAGATTGTCCATCTACATCATGTCATCTTGCTTAAGACGCTACTCTGTTCTTTTGGACTTAATAACCTAGATGCATGCTGGATAGCGGTCGACGTGTGGACTAATAGTAGTAGATGCAGAAAGTATCGGTCTACTTGTTTTGGACGTGATGCCTATAGATATAATCATTGCCTTAGATAACGTCACGACTTTGCGCGGTTCTATCAATTGCTCGACAGTAATTCGTTGACCCACCGTCTACTTGCTTTCATGAGAGAAGACACTAGTGAACACTACGGCCCCTGGGTCTATTCACAACTATCATTTCCACTTTCACTTTTACTTTGCTTTGTTTACTTTTTTGCTTTCAGTTCTCACTTTGCAAACAATCTATAAGGGATTGACAACCCCTTCATAGAGTTGGGTGCAAGCTCTTTGTGTTTGTGCAGGTACTTGTGACTTGACGAGATCTTCCACTGGTTCGATACCTTGGTTCTCAAAACTGAGGGAAATACTTACCGCCGCTGTGCTACATCACCCTTTCCTCTTCAAGGGAACACCAACGCAAGGCTCCAAGGCCATGGGGAAATCCTTTGCATATTTGCCAAGGAAGTCCCTATAGGCGTAGCCGCAGCAGCAGGATACCTTGCGCCGTTACCAGGGAAGGTCTGTTGTCGCAGTAGCAGTCCCTCCCGAAGCTCCTCTTGAATAGCCCCTGCTTTGTTGGTGGGATGGGGTGGAGACCCCTTCGGCACTCCATGCTTGTGGGCCCTGGTCCCGCATTATGTCTGGTGAGTCTCGTGAGGCTCGATGCTGAGGAGCCCCCTTTGGCGCTTGAGTGATTCCTCTTTCGTTCCTCTGGTCATCACCCCAGGATGCCCTAAGGCCGCCTGAGCCTCTTTGTTGTGATATTGCGCTTCGATCCGGACCCCTGAGCGGGGGTCAATCGCCGGAAATGTTTGCCCCTGGGACGACAAGTCCTTGCTTTCGCTCCTTGGCCCCTAGACGTGATGCACAGTGTTTAGCTGCTCACAGTATGTCATCCAGAAAAAGAGGCTTCAAAACCGGTGAAACGAGAAAGCTTAAGAGAAAGTTCCACCCTTTTTTTTTCAAACATCAATTATTAAAATTTATAGATTTAAGTCCGGTGGAAGATAGTTCGAAATCCAGGAAAAAGCAAGAAAACGCCGCGTCCGGCACCTAGGCTGGCATAGTCATTGGTGGACTATGTGGGTTTCCTTGCCAGCTGCGGGCATAGTCATTGGTGGACTGAGTTGATTGCCTCCGTCTCCCCCAGCGCTGAGCATAGGGCTTCCACTAGGCGTGGGATGGACCCCTTCCGCATCCTCAAGGGGCCTTGGGCGTATACAGCCTCGGCTCGTTATTATGTGAGAGTGTCACGGTGGGGGTGTATCTGGGAGGTCGCGAGGACGCTTTGGCCTTGCAAGTGTCCCTATCCCCGAGGCATAGGCGCCTGATTCTTGAAGTCATTGGTGGACCGTGTTGATCGCCTTTGTCTCCACTCAGCGCAGATCATAGGTCTTCCACTAGGCGTGGTGTGGACCCCTTCCGCGCCCTCGAGGGGCCCTGGGCGTATATAGCCTTGCCTCGTTATTATGTGAGAGTGTCATGGGAGGAAGTAGGTTCCGGAAGGATTGAAGGACGAGGTAGAGGTGCGACGGGTTGACGCAGGTCCTGCACGCTCCTTCTCCTGAGGCTGGTCGAGGGCTTTTCTATTGCTCTACGTCGGCAGGTCCCAGTCCTGCACATTTCCCTACCGCCGTGAGGCGCCTCACGGGGCAAGTTTCTGGCTCCCCTGATACCGACCGAATGTGCCTAGACCACACTAGGGTGGCCAAGTAGCTTTGTGACCGGTAAGGCTCCTGAGGCGCGATGCTCAGGAGCCCCTTTGACGTTCGAGCGGCTCTGCGTCGACAAGACCCAGTCCCGCACATTTCCCAACCGCCGCTGCATGCAACCAAATGAACGGATGAAGCTACAAGGTCAAGCCCTGCCACCCCTGATAACGACCGAATGTCCGTGGATGATATCAAGGGTGGCAGGTAGCCTTATGACTGGTAAGGCCCCTGAGGCGCAATGCTCAGGAGCCCCCTTTTGACGCTCAAGCGCCCCCCTTCTCGTCCTGTTGATTGTGGCCCTGGGAAGCCGCGAGGCCTCCCCAGGTCCCGCAATGGGGCATCGTGCACCGTCCAAAGCCCTCGAGCGGGGGGGGGGGGGCGGAGGGTGTAGATCGCCCGAAGATGCAAGCAAGGCAAGATGTGAGGTCGTCGAATGGGTGCAACAGAAGTTATAGAGACATGAGTGAATGATATGATGGGCAGGGGTATGCCGTGAACACTTGGAGTTCCTGCGGTCAGCACGGACTCCCTAGAGCAATGAACCCAAAAAATTACCTCGCATAACTTCTTCACGTATGAGGGGCGCCTCGTGAGTCCCGACCGTCGGCGTGTGCTCCAGCTCCGTGGTTGCGCGGGTGGCCCACGCCACTTGCGTCTTGCTGCTTCATATGACTTGTCCTCTCGAGGCGTGGGGTCCAGTTCTTCACAGTACCTCGCGGGGGCGATGGCTGGTGTCATGCCCCGCGGCCTGGGGGCGCTGGGGGCCTCCAGGACGTTCCTTACTCGTGAGGAGAATAGGCGCCCGGGGTGGACGCTTGAGGCTCTTGTTCGTCGAGAGGGTCAGGTGGTATCAAAGTTGTCAGAATCATGATTCTGAATCGG
The DNA here is from genome assembly GCF_904849725.1 of Hordeum vulgare subsp. vulgare. Classification (NCBI taxonomy): domain Eukaryota; kingdom Viridiplantae; phylum Streptophyta; class Magnoliopsida; order Poales; family Poaceae; genus Hordeum; species Hordeum vulgare. The sequence goes on from NC_058519.1 coordinate 510,262,067, forward strand.
ATCGGAACTCCGTTGCTAGGATCCTGAATCGTGGAACCACAATTATCAGGATCGTAGAAACTTAGATTATATGGGCAAAATCGTAGAATTGGAGGGGCTAGTTTGGATCATAAGATCTTAAGATTCTTAGACTTGAGTCACGATTCTGACAACTTTGGGTGGCATCGCATACTCCGTACGTAGGGCTCCATGTAGGCGTTCGATCGACCTCCAAAGCCATTCAGCAACACAACGATGGCGGTCCCCCTCAGCGGCGGAGAGGGATCCCCCCTGCCGTGTTGCTCGAAGATCTTCCTGTGACGGGCCTCCGCACAAAGCCGCTTGTTCTTGTTGCCGCCGTTGGTTGCTCCCAGTGTTACCCGGTGAAGACTCCCCCTTGGTGCCCTGGCGTGCCTCCGTTGCCGTAGCTCGCCCGTACCAACACCTCCGTCGCCTACTGGCTGTGCCTCAAGTAGCGCTCCCGCCTGCCCGCTCCGGGTAGTTGGGGATTGACCTGGTCTTTGGGATGTGCGCCGGCGTGTGTATCGAACGCCCTGTCATTCTCTTCGCGCCCGTGGTGGTTGCCGTCATGTTGCGCCTTGAGCCGGCCGTCGGTACCTGGAGGAGGAGGAGGGCAGCATGAGATGCGCCTCTCTCGGCCCTGCCCCACGCAGGAGGGGCTCCGTCACTTGTAGGCTTGGGTACCGACACGAGGTGCAAGCCCCCGAAGGCCGGCGCTTGCGGCCTTGAAGTAGAGTGGGGTCGGATGGCCTTCTGGATGATGGCGGTCAGCTCCATGATGTGGTCTGCCCAGGCGTCGAAGCCCCCTTGCGTCGGTCGCTAGAGGAGCATCTCCCTTGCCATGTGCAACGTGTCATGCGTGCCGAGGTCCGCCAAGTCAATGCGGCGTGTCGGGGATGCTGGTAGCACCGTCCAGCCACCGGGCGCCTGGGTGGCGCGGGTGGTCGCGACGGTGGAGGTGATGTTGACGATCTGGTACGAGCCACCTGGTACCACAACGCCAGTACACGTTGCGGACACTGTGGTATGACGGTTGGGGGCCAGCTCGACGAGGCTCGAAGAAGCTTGCTGGGCGTCGATCATTGGAGCAGCGGGCTTAGGGAAGATGAAGTTCGGAGAAGACATCGACATGCCCCCTACCTAGCGCGCCAAATGTCGGATTTCGGGCTTCGCAAAACCCTAAAGATTCGAAACCAGCAGGCGGTCATGGTCTTGTTGCACCATAAAGGAAACCTTTAGAAGATGCCTTGGGAACCCCGGTACGTCCTTGCCCGATTTGCACTAAAGAGGAAACTGCTCCGTCCTGCTATCTGCTGCGCGCTTGTCCTTCCTCTGCGTCACCCTCGACTCCTCAGGCTGGGCCTCTCCTTGGAATATCCGCCGCTCCGGAGGGGTCCTGATGAGGCCCCCCGCGGGTCTTCATGCCATTCCTCCTCGTGAGGCTTGGCCCCTCACGAGGGCCTTGCCTTGAGTGGTGCCGGGCCCGTTGGTTTGCTTGATAAAGTGGGCCAAACCTGGCCCGTAGGCAAGCAGGTCTGGGTACCCCCATTCCCAGAACGCCGATAAATGGAGCGTGCAAGTGACTTTTTGGAGATCATACATACCGATGTGTGCGGACCAATGAGCATAGAGGCGCGCCGTGGATATCGTTATTTTCTCACCTTCACTAATGATTTGAGTAGGTACGGTTATATCTACTTGATGAAGCACAAGTCTGAAACGTTTGATAAGTTCAAGCAATTTCAGAGTGAAGTTGAAAATCATCGTAACAAGAAGATCAAGTTCCTACGATCTAATCGAGGAGGTGAGTATTGATGACCCACAAGTATAGGGGATCAATCGTAGTCTTTTCGATAAGTAAGAGTGTCGAACCCAACAAGGAGCAGAAGGATCTAACAAGTGGTTTTGAGCAAGGAAATATCTGCAAGCACTGAAATTGTCGGTAACAAGTGATTGTGTGGTGAGATGATTCGTAGCAAGCAACAAGTAACAAAAGTAGCAACGGTGCAGCAAAGTGGCCCAATCCCTTTTGTAGCAAGGGACAAGCCTGGAGAAAGTCTTATAGGAGGAAAAACGCTCCCGAGGACACACGGGAATTTCTGTCATGCTAGTTTCATCATGTTCATATGATTCGCGTTCGTTACTTTGATAGTTTGATATGTGGGTGGACCGGCGCTTGGGTACTTCCCTTACTTGGACAAGCATCCCACTTATGATTAACCCCTCTCGCAAGCATCCGCAACTACGAAAGAAGAATTAAGACAAAGTCTAACCATAGCATTAAACTAGTGGATCCAAATCAGCCCCTTACGAAGCAACGCATAAACTAGGGTTTAAGCTTCTGTCACTCTAGCAACCCATAATATACTTACTACTTCCCAATGCCTTCCTCTAGGCCCAAATAATGGTGAAGTGTTATGTAGTCGACATTCACATAACACCACTAGAGGAAAAACAACATACAACATATCAAATTACCGAACGAATACCAAATTCACATGACTACTATTAGCATGACTTATCCCATGTCCTCGGGAACAAAAGTAACTACTCACAAAGCATAATCATAATCATGATCAGAGAGGTAATGAGTAGCATCAAGGATCTGAACATAAACTCTTCCACCAAATAATCCAACTAGCATCAACTACAAAGAGTAATCAACACTACTAGCAACCTTACAAGTACCAATCGGAGTCGCGAGACGGAGATTGGTTAAAAGAGATGAACTAGGGTTTGGATATGAGATGGTGCTGATGAAGATGTTGATGGTGACGACTCCCCTCCGATGAGTGGAGTGTTGGTGATGACGATGGCAACGATTTCCCCCTTTGGGAGGGAAGTTTCCCCGGCAGGATCGTCATGTCGGAGCTCTAGATTGGTTCTGCTCAAGTTCTGCCTCATGGCGGCGGCGAAACCACGAAAAAGCTCTCCTGTGATTTTTTTTCCTGGACAAAACCCTCCATATAGCAAAAGAGGGGGGACAGTGGGCTAGTGGGCTGCCCACAAGCCCCCATGGCGCGGCCTGGGGGGTGGCCGCGCCGTGCAGGCTTGTGGGCACCCCTTGGTGCCCCTCTGGCACTTCTTCAGCCCAGTATTTTTGATAAATTGGAAAAAAAATCCCCGGTGATTTTCACGGCGTTTGGAGTTGCACAGAATAGGTATCTCAACTTTGCTCCACTTTCAGGCCAGAATTCCAGTTGCCGGTATTCTCCCTCTTCATGTAAACCTTGCAAAATAAGAGAGAAAAGGCATAAGAATAGTACCGTGAAGTGAAATAACAGCCAAAGAAGCGATAAATATCAACATGAAAACATGATGCAAAATGGACGTATCAACTCCCCCAAGCTTAGACCTCGCTTGTCCTCAAGCGAAAGCCTAGCTCAATAAATATGTCCACATGTTTAGGGAGAGAGGTGTCGACAAAACAAGATACGAACATGCATGCATCATGATAAAGATCAGAACAACAATACCAACATATAATCTCTCATGCTAAAGTGATAATTCCTTCACAAAGTAAAGCATGGATCAAGAACCTTACCGAGAAGTAACAATCGATAGCCTTTAGTCATTGAAGCAATTGCAATTTATCACAACATGATCAAGAGTCAAATAAGAGCTTGTAAAGCAAATCCACATACTCAATCATTCTTTCGTTCTCTACAATTGCTACAACTCACGTGGTACTCATGAGATCAAAGTTTCTGCTGGACACAGAGAAAGATAGGGGCTTACAGTTTTGCCTCCCAACTGCTTACCTCAAGGGTAATGTCAACAACAATAATTCATGAATACTTACCTCCAAGTTGACATATGAATATAGATCTTTCCCAAGCATGTGACGGTAGCCAAGACAAAGGCAAAATAAGGAATTGGTGAAGATCACCATGACTCTTTCAGGGACAAAAAGTAAAGGTACAAGATAGGCCCTTCGCAGAGGGAAGTCGAGGTTGTCATGCGCTTTTGAGGTTTGGATGCGTGTCCTCTTAGTGCGGAGGAACGTCACTTTATATTGCCTCCTGTGATAAAGAACTTTATTATGCAGTCTGTCGCTTTTATGTCTTCCTCATCACAGGTTTGTATAAAGCTTATTTTCCACACACTAATAGATCATACATATTAGAGAGCATTTTTTATTGCTTTCACCGATGACAACTTACTTGAGGGATCTTATTGAATCCATAGGTAGGTATGGTGGATACTCATGCCAAAACTGGTTTGAAGGTTTATGGATGCACAAGTAGTATCTCTACTTGGTGCGGGAGTTTTGGCTAATGTGACGTGGAAGCAATCTTCACATGCTATGGGATCTTTAAACATATAACATTGTTCAGAGCCAAGCAAACACAATTCATTATGTTGTCTTCCTTGTCCAACATCTACTTCTAGGCATGCAATAGTTTGGTGAGTGTTCACAATCATAGATGGTGTCAGAGATGATATATTTATATGTGAACCTCTCCTTCTTTATCACTTCCTATTAATTGCAACAATGACCAAGGTCTATGTTTGCCTACCCTCAACAAGTTTCAATCCTCATTCTTTTTATATGTGAAGCCATCACTTCCCATGAGATCATTACATGATCTTTCATGCTTTTGTTCTATTCTCACTCTTTTGATCATGGCAAGAGGCAAAGTCCTTCAACTAAGACACTCTTTATTATATGGCTCACGAGCAAGAATACATCGGGGGTGACACAAAACAAAACTCAAGACTAAAACACTAAGACTTTTAAACTACTAGATAAAAACAAAACTGAAAAGGAACAAACTAAAACAAAGGTAAAGGCAAAAGATGTGATGGTGATACGATACCGGGGCAACTCCCCCAAGCTTGGCACAAGCCAAGGGGATTGCCCATACCAATGCTAGTTGTCTTCCTTTGGTGGTGATGGTGGAGTTGTTGCGACATCAGTTTGATCCTCCGTCTTCCAAGGCATATGTGCTCCATCATGGAAAGATGAACGAGTCTCCGGAATCCTCAAATCTGCAGCCAACCGTATTGATTTAAATCTATACTCATACTCACAGTTTTGGTTCTGCACGTCATAGATCTAGCCGTGGAGTTGATCAACCCTATCATAGAGCCTGGAGAGATGCTTCCCAATGTCATTGGCATCAATCCTGTGCTTGTTGGTGAACTCCGTGATCATCATGTGGTTGGTTTTGAGTCCACGCTCCACCATCCCTTGGCACTTGAAGACTTGTTGCTCCATTGCTTCGAGCCTCGTCTCCATGCTTCCGGTCTTCTTAGGCCCCTCAACATCATGGATGTGCAACATCCCCTCACGTATCTCGATAGATTGAGGGTGTTGCAGCACTTCCGTGAGGTAAGGATTGATGACCTTCTCGAAGATCTTGTCCTTAGGAACTTTTGGGGAAGTCATGGCGATCTAGATCTGCAACAGAAATAGGCTCGAAACAAAAAATAGAGGAAATCTATGTGATGCAGGGGTCAGACCAAATGGAAGTATATATAATGATTTTTTTCCAGACCAGAAGGAGTCCCGTGCACGAAAACGGAGTCCGGGAGGCGCACGAGGTGGCCACAAGCCCTCACAGCGCGGCCAGGGGGTGGGCCCGCGCCATGCAGGCTTGTCGCCTCCTCGCGCACTTTTCGGACTACTTCCAATTTTTGTACTTTTTCAAATATTCCAAAACGGAGAAAATTTCCTACTGGAAAAGTGTTGGACTCTGTTTTCTTACCGAATCACATACCTCTTCGTTTTCGGAGTCTGAAACAAGCTGATAAATGTCCCTTAGGTATTCTTACGGAGTTATGGTATTGATGATATTGCTTTCAACATTTATGGGAGTCCCTGAGATATAATGCTTGATTCTCTGCCCATTTACCACTCTTGGACAATTACCTTCCGTGTTGTTGATCTTGATAGCACCGGAACGATATACTTCCTCAACATAGGGACCTTCCCATTCAGAGAGAAGCTTGCCTGCAAAGAATCTTAACCAAGAGTTATATAGCAAGACATAATCACCTACATTGAACTCACGCTTTTGTATCCTCTTATCATGCCACCTCTTAACCTTCTCTTTGAACAGCTTGGCATTCTCATATGCCTGAGTTCTCCACTCATCAAGCAAGCTAATATCAAATAGCCTCTTCTCACCGGCATGTTTGAAATCAAAGTTGAGCTCTTCGATTTCCCAATAAGCTTTATGCTCTAGCACAAGAGGTAAATGACATGCTTTACCGTACACCATTTTGTACGGAGACATGCCCATGGGATTCTTATAGGCAGTTCTATAAGCCCACAGTGCATCATCGAGCTTCTTAGACCAATTCTTTCTAGACCCGTTGACAGTCTTTTGCAGAATTAGTTTAATCTCTCTATTACTTAGCTCTACTTGACCACTGGACTCAGGGTGATAGGGAGACGCAATTCTATGGTAGACATTGTACTTAGTAAGCGTTTTACGGAAAGCACCATGAATGAAGTGTGAACCACCGTCGGTCATTAGATATCTAGGGACTCCAAATCTAGGGAAGATAACTTCTTTCAGCATCTTGATATAGGTGTTGTGATCAGCACTACTAGTGGGGATAGCTTCTACCCACTTAGTGACGTAATCAACAGCAACTAAGATGTGAGTATACCCATTGGATTTTGGAAAAGGTCCCATATAATCAAAGCCCCAAACATCAAATGGTTCAATGACAAGTGAATAGTTCATAGGCATTTCCTGACGTTTGCTAATATTACCTATTCTTTGACATTCGTCACACGACAAGACAAACTTACAGGCATCCTTGAAGAGAGTGGGCCAATAGAAACCTGATTGCAATACCTTGTGTGCAGTTCTATCTCCCGCATGGTGTCCTCTGTAGGCCTCAGAGTGACACTTCTGTACGATCTGTCCCTGTTCATGTTCAGGTACACAACGTCTAATAAAACCATCTACTCCTTCCTTATAAAGGTGAGGATCATCCCAAAAGTAGTGTCTCAAGTCAAAGAAGAATTTCTTCTTTTGCTAGTACGTGAAACTAGGTGGTATGTATTTGGCAACGATATAGTTTGCATAATCAGCATACCACGGTGCACTACGTGAAGCATTGATGACATTCAATTGCTCATTGGGAAAGCTATCATCAATAGGTTGTGGGTCATCAAGAACGTTCTCCAACCTAGACAAGTTATCTGCTACTCGGTTATCAGCACCCTTTCTGTCGACAACGTGCAAATCAAATTCTTGTAGCAAGAGAACCCATCTGATAAGTCTAGGTTTAGCGTCCTTCTTCTCCATGAGGTACTTCATAGCAACATGATCAGTGTGAATAGTGACTTTGTAATCAACTATGTAAGACCTGAACTTTTCACATGCAAACACAACTGCTAAAAATTCCTTCTCCGTAGTAGCATACTTTCTCTGGGCACTGTCTAGAGTTTTACTAGCGTAGTGAATAACATTCAACTTCTTATCAACTCTTTGCCCTAGAACAGCACCAACAACATAATCGCTAGCATCACACATGATCTCAAAAGGCAAGTTCCAATTAGGTGGTTGAACAATAGGTGCAGTTATCAAAGCCCTCTTAAGTATTGCGAAGGCTTCCTCACAATCATCGTCAAAAACAAAAGAAATATCCTTTTGTAAGAGATTGGTAAGAGGCCTAGAAATCTTAGAGAAGTCTTTGATGAACCTTCTATAGAAACCAGCATGACCAAGGAAACTTCTTATACCTTTGATATTTGTGGGGTATGGCATTTTCTCGATTGCATCAACCTTAGCCTTATCTTCCTATTTCAGAAATTTTATGTCCTAAGATGATGCCTTCATTAACCATAAAGTGGCACTTCTCCCAATTCAAGACAAGATTGGTGTCTTTACATCTCTGTAAGACTCGATCAAGGTTGCTGAGGCAATCATCAAAGGAAGACCCGTAAACGGAGAAGTCATCCATGAAAACCTCAACAATCTTTTCACGAAAGTCAGAGAATATAGCCATCATACATCTTTGAAAGGTGGCAGGTGCATTACATAAGCCAAAAGGCGTACGTCTATAAGCAAAGGTACCGAAAGGGCAGGTGAAAGTGGTTTTCTCCTGATCAGATTGTGCAACTGGTATTTGGGAGAAACCAGAATAACCATCTAGAAAGCAGAAGTGTGTGTGTTTTGACAACCTTTCTAGCATTTGGTCGATAAAAGACAAAGGGTAATGATCTTTCCTAGTGGCCTTATTCAACTTCCTAAAATCAATCACCATCCTATAGCCAGTAATAATCCTCTGTGGGATCAATTCATCCTTATCATTAGGGACAACGGTAATGCCTCCCTTCTTAGGGACGCAATGCACCGGACTCACCCAAGCGCTATGAGCAACAGGATAGATAATACCCGCTTCCATGAGCTTTAGTATTTCTTTTCTTACTACTTCTTTCATCTTTGGATTTAATCTCCTTTGATGATCAGCAACTGGTTTGAAATCAGTATCGGTTTTAATCTTGTGCTGGCATAGAGTGGGACTAATGCCCTTAAGATCATCAAGAGTATATCCAATAGCAACACGGTGCTTCCTTAGAGTTTTTAGTAACTTCTTTTCTTCAGACTCTGATAGGCTAGCACTAATTATGACAGGATATATATCCTTTTCATCAAGATAGGCATACTTAAGAGTATCAGGCAACTTTTTAAGCTCCAACACAGGATCACCCTTTGGTGGGGGTGGATCCCCAAGCAGTTCAACAGGCAAGTTATTCTTAAGGATAGGATATTGTTCTAAGACAACTCTATCGATTTCATCCCTTTCATCCATATGCATATCATTTTCATGCTCAAGCAAGTATTGCTCTAAGGGATCAGTAGGAGGCACGACAATAGAGGCTAAGGCAATAGTTTCAACCCTACTAGGCAACTCCTTTTCATGAGGTTGTCTACCAAACTTAGAGAAATTGAACTCATGTGACACACCTTCAAAGCCAACAGTGACAGTTTGCTTCTCACAATCAATATGAGCATTGACAATATTGAGAAAAGGTCTACCAAATATGATGGGACAGAAGCTATCTTGTGCGGTAGCAAGAACGAGGAAATCAGCAGGATACTTCATTTTACCACACAAGACTTCAACATCCCTAACAATTCCCACAGGGCAGATAGTATCTCTATTAGCAAGCTGAATAGTGACATCAATATGCTCTATCTCAACAGGTGCAATCTCATCTTTGATTTCATCATATAAGGATTGAGGTATTGCACTAACACTAGCACCCACGTCACATAAACCATGATAACAATGATCTCCTATCTTAACAGAAATCAGAGGCATGCCAACAACATGCCTATGTTTGTCTCTAACGTGAGGTTTAGCAATTCTAGCAGCATCTTCACAGAAGTGAATATTATGTCCCTCAACTTCTTCAGACATAATATCTTTCATAATAGCGATGCTAGGTTCAACTTTAATTTGCTCAGGGGGTGTAGGTGTTCTAATATAGCCTCTACGTATCATAGTTGAAGCTTTAGAATGATCATTTATCCTAACAGGGAAAGGTGGTTTCTCAATGTAAGCACTAGGGACCACAGGATCATTATAGGCAATGACTCTCTCTTCAACCCGAGTGGGTTAACTACATTGACTTCTAAAGGAGGATGAAATTTAAACCACTTCTCTTTCGGGAGATCAATATGAGCAGCAAAGGATTCACACAATGAAGCTACTATCTCAGACTCAAGTCCATACTTAGCGCTAAAGTCACAAAAAGTATTTGTCTCAACAAAGGATTTAACGCAATCAAACGTGAAATTCATACCTGAATCCTTACCTTATTAAAGATCCCAATCTTCAGAGTTGCGTTTAATTCTCTCCAATAAATTCCATTTGAAGTCAATATCTTTCTTCATAAAAGAACCGGTACAAGAAGTGTCAAACATGGTGCGATCATCATGAGAAAGCCGAGCATAGAAGTTCTGAATGATAATTTCTCTCGAGAGCTCATGATTGGGGAATGAATATAGCATTGATTTAAGCCTCCCCCAAGCTTGAGCGATGCTTTCTCTGTCACGAGGCCAAAAATTGTAAATATAGTTTCGATCACGATGTACTAAATGCATAGGATAAAACTTTTGATGAAATTCCAATTTCAACCGATTGTAGTCCCATGATCCAGTATCATCACATAGCCTATACCATGTCAACGCCTTATCCTTCAAAGATAAAGGAAAGACCTTCTTCTTGACCTCATCCTCGGGCACACCTGCAAGCTTAAATAATCAACAAACTTCATCTACATAGATCAGATGCAAGTCTGGGTGTGATGTTCCATCTCGTGTAAATTTCATCACACCATATGAATGTTTCCTTACCAAGTTCCACTTACCAAAGGCGCTTCACTCCTCAGCAACGGCGCCAGAAAAGAGTCTTGATGACCCACAAGTATAGGGGATCAATCGTAGTCTTTTCGATAAGTAAGAGTGTCGAACCCAACGAGGAGCAGAAGGATTTGACAAGTGGTTTTCAGCAAGGAAATATCTGCAAGCACTGAAATTGTCGGTAACAAGTGATTGTGTGGTGAGATGATTCGTAGCAAGCAACAAGTAACAAAAGTAGAAACGGTGCAGCAAAGTGGCCCAATGCCTTTTGTAGCAAGGGACAAGCCTAGAGAAAGTCTTATAGGAGGAAAAACGCTCCCGAGGACACACGGGGATTTCTGTCATGCTAGTTTCATCATGTTCATATGATTCGCGTTCGTTACTTTGATAGTTTGATATGTGGGTGGACCGGCGCTTGGGTACTGCCCTTACTTGGACAAGCATCCCACTTATGATTAACCCCTCTCGCAAGCATCCGCAACTACGAAAGTAGAATTAAGACAAAGTCTAACCATAGCATTAAACTAGTGGATCCAAATCAGCCCCTTACGAAGCAACGCATAAACTAGGGTTTAAGCTTCTGTCACTCTAGCAACCCATCATATACTTAGTACTTCCCAATGCCTTCCTCTAGGCCCAAATAATGGTGAAGTGTTATGTAGTCGACGTTCACATAACACCACTAGAGGAAAAACAACATACAACATATCAAATTACCGAACGAATACCAAATTCACATGACTACTATTAGCATGACTTATCCCATGTCCTCAGGAACAAAAGTAACTACTCACAAAGCATAATCATAATCATTATCAGAGAGGTAATGAGTAGCATCAAGGATCTGAACATAAACTCTTCCACCAAATAATCCAACTAGCATCAACTACAAAGAGTCATCAACACTACTAGCAATCTTAAAAGTACCAATCGGAGTCGCGAGACGGAGATTGGTTACAAGAGATGAACTAGGGTTTGGAGATGAGATGGTGCTGATGAAGATGTTGATGGTGACAAGTCCCCTCCGATGAGAGGAGTGTTGGTGATGACGATGGCGACAATTTCCCCCTCCGGGAGGGAAGTTTCCCCGACACGATCGTCCTGCCGGAGCTCTAGATTGTTTCTGCTCAAGTTCCGCCTCGTGGCGGCGGCGAAACCACGAAAAAGCTCTCCTGTGATTTTTTCCTGGACGAAACCCTCCATATAGCTAAAGAGGGGGCTAGTGGGCTACCCACAAGCCCCCATGGCGCGGCCTGGGGGTGGCCGCACCGTGCAGGCTTGTGGGCACCCCCTGGTGCCCCTCTAGCACTTCTTCGGCCCAGTATTTTTGATAAATTGGGAAAAAAATCCCCGTTGATTTTCACGGCATTTGGAGTTGTGCAGAATAGGTATCTCAACTTTGCTCCACTTTCAGGCCAGAATTCCAGTTGCCGTTATTCTCCCTCTTCATGTAAACCTTGCAAAATAAGAGAGAAAGGGCATAAGAATAGTACCGTCAAGTGAAATAACAGCCAATGAACCGATGAATATCAACATGAAAACATGATGCAAAATGGACGTATCAAGTATGTGAGTTACGAGTTTGGTGCTCACTTAAGACAATGTGGAATTGTTTCACATTTGACACCGTGACGAACACCACAATGCAATGGTGTGTCCGAACGTCATAATCATACTTTATTAGATATGGTGCATTCTATGATGTATCTTACCGATTTGTCGTTATCATTTTGGGGCTATGCATTGGAGACAACTTCATTCACTTTAAATAGGGCACCATCAAAATCTGTTGAGACGACACCATATGAGTTGTGGTATGGCAAGAAGCCAAAGTTGTCGTTTCTTAAAGATTTGGGATCTCATGCTTATGTCAAAAAACTTCAGCCTGAAAAGCTGGAACCCAAAGCGAAAAAGTGCATCTTCATAGGCTACCCAAAAGAGACAGTTGGGTATACCTTCTATCTCAAATCCGAGGGCAAAGTATTTGTCGCTAAGAATGGAGATTTTCTTGAGAAAGATTTTCTCTCGAAAGAATTGAGTGGGAGGAAGATAGAACTCGATGAGGTTGTAGAACCTCTGCTTCAACAAGATGGTGGCGTAGGGCAGAAAGAAATTTCTGTCAAGGCAACACCAGTTGAAAAGGAAGCTAATGATGGTGATCATGAAGCTTCACATCAAGTTGCTACCGAATCTCGCAGGTCGAAAAGGGCACGTACTGCTCCTGAGTGGTACGGGAATCCTTTCTTGTCAATCATGTTGTTAGACAACAGTGACTGTGCGAATTATGGAGAAGCAATGGTGGGCCCAGATTCCAACAGATTGTTAGAAGCCATGAAATCCGAGATAGGATCTATGTATGAAAACAAAGTATGGACTTTGGAAGTATTACCTGAAGGTCGAAAGGCTATTCAAAACAAATGGATCGTTAAGAAGAAGACGGGCGCAGACGGTAATGTGACAGTTTATAAAGCTCGACTTGTGGCAAAGGGTTCTTCACAAGATCAAGGAGTTGACTATGGTGAGACATTCTAACCCATAGCGATGCTTAAGTCTGTACGAATCATGTTAGAAATACTTGCATTTTTCGATTATGAAATCTGGCAGATGGATGTCAAAACGGCGTTCCTTAACGGTTTCTTAAGGAAGAGTTGTATATGATGCAACCCGAAGGTTTTCTCGATCCAGAGAATGATAACAAAGCATGCAAGCTCTATCGATCCATTTATGGACTGGTGCAAGCATCTCAGAGTTGGAATCAGCGTTTTGATGAGGTGATCAAAGCGTTCTGGTTTATACAAGTTTTTGGAGAAGCTTGTATTTACAAGAAAGTGAGTGGGAGCTCTATAGCATTTCTAACATTATACTCCCTCTGTTCCTTTATGTAAGGTGTATTATTTTCGGCACGGTGACGAAGGCACACAAATATAGACATGTTATGACTAATTTACCCTTGGCAAATTTATTGGTTAGTGGAAAGTGAACCAATTAGTCCAGAAAAGTATGAGATACATGCAATCGACACAGAGATAATTTCCTTCTTTTACTATAAAAAGCGATACATAAAATCAGAAAAGATATACTTTCCTCTTTTAGGAGGGCTAAAAAGGGAATTATGGGGAATTAGAAGAAATGCACCTTACATTTTGAAATTTTATCAGAAAACAAATGCACCTTATATAGAGGAACGGAGGAGTATGTGAATGACACATTGCTGATTGGAAACAATATAGAATTTTTGGGGAGCACGAAGGATTACTTGAATAAAAGTTTTTCAATGAAGGACCTGGAAGAAGCTGCTTACATATTAGGCATAAAGATCTATAGAGATAGATCAAGGCGCTTAATAGGACTTTCACAAAGCACATACCTTGACAAAGTTTTGAAGAAGTTCAAAATGGAACAATCCAAGAAGGGGTTCTTTCGTGTGTTACAAGGTATAAAGTTGAGTAAGACTCAATGCCCAGTAACTGCAGAAGATAGAGAAAAGATGAGTGTCGTCCCCTATGCTTCAGCCATAGGGTCTAACATGTATACAATGTTGTGCACAAGACTGGATGTCAGCTGTCGTGGGTATAAGTCTGACAGTAGATGTGTAGGGTACGAAAGGATGGGCAGAGCCTTAGCTACGGCGAGGTTGTATGAGTTTAGGCCCCTCTACGGTGGAGGTAAAAGCCCTACGTCTCAGTGCTCTTGGGAGCTTGATGTCGAGTGGAATATGGATTACAGTGAATTGCTAACCCCTGCACCAGTGGGGAAGGGTGACTTATATAGAGTGTGTTGCCCTTCACAATGGTTAGGTGCACACGGGTGGAGTAGTGGTGATTAAATGTCTACGTTACAAGTAACGTATGCCTTAAATGCTAATTAAGGTACATGAAAACGTATGACCGTTGCCCTCCAGGGGGGTTACGATGTACAGAGTGAAATCCACTCGGTAAGTTTGATACGCTCCGAATGCTCATCTCCGACTGGATGATGGAGGAATCGTCACCGACTGGATGATGGGAAGTCCTTAATGCAGTCGGAACTGACTAAGGGCCTTGTCCCTTATGAAGGGTAGTCCTTGGGTAGGACCTATAGGGCAGGCCTATGACCCTACCCTAGGACTATAACCCCATCATTAGTCCCCGAATGGATCGGGGTTGGAACGACGAAGCGATGCTTGGAGTACGGATGCGACTGGTATGGATGCGACTTTGGCGTTGTTTGCCTCGATCCATTTTATCCTCTTGACCAGTGATCCGAGTGGATATATCTGTGAAATGAACCGTCAGAGACCGAGTGCTTCCGTGGAATCTTTTGACGTGACCGGTTAACTGACAACGGCGGATTTTCCGGGATCCTCAAATTTCGGTTGCCGCGCACTCAGCGAGGATGACGACATCGTCATCGAGTAGTATCTGCCGCCTCGATTTCCGTGCCTTCATCTCCTCCACTAATATCGCTGCAACCGGTCGGGGGATAAGATTTCGGGGCCACCTGCTAGTGACCCAGTCGGAACCTTATTTAAACCTCTCCAGCGAGGGTTTCTCGTTGCACTCGCCTGATAACTCGCATTCGCCTGATAACTCGCACTCGCCCCGCTTCTCCCGTGGCTTCCTGCGCACCCCAAGCTCCTTCCTTCTTCTCCTCCTCCGTGGATCTGCAGCCTCCACCATGACGAAGGGGCAGACAAGCAAGCTCGAGGCGCGGAAGAAGAAGAAGACGGCGGCTCCCACTGAACGGCGACAGCGGGCGCTGCTGGCGGGTTGGATCCAGGGGGATTTCCTCCCCTCTACGGTGACGAAGAGCGACATGCAGGAGCTGGTGGAGCAAGGACTGATCGAGAACAAGTCGTGGAGGCTGCCGGCGGAGGGCGAGACGGAGCCGGCGCCCCGAGAGGATGAGCGAGTCTTGCTGCTCAGTCACGTGTACCGAGGCTTCTCTCTGCCTCCTCATCCCTTCTTCAGAGGTATAATGAACCACTTCGGGGCGCAGCTCCACCATTTTGCTCCCAACGCAATAGCTCATCTCTCTGCCTTCGTCATGCTTTACGAGTGTTTTATCGGTTGCCCTCCTCATTGGGGGCTCTTTAAGCATATCTTCTTCGCTAGATCCCAAACCATCAAAAGACTTAGCCAGTCGGACGACAAAACTCATCTCCTCTAGCTCTGCGGAGGCTTAGGCTTCCAGAAGAAAAGCAAAAGTAGCTATCCCACTCTTCAGTTGTATGAATCCGTTAGGAACTGGCAGTCAACTTGGTTCTACTACGAGGATGTCGCTTGTCCGAATGCCGCAACTGGACTGCCCCCTTTTAGCTTAGATCGACCGGCTCCGCCTAGGCAGCTTGCTCTCACGAAGATGGAAAAGATCCAGATTCAGCCTCTGGTCGACGCGCTGGTAGATGTCGTCCGCAAGGGAGTCACCGGCATAGATTTGCTGGAGATTTTTCTGGGTCGGCGCATCCAGCCTCTGCAAGCTCGACACCACGCCATGTGGCACTACACGGGGCCTGAGGACTCCACTCGGACTCACCCCGAGTGCGTGACCGGGGAGGTGGTGGCGGCGTGGGTCCGCAGCATCACAGGCGCCTGCGATAACTCCATAGGAGCCCGACGAGTGAAGCCTTCCGCGCGGACAACCCTCCTCCGAATGAGGTGAGTATAACTTGTCGAGTGCTCACAATTGTCTTAGATTTTATCGCTTTTTCTTGTATCACTGTCTGATGCCTGATGTTGTCAACTGTATCTCGTGCAGGCATGGACCAACTGGTTTTCTCCCGTCTCGAACGGGAATCCGGCTGAGGAAGAGGAAGGCAGCCAGGAGGGCAGCGTGGAGAGCGTCGAGTACGTCTCCGATAGTGGGGAGATGGAGGAGGGGTCCGAAGAGGAAGAGGGGGAAGATGAGGAACATAACTCGCCACCCCCACCATCAGAGCCTCGAACTAAGCGCCGTCACGAACCCGTGACCCCGTCGGCTCCTCCAGCGGCCCCGAGTGCCCCGCCAGCTCCTCCTATGGTCCCGAGTGCCCCGCAAGCTCCTCCTGTGGTTCTGAGTGCCTTGCCAGCTACTCTCGTGGTTCCGAGTGCTCGGAGCGCAAAGAGGACCAGGGACTCTGCTGCCGAGCCCGCGGGCCAGCCTTCTAAGGTGGCCAAACCGAGTGGATCCAAGCCTCGGAAGGCTTTGCCACGGATGAGGATCGCCGTTCCCGTTACCTCAGTGTGAGTGCATTGTTCTCCTATCTTCTTCTAGTATCTGATTGAACTTATGCTTATTGGTCGAGTGAATTTTACTCGACAGAGCTGCCACCTCCGCCACTTCTCTGCCACGCCAGGAAGACGATCTCATGGATACGGACAATGTTGCCACATCCCAGCAAGGTACGTCGTGGTGACTCCGAGAGCTTACATTAGCGTTTCACGAATTCTGTCTTTGATCTTGCCCTTGTTCCTGTGGTCTCATGTCGGTCGGTCGGGCTTCCTTCAGAGGTGATTCATGTGGAGGAGGACGACCAGAAGAGGTCCGAGCAAGCTGCGGTGCCTGTCCTTGAGGATGTTCCATCTGCTACTACTCCCGCTGCGGTGCCTGTCCTTGAGGCTGTTCCATCTGCTACTACTCCCGCCATGGACGCACCGCCAGCCGAGACGACTGAAACGGCGCTCATCGCTGCTGAACCGACTGGAGCAGGACTTGGGATGCCCAAGGAGTCCCTTGTGGTGCCAGGTCCGTCGACCGTCCAGTACGACGCCCAAGGCCTCCCGGAAGATCAGGTGGGAGCTGCCAAGGGGGCCATGGTGCAGGCGGAGTTGATGGCGGGTGATGCCAAGAGGGCGTACAACTCCATCGCGTCTGTGTACAAGCGAAGCTTGGAACTCCGGGACGATATCCGAGTAAGTGGGCTAGTAAGTATTTACTTTCCTCTTGTAACCCACTGGGTGTTTAAGCAATATACTCGGATGCAGTATGATTATTTTGCAGTGGGTTCACCCTTAGTGAACCCAGTGGGTGTAGTCCCCGAGACTTCTGTCGAGTGCTTGCACCGGCAGTTGTCTTTATATACATTTTGTTTAACTTGATCAGATCAAAAGTAATCTGTTGGAATGTTACCGGTGGGGCCACTCCGAGTGCACCTACTGGAAGTAGTCCCCGAGAGTAATTTTACTCGGGTCGGGTAGTAGTAGCCTCATAGGCTTGTTGTTGTTATTTAGCTCAATAGGGCGAACCTGTTTGAGCTTCATGGCAGTGGGGTCACTCTTAGTGAACCCACTTGGTGTAGTCCCCGAGGCTGCTGTCGACTGCTTGCGTCGGCAGGGGTCTGAAGAACTTCGAGCTTTCATTGTTTTCCTTGTTGAAATTGTCTGATATTCTCTTCGCGCTGATTTGCACAAGACTTGCGAGATGGGATCAGCGTACAACGCTCTGAAGGCTGAAAAGATTCAGCTTGTTGCGGAACTAGAGGCAGCTGTTCATGACTTGGCTGGTGTGAAGGGTGCTCTGGCTGAACGAGAGAAGTCCTTGGAGGAGTCCCGTGAGGCAAACAAGGCATTGGTGGCCGAAATGGAGAAAATGGGGAAACAAAGAACCGAGCTGATGGGACAGATGAAGGTGATGAACAGGCGGTGCATATCACAGGAGAAGTACGTCGGTGACTGGGCAAGGAAGATGATTGCGCTTCTCGGTGGTAAGTTCTGTTTTTCCGAGTGCTTCTTGACTGTGTATTTCATTGTGCGCTTACTTTCTGCTCGTCTTTGTCTTTGCAGATTTTTGTATGGACGCTGAGGCTGAAGCAGCTGACGTTGAGCGGTCGGTTATTCCGAACGTTCCACTCGGCGACGACTCCAATCTAGACATGCTCCGAGCGCACATTCGCCTGGGAAAAGTAGGACCTTTCATCGGTCGACTGAGAGAGGTCGTCGGCCGAATCGACAAAGAGCTGTGGCCTGAAGACGAGTCCCGGCAAGAGATGGAAGGTTTGATGACTCGGCTGGAGGACGTCCCGAACCGAGTGCACGCGTGGAATAAATGTGCTACTCGGTGTGGTGCGGACGTGGCACTATCGCTGGTCCGTGTGCACTGCAAGGAGGCTCGCGAGGAGAAGGTGAAGGCGCTGCAGGTCGCCAACACCAAGAAGCTTCGATTCGAAGATTTCACGGAGACCTTCCTTGAGAGCGCCACTCGCATCGCAGACGGGATCGACCTCGACACGTTCGTGGAGCCTGCGAGTCCCAGTGCCAGTCCTGACGACGCTTGAAAAAACTTTACCTCGGTATGCCGAGCGGATTTGTATCAAACTTTGGCCACTGCTGTTGGCCGTCACATTCGTGGTTCGGTGTGGATAAGCTTGATCTACACTGAACCGACTATCGTTGAACCAACTTTTAATTGGAATTGAATATTTTGCTCTTCCTTCGCCAAAAAATTCTTGACACAATTTTGGCTCGTGATTTCTGTTTGGCGTTTTTTGTTGAAGCCAGTGGCAAACATGCGAAGCATGTAGTTGTCAGTTGTCTTGACATCTGCATGAGCCTCAATGAGGGTCTCCTAAGCCTCCGAGTGGATCTGTAGGATACACTCGAAGGAAGCTTTTACTTAGGCGATTCTGGATCGCGGCTAAGTCCCCGAGTGCGACGTGTAGAGCACACTCGGAGACAGTTGGTACTTAGGCGATTCTTGATCGCAACTAAGTCCCCGAGTGCGACGGTTAGTGCACACTCGGAGAAAGTTGGTACTTAGGCGATTTTTGATCGCAGCTAAGTCCCCGAGTGCGATGGTTAGTGCACACTCGGAGAAAGTTGGTACTTAGGCGATTCTTGATCGCAGCTAAGTCCCCGAGTGCAACGTTTAGTGCACACTCGGAGAGAGTTGGTACTTAGGCGATTCTTGATCGCAGCTAAGTCCCCGAGTGCGACGTTTAGTGCACACTCGGAGAAATTTAGTACTTAGGCGATTCTTGATCGCAGCTAAGTCCCCGAGTGCGACGTTTAGTGCACACTCGGAGAAAGTTTGTGCTTAGGCGATTCTGGATCGCAGCTAAGTCCCCGAGTGCAACGTATATTGCACACTCGGAGGAAGTTTGAACTTAGGCGATTCTGGATCGCAGCTAAGTTTTTTTTTTGAGACCGGAGTCTGCGAACGCGGAAGAATTTTGAATCTGCAAAAACTCAATCTGCTTTGTATTACTTCAACGATACTTGTTCTTTACATTGCTTCAGTCGACGGTCACGTGTAGAAGCGCTTCAGGAGATCTCCGTTCCATGCTCGCGGCTCGTCCGTTTCCGTGTCGAGGTTGTAGAGTCGATATGCTCCATTGTTCAGCACCTTGGAGATGATGAAGGGTCCTTCCCAGGCGGGAGCCAACTTGTGAGGTCTCTGCTGATCCACTCGGAGCACCAGGTCGCCTTCTTGGAATGTACGATCCTGACGTGTCGCGCGTGAAAGCACCGCAGATCTTGTTGATAAATGGTTGAGCGATTCAGTGCCATCTCGCGCTCCTCCTCTAGAAGATCCACTCGTCTTGCCTTGCTTGCTCTGCTTCAGCCTCGGAGAAGAGTTCAACTCGTGGAGCGTTGTGAAGCAAATCACTCGGAAGGTCTGCCTCTGCTCCGTAAACGAGGAAGAACGGGGATCGCCCTGTAGATCTATTTGGGGTTGTGCGGAGACCCCACAGTACCGAAGGCAGCTCGGTGACCCATGCGCCGGCAGCATGTCCCACTTCTCGGAGGAGTCGAGGCTTCAAACCTTGCAGAATAAGTCCATTCGCCCGCTCCGCTTGCCCGTTTGTTTGGGGATGCGCCATAGATGCAAAATCCACTCGGATACATTGGCCTGTACAGAAACCTTTGAATCTGTCCAAGTCAAAGTTTGTGCCATTATCAATGATTATGCTGTGCGGCACCCCGAATCTGGAAATGATGTCCCTGACAAACTTGATGGTTGTCAGGGCGTCGAGCTTCTTGATGGGCTTGGCTTCGATCCACTTCGTGAACTTGTCGACTGCCACCAACAGATGCGTGAATCCCCCTTGGCCTGTCCTGAATGGACCGACTGTATCTAATCCCCACACTGCAAACGGCCAAACAAGAGGGATTGTCTTGTTGGCTTGTGGGACTTGTTAGAGTAGAACTGACAGCCTTCGCATCGGTCGACCATATCCTTTCCATTTCATTCGCTTGCAAGCAGAAGAAACCGGCTCTGAATGCTTTGGCGACTATTGCCCTTGAGGAGGCGTGATGACCGCAGCCTCCCGAGTGAATTTCTTCCAGGATTAATTGTCCCTCTTCAGGGGAGATGCATCGTTGAAGAACGCCTGAAACGCTTTCCTTGTACAACTGGCCATCAATGACAGTGAACGACTTTGACCTGCGGACGATCTGTCTGGCTTGGACTTCGTCTTCTGGTAATTCTTGCCTCAGGATGTATGCAATGAACGGCACAGTCCAATCGGGGATGATAGCAAGAATCTCCATGATCAAATCGACCACAGCAGGGACTTCGACTTCACTTGGATCTGTCGAGCTCTTTGGTTGTACTGGTTCTTCTGTGAAAGGATCTTCTTTAACTGAGGGAAGGTGAAGGTGCTCGAGTTAGACGTCACTCGGTACTGGTCTCCGAGTGGATCCAAGTTTCGCCAATTCATCAGCTGCTTGGTTTTTCAGTCGCGGAACATGGGGGAGTTCCAGACCTTCAAACTTTTTCTCAAGCTTCCTCACTGCATTGCAGTATGTGGTCATGGTGGGGTTCCTTACGTCCCACTCCTTCATCACTTGATTAACTACCAAATCTGAATCGCCATAGACCATCAGGCGACGGACGCCGAGTGCGATGGCCATGTGCAATCCATAAAGGAGAGCCTCATACTCTGCCTCATTGTTGGAGGAATCGAAGTGTATCTGCAACACATACTTGAGTTTGTCACCTTTTGGCGATATGATCACAACGCTAGCGCCGGAGCCATTCAACATCTTGGACCCATCGAAGAACATTGTCCAATGAGCCGAGTAGATGTGGGTCGGTTGCTCTTGTTCTACCCATTCTGCTATGAAGTCAGCCAGAACTTGAGACTTTATAGCTTTCTTGGCCTCGAACTTGATGTCGTAGTATAACATCTCCATCGCCCACTTTGCCACTCGGCCCGATGCGTCCCGATTGTGGAGGATTTCCGACAACGGAGCATCAGAAACGATAGACACCGAGTGGTCTTGGAAATAATGAGCCACCTTCTTCACAGTCATGTAAATCCCGAAGATAAGTTTTTGATAGTGGGGATACCTCTGCGTGGAAGGAGTCAGGACTTCGGAGACATAATACACTGGCCGCTGAACCTTGTATGCTTTGCCTTCTTCTTCGCGTTCGACTATGAGAACAGTGCTGACGACTTGATTTGTAGCCGCGGTGTACAGAAGAAGGGGTTCTTTACTGAGCGGAGCAGTAAGAACCGGCTGGGTGGAAAGTAGGACTTTGAGGTCGTCGAATGCGATTTGGGCTTCGTCTGTCCACTCGAAAGTATCTGATTTCTTCATGAGTCGGTACAGAGGAAGTGCCTTCTCGCCGAGTCGACTGATAAACTTGCTCAAAGCCGTTGTGAGCCTTTGAACATCGTGTATTCTGACCGGCCGCTCCATTCGGACGATGGTCCCGATCTTTTCGGGGTTGACATCGATTCCTCGTTCGGAAACGAAGAAACCGAGTAACTTTCCGCTGGGAACACCGAATGAACACTTGGCTGGGTTGAGCTTGATATCATACGTACAAAGGTTGGCGAATGTTTCTGCTAAGTCAGTCAGCAGGTCGGAACCTTTGCGTGACTTGACTACGATATCATCCATATACGCCTCCACATTTCGACCGATCTGGTCAAGGAGGCATTTCTGGATCATGCGCATAAAGGTCGCTCCTGCATTCTTCAAACCAAATGGCATAGTGATGTAGCAGAAGCACCCGAATGGGGTGATGAAGGCTGTTTTTAATTCATCGAGGCCATACAGACGGATCTGATGATAGCCCGAGTAGGCATCAAGGAATGACAAACGCTCGCAACCCGCTGTCGAATCGACAATTTTATCGATGCGGGGGAGTGGGAAATGGTCTTTCGGGCAGACCTTATTGAGATGCTTGAAGTCGATGCACATGCGGAGAGACTTGTCCTTCTTGGGCACCATGACAACATTGGCGAGCCACTCGCAGTGGTGTACCTCGCAAATGAAGTTGGCTGCCAAAAGCTTAGCCACCTCTTCTCCGATTGCCTTCCTCCTGTGCGCGGCGGACCGACGCAGGCGTTCTCGGACAGGCCGAGCAGCAGGATCCACATGCAGTCGGTGCTCAGCCAACTCCCTGGGTACACCTGGCATGTCAGCGGGCTTCCATGCAAAAATGTCCCAGTTCTCACAGAGGAATTGGATGAGCTCGGCTTCCTATTTAGGATCGAGGGTGGTGGAGATGTTCGTCGGAGCAGCGGTGTCGTCCGTCGGGTGGATGCTGACCTTCTTCGTCTCTCCCGCCGACTGGAATGCGGACTCCGAAGCTGGCTTCTTCGAACGCATCAAGTCAGCGGGGTCGACTGTCTTCTTGTACTCGTCGAGCTCGAGGACAGCCATCTGTTGATCGGCGATCCTCGATCCCTGCTGCAGACACTCCTCGGCCCGCTGCCGATTGCCTGTGATAGTAATCACACCTTTTGGGCCTGGCATCTTCAACTTCAGGTACACGTAACATTGACGGGCCATGAAACACGCATACGCCGGGCGGCCCAGAATCGCGTGGTACGCACTCTGGAAGTCCACCACCTCGAACGTCAGTTTCTCCTTGCGGAAGTTCTTGTCGGAGCCGAAGACGACGTCCAATGCGATCTGGCCGAGTGACTTGGCCTTTCTTCCAGGGACGACTCCATGGAATTGCATGCTGCTCTCGCTAAGTTTGGACATCGGAATGCCCATCCCCTTGAGAGTGTCAGCATACATGATGTTCAAGCCGCTGCCGCCGTCCATGAGGACTTTGCGCAGTCGGACTCCTTCCACCACCGGGTCAACGACCAGAGCCTGCTTCCCTGGGGTGGGTACGTGTGCTGGATGATCCGACTGGTCAAAGGTGATCGCAGTCTGAGACCATTTGAGGAACGTGGGATTGGTCGGGGTGGCCATGTTCACCTCCCTGTTCAGCAACTTCAGTCGACTCTTGCTTTCAACATCAGCAAAAATCATCAGTTTGGCATGGACTTGGGGGAACGGATCCTCCTTGTCCTCCTCATCCTGTTCATTGTCCTTTTCACTCGACTGCCCTTCGCCGAACCCCTGGATCAGGAGGCGACATTGCCGAGTGGTATGCTTCGGAAATATGGCGTTGACCTCTTCATCCATCTTCGTGTGGATTGGACATGGCTGGTCCAGGATGTGGTTTCCGAACTGCTTCTTCTTCGGGGTGAACTAAGCCTTCCCCTTGCCCTTGAACTTGGCATTGGTAACGGCTGCGGCCTCTGCCTGCGGAGTGGATGGAGCTTTCTGCTTCTGCTTTCGAGTGTTGTTCCCATCTCCGTCGGCGACTGCTTTGTGCTTGCCGCTACGAATGCGGTCCTCTTCTTCGCCATTTGCATAGCGTGCCGCTATCTCCATCATCTTGCTCATGGAGATGTCGCCTGTTCGACCAAACTTCAGGTACATATCTCTGTACCGCACGCCTTCCTTGAAGGCGCAGACTGCTTGGTGCTCTGTGACGTTCTCCACCGTGTGGTAGAGGGTTGTCCAACGCTGGATGAAATCGCGCAGGGGCTCATTCTGCTTCTGGACACAGTGCTGGAGCTCCACGAGACCAGCAGGGCGTTTGCACGTCCCATAGAAGGTCTTGATGAAGACTCGGGCCAGATCTGCCCAGCTATAGATGCTTGAAGGAGCCAACTGGTTCAGCCACGCTCGTGCCGAGCCGTCGAGCATCAGGGGGAGATGTTTCATGGCGACCTGGTCGTCTCCACCGCCGATCTGGACTGCCAATCGGTAGTCGTCCAGCCACGTTTCTGGCTTGGATTCTCGTGTAAACTTGCTGATCCCCGTCGCCAATCGGAAGTTGGGAGGGATGTCAGCTGAACGGATGGCTCGACTGAAACACTCGGGGCCAGAGACGATGGTCCTGCTTCCACTCGGACGGTCTATATCGTGACCATCGCGGTGGGCGCGGCCCGTGTCGACCCTCCTCTGGGTGATATATCCTCTTGCGTCAGGCCTTGGATCATAAGTGTCACCGACCGAACGCCGATCATCATGATGTCGGGGCCCGTAGGGCCCACCCCGTGGAGGGGTGCGTGAATGGCGACGATCTTCGGGATTCATGGAACGGCTGCCTCGCCTGTGTCGCTGATGAGAACCGGGGCTGTGAACTGACCGATGCGTGTTCGGGTGAACAGAACTATTGTGGATCCTGTTGTGTGACTGGGAGACCGCCGAATTTTGCTGCTGCGTCGTGTGCAGCAGGGCACGGATCTGCTCGATCCCTCGGCCAGCCTCTGAATCAGTCGGCTGGAGGGAATCGGCTATCTTGGCGGCGACAGCCAGGTTGAGGACGGGTGTGCGGAACACCTCCACGTTGTTGTGACGAGTGTGCCGACTGGCAGAACGGCGGGGCTGACGGCGAGCGCCGGATGTTTCGCCGACCTCGTGCTCGTTCCGGCCGGTCTGGCGGGGACTTTCATGGGAGTTGGCCATGTGCACTTCGGCTGCAGGCCCGCGACCCACGTACTCGGAAGGAAACTCAGTCGAAACTGAGTCCGAGCGCTGGGACGGTGGCGCAACTACAACCGACTCGAGGACCGCCACTTGTGAAGATGCGCTCTGGCGTACCTCGGCGTGTTGCACCCAGCGCTGCAGCCGCGGACGGCGAGACCGCTTGTTGCGGCGCGTGACGGGGGCGAAGGTCGACACCGGAGCCGACTGCTGGAGAAGAAGGATGCCGCGGGCGCCGGCATGGAAGTGTGTAGCCCCGCGACTGGGGAGCGCCTCGACGTCGAGAGGAGCATCCCGAAGCCATGCCGAATCGTCGGCGATGAAGGAGAGAGCGTCGAAGAGGATCTCATGACCCATGCACAAATCTCCACCGGACGACATGATGAAAAGATGTAGTCGCAAACTTGCCGAAAGTCGCTTAGACGCCTGCCCCACGGTGGGCGCCAACTGTCGTGGGTATAAGTCTGACAGTAGATGTGTAGGGTACGAAAGGATGGGCAGAGCCTTAGCTACGGCGAGGTTGTATGAGTTCAAGCCCCTCTACGGTGGAGGTAAAAGCCCTACGTCTCAGTGCTCTTGGGAGCTTGATGTCGAGTGGAATATGGATTACAGTGAATTGCTAACCCCTGCACCAGTGGGGAAGGGCGACTTATATAGAGTGCGCTGCCCTTCACAACGGTTAGGTGCACAGGGGTGGAGTAGTGGTGATTAAATGTCTATGTTACAAGTAATGTATGCCTTAAATGCTAATAAAGGTACATGAAAACGTATGACCGTTGCCCTCTAGGGGGGTTACGATGTACTGAGTGAAATCCAGTCGGTAAGTTTGATAAGCTCTGAATGCTCATCTCCGACTGGATGATGGAGGAATCGTCACCGACTGGATGATAGGAAGTCCTTAATTCAGTCGGAACTAACTAAGGGCCTTGTCCCTTATGAAGGGTAGTCCTTGGGTAGGACCTATAGGGCACGCCTATGACCCTACCCTAGGACTATAACCCCATCATCAGCCTTGCCATAAGTATGGCAGGCAGGTTTCAAAGTGATCCAGGAATGGAGCACTTGGCAGCGGTCAAGAATATTCTGAAGTACCTGAAAAGGACTAAGGAAATGTTTCTCATTTACGGAGGTGACGAAGAGATCGTCGTAAAGGGTTACGTCGATTCAAGCATCGACACTGATCCGAATGACTCTAAGTCACAAACGGGATATGTGTTTATTCTTAATGGGAGTGAGGTAAGCTGGTGTAGTTCCAAGAAGAGCGTCGTAGCTGATTATACATGCGAAGCAGAGTACATAGATGCCTCAAAGGCGGCTAAGGAGGGTTTCTGGATGAAGCAGTTCACGACTGATCTTGGAGTTGTGCCGAGCGCACTGGATCCAATAAATCTGTTCTGTGACAACACTCGTGCCATTGCTCTAGCCAAGGAACCAAGGTTTCACAAGAGGATCAGACATATAAAAACGACGCTTCAATGCCATCCGCGATTACATCAAGGAGGAAGACATAAATATTTGCAAAGTGCACACGGATCTAAATGTGGCAGACCCGCTGACTAAGCCTCTTCCATGAGCAAAACATGACCAACACCAGAACTATATGGGTGTTAAATTTGTTACATTGTAAATCACATAGAGATGTGATACTAGATTATTGACTCTAGTGCAAGTGGGAGACTGTTGGAAATATGCCCTAGAGGCTAATAAAAAATGTTATTATTATATTTCCTATTTCAAGATAATCTTTTATTATTCGTGCTATAATTGTATTGAATGGAAACATAATTACATGTGTGGATACATAGACAAAATATTGTCCGTAGTAAGCCTCTAGTTGACTGGCTCGTTCATCAAAGATGGTTAAGGTTTCCTAGCCATAGACAAGTGTTGTCACTTCATAACGGGATCACATCATTAGGAGAATGATGTGATGGACAAGACTAAAAACTATAAATGTAGCATGTTATCGTGTTATTTTGTTTCTATTGTCTTTTGCATGTTAAGTATGCATTCCTATGACCATGAGATCATGTAACTCACTGACACCGGAGGAATGCCTTATGTGTTTGAAACATCGCAACATTACTGGGTGACTATAAAGGTGCTCTACAGGTATCTCCGGAGGTGTCCGTTGAGTTGGCATGGATCAAGACTGGGATTTGTCACTCCGTGTGATGGAGAGGTATCTCAGGGCCCACTCGGTAATACAACATCACAAACAAGCCTTGCAACCAATGTGACTAAATAGTTAGCCACGGGATCTTGTATTACGGAACGAGTAAAGAGACTTGACGGTAACGAGATTGAAATAGGTATGGCGATACTGACGATCGAATCTTGGGCAATTAACATACCGAAGGACAAAGGGAATGATATACAGGATTCTGTGAATCCTTCACATAAAGGTTCAACCGATAAGATAATCGTAGAATATGTAGGATCCAATATGGGCATCCACGTCCCGCTATTGGATATTGGCCGGAGAATGTCTTAGGTCATGTCTACATAGTTCTCGAACTCGTAGGATGTGCACACTTAAGGTTCGGTGACATTTCAGTATGGTTGAGTTATAGGTGCTGGTGACCGAAGGTTGTTCGGAGTCCCGAATGAGATCCTGGACATCACGAGGAGCTCCAGAATGGTCCGTATGTAAATATTGATATATAGGAAGTCCTGTTTCGGTCACCGGAAAAGTTTCGGGCACATCGTTAGTGTACCGAGAGTGCCGGGGGACCACCGGGAGGGGTGTGATGACCCAAGAGCCTTATGGGCTGTGAGAGGAGGTGAACCAACCACTGGTGGGCTGGAGAAAGCCTCGCTCAAAATCCCATGCGGCTAGGAGTGGAGATAAAAGGCAAAAGTCCTTTAAAAGGAAAGGAAGGAGGAGGAGTCCCAAAGTAGTCCACCTCCCTTGTGGGAAGGTGGACTCTTCCTTGTAGGGTTCGGCCGACCCCTTCTCCTTCGAGCAGGGGCCAAGGCTTCCTCCTCTCCCCTACTCCTATATAGGGTTTTGAGACATAGAAATCAGCCACGTGTTGCCCTCTCTCTAGATTTATTTCTCCTCTAGTCTAGCTTCAACGGTGCTTAGGCGTAGCCCTGCTGGAATAGCTCCACCACCATCGTCGTCACGTTGTCGTGTTGCCGAGAACTCATCTACCTCTCCGCCCCTTGACTGGCACTCTCTTGCAATAGCTAGACGAATGCTGATTCTGTGACAACAAACCTTCCCTTGCAACGGCACCAGAAGAATGCTGCTAGCACTCCCCGGCAAAGAAACTAGAAGAATGTTGTTGATGGCCCACCAGCGCGTGGGTTCGCAGCAGTTTTCGAGGGTCGAGTACTCGACCCAAATTTCTTGATCGCCAAACAGGAGGTGAGAGAATACTCTCGAGTATTAGCAGCTGAATGTGTCAAATTCAACCACACCTGAAAGATTAGTATCTGCAAGCAAAGTAGTAACAGCAAAGTAGCGAGTAACGGCAGTGGCAAGGAACATCAGTAGTGACAGCAGTAGCAAGTAGCAACAGTAGCAAGCGACAGTAGTAGAAACAGTAGCAGCAGAGCAAGACAAGTAACAGCAGCAGAGCAAGACAAGTAACTGCAGCAGTAGGACAAACTCGTAGGCAATGGGTCGGTGATTTGTTTGGATAATATTCATCATGCAACAGTTATAACACGGAGAGATATGTGGCTAGCTCTCATTCGTCAATGTTATGTAGGCATGCATTCCGTGTGTGGTCATACGTGTTTAGGGAAAAGAACTTGCATGACATCTATTGTCCATCTATCCCGTGGCAGCGGGGTCCAAAAGGAAACTACGGGATATTAAGGTTCTCCTTTTAATAAAGAACCGGACCAACGCATTAGCACTTGGTGACCACATGAACTCCTCAAACTATGGTCATCATCGGGAGTGGTTCCGGTTATTGTCACTCCGGGGTTGCCGAATCATAACACATAGTAGGTAACTACAACTTGCAAGATCGTATCTAAAACACACATATATTGGTGACAACATAATAATTTCAGATCTGAAATCATGGAACTCGGACCCTACTGACAAGCATTAAGCATGGCAAAGTAGTAGCAACATCAATCTCAGAACATAGTGGATACTAGGGATCAATCCCCATCAAAACTAACTCGATTACATGATAGATCTCATCCTACTCATCACCGCCCAGCGAGCCTACGAATAGATTACTCACGAACGACGAAGAGCTTCATGGAATTGGAGAGGGAAGAAGGTTGATGATGACGATGTCGATGATTTCCCCTCTCCGGAGCCCAAAACGGACTCCAGATGTGCCCTCCAGATGAAGAACAGGTTGTGGCGGCGCCTCCATATCGCAAACGCGACGAAATCTTCTCTTTTTATTTTTTCTGGGACGAAAGTGAACTTATAGAGCTGAGATTGGGGGCAGCAGAGCCGTGTGGGCCCCATAAGCTTGCCCACCGCCACCAGGGCAGGTATTTTTCATATTTTCCAAAAATGTTCCCCGTAAATTTTCAGGACGTTCTGAGAACTTTGATTTCTGCACAAAAATAACACCAAGGCAATTCTGCTGAAAACAGTGTCAGTCCAGGTTAGTTCCATTCAAATCATGCAAATTAGAGTCCAAAACAAGGGCAAAAGAGTTTGGAAAAGTATATATGATGGAGACGTATCAACTCCCCCAAGCTTAAAACCTTGCTTGTCCTCAAGCAACTCAGTTGACAAACTGAGAGAGAAAGAAAAACTTTGACAAACTGTGTTTGATCTTGTTGTTGCAACTATGTCTAACTCATAACCCGAATTTCAGCAAGATCACAAGTTAACCACATAAGCAAGTGACACAAAGGTCTCGTGGTAAACTAATATCAATGGCATAATCAGCTAACGAGCAAATAATAATGAGTTTCAAATACCAAAACTTCAATCAAAACAAGCATGAGGCAATATGAATAGGTGGTATCTCGCTAGCTCTTTCTGAGACCGCAAAACATAAATGCAGAGCACTTTCAAAGATCAAGGGCTGACTAAACATTGTAATTCATAGCAACGAAGATCCAGTCATAGTCATACTCAATATCAATCAAAAGCAAAGCATAAAAATGACACAGGTGCTCTCTAATTGGTGCTTATATAAGAGGAGGATGACTGAACAGGAAAATAAATAGACATGCCCTTCGCAGAGGGAAGCATTGATTTGCAGAGGTGCCACAGCTCAAGCTTTGAAAATAGAGATAATAATTTTGGGTGGCATGCTTTCATTGCCAACGCAATGACCAAGAGTTCTCAATATCTTCCATGCTGCTCATGCTATAGGCGGTTCCCAAACAGAAAAGTAAAGTTTTAACTCCCCCACCACCAATCAATCACACTCCACGGCTAGCCGAATCCTCGGGTACCGTCCATACTAACATCAATCCGGGGGAAGTCTTGTTTTACAGTATGTTTTCGATTTAAGCGTGGAACTGGGCATTCCAATTACTGGCCCCTTTCTCGTGAATGACAGTGAATAAACACATGTCGAGGATAACACTCCTAGCATGGAAGATACCAATAGCCCCCTGTCACCACATGAGCGGTCCGGGCATGCAAAACAGATTATTTCTTGAAGGTTTAGAGAGTGGCACATGCAAATTTACTTGGAATGGCAGGTAGATACCGCAAATAGGTAGGTATGGTGGACTCTCGTGGAAAAACTTTTGGGTTTATGGAAGTGGATGCACAAGCAGTATTCTGCTTAGTACAAGTGAAGGCTAGCAAAAGACTGGGAAGCGACCAACTAGAGAGCGACAACACTCATCGAGATGCAATGAGTTTGACTAACATTAAATGCAAGCATGAACAAGATATAAATCACCATGAACACTAACATCATAGAGGCTATGTTGATTTTGTTTCAACTACATGCATGAACATGCGCCAAGTCAAGCCACTTGAAACATTCAAAGGAGAATACCATCCTATCATACTACATCATAGTCATCTCAAAATCTATGTTGGCATTCAAGACAAACCATTATAAACTCTCAGCTAATTAAGCCTGGCATCAGAAACTATGATCTCTAAGTTGTCATTGCAAACATGGTTCTCTCACAACAAAGCTGAATCTGGGTCTACAAGCTAGTCATATTTACAAAAACAAAATAGATAGAGTTCATACCAGCTTTTCAGTCTTAGTCACTTCATCATATATCATCATTAGTGCCTTTCATTTGCACGACTGAACGATGTGAACAATAATAATAGTGCTTGTGCAATGGACTAAGCTGAATCTGCAGGCAAACACAAAGGAGAAGACAAAGTAATATGGCTCTTTGAAAGCTAACAAGGTATGCATGCAAGAACCACTAAACATTGTAACCAATATCTTCTACCTTGACCCAAAGAAAAAGAAAACTATTTACACGGGAAAGCTCCCAACAAGCAAAAGAAGACAGAAAAATCTTTTTGGGTTTTCTCAAAAGGACACAAAACAAGAAAACAAGAAAACAAAAATAAACTAGCATGGATAATACAGTGGCAAAGTGTAAACACCGGCTAACAAAGTGAAAGCATAAGCATGAATGTAAAGTCGGTGAGAACACGTACTCCCCCAAGCTTAAGCTTTTGGCCTAGCTTGGTCTACTCCCATGAATGGTCCTGGCGAAACCCAAAATCATAATGGGTGTTATACGGGAGTGCTGCAGCCACTGCCTGAACAGCTGCCTCGCGAAGTCGAGCAGCCGTCGCCTCCCTCTCATACTCCTCTGCCTCTCCTATGGTTATGTAGTATCTTCGTTTTATCTGGAAGTCAAAGAAAGCAGGAGCAGGAAGGGTAATATTTAAAACACGCTATCGGTTAAATATCAAGTGGTATAGGAGGGATCCATGATCTCTCTCAAGGAACTGGTAGCGTGTTAGAGTGACACGATCAAGGTAGGCTGTACGGAGATGAGGGTCTTCTGAACGGATGGATACTCCAAGAAAACTTGTTAAGCGTGTAGCATAAACTCCACCAACGAAATCCCCCTCACTGGCATTTTTATTCAGCCTCCTTACTATTATAGCTCCCATATTGAAGCTCCCATCACCCGTTACTACGCTCTTAAGGATACTAAGGTCGGAAGCGCATAGACAATGTGCACCCTTGCCGTTAATGCACCTACCTATGAAGAGGGCAAAGTAGTGCAAGGCAGGGAAATGGATGCTTCCTATGGTGGCTTGCGTGATATCTCTCGTTTCTCCAACAGTTATACTGGAGACAAAGTCTCTAACCGAAGACTTAGAAGGATCATTAATACTACCCCCATCGGTTATCTTGCAAATCCTATTGAAATCCTCCAAATCCATGGCATAGGATTTATCGTACAGATCAAACAGTATGGATGAGTCACGACCAACTAAAAATTTAAATCTACGCATGAAAGAGGCAGTGAGCATAGCATACTGTTGACATTTATCTGAGAGGAATTCTTCTAACCCGGCATTGCGGACAAGTGTATCAACCTCATCCTTGAAACCTGCTTCGATCATAAACTCATTGGAAGGCCATTCACATGGTTGCACCGGTGTGTCCCTTAGTTGAAAAGGTTCGGGCTCCCGAAAAGAAAGACGGGGACCCTTCTTACTTGAGGAACCACCATGAAACTTCCTCCTGAACATAATTTCCTTTTGCTGAAATTTTTGAAGTTCAAGAGAAAAGTGAACGAAGACCAT
Source organism: Hordeum vulgare subsp. vulgare (assembly GCF_904849725.1). Lineage (NCBI taxonomy): Eukaryota > Viridiplantae > Streptophyta > Magnoliopsida > Poales > Poaceae > Hordeum > Hordeum vulgare. The sequence goes on from NC_058519.1 coordinate 510,294,772, forward strand.
CCATACCTTGTAGCAACTACTCCTACTAGTGCCTAGAGACCGTATCATGCGCTAAAACTACTTTGGACCAGCTAAAATCAACCTTTCTAGCTCAAGAACAGGGTCACCAAGGTAGGAAGAATACGCGAAAGATAAAGCACTAGAGCAAAAAACTAATTGGACCAATGGAGGAGTCACTTACCAAGGAGTAATTTCCCCAAAACAGTTCGGAGAATGGTGCTTTGAGCAAGGAGATCGAAAATCACAGCCAAATGAGCAAGAACACGGGTTTAAGCTGCGAAACAATTTTTTCTGGAGGTGGAAGAAGAGGCTCGGAGCTCGAATGAGTGGAGGGGGTCCCTCTGGGGCCCACAAGCTTGCTCTCCGCCACGAGGGGGTGGCGGTGGTAGGGCTTGTGGCCCACAGGTCTGGCCCCCAGGCCAGCTCTCAGGCCCAGTAGTTCTAAAAAATTCTAGAAAAAATCATACTAAATTTTCAGGACCATCGGAGAACTTTTATTTTCGAGGTATTTTTCTCCGGGACGCTAAAACAGAAAACAGGAAAAGCTAAACTAATTCCATTATTTTTATTCTAAGCAACCTACAGTGAAAGCTTGGAACAGAGGTTTGTGACTCCTCGATTCATCCATCTCATGGTCATCAAAAGAAATCCATCAATGGGGTTGATCAAATCCTCAAATCTCCCCAACAAGAGAGAATGGAGAATTTTCGAATAGCCACTAAGTCACCTCAATGGGGATATGTATCTCCCCAACAAACAAATCGTACTTCATCTTGACACGAGGAATAGGGCATTCAGAGCTCCCAATAAGAATCGATGAAGTCTTTTCGATAGCATTGATGCAATGTACTTGATATCGTTTCTTCGGAAAGTGCACTGTGTGCTCATTACCGTTGACATGGAAAGTGACATTGCCTTTGTTGCAATCTATAACAGCCCCTGCAGTGTTTAAAAAGGGTCTTCCGAGGATGATAGCCATGGTATCGTCCTCGGGAATATCCAAGATAACAAAGTCTGTTAAGATAGTGGTGTTAGAAACCTCAACAGGCACATCCTCGCAAATGCCGATAGGGAAAGCAGTTGATTTGTCGGCCATTTGCAAAGAAATTTCAGTAGGTGTCAACTTATCCAATTCAAGTCTACGATAAAGATAGAGCGGCATAACACTAACACCGGCTACAAGGTCACATAAGGCAGTTCTTACATAGTTTCCTTTAATGGAACAAGGTATAGTGGGCACTCCGGGATCACCAAGTTTCTTAGGAGTTCCACCTTTGAAAGTGTAATTGGCAAGCATGGTGGAGATCTCCAGATCTGGTATCTTTCGTTTATTGGTCACAATATCTTTCATGTACTTGGCATACAGAGACATTTTGAGCATATCAGTTAACCACATCTGCAGAAAGATGGGTCTTATCATCTCAACGAAGCGCTCAAAATCCTCATCATCCTTTTTCTTGGATGGCTTAGGAGGAAAGGGCATAGATCTTTGAACCCATGGCTCCCTTCCTTTACCATGCTACCTAGCAGTAAAGTCATTCTTATCGTATCTCTTAGGTTGTGGGTTATCAGGATTAACCGAAGGTTCAATCTCCACATCCTCATCATTGCTAGGTTGAGCATTATTATGAACATCACTGTCCATTTTGTCACCAGGTTCATGTTCATCACCAGATTGTGTTTCTGCATCAGACGCAGAAATATCATTAGGTTCTTCAGGTGAGACAGTATTTGGTGAACTGGCATGTAGGTTCCTATCATCCTTCTTCTTCTCCTTAGTATGACCGGGTGTATCAGCATTGATTCCTTGAGAATCTTGATCAATTATCTTAGGATGACCTTCAGGATACAAAGGTTCCTGAGTCATTTTGCCTCCTCTAGTAATGACTCTGACAGAGTTGTCATTTAATTCATTGAGCAGGTCATTCTGATCTTTAAGTACTTGGTCTACCTAAGTAGTAATCATAGAGGCATGTTTACTCAGAAGCTTCAGATCATTGACATTTCTGTCTACACAAGCACTTAAATGGCTAAGCATACGAGTACTTTGTTCCAAATGTCTGCTAACATAATCATTGAAACTCTGTTGTTTGGCAACAAAGTTGTCAAATTCATCAAAGCATAGGCTAGCAGGTTTGTCAAAAGGAATATCACTCTCATCAAACCTACGCAGAGAATTCACTTCTACTACCTGTATCGGGTTATCGAGACCATGGATCTCTTCAATAGGTGGTAGATTTTTTACATCTTCAGATCTAATGCCTTTCTCTTGCATAGATTTCTTGGCTTCTTGCATATCTTCGGGACTGAGGAATAGAATACCTATTTTCTTAGGAGTTGGCTTAGGAGGTGGTTCGGGAATAGTCCAAGCATTATCGTTGATCAAGATGTTATTCAGTAGGGTCTCAGCTTGTTCTACAGTTCGTTCCCTAAAAACACAACCGGCACAACTATCTAGGTGGTCTCTAGAGGCATCGATAAGTCCGTTATAGAGGATATCAAGTATCTCGTTCTTCTTAAGAGGGTGATCGGGCAAAGCATTATGTAGCTGGAGGAGCCTCCCCCAAGCTTGTGGAAGACTCTCTTCTTGGAGTTGAGCAAAGTTGTATATTTCCTGCAAGGCAGCTTGCTTCTTATGGGCAGGGAAATATTTCTCACAGAAGTAATAGACCATATCCTGGGGACTACTCACACATCGAGGAGCAAGAGAGGTGAACCAGGCTTTAGCGTCATCCTTTAGAGACAAAGGAAACAGCTTAAGGATATAGTAGTGGTGGATCTTCTCCTCATTAGTGAAAAGGGTGGCTATATCGTGTAGTTTGGCAAGAAAATCCTCAGCTATCTCTCCCTCCATAACGTAACCCTCAGGTATATCAGGCAATTCATATCTAGGAGAGCTAGATCTAGCAAGAGCAAAAGCAGGTTCTATCTCAATAGTATCGACAGTTTCAGAAGCATCACGAGCATTGGCAGTAATCTGGCAATATGAGCATCAAGGAATACCCCTAGTGGAACATCAGGCAAAGTAGTATCTCTAGTAGTATCAAGCATAGTATCATCAGGCATAGCATCTCTAGCATCATCAGGCAAAGCAGTATCAAGCATAGCATCTCTAGCAGTAGGTGGTGTCGCAAATTTACTCATAACTGAAGGTGAATCAAGTGCAGAGCTAGATGGCAGTTCCTTACCCCCCCCCCCCTCGTAGTTGAGGGCAAGACTTTGGTTTTTGGATCCTTCAGATTCTTCATAGTGATCAGCAGATATAAATCTCAAGTGATTCAGAGAATATAGCAATACATCCCCAGCAACGGCACCAGAAAAATGCTAACTAGAACTCTCTGGCAATAGCTAGACGAATGCTAATTCTGTGACAACAAACCTTCCCTTGCAACGGCACAAGAAGAATGCTGCTAACACTCCCCGGCAATGGCGCCAGAAAAATGCTGACTGACACTCTCTAGCAATAGCTAGATGAATGCTGATTCTGTGACAACAAACCTTTCCTTGCAACGGCAGCAGAAGAATGCCGCTAGCACTCCCCGGCAACGAAACTAGAAGAATGTTGTTGATGGCCCACCAGCGTGTGGGTTCGCAGCAGTTTTCGAGGGTAGAGTAGTTGACCCAAATTTGTTGATTGCCAAACAGGAGGTGAGAGAATACTCTTGAGTATTAGCAGCTGAATGTGTCAGATTCAACCACACCTGAAATATTAGTATCTGCAAGCAAAGTAGTAACACCAAAGTAGCGAGTAACAACAGTGTCAAGGAACAGCAGTAGTGACAACAGTAGCAAGTAGCAACAGTAGCAAGCGACTGTAGTCGCAACAATAGCAGCAGAGCAAGACAAGTAACAGCAGCAGTAGGACAAACTCGTAGGCAATGGGTCGGTGATTTGTTTGGATGATATTCATCATGCAACAGTTATAACACGGAGAGATATGTGGCTAGCTCCCGTTCATCAATGTGATGTAGGCATGCATTCTGTGTGTCGTCATACGTGCTTAGGGAAAAGAACTTGCATGACATCTATTGTCCATCCCTCCCGTGGCAGCGGGGTCCAAATGGAAGCTACGGGATATTAAGGTTCTCCTTTTAATAAAGAACCGGACCAACGCATTAGCACTTGGTGAACACATGAAATCCTCAAACTATGGTCATCACCGGGAGTGGTTTCGGTTATTGTCACTCTAGGATTGCTGGATCATAACACATAGTAGGTAACTACAACTTGCAAGATCGGATCTAAAACACACATATATTGGTGACAACATAATAATTTCAGATCTGAAATCATGGCACTCGGGCCCTTGTGACAAGCATTAAGCATGGCAAAGTAGTAGCGACATCAATCTCAGAACATAGTGGATACTAGGGGTCAATCCCCATCAAAACTAACTCGATTACATGATAGATCTCATCCTACTCATCACCGCCCAGTGAGCCTACGAATAGATTACTCACGAACGACGAAGAGCTTGCTGGAATTGGAGAGGGAAGAAGGTTGATGATGACAATGGAGACGATTTTCCCTCTCCGGAGCCCAAAACGGACTCCAGATCTGCCCTCCAGATGAAGAACAGGTTGTGGCGGCGCCTCCATATCGCAAACGCGACGAAATCTTCTCTTTTTTATTTTTTCTGGGACGAAAGTGAACTTATAGAGCTGAGATTGGGGGCGGCAGAGCCGTGTGGGCCCCACAAGATTGCCCACCGCCATCAGGGGGGTGGCGGTGGCAGGGCTTGTGGCCCACTGGCCCACCCCCTCAGGTGGATCTTTGCACAGGTATTTTTTGTATTTTCCAAAAATGTTCCCCGTAAATTTTCAGGACGTTCTGAGAACTTTGATTTCTGCACAAAAATAACACCAAGGCAATTCTGCTGAAAACTGCATCAGTCCAGGTTAGTTCCATTCAAATCATGCAAATTAGAGTCCAAAACAAGGGCAAAAGAGTTTGGAAAAGTAGATATGATGTAGACCTATCACCCCTCTTGCTTGATCAAGAAGGCGGAGATCATCGCCGAGCTGTACGTGTGCTGAACGCGGAGGTGTCATCCGTTTGGCGCTAGATTGGGACGGATCGTGGGACGGCTGTGATTTAGATCGCGAAAACGTTCCACTACATCAACTGTGTTTCTTAACGCTTCCCGCTTAGCGGTCTACAATGGTATGTGGATCCGATCTCCCCTCTCGTAGATGATCATCACCATGATAGGTCTTTCGTGTGCGTAGGATACTTTTTGTTTCCCATGCAATGTTCCCCAACAAGCCTCGACCATAGAAAACCCGTGATCTCCTCGGATTCCTTAGTCAAAAACCTCAACCTTGAGATAGCCCAAAGTATCCTCGGAATTCTGATGCATAAGACACCTCGAGGAGGTGAAGACAAATCCAGCAAGACCGCCCGACGCGTCGAGAACCCGATAGGAGCCGCGTATCTCGTTCTCGGGACACGGCTGGATGGGACTAGCTATGGGGAAAACCAATCCTCTTGTTTCCTCGCGGTGGCCCCACAGGCAGCCCGTTTGGACCAACACTCATGAGGAGCACTAGCCCGAGTTGTTGATTAAGTATCCTCCCGGTAGCTATTACCTATGCTTTTATTATTTAGTTGTTAGCAAATTGAGTACCAAAGCTGGGTCTTGCCAGACAAGTCTTAACCAAAACGAGTTATCAAGGGGGCCCATAACAACCCCAAGTGTGTTAGGAGCGTTCAATATGGAACATAAGACATGCAGCCGAAACTAAGGCGGCAAAAGCGGAACAAAACACCGAACAAAAGGCCAAGCCTTTCGCCTTTTCCAAGTATATAGGTGTATTAAATTAAATAGCAGTAATAAGATGATAATCAAAAGCCCATGTTAACACATGGATCTGCGTGCACATGCATCTACCAATGCTATAAGAGGGTTGAGAAAGCGCTACCTTAGCCAATCAATATTTGCTAGGTTGAGGAGGGTTAGAGGCTTTTCATGAAAATGTTTGGAGGCTATTTATTGAGTTGGTAGGCAGTGATAGTTAGCGAAGGAAATGAGTCAACTAAGCACAACTAAATTAGTAATGATATCAAGGTCACGGTCATCTTGTGAAAGGACGTGGATGTCGCCTAGATGGGGGTGAATAGGCGCTTTAAAATAATTACGGTTTAGACTTGAACAAATGCGGAATAAAACTAATGTTTAATTTTTCAAGCACAAAACCTAAAATAACTAGGCTCACCTATGTGCACCAACAACTTATGCTAAGCAAGATAAACAACTAAGTGATAGCAAGATATATGACAAGAAACAATATGGCTATTACAAAGTAAAGTGCATAAGTAAAGGGTTCGGGTAAGAGATAACTGAGGCACGCGGAGACGGCGATGTATCCCAAAGTTCACAACCTTGCGGATGCTAATGTCCGTTTGGAGCGGTGTGGAGGCGCAATGCTCCCCAAGATGCCACTAAGGCCACCGTAATCTCATCACGCCCTCGCACAATGCAAGTTGTCGTGATTCCACTAAGGGACCCTTGAGGGCGGTCACCGAACTCGTACAAACAAGGTTGGGGCAATCTCCACAACCTAATTGGAAGCTCCCAACAACACCACAAAGCTTCACAACAATGACATATGGCTTCGAGGTGACCACAAATGCTTGGGGCAATCTCCACAACTTAATTGGAGACCCCGACGCTTGCCCGGAGCTTTACACCACAATGATTGAGCTCCGACACACCACCAAGCTTCTAGAAGTACCAAGTATCCAAGGGTAATAAGCTTCTCAACTTATCACTTCCACGTATCACCGTGGAGAACTCAAACTGATGAAACTAATTCAATGGCAAGAACACACGAAGTGGTCAAGTCCCTCACACTCAAATCCCTCCACAACAACAAAATCTATGGAGAAATATGAGAGGAAGAACAAGGAGCTTACAAAGAACTCCAAGATCAAGATCCAAGGGGTTCCCCTCACATAGAGGAGAAAGTGATTGGTGGAGATGTGGATCTAGATCTTCTCTCTCTTTTCCCTCAAGAACTAGCAAGAATCATTGGACGGATTGAGAGTTAGCAAGCTCTAAGAAGGTCAACAATGGGGGAAGAACACGAGCTCAACAGATAGATCAGGTACAATGGGGAAGAAGACCTCCTTTATATAGTGGGGGAAAGAATTCAACCGTTACCCCCACTCACAACCCGACCGGGGCGGTACTACCACTGCCAGAACGTCCGAGGGAGCGGTACTACCGCCCGGGAGCGGTACTACCGCTCGCACCAGGAGCGATACTACCGTTGGATACTGAAACTGCCATAACTTTCGCATAAGAACTCCGAATCGAGCAAACTCAATCTTGTTGAATTCACAACGACAAGAGCTATCCAACAGCGACATAAAATCTTGAGAACATGCAATTATGAAAATGCCAATGATATGGAGATGTGAGACCTCTATGAATGAAGAACCGGCAAAAACTTCCAACATCGAAAACATCATAGAAGATGCATTTGGACTCCGTTTTCGATGAGCTCGAGCTTGTCATGAAGATGACCATAAGCTCTAAAACTGAGAAGGAGAAACGCAAAACAAGAACCAAGATATGATGCAAGTATGCAAATGCTTTGAGCTCTCAACGAACGATACGATCAAGCTACTCACTTGAGAGCCCCCCTTGAGAGTACGGCAAACTATTCTATAATAGAAAAACCTATCAAGGGCAAACCTATACCTTGCACCTACTCCTCTTGAGCTAGATGATGATGATCTTGGCTTCCTAAAGATGGACCACCTTTCTTGATTGCTCCCCCATACTCACTATGGGTGAGCCACTCTTCAGCACATTCTTCACAAGTCCATTGCCACCACAATGGACGACAAGCTTCAAGCATGATATCTTCGTGATGCTCCACCTGAACTTGCACATCGCAATTTTGATGACGATCACCACTTGATGTCATCCTTCATAGGTTTAATGAGATCTTCCTCTTGACGCAAACCCATGGAAACACACCTAACCCCACATAGAACTCTCACGAAGACATGGGTTAGTACACAAAAGCGTTATGGAAAATGCTTACCATACCATGGGATCACTTGATCCTTCTCGGTACATCTTGTACGCTTTGTGTGTTGATCATCTTGATTTACTCTCTGCTTAGTCTTGAACAACCTAGTGTGTTTATGACCAATCTTTGGATGATACTTTGAATACCACCTTGGTCATCATATAAACTCCTTGAAACCAACAGATGAACTTCAATAAGTGCCTATGGATAAATCCTTCGAATATAACTTAAGGCAACCATTATTCCATAGGGATTGTCATAAATTACCAAAACCACATATGGAGAAATATGCTCTAACATCTTGCATGTTGGTTCTTCTGACAGGTACATCTCTTGCTCTTCAGGAACATACTCAACGTGATCCTCGCACTCATTCTCATCTTCCCTTGCTACCCAAAGAAAATGCACATCCAATGAACACACGGCAAGGTGCAATGCTTCATACAACATGATGCATGAGTGTGGGTATGAAAGGAGCATGGCAATGCTAACTAGTCCCCTTTCACATGCATTTATTAAGTTGTTAGCATTCTGTACAGAACCTCAAGTTTAATTATTTGGAAATGCATGAACATGGCATGAATGGATGCATCATGAGAAAACGATGCAAAAAAAACATATAAGGAACGTCGCAAAACGAGCTACGGATCTCTCGAAAACCAAAAACAAGAAATGGAAGGCAACAATGATTAAACAACAATGAGAGGGATATATGGGCATTTTATTGGCACTCCAAGTATGCCTATGGATTGGGCACGAAATTCCAGGTGGAATAGACCTAAATATCATGCAAAACAAAGTAGTACAACTCTCACAAAGCACAAAACATCTTAGCAACCAATCTGTCCACAAACAGGAGCATACCACTTTGATCCAATGAAAACTAGTAGCTACAGCTACTCAACAAGTTCAACCAAGACATGAATATGAAGTTATCGGAGTGCACGACAATACCTAACTAACATCAACATGGATAGGTTCATGAAACAATGGCAAGCAAGCTCCCAACATGGCAAGAAATATCAGACATTAGGACTTAGTGAAAATCTCTGTTTGCACTCGCAGTTTTTAACATGTTGACATGTTGACACCAACAAAACTCAACTATACAGCAAGTTTCATCGCATGAAATTTAACATGATGAAATAGGTCAACAACTACTACAAAACACTCTCACTAAGCATGAGCTGAAACATCACCGAATTTATGGTAGGATCCCCTAAACATGGCATGAAAATAACAACAGATTTCCAAACTTATCCAAATTTCACCAGGAGAATTACAACAGTTTATAAAATCATAGCATATTTGACAAGAAAATACTCTAAGATGCAAAACCTATTTGGCAAGGTGATGGCGCCATTTAATAGAGGGAAAGAAGCACTATAATTCATGGCATTGGACTAACCACAAACAACAACATATTCATGAAAATCATCTAGACAATATAGCAACAAAATAACCACATTCTATACTTAGAAATATTTGAGCATGTGAAATCAGCAACATTATCATAGCATGTTTATATCAAGAAACCCACAAATCCACAAGCTTATCATGGCACAGAAAATTACCAGAGCCTAGTACCCGCAAAAGACTAGCACATTCATGCTGACAAGTTCATCATATCAAGAAAGAATTAAATCATGTGAAAAAGACAAAATGACATCTTAACACAAAATGAAATTTTACAAAGTTTCTCCAATGGCAAAACTAATTGCACCATTGGAATCACTGGATTTTTCTACCGCAAATCCATATGTCATACCCCCTATGTTACTGCATAAAAACACCACACAATTCAATTCAAAAAATTGCCAAGGTTCACCTATGACTTGGGCTATTACAAGGTCGAACCGCCGTCCTATTGAACTTGCCTTTTAGCTTTTGTGGAACTCTATTGTCACAAAGAATGCCAGAAGCTTGGTACCACTTCATCCATCCGACTTTAATTCGATGGTTCACATCTTGATCGATATCATCGTCCTTCTGCACCATTGACCACAAATATCGAAAAGTTGTCCTTCTGAGGCACCACCTGCCCATCGAGGCTAACCTCCTCCTCCTCCTCCTCCTCCTCGTGCCTAGTAGTATTGAAACTACACTTCATGTACTCGGTTTTAGTTCCACTAAGTCTAAACCCTTTCGATTCCAAGGTTTGCTCCATAGCTCTAACTTCCTTTTAACCCCCATCCCACTATCACCGACTAGCACCACATCGTTTGCAAAGAGCATACACCATGGTTTATATTCTTGTGTATCCCTTATGACCTCATCCATCACCAAGGCATAAATATAAGGGCTCAAAGCCGACCCCTGGTGGAGTCCCATTTCAATCAGGAAGTCATCAGTGTCGCCATCACTTGTTCGAACACTTATCACAACATTATCGTACATGTCCTTGATCAGGGTAATGTACTTTGCTCGGACATTGTGTTTCTCCAAGGCCCACCACATGACATTCCGCGGTATTTTATCATAGGCCTTCTTGAAGTCAATCAACACCATATGCAGGTCATTCTTTTGCTCCTTGTATCTATCTATAAGTTGTCGTACCAAGAAAATAGCTATCATGGTCATGTTGGAAATATGCCCTAGAGGCAATAATAAAGTGGTTATTATTATATTTCCTAGTTCATGATAATTTTCTATTATTCATGCTAGAATTGTATTAACCGGAAACCGTAATACATGTGTGAATATATATATATATATCACAATGTGTCCCTAGTGAGCCTCTAGTTGGCTAGCTTGTTGATCCATAGATGATCATGGTTTCCTGATCATGGACATTGGATGTCATTGATAAAGGGATCACATCATTGGGGAATTGTGTGATGGACAAGACCCAATCCTAAGCATAGCACTAGATCGTGTTGTTCATCTACTAAAGCTTTTCTAATGTTAAGTATCATTTCCTTAGACCATGAGATTGTGCAACACTCGGATACCGTAGGAGTGCTTTGGGTGTATGAACCGTCACAACGAAACTGGGTGATTATAAAGGTGCACTACAAGTATCTCCGAAAGTGTGTGTTGGGTTGTATGAATCGAGACTGGGATTTGTCACTCCGTGTGACGGAGAGGTATCTCTGGGCCCACTCGGTAATCCATCATCATAATGAGCTCAATGTGACTAAGGAGTTAGCTATGAGATGATGTGTTACGGAACGAGTAAAGAGACTTGCCGGTAACGAGATTGAACAAGGTATAGGGATACCGACGATCGAATCTCGGGAAAGTATCATACCGGTAGACAAAGGGAATTGCATACGGGATTGATTGAATCCCCGACATCGTGGTTCATCCGATGAGATCATCGAGGAACATGCGGGAACCAACATGGATATCCAAACCCCGTTGTTGGTTATTGACCGGAAAGGTGTCTCGGTCATGTTTGCATACTTCCCAAACCCGTAGGGTCTACACACTTAAGGTTCGATGATGCTAGGGTTATAGGTAAATAGTGTACGTGGTTATCAAAGGTTGTTCAGAGTCCCGGATGAGATCCCGGACGTCACGAGGAGTTCCGAAATGGTCCGGGGGTAAAGATTCATATATAGGAAGTGAAGATTTGGTCGCTGGAAGTGTTTCGGGCGACACCGGTAATGTACCGGGACCATCAGAAGGGTTCCGGGGGTCCACCGGGAAGGGCCACCAACCCTAAGCTGCTACATGGGCCAAGAGTGGATGGGAACCAGCCCTAGGTGGGCTGGTGCGCCACCACTATGGGCCCAAGGCGCAACAAGGGGTGGAGGGGGCCAAACCCTAGGCATGGGAGGTCACCTTGGGCCTGAAGGCCCACCCTAGGGCGCCTCCACCACCTTGGTCGCCGCCCCAAAGCCATCTAGGGCTGCCGCACCCTTAGGGTGGGAAACCCTAAGGGCGGGCACCCTCGTCCCTCTCCTCCTATATATAGTGAGGGTTTGGGGGCTGATTTGAGACAACTTCTCTCTCTCTCTCTTGGCGCAGCCCTACTCCTCCTCCTCGTCATCCTCCGTAGTGCTTGGCGAAGCCCTGTCGGAGTACCACGCAGCTCCACCGTCACCGCGCCCTCATGCTGCCGGAGCTCTCCCTCAACCTCTCCTACCTCATTGCTAGATCAAGGCGTTGGAGATGCTATCGGGTTGCACGTGTGTTGAACGCGGAGGCACCATTGTTTGGTGCATAGATCAGAATCCACCATGATATGAATCGATGCGAGTATGACTCCATCAACCGCATTCTAGCAACGCTTCCGTGTAGCGATCTTGAAAGGTATGAAGATGCTCTGCTCCTTTGCTCATTGTTGGTTTCTCCTAGATAGATCCTTGGTATGGCGTAGGATTTTTTGAAATTACTACGTTCCCCAACAGTGGCATTAGAGCCAGGTTCTATGCACGAGTAGAACACAAAAGTTGTGGGCGCTGTTTTGTCAACTGCTTGCCGTTACTAGTCTTATCTTGATTCGGCGACATTGCGGGATGAAGCGGCCCGGACCGACTTTACACGTACTCTTACGTGAGACTGGTTCCAATGACCGACATGCGGTTGTTGCATAAGGTGGCTAGCGGGTGTCTGTCTCTCCCACTTTAGTCGGATAGGATTCGATGAGGAGGGTCCTTATGAAGGGTAAATATCATTAGCATATCAATGTTGTGGCTATCACGTACGTAAGAAGCATTCTTGCTAGAAACGCTAATCAGCCATGTAAAACTTACAACAACAATTAGAGGACGTCTAACTTGTTTTTGCAGGGTATGCTATGTGATGTGATATGGCCAAAAGGATGTGATGTTACATATGTGATGTATGAAATTAATCATGTTCTTCTAATAGGATTCACGACTTGCATGTCAATGAGTATGACAACCGGCAGGAGCGATAGGAGTTGTCTTAATTTATTGTATGAGATGCAACGCCATGTTGATTACTTTACTTTATCGCTAACGGTTAGCTATAGTAGTAGAAGTAATAGTTGGCGTGACGACTTCACGGAGACACAATGATGGAGATCATGGTGTCATGCCAGTGACAATGATGATCATGGTGCCCCGAAGATGGATATCAAAGGAGCAAGATGATATTGGCCATATCATGTCACTATATGATTGCATGTGATGTTTATCATGTTTTTATCTTATTGCTTAGAATGACGGTAGCAAAGATAAGATGATACCTCATTAAAATTTCGATATATGTATTCCCCTAAGTGTGCACCGTTGTGAAGGATCGTTGTCTCGAAGCACCACGTGATGATCGGGTGTGATAGATTCTAACGTTCGCATACAACGGGTGTAAGCCAGTTTACACACGCAAAACACTTAGGTTGACTCGACGAGCCTAGCATGTATATACATGGCCTCTAATATGGGAGACCGAAAGGTTGAACATGAGTCATATGGTTGATACGATCAGCATGGAGATGCTCACCAATGATGACTAGTCTGTCTCACGTGATGATCGGACACGGGCTAGTCGACATGGATCATGTAACATTTGGATGACTAGAGGGATGTCGATCTAAGTGGGAGTTCATTAGTAATTTGATTAGATGAACTTAATTATCATGAACTTAGTCTAAAATTGTCTTTAAAAATATTGTAGATCCAATGGCCAACGCAAATGTCTCATTCCACTTCAACGCGTTCCTAGAGAAAACCAACCTGAAAGATGATGGGAGCAACTATGCGGATTGGGATTGTAAGTTAAAGCTCATCCTCGCTGCTTCCAAGAAGGCATGTGTCCTTAATGCACCGCTAGGTGATCCTGCCATTCCCGCGGCAGACGAGGACGCTAGGAACGCCTGGCAGTCGCGGAGTGATGACTACTCTCTCGTTCAGTGTGGCATGCTTTACAGTTTAGAACCGGGGCTCAAAAGGCGTTTTGAGAAACACGGAGCATATGAGATGTTCGAGGAGATGAAACTTGTTTTTCAAACTCATGCCCGGGTCGAGATATATGAAGTATCCGACGATTTCTTTAGCTATAAGATGGAGGAGAATAGTTTTGTCAGTGAGCACATACTCAGAATATCTGGGTTGCACAACCGCTTGACTCAGTTGGGAGTTGAACTTCCGGATGATGCGGTCATTGACAGAATCCTCCAATTGCTTCCACCTAGATATAAAGTCTTTGTGATGAATTACAACATGCAAGGGATGGAAAAAACTATTCCCGAGTTGTATTCAATGCTGAAATCTGAGGAGGTAGAAATCAAGAAAGAACATGAAGTGTTGATGGTGAATAAGACCACCAATTTCAAGAAAGGGAAGGGTAAAAAGAACTTCAAGAAAGACGGCAAAGAAGTTGGCATGCCCGGTAAACCAGTTGCCGAGAAGAAGCCAAAGAAAGGACCCAAGACTGAGACTGAGTGCTATTACTACAAGGGAACCGGTCACTCGAAGCGAAATTTCCCTAAGTACTTAGCAAACAAGAAGGTCGGCAACGTCAAAGGTATATGTGATATACTTGTTATTGATGTGTACCTTACCAGCGCTCGTAGTACCTCCTGGGTATTTGTTACCGGTGTTGTTGCTCACATTTGCAACTCTAAACAGGAACTGCGGAACAAGAGTAGGCTGGCTAAGGACGACTTGACGATGCACGTCGGGAATGGATCCAAGGTCGATGTGATCGCCATCGGAACGCTACCTCTACATCTACCTTCGGTATTAGATTAAAACCTTAATAATTGTTATTTAGTACCAGCTTTGAGAATGAACATTGTATCGGGATCTCGCTTGATGCAAGATGGCTACTCATTTAAATCTGAGAATAATGGTTGTTCTATGAGTGGTATGTTTTATGGTCATGTCCTGCTAGTCAATGGTTTATTCCTGGTTAATCTCGATCGTGATGTTACACATATTCATAGTGTGAGTACCAAAAGATGTAAGGTTGATAATGATAGTCCCACATACTTGTGGCACTGCTGCCTTGGTCATATCGGCGTAAAGCGCATGAAGAAACTCCATAAAGATGGACTTTTGGAGTCACTTGAATTTGAATCATTTGACACATGTGAACCGTGCCTCATGGGCAAGATGACCAAGACTCTGTTCTCCGGAACAATGGAGAGAGCAACCAACTTGTTGGAAATAATACATATTGATGTATGTTGTCCAATGAGCGTTGAGGCTTGCGGTGGCTATCGTTATGTTCTCACACTCACTGATGGTTTAAGTAGATATGGGTATGTCTACTTAATGAAGCACAAGTCTGAAACCTTTGAAAGGTTCAAGGAATTTCAGAGTGGGGTGGAGAATCAATGTGACAAGAAAATAAAGTTTCTACGATCTGGTCGTGGAGGAGAATATTTGAGTCACGAGTTTGGCACGCACCTAAGGAAATGTGGAATTGTTTCACAACTCACGCCGCTTGGCACGCCGCAGCGTAACGGTGTGTCTGAACATCGTAATCACACTTTATTGGATATGGTGCGATCTATGATGTCTCTTACCGATTTACCGCTACATTTTGGGGATATGCATTGGAAACTGCCGCATTCACTTTAAATAGGGCACCATCTAAATCTGTTGAGACGACATCGTATGAATTATGGTTTGGCAAGAAACCTAAGATGTCGTTTCTGAAAGTTTGGGGCTGCGATGCTTATGTGAAGAAACTTCAACCACAGAAGCTCGAATCTAAAGCGAAAAATGTGTCTTCATAGGACACCCTAAGGAAACTATCGGGTACACCTTCTATCTAAGATCTGAAGGCAAAATATTTGTTGCCAAGAACGGATCCTTTCTAGAGAAAGAGTTTCTCTCGAAAGAAGTAAGTGGGAGGAAAATAGAACTTGATGAGGTAAATGTACCTCCTCTCGAACCGGATAGTAGCGCAGCACAAGAAAATGTTTCTAAGGCGCCTCCACCGGCTTGAGAAGAAGTTAATGATGATGATCATGATACTTCAGATCAAGTTGCTATTTAAACTCGAAGGTTGACAAGAGTACATTCTGCACCAGAGTGGTACGACAACCCTGTCATAGAAACCATGTTGTTGGACAACAGTGAACCTTCGAACTATGAAGAAGCGATGGCGGGCCCAGATTACAACAAATGGCTTGAGACCATGAAATCCAAGATAGGATCCATGTATGAGAACAAAGTGTGGACTTCGGTGGACTTGCTCGATGATCGGAGGGCCATAGAAAATAAATGGACCTTTAATAAAAAAGACTAACGGGGATGCTAATGTGACCATCCATAAAGCTCGACTTATCACTAAGAGTTATCGACAAGTTCAAGGGATTGGCTACGATGAGACCTTCTCACCCGTAGCGATGCTGAATTCGGTACGAATCATGTTAGCAATTGCCGCATTTTATGATTATGAAATCTGGCAAATGAACGTTAAAACGGCATTCCTGAACGGTTTTCTTAAGGAAGAATTGTATATGATACAGCCGGAAGGTTTTGTCAATCCTAGCAATGCTAACAAGGTATGCAAGCTCGAGCGCTCCATCTATGGGCTGGTGCAAGAATCTCGGAGTTGGAACATTCGCTTTGATGAGGTGATCAAAGCGTTTGGGTTTGTACAGATTTATGGAGAAGCATGTATTTACAAGAAAGTGAGTGGGAGCTCTGTAGCATTTCTCATATTATATGTGGATGACATAATGTTAATGGGAAATGATATAGAACTATTGGAAATCATAAAGGCCTATTTGAATAAGAGTTTTTCAATGAAGGGCCTTGGAGAAGTTGCTTACATATTAGGCATCAAGATCTATAGAGATAGATCGAGACGCCTCATAGGTATTTCACAAAGCACATACCTTGACAAGATATTGAAGAAGTTCAATATGGATAAGGCTAAGAAGGGTTTCTTGCCTGTATTACAAGGTGTGAGGTTGAGTACGACTCAACGCCCGACCACGGCGGAAGATAGAGAAAATATGAGTACCGTCCCCTATACTTCAGCCATAGGCTTTATCATGTTTGCCATGTTGTGTACCAGACCTCATGTGAAACTTGCCATAAGTTTGGTAGGGAGGTACCAGAGTGATCCAGGAGTGGATCACTGGATAGCGGTCAATAATATCCTAAAGTACCTGAAAAGGACTAAAGATATGTTTCTCGTTTGTGGAGGTGTCGAAGAGCTCGTCGCAAAGGGTTACGTCGATGCTAGCTTCGACACAGATCCGGATGACTCCAAGTCACAAACCGGATATGTGTATATTTTGAATAATGGGGCAGTCAGCTGGTGCAATTGCAAGCAAAGCGTCGTGGCGGCATCTACATGTGAAGCGGAGAACATAGCTGCTTCAGAAGTAGCACAGGAAGGAGTTGCTACGACAACAAAAGTCCTTCCCCGGTAGCGCCAGGAATTCTTCTTGCTACTTCTCTTGCTTGCGTCGGTTTTTCCCTTGAAGAGGAAGGGGTGATGCAGCACAAGAGCAGTAAGTATTTCCCTCAGTTTGAGAACCAAGGTATTAATCCAGTAGGAGAATCTCGTCAAGTCCAGAGTACCTGCACAAACACAAAGAGCTTGCACCCAACGCTATAAAGGGGTTGTCAATCCCTTCAAGATTGATAGCAAAGTGCGATCTGAAGGCGGAAAGTGCAACTAAGAAAAAGTGTAAGGCTGAAAATATGGTGTGGAGTAGACCCGGGGACCATAGTGTTCACTAGAGGCTTCTCTCAAAATAGCAAATATTACGGTGGGTGAACAAATTACTGTCGAGCAATTGATAGAACCGCGCAAAGTCATGACGATATCTAAGGCAATGATCATACATATAGGCATCACGTCCGAGACAAGTAGATCGATACTTTCTGCATCTACTACTATTACTCCACACATCGACTGCTATCCAGCATGCATCTAGTGTATTGAGTTCATGACGAACAGAGTAACGCCTTAAGCAAGATGACATGATGTAGAGGGATAATCTCAAACCAATGATGAAAACCCCATCTTTTTACCCTTGATGGCAACAACATGATGCGTGCCTTGCTACCCCTTCTGTCACTGGGTGAGGTCACCGCACGGTATGAATCCAAAACCAAGCACTTCTCCCATTGCAAGAATCATAGATCTAGTTGGCCAAACAAAACCCACAACTCGAAGAGAATTACAAGGATATGAAATCATGCATAAGAGAGATCAGAAGACACTCAAATAAGAATCATAGATAATCTGATCAAAAATCCACAATTCATCGGATCTCGACAAACACACCGCAAAATAAGATTACATTGGATAGATCTCCATGAAGATCATGGAGAACTTTGTATTGAAGATCCAAGAGAGAGAAGAAGCCATCTAGCTACTAGCTATGGACCCGTAGGTCTATGGTGAACTACTCACGCATCATCGGAGAGGTCATGGTGTTGATGAAAAATCCCTCCGTGTCCGAATCCCCCCTCTGGCAGGGCACCAGAACGTGCCCCAGATGGGATCTTGCGGAGACAGAAGCTTGCGGCGGCGGAAAAGTACTTTCGATGATCTCTTGTTTTTTTCTGGGATTTTAGGGAATATATAGGCGCAAAACCTAGGGCAGAGGTGGCCCAGGGAGCCCACAAGCCAGGGAGGCGCCCCCTGGCCGCGCCATGAGGGCTTGTGGGGTCCCTACAGGCCCCTGCCCTGATTCTCCGGCTTCCCGATCTTTTTCTGTTTCAGAAAAATCTTTTTGCCAGTTTCATTCTGTTTGGACTCCGTTCAAAATCCTCCTGTGAAAGGGGTCAAAAACATGGAAAAAACAGGAAATGGCACTTAGCACTGGGTTAATAAGTTAGTCCCAAAAAATATATAAAAGGCATGCAAAACATCCGAAGTTTGACAAGATAATAGCATGAAACCATCAAAAATTATAGATACGTTGGAGACGTATCAAGCATCCCCAAGCTTAACTCCTGCTCGTCCTCGAGTAGGGAAGTGATAAAGAATGAATTTTTGATGTGGAATGCTACCTAGCATAGTTGTCCTTTGCAACTTCTTTCACGTGACATGAATGTTCAGATCCGTAAGATTCAAAACAATAGTTTTCTATTGACATGAAAACAATAATACTTCAAGCAAACTAGCAAGGTAATCATGAACTTTCAAAATAACAAGGCCAAAGAAAGTTATCTCTACAAAATCATATAGTGTGGCTATGCTCCATCATCCTCACACAACTAATTTAAATCATGCCCAACCCCGGTATTGGCCAAGTAATTGCTTTCGCACTCTTACTTTCTCAAACTTTTTATAACTATCACGCAATACATGAGCGTGAGCCATGGATATAGCACTATAGGTGGAATAGAGTGTGGTGGTGGTTGTGAGACAAAAAGGAAGGAGATGGTCACATTGACTCGGCGTATCAAAGGGCTATGGAGATGCCCATTAATAGATATCAATGTGAATGAGTAGGGATTGCCATACAAAGGATGCACTAGAGCTATAAGTACATGAAAGCGCAAAACTAGAACTAGTGGGTGTGCATCCAACTTGCTTGCTCACGAAGACCTAGGGCAATTTTGAGGAAGCCCATCATTGGAATATACAAGCCAAGTTATACAATGAAGATTCCCACTAGCATATGGTGGTGACGAAACGAGAGGCTCTCAAACATGAAGAACATGGTGCTATTATGAAGCACAAGTGTGGAAAAAGATAGTAGCATTGTCCCTTCTCTATTTTTCTCTTTTTTATTTATTTGGGCTCTTAGGCCTCTCTTTTTTTATTTTCTCTTTTTTCTATTTTTGGGCTCTTTGGCCTCTCTTTTTTTATTCCTCACATGGGACAATGCTCTAATAATGATGATCATCACACTTTTATTTAGTCACAGCTCAAAGCTTAGAAATGACTCTATAGGAAATGCCTCCGGCACTGTACCAGGATGTCCAATGATCTAGCTTGGCGTATGACGTTGAAACATCTCGCTAGCTATCTTACGATCATGCAATGGCAATATGAGAGTGACGGCACATGTCATGAGATGAAACGGTGGGAGTTACATGGCAATATATCTCGGAATGGCTATGAAAATGCCACAGTAGGTAGGTATGGTGGTTGTTTTGAGGAAGGCATATGGTGGGCTTGTGCACCGGCGAGAATTGCGCGGAACTAGAGAGGCTAGCAGAGGTGGAAGTTGAAAGTGCATTTATACCATGGACTCACGTTAGTCATGAAGAACTCACATACTTGTTGCGAAAGTTTTTATTAGTAATCAAAACAAAGTGCTAAACGCATACTCCTAGGGGAAGGGTTGGTAGGTGTTAACCATCGCGCGATCCCGACCTCAACACAAAGGATGAAAATCAATAGATCAATTATGCTCCGACTTCCTAACATAGCGGTTCACCATACGTGCATGCTATGGGAATCACTAACTTCAACACAAGTATTTCTAGATTCACAACACCCTACTAACATAACTCTTAATATTACCAAATCCACGTCTCAAAACTAACTCAGAGGAATCAAAACTTCTCTTTCTACTCAATGCACATGAAGATGGAGGTTTTTGTATCCTATATGGGTACCTATCACCTTTGGGACTACTTTCATAGCATAATCCAACTACCAAATCACGCACCGCCGTGCTCTAAAAGATCTAAGTGAAGCACACAGAGCAAAATTATCTAGCTCAAAATATATAAGTGAAGCACAATGAGCATTCTAGAAAAATCACGATGAGTGCATGTATCTCTATAAAGGTGTGCAGCAAGGATGATTGTGACACAACAAAAAGAAAAGACTCCTAAGATACAAGACGCTCCAAGCAAACAACATATCATGTGGTGAATAAAAATATAGCTCCAAATAATATTACCGATGGATTGAAGACGAAAGAGGGGATGCCTTCCCGGGGCATCCCCAAGCTTAGGCTTTTTGGTGTCCTTGAATTTGGCTTGTGATGCCTTGGGAATCCCCAAGCATGAGCTCTTTCCACTCCTTATCTCTTTGTCCATGAGAACATCACCCAAAACTTGAAAACTTCACAACACAAAACTTAAACAGAAACTCGTGATAACATTAGCACAAGAAAACAAACTACCACCTCTTTAGGTACTGTAGCAAACTTGAATTATATTCATATTGGTGTTGGTCTACTGTATTCTCACTTTTCCATGGGTAGTACCCCCCCCCCCCCCCCCCGATAATAACCATAGTTTCATCAAAACAAGCAACCAACTCAACAAAAACAGAATCTGTCAAAAACACACCAGTCTGTAGCAATCTGTATACTTCGTATACTTCTGGTACCTCAAAAAGTCTGAAACATTACGACTGCCTGGGAAAAAGGCATATCAACCAGAAGCAAAAAGAATCAACTCAAAAGCTCTTTCTGAATTAAAATGAAAATCATCTCATGAGGAAAAAGTTTCTGTCTTTTTCCAGCAGGATTAAACAACCATCACCAAGACTAGTCATAAAGGTTTTGCTTGGCTCAAACACAAAAAGAAACACAAAAAACACAATCACAACAGAATTATGATGGTGTGGACGCAACAAAACAGAAAGAAAAAGATAAATTCATTGGGTTGCCTCCCAACAAGCGCTATTGTTTGACGCCCTTAGCTAGGCATAAAAGCGATAGAATCACGTATTGTCGTCTTTGGTGCTCAAACCATAAGTGGCCCTCATCATGGATTCATAAGGCAATCTTATTTTCTTTCTATGAAAGTGCTCCATGCCCTTCTTTAAAGGAAATTGAAATCTAATATTCCCTTCCTTCATATCGATGATAGCACCGATAGTAATTAGGAAAGGTCTACCAAGAATAATAGGGCATGTAGGATTGCAATCAATGTCAAGCACAATGAAATCCACGGGTACATAGTTCCTATTTGCAAGAATAAGAACATCATTGATCCTTCCCATGGGTTTCTTGACAGTAGAATCCGCAAGATGCAAATTAAGCGAACACTCTTCAATCTCATTAAAACCCAGAACATCACATAAAGACTTTGGAATCGCGGAAACACTAGCACCCAAATCACACAAAGCATTGCATTCATAGTTTTTGATTTTGATTTTGATAGTAGGTTCCCACTCATCATGAAGATTTCTAGGGATAGATACTTCCAATTCAAGTTTCTCTTCAAGAGATTTTATCATAGCTTCGACGATATGATCGGTAAAGGCCTCGTTTTGGCTATAAGCGTGTGGAGAGTTTAACACGGATTGCATCAAGGAAATGCATTCAATCAAGGAGCAACTGTCATAATTGAATTCCTTGAAATCCAAGGTAGTACTTTTATTACTACTCAAAGTTTTAATATCTGTTACTCCACTTTCAATGCTTTTAGCATCAAGATAGATGGACTCCGAATCATTGGGGCACTTTTCAACCAAAGTGGATTGATATCCAGCCCCATAATCATCAGGTTTGTCACAAGAAAACAAAGATTCAATGGGAGTCACACCAAGCACTTTAAGATCTTCGTGATTCTTATCACGAGAACACGCCTTTTTAAGCCATTCATGCCTAGCACGAATTTGGGCGGTTCTTTCTTTGCTCTCAATCATGGAAACACGCATAGCTTTCAAAGTTTCATCCATATTGATCTTGGGAGGAGCACATCTAACTTTCAAAGCATCAATATCACTAGACATTATATCAACACTCTTAGCCAAATCGTCAATTTTGAATAGTTTTTCCTCTATGGACGCATTGAAATTTTTTTGCGAGTTGATAAACTCTTTGATATTACTCTCTAGATCGGAGGGTAACCTATTGTAATATCCATGAGTATTGTTGTAGGAGTTGCCAAAGTTATTAGAGGAGTTACTAGGAAAAGGCCTAGGAACATAGTTTCCTCTAAAAGCATTATTGTTGCCAAAATTATTCCTACCAACAAAATTAACGTCCAAGCTAGCGTTGCTACTCTCAATCAAGGAACACAAGGGCATATCAATAGTATCTAAAGGAGCACTTCTACTAGCAACCAAATTCATTAACTCATCCATCTTAGCACTCAACGAGTTAATTTCTTCTATAGCATGTACCTTCTTACTAGTAGGTGACCTTTCAGTGTGCCACTCAGACTAGTTCGTCACGATATTGTCTAGGAGCTCTGTGGCTTATCCTAACGTGATTTACATGAACGTTCCACCTGAGGCGGAGTCCAAGATATTTCTAGAAGCGAAACTCAAGCGAGCGTAAAAGATTTGTATAATCATCCAAAGACTCAAGCCATGAGCGGGACAATTTCTAATCATCAGTTTCATTCTCTCCCAACATTGTGCAATATGTTCATGATCAAGTTGCTCGAAATTCATGATATCATTACGGAGAGAGATAATCTTAACCGGCGGAAAATACTTGGAAATATAAGCATATTTGCACTTACCCAAGAATCGATAATATTTTTGGGCAAAGACGAAACCAAGTTTTTGCGCGATCTCGCAACGAGAAAGGAAAAAAGCTTCAATTTAATCACATCATTATCCACATCTTTCTTCTTTTGCATATCGCAAAGCTCAATGAAGGTATTGAGATGGGATGCGGCATCTTCACTAGGAAGGCCGGAGAATTGCTCTTTCATAACAAGATTCAGCAAAGCAGCATTGATTTCGTATGACTCCGCACTAGTGGCGGGAGCAATTGGAGTACTAATAAAATCATTATTATTAGTATTCGAGAAGTCACAAAGTTTGGTGTTTTCATTCATTGTGACTTCAGCAAGCAAGCAAGCACACAAGCGAACAAAGAGCAAGCGAGAAAAAAAGGGCGAACAAAAAGGTGAACGAAAAAAAAGGCAAATTGGTGAAGTGGGGGAGAGGAAAACGAGAGACAATTGGCAAACAAAGTAAATGCAAGAGATGACTTTGCGACACTTACTTGGATGAGTTCTTGACTTGATCCTCCCCGGCAACGGCGCCAGAAATTCTTCTGCTATGGAAACAAAAGTCCTTCCCCGGCAGCGCCAGGAATTCTTCTTGCTACTTCTCTTGCTTGCGTCAGTTTTTCCCTTGAAGAGGAAAGGGTGATGCAGCACAGGAGCAGTAAGTATTTCCCTCAGTTTGAGAACCAAGGTATCAATCCAGTAGGAGAATCTCTCCAAGTCCAGAGTACCTGCACAAACACAAAGAGCTTGCACCCAGCGCTATAAAGGAGTTGTCAATCCCTTCAAGATTGATTGCAAAGTGAGATCTGAAGGCGGAAAGTGCAACGAAGAAAAGTGTAAGGCCGGAAATATGGTGTGGAGTAGACCCGGGGACCATAGTGTTCACTAGAGGCTTCTCTCAAAATATCAAATATTACGGTGGGTGAACAAATTACTGTCGAGCAATTGATAGAACCGCGCAAAGTCATGACGATATCTAAGGCAATGATCATACATATAGGCATCACGTCCGAGACAAGTAGACCGATACTTTCTGCATCTACTACTATTACTCCACACATCGACCGCTATCCAGCATGCATCTAGTGTATTGAGTTCATGACAACCAGAGTAACGCCTTAAGCAAGATGACATGATGTATAGGGATAATCTCAAACCAATGATGAAAACCCCATCTTTTTACCCTTGATGGCAACAACACGACGCGTGCCTCGCTACTCCTTTTGTCACTTGGTGAGGTCACCGCACGGTATGAACCAAAAACCAAGCACTTCTCCCATTGCAAGAATCATAGATCTAGTTGGCCAAACAAAACCCACAACTCGAAGAGAATTACAAGGATATGAAATCATGCATAAGAGAGATCAGAAGAAACTTAAATAAGATTCATAGATAATCTGATCATAAATCCACAATTCATCAGATCTCGACAAACACACTGCAAAAGAAGATTACATCGGATAGATCTCCATGAAGATCATGGAGAACTTTGTATTGAAGATCCAAGAGAGAGAAGAAGCCATCTAGCTACTAGCTATGGACCTGTAGGTCTATGGTGAACTACTCACGCATCATCGTAGAGGTCATGGTGTTGATGAAGAAGCCCTCCGTGTCCGAATCCCCCCTCCGGCAGGGCACCAGAACGTGCCCCGGATGGGATCTTGCGGAGACAGAAGCTTGCGGCGGCGGAAAAGTACTTTCGATGATCTCCTGAATTTTTCTGGGAATTTAGGGAATATATAGGCGCAAAACCTAGGACAGAGGTGGACTAGGGAGCCCACAAGCCAGGGAGGCGCGGGCCCCCCTGGCCGCGCCATGAGGGCTTGTGGGGTCCCTGCAGGCCCCGTGCCCTGATTCTCCGGCTTCCCGATCTTTTTCTGTTTCGGAAAAAATCTTTTTGGCAGTTTCATTCCGTTTGGACTCCGTTCAAAATCCTCCTCTTAAAGGGGTCAAAAACATGGAAAAAAACAGGAACTGGCACTTGGCCCTGGGTTAATAAGTTAGTCCCAAAAAATATATAAAAGGCATGCAAAACATCCAAAGTATGACAAGATAATAGCATGAAACCATCAAAAAAATAGATATGTTGGAGACGTATCAGGAGTCTTGATGAAGGAGTTCATCATCGACCTAGGAGTCATTCCTAGTGCGTCGGGCCCAATGACTGTGTTGTGTGACAACACTGGAGCTATTGCCATTGCAAAGGAGCTCGGGTTTCACAAGAAGACCAAGCACATCAAGCGCCGCTTCAACTCCATTCGTGGATACATCCACGATGGAGATATAGATATTTGTAAAGTACGTACGGATGTGAATGTCGCAGACCCGTTGACTAAACCTCTTCCACGGGCAAAGCATGATCAGCACCAGAACTCTATGGGTGTTCGATTCATCACAATGTAACTAGATTATTAACTCTAGTGCAAGTGGGAGACTGTTGGAAATATGACCTAGAGGCAATACTAAAGTGGTTATTATTATATTTCCTAGTTCATGATAATTGTCTATTATTCATGCTATAATTGCATTAACCGGAAACCGTAATACATGTGTGAATATATAGGTCACAATGTGTCCCTAGTGAGCCTCTAGTTGGATAGCTCGTTGATCAATAGATGATTATGGTTTCTTGATCATGGACATTGGATGTCATTGATAACGGGATCACATCATTGGGAAATGATGTGATGGACAAGACCCAATCCTAAGCATAGCACTAGATCGTGTTGTTCGTCTACTAAAGCTTTTCTAATGTCAAGTATCATTTCCTTAGACCATGAGATTGTGCAACTCCCAGATACCGTAGGAGTGCTCTGGGTGTATCAAATGTCACAACGTAACTGGGTGATTATAAAGGTGCACTATAGGTATCTCTGAAAGTGTGTGTTGGGTTGTACGAATCGAGACTGGGATTTGTCACTTCGTGTGACGAAGAGGTATCTCTGGGCCCACTCGGTAATCCATCATCATAATGAGCTCAATGTGACTAAGGAGTTAGCCACGGGATGATGTGTTACGGAACGAGTAAAGAGACTTGCCGGTAACGAGATTGAACCAGGTACAGGGATACCGACGATCGAATCTCGGGAAAGTATCATACCAGTAGACAAAGGGAATTGCATACGGGATTGATTGAATCCCCGACATCGTGGTTCATCCGATGAGATCATCGAGGAACATGCGGGAACCAACATGGATATCCATACCCCGCTGTTGGTTATTGACCGGAGAGGTGTCTCAGTCATGTCTGCATTCTTCCCGAACCCATAGGGAATACACACTTAAGGTTTGATGATGCTAGGGTCATAGGGAAATAGTGTACGTGGTTACCAAAGGTTGTTCGGAGTACCGTATGAGATCCCGGACATCACGAGGAGTTTCGGAATGGTCTGGAGATAAATATTCATATATAGGAAGTGGGGATTTGGTCTCCGGGAGTGTTTCGGGCGACACCGGTAATGTACCGGGACCACTGGAAGGGTTCCGGGGGTCCACCGGGAAGGGCCACTAGCCACAAGCTGCTACATGGGACAAGAGTGGATGGGAACCATCCCTAGGTGGGCTGGTGCACCACCACTGATGGCCCAAGGCGCAACAAGGGGTGTAGGAGGCCAAACCCTAGGCGTGGGAGGTCACCTTGGGCCTCAAGGCCCACCCTAGGGCGCCTCCACCACCTTGGCCGCTGCCCCAAAGCTATCTAGGGCTGCCGAACCCTTAGAGTGGGAAACCCTAAGGGTGGTCACCCTCCTCCCTCTGCTCTTATATATAGTGAGGGTTTTGGGGATGATTTGAGACAACTTCTCTCTTTATCTCGGCGCAGCCCTACTCCTCCTCCTCCTCGTCCTCCCTAGTTATTGGCAAAGTCGTGTCGGAGTACCACGCAGCTCCACCGTCACCATGCCGTCGTGCTGCCGGAGCTCTCCCTCAACCTATCCTCCCTCATTGCTGGATCAAGGCATTGGAGACGTCACCGGGCTGCACATGTGTTGAACGCAGAAGCACCATTGTTCGGTGCATTGATCGGAATCCACCGCAATCTGAATCGCTGCGAGTACGACTCCATCAACCGTGTTCTAGCAACGCTTCCGCTTAGCGATCTTCAAAGGTATGAAGATGCTCTATTCCTTTGCTCGTTGTTGGTTTCTCCTAGATAGATCCTTGGTATGGCATAGGAATATTTTTTGAAATTACTACGTTCCCCAACAGGTCGACCTCCCACGTATGAAACCAAATTGATCTATGGTCACACTTGTCGTTCTTCTTAAGCGATGCTCAATGACTCTCTCCCATAGCTTCAATTTATGGCTCATCAGCTTAATTCAACAGTAATTAGTACAACTTTGAACATCCCCCTTGTTCTTGAGGATTGACACTATTACTCCGCCTTTATTCTTTTGGGATCTTATTTCCCCGAAATATGAGCTTGAAAAGTTTGGTTAGCCATACTATCGCTATGTCCCCAAGGCCTCTCCATACCTCAATGAGGATACAATCAGGGCCCATCTTGTTGCCTCCATTCATCCTTTTTAAATCCTCCTTGACCTTCGACTCCTGGAACCGCCGCATAAAATGCCTACTAGTATCATCGAAGGAGTCGCCCAGTTCAATGGTAGAGCTCTCACCCTCCCATCAAACAGCTTGTCAAAGTACTCCTGCCATCTATGCTTAATCTCCTCGTCCTTCACCACGAGTTCATCTTCTCCATCCTTGATGCATTTGATTTGGTCAACATCCCCCGTCTTCCTCTCTCGGATCTTGGCCATCTTATAGATGTGCCTTTCTCCTTCCCTCGTGTCTAACTACTGGTAGAGGTCCTCATATGCCCGACCTCTTGCGTCACTCACAGCTTGCTTAGCAGCCTTATTTTCCATCATGTACTTCTCTACATTGTATGCACTCCTATCCAGGTATAGGCATCTGAAACGATCTTTCGTATCCTTAATTGCCTTATGGACATCATCGTTACACTACCTTGTATCTTTGCCTTCGCTTCTACTTCCATTGGGCACTCAAAACTCCTTTGAGGCCACCTTATGAATGAAAGTTGCCATCTTCATCCACATGTTTTCTGCATCACCTCCTTCCTTCGAAGGACACTCCTTAATGAACCTCTCCTTGAACGCGTGAGCTACCTCTCCCTTGAGCTTCCATCACTTCGTTGTAGCGACTTTGGCACGCTTGTCCCGTTGGACACGAATCCAAAAGTAGAAGTCAACAACCACAAGCTTATGTCGAGGGACAAAACTCTCTCGAGGTATCATCTTACAATCTAGGCACGCATGTGTGTCTTCTCTTCTCGAGAGGATGAAATCAATGTGGCTAGAGTGTTGACCACTTCTAAAAGTCACTAGATGTGATTCTCTCTTCTTAAAGAGGGTGTTATCTACGATCATGTCATAAGCTAGCACAAAGCTTAAGACATCTTCTCCTTTTTGATTCCTAATGCCATAGCCAAATCCACCATGCACCCCTTCAAAACCCATGTTAGATGTGCCCATGTGACCATTGAGATGTCCTCCTATGAAGAGCCTCTCGTCAGTCGATACACTCCTAACCATGTCCTTGAGGCCTTCCCAAAACTCCCTCTTGGTGTTCTTATTGTGGCCTACTTGCGGGGAATACGTTGTGATATTGTTGAGAACTAAGTCCCCAACATGCCTACTCCATTTTTGTTTACATTTGTCCCCGTGTACCACAACTTGAAGTTGGTACCCTCCACCTCCTTCGCCTTTTGTCCCCTCCATATGGTTTCTTGGACGCAAAGGATATCAAGACCTCTCCTCACTGTTGTATCAACTACCTCCGGAAGCTTACGTGTCACAGACCCTACATTCCAGCAACATAAGCGGATCCTCCTAGGCTCGGCTAGCTTCCTTACCGTTCGCACTCACCAAGTCAAGTGCAAAGACCCTTACTCATTTTCCACTACACCCAAGCGCTGGTGTAGCGCGCCACTAAGGATCAGATGACTCGATCCTCGCTCACTTGCCATTGTATCCAGATCACAATATGGCGCGTCACCACGGGGGTGACGACCCGACCCTTGCCAATTTGACACCATACCGGGGTTTCGATGTGGCGCGTCGCTCACAGGGTTACACCTCAACAAAAATCTTTTGGATTTCATCTCCATAAGAATGAGTGAGTTTTGACATTGGCTCGCCAAGCCTATCATAACCATCCTTCTTTACTCGGGCTTGGGACCGAGAATGTTGAGACAACATAGGGAGAGTTTTACCACGTATACAAAAAATGTATAAAAAATATTTATCAAATTTTGATCATGGATTTGAAAAATGTTAATCAAGCATTTTAAGTTTTTCGATCAAGTGTTTGAAAAAATGTTAAATGTGTATAGAAAGAATGTTTATCATGTATAGAAAACTGAATATTTCTTATCTTGTATATAAAAATGTTAATCAAACATTTAAAAAAAATGTTGAATAAGTATTCGAAAAATGATGCAAGCATTTGAAAAATGTTCAATCAGTATAGCAATATCGTTGACCATGTAATAAAAAACTATTTTTTATCACGTATATAAAAATGTTAATCAAGCATGTGAAAAAACTGTTAAACAAGTATTTGTAAAATGTTGATCAAGCATTTGAAATAGTTAAATGTGGCTAACAAAATGCTTATCATGTATACAAAAAAATTATCAATTTTTTTCATGTATTTAAGAAATATTAATCAAGCATTTGAAGTTTTCTCAACAAGTGTTTCAAAAAAATGTTAAATATATATAGAAAGAATGTTGATCATGTATTAAAAACTGAATATATTTTTATCTTGTATATAGAAATTGTTAATAAAGCATTTGAAAAAATGTTGAATAACTATTTTAAAAATGGTGATCTAGCATTTGAAAAATATTAAATGAGTATACAAAAAATGTTGACCATGTATTTTTTTGTCATGTATAAAAAAAATCAAGCATTTGAAAAAAATGAAGAAGTATATGTAAAATGTTGATCAAATATTTGAAAAGGTAAAATGTGCATTAAAAAGTTATCACCTATAAGAAATATTAAGCGAAATTTTATTATGTGTTGAAAAAATGTTAATCAAGCATTTGAAATTATTTGAATAGGTGTTTGAAAAAATGTTAATTGTGCATAGAAATAATTTTGATCATCTAGGAAAAAATGAATATATTTTTTATCATTTATGACAAATATTAACCAAACATTTGCAAAAAATTAAATGCGTATAGAAAAAATACTCACCATTTATTAAAAAATATTAAGATTGCATTCTAGAAAAAAAATAATGAAGTAAATGAAAAATGTAGAAATGAAGAAAAAAATAAATGAAAAAACAGAGAACGAAAAGGAAAAATAAATAGAAAGGAAACAGTAGAAAACGAGAAAACAAAATATTCAAAGAAAGCCGGCTCGACTTGCTTCAAGTAGGTCGCGACCCAGCTATTCAACACGAAGAGTTGGTGGCCCCGATGGCTAGCCGAGCTCGCAGCATTCTTGATAGAGGTTCAAGGTATGATCCCTCATTCTCCCATATTTCTATCTTTTTTCTCAATAGTGCCCAAAATGGGCCGGGGCGACTACCGTAGCCCTTCAACGAGACGTCCTGTGGTCTCGCTGAAGGCGAGATATAGTCGTCGCGCCATCTCTTGGGGATGGACCCCCTCCTACATCTATTGGGGCCGGTTCTTGCTACTTCACCATTCATGCGGTTCACTTGGACACGTGCTCCTATTTGTCGTTGTGCAAGCCGGAAAACGCGTGAGCGCGCATGCAACTTCTTTTTGGCACCCTAAGCGTCAGTCAAAGTCTATTTCGCCAACATGCACACACACCCTCGATGTTGGTTTGGCCGACTTACATTTTTTTCTCCTTTTTGTGTAAAAAAATTGCGAGCGACGTCATCCAAACTCGAGACTTATTCAAACAGCATAAACCAATTAGTACACTTTACTTGTTAGTGCATATTACTTCTTTTTACCTTTCCTTCTTTCTCGTGTTCGCAGAAGCTACCAGTCACACCAATTTTTTCAGTTAACTAGTAGGTTTACAGGACAGTTCTTATATGGGTTTCTCCATTCCTTTTTTTATCCTTTTACCCTTTTTCCTTTTTTTTTAAAAATGTATGGACATTTTAAGATTGTGAAACTTTCTATGAATTGATGAAGTTTTTCAAATTCACAAACTTATTATTGAAAATCCATGAACGTTTTTTATACCGGATATTTTCGAATACATGGATTTTTTTCAAATTCAATGGAATTTTTTTAATTTTGTGAACTTTTTGAAAAATTCATTAACTTGTTTAAAATTCATGAAATTTTAGCTTTGGACCTTTTTTAAAATTTGTGGACTGTTCTTAGAACATTGTGATATTTTTTGAACTCATGAATTTTTTTTAATTCATGAACTATTTTTGAACATATGAAATCTTTTCAAATTTATGGAGTTTTTTATATTTTTCTGATTTTTTATTGTCTATTTATGTATTATTATATTTTGTAGTTTTCTCAAAAAGTCAGTGGACATGAAGCGAGAGATCTCCTGTTCGACGCCCGTTGCGCCACAGAGTCTCTGTGGCGCACACTATTGATGGTTTTGAGCTTCAACCCAGTACTGCTCATTCGCTATCTCTCTTGCTCATATATATGTCGTTTGTCTCATTTTTTTGCTTGATTTGTTTGCACCTTGTTGTCTAACAATTTAATGCACTTTAAAAAGGAAAAATAATGGATTAGAAAAAATGTTCACGGATTTTATAACTTCGTGAAGTTACGAAAACTTGATCGATTTTTATAAAGTTAATGAACTATAAGAAGTATTAAAATATGGAAAAAAATCATCATTTTGAAAGAAAATGAATCGTATTAAGTTCATGATTTTGAAAAAAGTTCACTATTTTTTTAAAAAAAGGTTCAAGAACATTGAAGGAAGTTCACGTATTTGAGAATATAATTTCATAATATGAAAAAACAATCATGAGTTTCAGCAAAAAGGTTCACATTTCTGTAAAAGTGCAAGAATTAAAGAAAAGTTCAAAATAAAAAAACATGAATTTGGGGGGAAAATCACAAATTTTTAAACAATTCAAGAAATTTGAAAACAAATCACGAATTTGAGGAAAATGGTTCAAAAGTAAAAAATATTTGTGTACTTTTTTAAAGGGTCATGAATTTAGAAAACGTTCACAGATCAGGAAAAAGTTCACGGAAAATGATAAAAACGAATTTCTTTTTTATCCGTCTAGTTTTGTAGGTTCTGGTTTTTCAAGCGGTATTGTTTCTATTTTCGAGCGTGTTTTTTTACCTGGTTTTGTTTGGTTTTCACTCGCTTTCTGATTTATAGTTTTACGCTTTCTGGCCCACTTTTCCACCTAGTGTTGTAGAGTGGGTATGCTTCATTTAGTTAAGGAAAAATTTAAACTGCACACAATGCACAGCCGCTTTCCCTTGCGGCGGCTCATGCGCACAAATTCAAAGAGCTTGTTTAGCGGTGTTGTATTTTAAAAAAGATTTATCTCTCAAACCGTTATTTCAATTAATGATCCGCTTTCACCACTGGCTTTATCGTGATGAGATCTTTAAAACTAGATCCCATGTCAATATGTTTCGATAACTTTTGTTTTTCGTCGTTACTTGCCAGATTACTATCACTTACTTGTCACATTATCTGTCACATAGTTCTCACATTAAATCAACTTGGTTATCAGATTTATGAATGTCGATATACCCTACTAAAAACATGATTCATTGTGTTTGTGCTGGTTCATGCATTTACTTGCTTATTGTTAGTGCTTTAATATCCATTTTTTAGCTTCACATAACACTGCAATACTTAAAAAGTATAAAATTATTGTCCGATAACTATGTATAATTTTTGTGACAACTGTACACTCATAAAATGACAACTATGATGACATAAATGTGGCAACTAGGAACGACGAAAAAAATTTCAACAAAACATGTCAACATGGAATCTTATTTTGAAGGTCTCGTCGAGACGAACCTAACGATGAAAGCGAATCTTCAATCAAAGTATTAATCTATGAGATAAATCATTTTTTTTACAGATGCTGGTTGAAAGTGACATATGCAAATTTTACTGAGAAGCGACATGCATGCATAGAGCAGATGGTGGTTGAAAGCGACAGGTGCAAAATTTACTGAGAAGCGACGAGTGTGTTTAATTGTGGGTTAACAAGCCGCCGCACGGGAAGTCAGCCATGCAGCGCCGCTACGTAGTGCGCTCCTTTAGTTAAATAGACTATAAATGGCGCTTAAGGCGGCAAATAGGACTTGGGCTGAAGCGTTTCGTCTGAGAGGTATTTCTGTCGATCATGCTCTCGCTTCTTCTTCTTTTGCCATGGCTTCGTGAACTAGCATTGATGATGAATGGATGGACGGTGCCCGTGAGGCTACTTCTCTTTGCTTGTCAATAATGAATGATAGCAAATGAAAAAAATGGGATTTGAGATGTAAGAAAAGAAGGGGAAAATGCTATCTGGCTGACCTTTTTTTTTTTGGCTGACATTTTCCATGTACATTTTCCCAGCTAACTACCTCACAACCACAGGATCCAGATCGCACGGATGGCAATTTCTAAAGAAATTTGCCTTAAAGTAAACGGATTGCACTGTACAACACTAAAAATGACATCCCAGCAAAACTAAAAATGACATCTGGGTCGTTCGCACGTGCCATCTCTGGCACCGAACGTTTCCCAGATATTATGGCCCAAAAAAGTGCATGCTGCCCCTACAAAAAGAAGTGTGTGATGTGGTTCCCTAAGAGTGTGTTTGATTTCAGGATGAGGTGGAATCAGACGGGTTGGTTTCATCCCTAGCAGCCGTTCTCGTGTTTAGTTGGATTAGAAATCGAAATTGGGTCACCCGCATGCAGAGAATATTCCCTCCAGATGCTTCACCAAGTGATTCCATCGATTTGGAGGAATCGACTCGTTATTCGTGTGAGAAAGCAAAGAAAAAAGAAATAACCAAGCAATTCTCACCGTGTTCACCCCCGCACCCGAACAAAAGTTTTCGTGGTTATTTTTTTGTGGTTATTTTTTCTCGTTTTCGTGGTTATTTTTTCATTTTCGTGATTATTTTTTCGAATATATTTTATATGTACTCAGGATCATATATTTTTATTCGCATGTGTTGAAAATAGAAAGAAAATGTTGCTGAAAATTTAAATTATAGGCTTGTTAAATGCAAATAACTCTATTTGTTCATATATGTAATCTCACCATTTATATCGAAGAGATGAGTGATATCAGATTCTTCTCATTTCATCTCTCCTACTAAACACCGGGACGGAACCAACCCATGACTTTTTTTATCATCAACTGAACACAAGGATGGAACCAACCCATGACTTCGGGACGGAACCATGACATTCCATGACTTTCGGTCCTCAAACCAAACACACCCAAGAACAGCGTGTGCTGTGATTTATGAAATAGAACATGACCATTTTGTGCTTTAGATGTGAAGTGTTTAAGAGCAAATACAATAATATACAGTCAGCAGGCTATATTTTTGCTGAGTTAGATGAAAGATAAGGGAAGCGGTCTCTTCATGAAGAGTTGACTCTAGCACGTGCTTCTAGATGCGTTGTGAGAATGAAAGGTGGATCATATATGATAAAAATAATACTCTTTTATAGCTAACTATTGTTCAACCTAGCAATATGATACTATTAACCATGCTCTAAGCAACTTCATACAACTAGCACATTACGATTAAAAAAATTATAGCTAGGAGACATGTGGTCTCTTGTTCACAGTTTCAAGACATAGCTCAGCAAGGTTTCCTTTTTATATATATTTCTGAAGAGCAAGCCTGTGAATGAACTTGTTCTGGATACGGCCGAGGAGATGGTGGTGTTTGGTCGCTGGGAGCCCGTGTTGTACATGTCACCATGAGAGCGTGTGAGTGCAGCTATGCAGAAGAACCACCTGAACAAACAAGCAAAGAAACAAACCATTGGAAAATAGAATGTATCTGATGCTGTACTTTTTCACTCCTGACAAGGGTCAAGGAGAAATTATTCCATCCAAGCATGTGTGTGCTGGCTGCTTATTTGTTCTTATTAGTGCAAGGTGAAAGGACTCAGATGCAGGACTCCGGAGGAAAAGAACCTGGCAGGGTCCAGTGAAGTTATGTGCAGGTTACAAAACAAATGTAGTGCAAATGGGCGATACCTTTGTCTTTTATTTAGTGCAGTATTTTTTTCCTTTTGTTGAACAGAAGGAGAGTAGAGTAGACAAGGATGTCGGATGTTTGTTGAATGCACCTGGTTTTCTCATAGCAATATCTGACCGTTTTCTTGTTTTGCAATGATTTCTACTTCCTCCGTACCTAAATAATTGAAGTTGTGAAGAACTAATTAACAGTGATGCCCAAAATCAGGGATGGTCAAAGTGAGTCACAGAGCAGTCCTCGTCTCGGCGACCAACTCCAAGGTGGTCAATTCAATTGGCACCCAAATATAAGAGCACTGATTCCATCAAGAAATGATGTTCAATGGAGGAGCACACGACTGTCAGTGTCAGGTCAGCAGAGAGTAGACAAGAATCAGAATTACAAAGAACAAGATGCGGCTTGAATCGATGAAACCTCGATGTACGATCCGGCAATTGAAAACAAAAACGGCAGACTAATCCCATGTCTTGAACCTGAATCACTGCACTACAAGCTGAATCTGCTCTGAGATCGAGTCATCAATAGTCAAGGATCGGCGACATGCCGTCAGGACGCCGTCGGACTCGGCGCATCCGGGGCCGGCGGCGGGGCAGGCAGCAACTCCGGCGGTGGCGGCACCAGCGCGACCGGAGGCGGCTGTGACGCGAACGCCGGCGGCGGTGCCAACGCAGCCGGAGGCGGCTGTGACGCAGATTCCGGCGCCGGTGGAGCAATTGCCGGTGGCGGCGGCACCAGCACGTCCGGGGGCGGCGGGGACGCAAATGTGGGCGGCGAGGGCGACGCAATTGGTGCTGGCGGCGGCTGCAGAGGGGGCACCAGCGGCTGCTGCGGCGGCGGCAAGGGGGTTTCTGGGGCAGGAAAGGTGGGATTGGGCGGCGGCGGCGGAGCGGTGGCCGCGGTGAAAGGCATGGACGGCTGTTGGCTGGCGGTCCCGGGGGGGACTGGCTGACACCCTTCGGCGGCGGTGGCGCAGGCGGCGCCGGAGTTGCGGCTGGACTTGGCGCGGTGGACGACGGCGCCGACGGCAACGATGAGACCGACGACGGCGAGCGCGGCCACGACGGCGAAGAAGATCTTGGTCGCCTTCCCCACGTAGCACCACCGCATGGCTGCTGCTCCCTCTCTCTCCGGTGGCTGGCACTGTGCTGGAAGGTGTGCTCGTGTGTGTGTGTGTGTACGTGTGTAGGCAGTAAACAGCGGCAGCGGAGGTCCTCTGCTCTATGTACTGGAGCTCAGACGAGGGACACCGCCCGATCGAAGGGGAGAACGGTCCAGATTTTACCCTGGGTGAAACAGTGGGGCTGCCCAGGCAGATCGGTTGACCCCTGCAGGCTGCAGGCTGCAGTGCAGGGTGGGTGCTCCTCTCAAGGAACCACCCCCATCCATGATCCGTCGTCCATCTATACGTCTGCTTTGGAACAAGCACAGCACTAATGAGGTGAAAACCTGGGTTCACGGCAGAGCCATCCTCTCGCTATGTATTCCATTTTCTCCTGCTGCCATGAAGAACCCACCTACTACCGTTTCCCTTTTTTAAGGGATGAAGTACATGAAGATATTTAAAGAAAAGGAAAACGAACCAGTGGAGAAAATGGGTGCACTTCTTTTTGAGAAAGAAAAAAGAAAAAAATAATGTATTTTCTTTCATAAGAGAAGAATCATGTGTGTGGTGTAAGAGCATCTACACTCGTACATCTCAAATCCATCTCAAATGTCTGGATAAGCGCCCCAATCACTGATCAATTACGATAAATCGACCCACACGAATGCCCTAAACGGATCTCAAACGTCCGGGTTGACCGAGAGCCCTCATATTCAGTCCAAATATGAGTCAAATATGGGGGTGCCACGACACGCCCATCGTGTCAGCCTCACAGCGTGGACATACGCAGAATCGTCCGAAAACCTAGCAGTCTGACGGACGCCTCCTCTGGTGGAGGGGGTGTGTGTGAACATCGTGTGGCGTCGGTCCGACTTGCCACCCGAGGTCAAATCCGGCTTTTAAAGTCGCTCCCCTAAACCTATCCCATCCACCTCCTCCCTCTCCACATTGCCAACCTGAGCCCATCAATGTCCTCTTTCCCGCTTCAGCACTCGTCCGCTACTTGAAAAGGGCTTATAGATGATCTCAAATCAGTGGCGGGCGCAGTATAGTACCCGCCACTGCTATTAGCAGTGGCGGGCTTCAAAATCCGTCCGCCACTACTATTGGCTTACGAGTGGTGGGTGCAAACTCACATCTTTCCAGATTTGTGATGGAACAAATGTTACCTGTGGGAGGCACAAAATTACACCCGTCACTGGTAGTTGAGTTAGCAGTGGCAGGCGGCGATAAATGTCCACCGTAATTTTTTTTTTTAAATTCACGATAAATCTTTAAAAAAATAGGAGTGGCATGCTGCAATACTTGTCACTACTTTCTAACTCAAATAGCAATGTCGGGCCTTGAAAATCACCCGTCACAAGCTCAGCGCACATAAACAGTTGTGCCATAGATTGATGATGTGCCCCACATCCATCCCACGCCCATGCATCTAAAGAAAAGGAGGGAAAAGGAAAAAAAAAAGAAATGGGACAGAAACAAATTCCCTCTCTCTCTCTCTCCCTCATCTCTCCCTCTCCCTCTCCCCCACGAACTCCTCGACAACGCCACTACCCATGCCGTCCGGTTCCGGCGAGCTCCGGTTACGGGATGCACACTCTCGTGCCCTCCAAGGTCCGACCCTCCCTCCCCCCGGCCATATCAGACGCTCAAGGCCTCTCCCCACCCCTATGGTTAGGTTTTCGAACGCCTCCCCTGTTCTTTGCCAGGATTCGCCACAACCAGCGACGGTGAGGTCACAGGGTACTGAATCCAACACATGTGTGGCCCAGGTTGGTCCTCTCCTCCTTGTTTGCCCCACCCTCTCCTCCCCACCTCACCTCAATTTCTATTCGTGTGATTTCCTTTGTTGCGGATCCATGGCGCGAACGGAACATGTTAGTGAGCAGCACAAGGAGGAGGAGCTCAAGCACGACCAACGCGACACACATTGCAGCTCCCCGCCCCCCCCCCCCTCCCTCCGCAGATCATCATCCACAAGCAAATGAATGGATTAATAAAATATTGTTAGTGAGTAGAATTTATTTTTATTATGCAGATTTGGAAGAGATCTAGCATTGATACAGAATAGTGTAGATTTAATGAACTTTTTGTAAACATCTATTCTTAACTCCCTTGCAAATTAGGTAAAGATATTATGTATAGCCATGATTGAACCCAGTTATGTGATTCTCTATTTTAAAACAACAACAACGGCAACAGGATGATTGCCTTGTGCTAAACTCTCGTCATTGAGCAGTAGCAGGATGGATTTGGTTCATATTTTCCTATCTACCATTTGCTTTATAGAAAAAAGATGAAGCCTCTTCAATTCAATTCAATTTCGCATGCATATGTGACATGTTGTTGATGCTCCCTCTCTCTCAAATGTTTGTTTGTTTTTCAAGACTTGGTAGTATGTTGTATGAATTGTATTCTATTTCCTGTGCACATGTCATCATCTTATACATCTAGAAGATTTCTTATCTTGTGTTGTCATGATAAGACTGAGAGAACAATGATATATTGATACGTCTCCAACGTATCTATATATTTTTATTGTTTCATGCTGTTGTATTGTCATTCTTGGATGTTTTATGATCATTTTATAGAAACTTCATATCATTTTTTTTGGACTAACCTCTTGACATAGTGCCTAGTGTCAGTTGTTGTTTTCTGTTGTTTTTTTCCTTTATGGAAAATCCATATCAGATGAGGTCCAATTGCCATGAAACTTTACGGAGATTTTTTTGGACCAGAAGGAAACTTGGGAACCAAGAACGAGCAGCTGAAGAGGCCCGGGGGGGCACTAGACATCAGGGCGCGCCAGAGGCCCCTGGCGTGGCTTCGTGTCTAGTGTGTGCCTCGGGCACCCCCTCCACCGCCCCTGAGCTCTATAAATACCCCAATATTCAGAAAATCCTAGAGGAGTCGACGAAAAATTGTTTCAGCCGCCGCAAGTTCCAGAGCCAAGAAAACCAATATAGAGCCCGTTCCGGAGAGGAACACGATCACGGAGGGGTTCACCATCCTCATTGGTGCTCCTCCGATGATGCGTGTGTAGTTCATATCAGACCTACGGGTCCGTAGGCAGTAGCTAGATGGCTTTATCTTTCGTTTACAATGGTCTCTTGGAGATCCATATGACGTAACTCTTTTTTGTGGTGTGTTTGTTGGGATCCGATAAATTGTGAGTTTATGATCAGATCTATGAAAAC
Source organism: Hordeum vulgare subsp. vulgare (assembly GCF_904849725.1). Lineage (NCBI taxonomy): Eukaryota > Viridiplantae > Streptophyta > Magnoliopsida > Poales > Poaceae > Hordeum > Hordeum vulgare. Next base: position 510,334,574 of record NC_058519.1, read on the forward strand.
ATATTCATGCTTGATTATTATAGCCTTGTATTTCTTCTTTGATGTTTTTTTCCTGGACAACTGGATCTTTTATCTTGCAATGGGAAGAGGTGCTTTGTGATGGATTCGATCTTCCAGTGCTCACCCAGTGACAGAAAGAGACATGGCACGCATGTATCGTTGCTATCAAGGATAAAACGATGGGGTCTATTCCTACATGAATAGATCTTCATTACATCATGTCATCGTTCTTAAGGCATTACTTTGTTTCTTCATGAACTCAATACACTAGATGCATGTTGGATGACACTCGATGTGTGGAGTAATAGAAGTAGATGCAGGCGAAAGTCGGTCTACGTATATTGGACATGATGCCTATATACATGATCATTGCCTTCAATATCGTCATAATTATTTGCTTTTCTATCAATTGCCCAACATTAATTTGTCTACCCACCGTTTGCTGTTTCTCGATAGAAACCACTAGTTAAGCCTATGGCCATGGGTCTACTTCATATCATCTATTTGCAATCTCTACTTTGCTATTTTCTTTTCTACTTTATTTTTCCCTTTGGTTTTCATATATATATTATCAAAAATCCAAAAATACCTTGTTGCGTTCTATTTGATATCACTCTTATTTGCATCTATCAATCTATCCTCACTTCACCCACGAGGGATTGACAACCCCTTCATGCGTTGGGTTGCGACGATTTGCTATTTGTGTGCATGTGCTGCTTACATAGTCTTGTGGATCTTCCTACTAGATTGATACCTTGGTTTCTTAACTGAGGGAAATACTTACCGTCGTTGTGCTACATCACCCTTTAAGCTTGGAGGGAAACCAACGCGTCTGCGAGCCGTAGTCAGTGATCAACTTGGGCAAGAGGACCCTGCTTGTAATATGGTTCAGTGCCAAACACTGGCTCTTCATGCTCGCTCTCAATGATCATGTTGTGCAAGATGACACAACCAGTGATGACTTCTCACATTTGATCTTTCGACCAGGTCTGAGCGGGGTACCGGACAACAGCAAATCGAGATTGGAGCACTCCAAATGCCCAGTCAACATCCTTCCTGCAAGCTTCTTGACACTTGGCAAAGTAGGAGTTCTTGCATCCTCGCGCAGGGTGTAGAGCAACCAATAGCCTTCAATTCGATGCCTCTGCTTTGCCTTCAGCCGGGCCGGCACCGAGCCACCTCGCTGTGGCTTTGCGTTGCCCGCGAACAGGCTGGCCAGAGCGGCGAGGACCATGAGGTGCTCTTCGTCTTGGGCCTCGACATCGGCTTCCTCCTAAACCAGCGCCGTGAATGCCTCCTCATCGTCGGAGTCCATCACCGAGACAAATCGACGAACGCCTCGCGGGCGTGGTCGGAGCGCCGGAAAAAATTGCCCCGAAAGCAGGGCGAAGCCGCGGCGAACCCTCCCTTTCTCGTCAGGGAGATGGCCTTTCTAGCAGCGGTGGGTAGGTGGGCGAAGCCGGGGTCGGTACGGCGGCAAAAGGTGTAGTGCGCGCGAGGGGCCAATTTGGAGGTGGAAAACTGTTTTCCGCCTAATAGTGGCGGCCCACACGCCGTTTTCTCTTTCGCTGGAGCCTCCAAGCGCTCGTTGGCGCACTAGGTTCGGCTTGTGATAGCTAGGCCTAAAAATGGGCCCAACTGGCAAAAATCGGCGTCCTCGAGGTGCGACTGGGCGATTTTTCGGTGCCAGTGGAAAGAAAACACGCCCTAGGGGGCTTGTTGGGGGCGCGGCTTGAGATGCTCTAGGAGCATCTCTAGTAGACCCGTATAGAGCTGCCCCGCAAAAGTCGTTTGCAGGTCGCAGAAAAACGCTTTTGCGGGGTCTGCTCGGTCGCTGCCCATGCCAGCCCGCAAAGCGTTTTATTCCCATTACTTATTCAGGCATGAAAACATATTTTAGTTGCTTCTTTATTTTCTTCAAATGCATTGGATACATCATAATTCATCAAATCTTTGCCAAAACAGCAAGACCAAAGAAAACAAAAACCACAATCAGACATTTTAGAAGATATCCAACTTTCATAACTGCTCCCACTAGTTGGATCAACATCTTATCCATGCTCTCATTGTTGATCTGGGGTCCTTCAACTTGCATTCTTCATTCTTTGGCTTCAATTCTAAAAAATATACGTTGCTTCCCCTCTAATTTTTTTGTAATTGCACATGCAGCTGCATCGTTAGATTCAACTATACTAAGGAGTGCACAAACATCTATTAAGTTTCTTTCTATCAATAAATCGATGTACTCTTCTTTCCAATACCAAAATGAGCATCCACCTTCCTACATAGATGAAGACCTCAATAAGCTACTCTAATTTACCCAAATAAGTTGACAAAGTCGTAGAGGAAGAAAATCATACCCTGCCGTTTTTGCATTTGAAGAATACACATCTGAGGTGTTGTCGTGTGTTGGATGTGAGCTGCAACGGTGTTTATAGGCAATCGTCACACTGTATGAGTGGCACGGCAAGCCGGCGAGCCGCTGAGCGACCATCGGGCCCGGGCGACGACCGGAAGAGTCCTTGCCGGCAAACCTACGCCGACGACTTAAGGATGAACCAATACCTGCATGCGGCGCTGGAGGTTTGTCAGGGCTGTGCGGGTGCTCCCCGACCAATCCATGGCTGTGGCACAGCTGCCGGTGGCCGAAATAGGCAGATCCGATGATCGCGACAAAACAGTCGCCGATTTGTAGATTTCTGGCAAGCTGAGGCACGAGGGCGTGGGAGGTCGATCTAGGGCCTGCGGCGGCCCACTGCCGTGATCCCGGTGGCTGGTGTGGCCGGAATCAAAGACGGTGCCCGACGGTGGTGGGTGGGGGGAAAAGCGCATGTGAAATGTCCCACCAACCAACCGCTTCTAAAAATATGCATGCATCGACGGATCGGGAGGGAAAACCTGCATTTTCGCGGGGTGGGTGGGCATTTTGCCATGCCTCGCAAAACTTTTTACGGGTCGAACGCGGTTACGGGATCTGGTCTAGCAGCGTTTCTTGTCACCATCTGTATTTTGACGATTATTTTACAGATTCGACCCTTTTACGGGATGCTCTGAGCACATCAGCACAATTTGGCATGGCCCTCTCCAGCGCGTCCAACACAATTCAACCAAAAACACAAAATATAATGAAAGGAAATTCCACCACAGTTCCACAAAAAGGAAAAGATAATAATTTCAGAGCTCTTTCTCACACCAGTCATCTTCCATCTGCCGCCCGCGCTATCCAGTCCCACGGCGCACATGGCAAGCACCTACCTCTCAAGCTTCCAGGCCGCCGCCGCCGCCACTAGCGGCGGCGCTTCAACGAGGCCGAGACCAAGGCCAAGGCCAAGAGTGGTGACATGCCACACCTCCGAGCCATCGGGCAGGCGATCAGCCTGCCTCAGTCTAGGCCTCGGCCTTGCCACCGCCGCTGTGCTCCACACGACACCCGCCCGCGCCACCGCTGACGGCGACGAGGAGCCGGAGCCGGCCAATAACGGCTGGTGGCTCACCGAGTTCCCCCTGCCGGTGCCCAAGATCCGCAACAGTACCGCCACTCTTCCATTCCCATATTCCCATACATGCTATAGCACCTCATCCTCATGATGCATCTCGTTCCTAGCGAGGCCTCACCTTCAGGCTTCAACTGCTGAACTGAACCGGCACTGATGAATGTGGTGCAGAGGAGATCAACAATGGCGAGACAGGGACGCGATCCTTCGTGAAGAACGGCATCTACATGGCGGACATCGGGCCGAGCTTCGCGGCGCACGCCTACCGGGTGCGCAGCTCTGCCTTCGACCTGCTGGCGCTGGAGGACCTGCTCGGCAAAGAGGCCTCCAACTATGTCAACAAGTACCTCCGCCTCAAGGCCACCTTCATATACTACGACTTCGACAAGCTCATCACCGCCGCAGACCCCGACGCCAAGCCACCGCTTCTTGACCTCGCCAACCGGCTCTTCGACAGCTTCGAGAAGTTGCAGGCCGCCGTCACCACCAAGGATGACACCGACATAGGATCCTGCTATGCTGACACAAAGCTCATACTGCAGGAGGTCATGACAAGAATGGCATAGCCAGGACCCAGGAGAAACAGTTCTTTCACGAACTGAAACTCCATCCAGGATAGCCTCAGTTATACCATTGTGCGTGATGTAATGTACATGTACATTTGGTGATACTGATAAATTGGTAAGAGATACCACACAAGCAGGTCAGTGGAATACTTCTTCCCAGCAATTCATGAGAGTTAATACAAGCCAAGCCATAAAAGGCTGAATGCCAGTACACCTACAGAGCTCAACTACGCTATAGTAGAGTATCAAACACCGATACAGATTAGATGATTGAAACGGAAACGTCAGCACGCCACACCTGACTGACTGTTAATATAATCAGCAAGAACAAACAACAAAGCAAATGAGAATATACAACCTCTAAATGCGGTGCAAATGATGGATTGCATCCCTCAATTATCAACAAACAAACAACACACGTACATTACTGATGGCCCATGGATGGGATGGGATTTGACAGTGAATTGACTGCGTAGACTCATCCTTGTGACAAGCTGCGCATTTGAGTCTGACGACGAGGGACGCCGATCTCACAAGAGTTCACCCGAGCAGCAAAACGAAGCGAGCAAATAGACTCGCTTGTAGAAGACACTTCCGGGGATAGATTCACAAACATTAGCGTCTTCGAGTCTCCACCCAGGCATGGCTGTGTACAAGGAAAACAGTTGTAGATTGTAAAATGGCACTAAATTATATTGAGACTGCACACCCTAATTTCGGTACTATGAAGTTACCTGGAGTAGATACGTCAGCTTGGAGTTCCTGAATGGAATGTGTTCCTCTTTCTTAGCAATGGAGAAGATAACATCACTCAAGGACGACAAACTCTTGTTAATAGCCTAAATAGTTGAAGTTAACACCATATATGAGCTAAGGATGTTACAAATGTACACTTAAATCACAAAACAAAGGGATAGCAAATTACCTGGGTTTCCTTGAGTCTATCCCCTGTGACACCACTTTTGTTAAGCCGTTCACTGCCTGCAAGATCAATTAAATTGAGAACACCTTGCACTTGTTGATCAGTTCCCTGCACAGAATAACAATGCGAACATTGAGAACATATTATGCATTAACTGAATTTATCAGTAAAAGATTACACACCTCATTTACACCAAAAATCCGAAGCGTGAAAACACAGTGACTTCTAGATGATTCTTCATTCATTTGTGTTTTTCCAACTGATCTGCAATTAAGAACGAAAAAACAAATACTGGTTGAGTAGCATATATACATGCAAGTACAAAAAAAATGAGACACTGCAATCAAATTGGACACTTTTTAAAGAGTTGCTCTGAGTAAATCAAAACATATATAGCATAACAAAAAAACATGGTACTAAACATCAATTACAAGAGTACAAAATATATGTTTGGAAAAGTTTTAGTTCAAATCAAGGAAATGCTGCTTTTAACTTATTAGAACTTGCATCCACAATACGATTTTGCATGTGCTGTCACAACTTATCATTGTTAAGCAAAAAAAAAAAGGATCAATGGTAGTTTCATTGAATGTCAAAAGAACTTCGAGTCAACCTGCTTTGTGCAGCCCGCTTGAGCAAAGAAGAAACTTCGTTGATACTTCGTACATCAACGATTGTGAGGTCAGACACCTGGGTATTACCATTGGAATCATGTTTGATATTATATTTCGAAGCAGCACCATCTTGGATGGATGTGCGACTTGCCGCTAACAAGTCACGTATAGTCTCATTGTATATTTCTAGCATTGAAGCCTACAAAAAATAAGCTCAAATTAGGATTAAAGACAGAGAATATCGGGTGAGTCTTTAATTCAAATAAGTAACAAATCAATTGGAACGCACCTGCATCTTATATTTCCATCCTTGTGACATAAGAGATTGACTAGTTTCAAAAATTTGTTCAAGCGATCTAGGTATTAACCCTTTCTGATCATTGAACTCAGGATTTCCCATCATAGTGTGCGTCTTACCAGAACCAGTTTGCCCGTAAGCAAATATGCATACCTATATAGTTCGAGATCGGTTAGTTCCATAATACATCATCATTTGAGAACAAAAAATAGTTTTTTCTTAAATTAAAATAATTATTTTACTTTCAATTACATTCAATTCAAGAAATAAAAAACAAGCAAGTACTTGGCTAAAACAATTAGATGGAGTGTACAGTGATTAAAGGAGTACTTTTAAAACAGTTATTTTTTCTCAATTTTGTGCATAATTTAATTCATTATTTATCGGTTCTGAAAATACAACAATAGTTATACCACCACTAAAAATACCTTATAGCCATCAAGTGCACTTTGAACCAACTGAGAAATTTCAGTAAATACATCTTCTTGGGATGCCGAATGATCAAACACTTTGTCAAACGCAAAGGAATACGCTTGTGCTAAAATGAAAGGAAAGTATATTGCAGAAGTTAGAAAGTATCATACATAAACATATACTGAGTAGTAAAAAAAAGTAAATGTAACATACTGTTATGCATCAACTCGACACCACGACCTATGTTTTCTCCATTATTTGGATAAGAAACAGCTCCGGATTCATTTGACAATAAAGGCCGGACTCGGCAGAAAACGCGAATGTTTCCTTTAAGCTCCTGCAATACATTAATCTTATAAATAAACATACTATATGAGATTAGTATGAGTATTTAAAAGAATAAATCATTACGAGTATAGTGTTATGTAGTTTCTTCCGCAACTTCTCCCCATCCACAATTTTTTGCTCAGCTTCTGTAAGACGTAACTGTAGGTCCTCCAACATTCTCTTTTGGTTTTCATATTCACTCATTGTCTCCATAGTTGTTAAATTAGATCTCTGGATAGCAAACAATTCCAACCATTACACAAACATGCATATCATATATTGAAAGTATGGTAATGTAATCTAAATAATAACAAGCATGCAGAACTGTTATAAATATTATAATCAAGGACATAATAGTGATACAAATGAATTACACTTTGCAGCTCCTAGCTATAAATGCTTATTCTGAGGCTAATTGTTAATATTTAAAAAAACAGAAATGTCAAATCAGAAACTATGGGTATGTTTGATTCTAGCCTATAACAACCCTGACAATATTGGCTTTCCAATTATTTGGCATGGGATTCCAACGCCCAGGGTTGGCAAAAGATTTGGCAAGAATCTATGAAGGAAGGAACCAAGGACCCGTTGGCAGCCAAATATTTGGCAACAAACCAAACATAAAAGTGATTTGGCGTGACCAATAGTTTGCAGATTCTACCAGCTGAAAAGAACATTTCCTGTAAAAATACACACCTTCAACTTTTCATTAGCCGATGCAAGTTGAATTTGCAGTGTTTTTATCTGCTCATTTTGGTTTGAACAAGTTTCCTGCATGATTGAAACAAATAAGTCAACATAATTGAAATTGTTAACATTATAACTGAGTGTGTATAATCATCATACCTCAAGTAAATCACATCGTATCATGACATTCTCTAATTCTGTCGAAGACTTTCCTGTCAGTTCCTTGAACGCACCCAAGTCACTCAGCAATGAATTTATTTCAGCTGATTTATGATCACGGTCATCCCTTACTTGCTGTAATTCACCTCTAAGAGCTTCAACCTCATTCAGTAAATTATTTTTTTGTTTCAAAGCTTCATTCTGTGAAGACTGCAGAAAGTAAAAGGGTTAGCTATGAGCATGTAACTTGCAAATGTAAGAAGAAAGTTTAAGACATAAAGAAATGCAATTCAAAGATGAAAACTAAAATATTACCTTTGTCATATCAAGCTGCAACTTTAATGAGTTAGAATGATCTTTCAAACCATTCATTGTTTCAACCATAGTATTCTTCTCCTTTTGCAGCTTTTCTATTGTTTCAGCATTCTTTGTTGCATCAGCTTGGAGGTTGCAATTATATTGCTGCAAGCTAGTGTTGTATTCCTGAAGCCTCTTATTTGTATCTTGAAGCATCTTGATCTAAACATAATAGAAATACTGTTAAAACATGAACAATTGTGAATAAACAATTTAGTAGCAAAGATATTGAACAACAATAATACCTGATCATTGAGACGCTTCTGCTCCAACTTAACTCTGTTGAGTTCTTCTGAAAGCTCATTTCTTGAAGATTCTGCAGCAATCCTAGCCTCCTTCTCGTCTCCATAAGATCGAAGGCATTCCTGCACTTTACAAAGTTGTGATTACAGATTGCTTCTTGATCCATAAAAGAAAAAATAGCAAAATGTACAAGGCACAACACCATTTGTTCAGCTTCCACTTTCTTTAGGCTCTCTCCTAAAGTGGCGTATTGTTTCTGAAGCTCCTCTTTCATTGAGACGGATTCTTGGATTTTGCACTCCAACTGAGCCACTAGATGGCACCATACCAATTCAGTCAGTAGGGTCAACAATTGTAAAAGTTTGAACACCAACAGATGAAGAAGTGTTACCAATTTCAGCATGATGTTTGTCTGCAGCATCGATTAGGCCATTGAGTTTCCCGATTTCAGCAAGGTTTGCGTCCTCCCGCTCAAGCAACCATTTAATACAGGCACGCAGCTTCTTGATGTACTCGATCATCTGCTCACTCCTTCCCTGCGGAAGAAATCGCATAATTGGTGTTGTTTAGAAAACAGCCAAAGACCATAATGGTCAGTTCAGAATAGCAGGAAATAGTAACTCATCAGCAACACATGTTAGAGGCAGGACTAGTTTACCAAATCATGGAATTTCACTTATGCATTCATCACCCCGTAGAGGCATGGAATGCAAAGGGCAGGACAAACTACAACCTGGGCGCCAGATTAGTGCAGTGGAACAGGTTCTAAATCGTTGTTGCAAGCTAAAAAACAGAATTTCGTGTCTCGGGCTACCCAAAGGGTAGGACCGAGAGGACATGAAAACAGCAAACAAGAGGCAAGGCAATTCCACCAAAGCGGGAGAATCCACCTGATATTCTGTTGTCTGTTGCGAAAAAAAAGAGCATACCTTGTAGTCCATCTTGTTTTTGCCCTTAATCTTCTCGTTGAGGAGGGCGTCGACGTCTTCCCTCCCGGCGAACTCGATGGGGGCCTCCGTGGGGGGAGGCGCGGCGGCGTTCTGCGAGGCCGTGGAGAGCGGCGGGCGCGGTGCCGTGCCCGCGGCCGTGCGCTGGCGCTTGGACTGGGTGTCGTTCTCCTTGAGGCGGGGCATCGCCGCGCGGGCGGCACGGTCGCGCGTGGCCATGGCGGTGCGGGGGCGCGCGGAGGAGGAGCCCAGGGGCGGTGGATCTTAGGGTTGGTGCGCCGGGAGGAGGAGCGCAGCGCCGGATCTTAGGGGTTTTCTTTTTTGAAATGGCGAATCTTAGGGTTGGGCGCGGGGTGGAGGAGCGTAGGGGCGGAGGCAGCGGGATTTGGTTTTGAAGAACGAGCGGGGTGTGTGTTACTCTGTTTGAGCCTGAACGTCCAGGAAGGAAAAGAAAAACAGTTCAGCCTGAAGGCTTAAACAACGCACAAGTGCACAAGGCCATAGCCATATCGTCACCTATCTACGCCCTGTCCATGTATGTTTCTCACATTTTCTACTGGACCCTCATTTAGGGTTTTCTCTACTCCGCCATCGATATCGCGTCTTGAGTGAGAGTCTTGGGTGACAAGGCTATTGTCAGCCTACTTTCCCTTACGCTCCTGCAACATTGTTCGCCTACTTTCCCTTACACCTCTGCGGTTAGGGTTTCTTTTCTGAGAGGCCATCCGATCGCCCCAGAGTCCTACCCATCGGAGTCCGGCCAGATCGGCGCCCCTCGCCGGCCATGGCAGCCCTCCAGTCCAAGACCTGATGGCTTCCACTTCGGATGCCAACTCTGCTACGAGCGGCCGCTGGAAACTTCGATCTAGAAAATTTCTTCGATCAACTGGACCTCAATGACGAGGAGTTCAATGATATGGAGATTGACGAAGTGGATCCGGGTATCAAGGAAAGTGTGAGGTGGCTAGCCCTAGCTAGGGTTCGCACCGATAAAGACTTCTCTCAAGCTGCCTTCTACAAAGATATGAGGGCGGCGTGGAACCCAGCGCAAGGGGTGAGATTTCGGCCTGTCAGCCCCAATAGATTCAACGTCCAGGCATCATGCTTGGGTGATTGGAAACGCATAATGATGCAAGGCCCATGATTGTTCCGTAACTTGGTGGTGCTGCTCTGCCCGTATGATGGTTTTATTAGAGCGGAGGATGTCGTGGTCGATCACAATGCCCATGTGGCTCCAGATACACAAGCTACCGGACCCTTATTGCAAGAAGGAAATTGTTGAGAAACTCCTCAAAGGTGCTGGCGAAATTCTGGAGATGTGTCTGAACGGCAACATTTGTGGCGACTATGTAAGGGTGAAGGTGAACCATGACATCCAACAACCCCTTACCAAGTTTGTGAGTATAGTCCGTGCTAAAGAAAGACAGGTTTATCTTGTTCATTATGAAAAGATAGCCCGGTTCTGTAAGTTTTGTGGCCTAGTTGGTCATGAGCATAAGGAGTGTGGCTTGGGAATTCATGGTGAAAAGAAGCTGAAGTTTGGGGACTCGATGTATGCCGATGGCCCAAACAGATCACGATCTGAACCAAACTCTAGCAGAGAAAATGGTCCTTGCCGGATAGAGAAGAATGGGGATCCCATTGCTCCGACGGATCTAGGGCTGAGGAATAAGGACCCCGAAACTTTGGATACGGCAACAAGCCCATTGAAGAATCCCGGGGTTAGGATGGAGGTGGATAGATACGCAAGGAAGAGGATGAATGTGGACAACGATGGTGCTACAACTTTGGACACCCCTAATAACCCGAAAGCTTTTCTGGCCATCACCGATGGTAGTGGGAAGGATCTGAGGGAGACAGACTCGCCGACGAGCAGCTCCTCAAGCAGCAAGCGAGTAAAACTCTCAAAAGGAAGTGGCAATAATGAGATACTGGCGGCCTCCCTCACGGAGGACCGCCAGGTGCAATGAATAGCCTATCTTGGAACTATCGGGGGAACCATCGGACAGTTCTTGAGGTCTTGGCCCTCTCAAAAGCCAATAACCCCAAATTAGTCTTTCTATGTGAGACTAGGCAAGTATGTGCGGAAGTTGAGAAGTTGTGATGGAGACTTGGTCTGAAAGGCTTCCATGGCGTTAGCAGCGATGGTAGAAGCGGCGGCTTAGCACTCTTTTGGGATGAGTCGTTGTCTATGACAGTTCTAGAATCATGCACTCAATTTATTGATGTCACAGTGGTGTGGATGGTGGTTCAGGTTTGTCTTGGTGAGACACCTTTGTCTATGGGGAGCCTCGTGTGGAGAACAGACACCGCATGTGGGAGCACTTATGTAGGCTGCGGGCTAACTCGCGTGAGCCTTGGTTGGTGTGTGGCGACTACAATGAGGCACTGTGGCAGCACGAGCACCTGTCAAGGACTGTGCGGTCTGAAGCTCACATGAATGCATTCTGGGAGTGCTTGGAAGTTTGCAAGATAGAGGATCTCGGCTTTTGTGGCATTCCATTCACGTACAATAATGTACAGGCAGATGATCACAATGTCCAGGTGCGCTTGGATCGAGCGTGTGCACATGAGGCTTGGCGGGACACTTTCCCGCTGGCAAGGGTCCTTCATATTGCCACCTCATGTTCTGACCATTGTACCCTCTTGATTACACTGGAGGGTGCGCAGGACCGAAGGCGTCGGGCATCTTGCCCATGTTACAAAATAATGTGGGAGTGTGACCTCACTCTCCCCGACGTAATAGCCGGGGCTTGGGACAAACATAGGTGAGCCAACAGCTTGGGCTCACTGGCTACCTCCATGAAAGAGGTGATGAAGGAACTAAGACAGTGGAGCAGTAAAAAAATTGGTAATGTGCTGAAAGAAATTGAGGTGCTCCGGTCGCAACTCATGGAGCTGCAGCTATCGGGGTCATATCATGCCCAAATTTGATCCAAGATGAACTAGCTCGACAAGTTGTTGAATAGAGAGGAGATGCTTTGGCTACGGTGCTCGGCTAAAAAAGGGCGAACGGAATACCAAATATCTGCATAGGAAAGTTGTATGGTGTGCTAGAAGGAACCATATCCAGCGTTTACTAAAGAATGATAGCGCATGGTGTAATGTTCCTACCGAGATGGAAAGGATGGCCCACTCCTACTTCAAGGAGATCTTTACTAAGGATCCAACCATCTCCGCGGATGAGATCCTTGATTGTATCACGCCTAAAGTCACCTTAGAGATGAATGAGTCATTATGTAAACCTTATATTGTGGAGGAGATTTCAAATGCTCTATTTCAAATTGGCCCAGTGAAGGCCCCCGGCTGTGATGGTTTTCCAGCTAGGTTTTATCAACGGAATCGGGCGCTGCTAAAAGATGAAATTGTTGCGGCAATCCAGGAGTTCTTCTCAATGGGTGTTATGCCTACTGGTGTTAATGACACAATGATAGTGTTAATTCTGAAAGTCCCTCACCCAAAGGAGCTCAATGACTTTCGCCCAATCAGCTTGTGCAATGTGATATACAAAATTGTTTCAAAGTGTATGGTGAACAGACTGCGACCCCTCCTCACCGAGCTCATCTCTAAAAATCAGAGCGCATTCATTCCTGGGAGGCTTATTTCTGATAACTCATGTTGGAAATATGCCCTAGAGGCAATGATAAATAGTTATTATTATATTTCCTATTTAAAGATAATCGTTTATTATCCATGCTATAATTGTATTGCATGAAAACATAGATACATGTGTGGATAAATAGACACAACAATGTCCCTAGCAAGCCTCTAGTTGGCTAGCCAGTTGATCAAGGATAGTCAAGGTTTTTTGACTATGTGCAAAGTGTTGTTGCTTGATGACTGGATCACATCATTAGGAGAATCATGTGATGGAATAGACCCAAACTATGAACATAGCATATTGATCGTGTCATTTTATTGCTATTGTTTTCTGCGTGTCAAGTATTTGTTCCTATGACCATGAGATCATATAACCCACTGGCACCAGAGGGATGCCTTGTGTGTATCAAACGTCACAACGTAACTGGGTGACTATAAAGGTGCTCTACAGGTATCTACGAAGGTGTGCGTTGGGTTAGTATGGATCAAGACTGGGATTTGTCACTCCGTGTGACGGAGAGGTATCTCGGGGCCCACTCGGTGATACAACATCACACACAAGCCTTACAAGCAATGTGACTAAGTGTAAGTCACGGGATCTTGTATTACGGAATGATAAAAGAGACTTGCCGGTAACGAGATTGAAATAGGTATGCGAATATCGACGATCGAATCTCGCGCAAGTAACATACCGAAGGACAAAGGGAATTACATACGGGATTGCCTGAATCCTTGACACTGAGGTTCAACCGATAAGTTATTCGGAGAATATGTAGGATCCAATATGGGCATCCAGGTCCCGCTATTGGATATTGACCGAGGAGTACCTCGGGGCATGTCTGCATAGTTCTCGAACCCGCAGGGCCTGCACACTTAAGGTTCGGCGATGTTTTAGTATAGTTGAGTTATATGTGTGGTTACCGAATGTTGTTCGGAGTCCCGGATGAGATCACAAACGTCACGAGGGTTTCCGAAATGGTCCGGAGACGAAGATTGATATATAGGATGACCTCATTTGGTTACCGGAAAGTTTTCGGGCATTACCAGGAATGTACCGGGAGTGACGAATGGGTTCCGGATGTTCACCGGGAGGGGCCAACCCACCCGGGGAAGCCCATAGGCCTTAGGGGTGCCGCACCAGCCCTTAGTGGGTTGGTGGGACAGCCCAAAAGGGCCCCATGCGCAGGAGATAGAAAATCAAAGAGAAAAGAAAAAAAGGTGGGAAGGAAGGGAAGGACTCCACCTTCCAATCCTAGTTGGACTAGGATTGGAGGTGGACTCCTCCACCTCCTTGGCCGGCGGACCCTTGGGGTCTTGGACCCCAAGGCAAGCCTCCCCTCCCCTCCTCCTATATATAGTGGGGTTCTAGGGCTGATTTGAGACAACTTTTGCCACGGCAGCTCGACCACAAACACCACGGTTTTTCCTCTAGATCGTATTTCTGCGGAGCTCGGGCGGAGCCCTGCAGGAGTAGATCCTTCACCACCACCGGAGCGTCGTCACGCTGCCGGTGAACTCATCTACTTCTCTGTCTTTCTTGCTGGATCAAGAAGGCCGAGATCATCGTCGAGCTGTACGTGTGCTGAACGCAGAGGTGCCGTCCGTTCGGCACTAGATCGGAGCGGATCGTGGGACGGTTCGCGGGGCGTATCGAGGGACGTGAGGACGTTCCACTACATCAACCGCGTTCCTTAACGTTTCCTGCTGTGTGATCTACAAGGGTACGTAGATCCAAATCTCCTCTCGTAGATGGACATCACCATGATAGGTCTTCGTGCGCGTAGGAAATTTTTTGTTTCCCATGCGACGTTCCCCAATAGTGGCATCATGATCTAGGTTCATGCATAGATGTAATCTCGAGTAGAACACAAAGGGTTTTGTGGACGGTGATGTTCGATTTGCTGCCCTCCTTAGTCTTTTCTCAATTCGGCGGTATTGTTGGATTGAAGCGGCTCGGACCGACATTATTCGTACGCTTACGAAAGACTGTTTTCATCGCTTAACATGCAACCTCGTTGCATAAATATGACTGGCGAGTGTCTGTTTCTTCAACTTTAGTTGAATTAGTTTTGACCGAGGCGGTCATTGGAGAGGTTAAATAGCAATTTGCACATCTCCGTTGTGGTTTTTGCGTAAGTAAGATGTGATCTACTAGATACCCATTGCAACCACGTAAAACATGCAACAACAATTAGAGGACGTCTAACTTGTTTTTGCAGGGTATGCTTGTGATATGATATGGCCAATGACGTGATATGATATATTGGATGTATGAGATGATCATGTTGTAATAGTTAATATCGACTTGCACGTCGATGGTACGGCAACCGGCAGGAGCCATAGGGTTGTCTTTAAACTAACGTTTGTGCTTGCAGATGCGTTTACTATATTGCTAGGACGTAGCTTTAGTAGTAATAGCATGAGTAGCACGACAACCCCGATGGCGACACATTGATGGATATCATGGTGTAGCGCCGGTGACAAGAAGATCGTGCCGGTGCTTTGGTGACGGAGATCAAGAAGCACATGATGATGGCCATATCATGTCACTTATGAATTGCATGTGATGTTAATCCTTTTATGCACCTTATTTTGCTTAGAACGACGGTAGCATTATGAGTTGATCTCTCACTAAAATTTCAAGATGAAATTGTGTTCTCCCCGACTATGCACCGTTGCTACAGTTCGTCGTTTCGAGACACCACATGGTGATCGGGTGTGATAGACTCAACGTTCGCATACAACGGGTGCAAAACAGTTGCACACGCGGAACACTCGGGTTAAGCTTGACAAGCCTAGCATGTGCAGACATGGCCTCGGAACACATGAGACCAAAAGGTCGATCATGAATCATATAGTTGTTATGATTAGCATAGGGATGCTTACGGCTGAAACTGTCCTCAACTCACGTGATGATCGGACTTGAGCTAGTGGAATTGGATCATGAACCACTCAAATGACTAGAGAGATGTACTTTTTGAGTGGGAGTTTAGCAAGTAATTTGATTAGTAAACTCTAATTATCTTGAACATAGTCTAAGTCCACTTTGAAAATATTTGTGTTGTAGATCAATGGCTCACACGACGGTCACCCTGAATTTTAATACGTTCCTAGAGAAAGCTAAGTTGAAAGATGATGGAAGCAACTTTGTAGACTGGGCTCGTAATCTTAAGTTTCTCCTGCAAGCTGGGAAGAAGGGTTATGTCCTTAATGCTGCACTAGGAGATGAACCGCCCGCCGCGGCTGACCAAGATGTTAAGAACGCTTGGTTAACACGCAAGGAGGACTACTCAGTAGTTCAATGTGCAGTCTTGTATGGCTTAGAGCCGGGACTTCAACGTCACTTTGAGTGTCATGGAGCATATGAGATGTTCCAGGAGTTGAAGTTTATCTTTCAGAAGAGCGCCCGGATCGAGAGGTATGAGACCTCCGATAAATTCTATGCTTGCAAGATGGAGGAGAATTCGTGTGTCAGTGAACATGTGCTCAAAATGTCTGGGTACTCAAACCGTCTAGCTGAGATGGGGATTGAACTCCCGCAAGAGGCTATCACTGACAGAATTCTTCAATCACTGCCACCAAGCTATAATGGCTTTGTGTTGAACTATAACATGCAAGGGATGAACAAGTCACCCGGCGAGTTATTCGCGATACTGAAAGTCGCAGCGTCAGAACTCCGTAAAGAGCATCAAGTGTTGATGGTGAATAAGACCACTAGTTTCAAGAGAAACGGCAAAGGAAAGAAGGATAATTCAAAGAAGAGCGGCAAGCCTGTTGCCAATCCGACGAAGAAACCCAAAGCTGGACCTAAGCCTGAAACGGAGTGCTATTATTGCAAGGGTATGGGTCACTTGAAGCGCAACTGCCCCAAGTGTTTGGCTGATAAGAAGGCGGCAGGGGAAAAATTAGGTATATTCGATATACATGTTATTGATGTGTACTTAACCAGCTCTCGTAGTAGTGCCTAGGTATTCGATATCGGTTCTGTTGCTCATATTTGCAACTCGAAACAGGAACTGCGGAATAAGCGAAGGCTGGCGAAGGATGAAGTGACGATGCGCGTGGGAAATGGTTCCAAGGTTGATGCAATCGCCGTCGACACAGTTTCACTTCAGTTACCATCAGGATTAGTTATGAACTTAAATAAATGTTATTTAGTGCCTGCGTTAAGCATGAGCATTATATCTGAATCTTGTTTATTGCGAGACGGTTACTCGTTTAAGTCATAGAATAATGGTTGTTCTATTTCTATGAGTAATATATTTTATGGTCATGCACCCAATGTGAGAGGATTGTTCATATTGAATCTTGATAGTGATAATACACATATACATAACATTGAGACCAAAAGAGTTAGAGTTAACAATGATAGCGCCATGTTTTTATGGCACTGCCGCTTAGGTCATATTGGTGTAAAGCGCATGAAGAAACTCCATACCGATGGACTTTCGGAGTCACTTGACTTTGATTCACTTGACACGTGCGAACCATGCCTCATGGGCAAGATGACTAAAACTCCGTTCTCCGGAACGATGGAGCGTGCAAGTGACTTGTTGGAAATCATACATATCGATGTGTGTGGTCCGATGAGTGTGGAGGCACGCGGCGGATATCGTTATTTTCTCACCTTCACTGACGATTTGAGTAGATATGGTTATGTCTACTTGATGAAGCACAAGTCTGAGACGTTTGAAAAGTTCAAACAATTTCAGAGTGAAGTCAAAAATCATCGTAACAAGAAGATCAAGTTCCTACGGTCTGATCGTGGGGGTGAGTATCAGAGTTTCGAGTTTGGTACTCACTTAAGACAATGTGGAATTGTTTCATAGTTGACACTGCTTGGAACACCACACCGTAATGGTGTGTCCGAACGTCGTGATCGTACTTTACTAGAGATGGTGCGATCTATGATGTCTCTTACCGATTTGCCGTTGTTGTTTTGGGGTTATGCATTAGAAACAGCTACATTCACTTTAAATAGGGCACCATCAAAATCCATTGAGACGACACCATACGAACTGTGGTATGGCAAAAGACCAAAGTTGTCGTTTCTTAAAGTTTGGGCATGTGATGCTTATGTCAAAAAGCTTCAGCCTAAAAAGCTGGAACCCAAAGCGGAAAAGTGCGTCTTCATAGGTTACCCAAAGGAGACAGTTGGGTATACCTTCTATCTCAAATCTGAGGGCAAAGTGTTTGTTGTTAAAAATGGAGCTTTTCTTGAGAAGGAGTTTCTCTCGAAAGAATTGAGTGGGAGGAAGATAGAACTTGATGAGGTTGTCGAACCTCTAGTTCCTCTTGATGGTGGCGCAGGGAAAGGAGAAACCCCTGTTGCTGCGGCACCGGTTGAGGTACAAGTTGATGATGATGATCACGGAACTTCAGATCAAGTTACTGTCAGACCTCGCACGTCGACAAGATCACGTACTACTCCTGAGTGGTACGGTAATCCTGTCTTGTCGATTATGTTGTTGGACAACAATGAACCTGCGAATTATGAAGAAGCAATGGTGGGCCCGGATTCCAACAAATGGCTGGAGGCCATGAAGTTCGAGATATGATCCATGTACGAGAACAAAGTATGGACTTTAGAAGTACTACCTGAAGGCCGTAAGGCTATTCAGAACAAATGGATCTATAAGAAGAAGACAGACGCAAACGGTAATGTGACCGTTTATAAAGCTCGACTTGTGGCAAAGGGTTTTTCACAAGTTCAAGGAATTGACTACGATGAGACTTTCTCACCGGTAGCGATGCTTAAGTCTGTCTGAATCATGTTAGCAATAGCTGCCTTTTACGATTATGAAATCTGGCAGATGGATGTCAAAACGGTGTTCCTTAACGGTTTTCTTAAGGAAGAGTTGTATATGATGCAACCCGAAGGTTTTGTCAATCCTAAGAATGCTGACAAAGTGTGCAAGCTCCAGCGATCCATTTATGGACTGGTGCAAGCATCTTGGAGTTGGAATAAGCGTTTTGATGACGTGATCAAAGCATTTGGGTTTATACAAGTGGTTGGAGAATCTTGTATTTACAAGAAAGTGAGTGGGAGCTCTGTGGCGTTTCTAATATTATATGTGGACGACATATTGCTGATTGGAAACAACATGGAGCTTTTGGAGAGCATAAAAGGTTACTTGAATAAAAGTTTCTCTATGAAGGACCTAGGAGAAGCTGCTTACATTCTAGGCATTAAGATCTATAGGGATAGATCGAAACGCCTGATAGGACTTTCACAAAGCACATACCTTGATAAAGTTTTGAAGAAGTTCAAAATGGATCAGTCCAAGAAAGGGTTCTTGCTAGTATTACAAGGTATAAAATTGAGTAAGACTCAGTGCCCAGCAACTGAGGAAGATAGAAAGACAATGAGTTCCGTCCCCTACACTTCAGCCGCAGGTTCTATCATGTATGCAATGTTGTGCACTAGACCAGACGCCAGCTTGGCCATAAGAATGGCAGGCAGGTTTCAGAGTAATCCAGGAGTGGATCATTGGACGGCGGTCAAGAATATTCTGAAGTACCTGAAAAGGGCTAAGGAAATGTTTCTCATGTATGGAGGTGACAAGGAGCTCGTCGTAAAAGGTTACGTCAACGCAAGTTTTGACACCGATCCGGATGACTCTAAGTCTCAAACCGGATATGTATTTATTCTTAATGGGGGTGCGGTAAGCTGGTGCAGTTCCAAGCAGAGCGTCGTAGCAGATTCCACATGTGAAGCGGAGTACATGTCTGCCTCGGAGGCAGCAAAAGAGGGTGTCTGGATGAAGTAGTTCATGACAGATCTTGGAGTTGTGCCAAGTGCACTGGATCCATTGACTCTGTTATGTGACAACATTGGTGCCATTGCCTTAGCAAAGGAACCAAGGTTTCACAAGAAGACCAGACACATCAAACGACGCTTCAACCTCATCTACGACTACGTCGAAGGAGAGGACGTGAATATTTGCAAAGTGCACACGGATCTGAATGTAGCAGACCCGCTGACTAAACCTCTTCCACGGGCAAAACATGATCGACACCAGAACTTTATGGGTGTTTGATTTATTACAATGTAAATCGCATGGCGATGTGAGGACTAGATTATTGACTCTGGTGCAAGTGGGAGACTATTGGAAATATGCCCTAGAGGCAATGATAAATAATTATTATTAGATTTCCTGTTTAAAGATAATCATTTATTATCCATGTTATAATTGTATTAAATGAAAACATAGATACATGTGTGGATAAATAGACACAACAATGTCCCTACCAAGCCTCTAGTTGGCTAGCCAGTTGATCAAGGATAGTCAAGGTTTTCTGACTATGTGCAAAGTGTTGTTGCTTGATGACTGGATCACATCATTAGGAGAATCATGTGATGGACTAGACCCAAACTATGAACGTAGCATATTGATCGTGTCATTTTATTGCTATTGTTTTTTGCGTGTCAAGTATTTGTTCCTATGACCATGAGATCATATAACCCACTGGCACCGGAGGGATGCCTTGTGTGTATCAAACATCACAACGTAACTGGGTGACTATAAAGGTGCTCTACAGGTATCTCCGAAGGTGTTCGTTGGGTTAGTATGGATCAAGACTGGGATTTGTCACTCCGTGTGACGGAGAGGTATCTCGGGGCCCACTCGGTAATACAACATCACACACAAGCCTTACAAGCAATGTGACTAAGTGTAAGTCACAGGATCTTGTATTACAGAATGAGAAAAGAGACTTGCCGGTAACGAGATTGAAATAGGTATGCGGATACCGACGATCGAATCTCGGGCAAGTAACATACCGAAGGACAAAGGGAATGACATACGGGATTGCCTGAATCCTTGACACTGAGGTTCAACCGATAAGTTATTCGGAGAATATGTAGGATCCAATATGGGCATCCAGGTCCCGCTATTGGATATTGACTGAGGAGTACCTCGGGGCATGTCTGCATAGTTCTCGAACCCGCAGGGTCTGCACACTTAAGGTTCGGCGATGTTTTAGTATAGTTGAGTTATATGTGTGGTTACTGAATGTTGTTCGGAGTCCCGGATGATATCATCGATGTCACGAGGGTTTACGGAATGGTCCGGAGACAAATATTGATATATAGGATGACCTCATTTGGTTACCGGAAAGTTTTTGGGCATTATCGGGAATGTACCGGGAGTGACGAATGGGTTCCGGATGTTCACCGGGAGGGGCCAGCCCACCCGGGGAAGCCCATAGGCCTTAGGGGTGCCGTACCAGCCCTTAGTGCGCTGGTGGGATGATGTCAGCTGTGCTTCCCTGGCAATGGCGCCAAGAATAGTCGTGTCGACGGCACCAGGAATCCTTCTGCTGC
Source organism: Hordeum vulgare subsp. vulgare (assembly GCF_904849725.1). NCBI lineage: Eukaryota > Viridiplantae > Streptophyta > Magnoliopsida > Poales > Poaceae > Hordeum > Hordeum vulgare. The sequence continues at coordinate 510,355,528 of NC_058519.1, forward strand.
GGCTATGCCTTAAGGGACTTCCTAGGCAAATATGCAAAGGATTTCTCCCGTGGCCTTGGAGCCTTGCATTGGTGTTCCCTCGAAGCGGAAAGGGTGATGTACCACAGCGGCGGTAAGTATTTCCCTTAGTTTGAGAACCAAGGTATCAATCGAGTGTAGGAGTATCACAAGATCCTGCACAAACACAAAGAACCTGCTCCCAACGCTATGAAGGGGTTGTCAATCCCTTATAGATTGTTTGCCAAGTGAGAACTGAAAGGAACAAAGTAACAAAGCAAAGTAAAAGGGAGGTGTAAACGATGGATGTGAATAGACCCGGGGGCCGTAGTGTTTACTAGTGGCTTCTCTCATGAAAGCAAGTAGATGGTGGGTGAACAAATTACTGTCGAGCAATTGATAGAACCGCGCAAAGTCGTGACGATATCTATGGCAATGATTGTATCTACAGGCATCACGTCCAAAACAAGTAGACCGATACTTTCTGCATCTACTACTATTACTCCACACATCGACCGCTATCCAGCATGCATCTAGTGTATTAAGTCCAAAAGAACAGAGTAACGCCTTAAGCAAGATGACATGATGTAGACGGACAATCTCATATCAACGACAGAGCCCATCTTGTTACCCTTGATGGCAACTACTTAATGTGTGCCTTGCTGCCCCTACTGTCATTGGGAAAGGTCACCACATGGTAAGAATCCAAAACCAAGCACTTCTACCATTGCAAGAATCATAGATCTAGTTGCCCAAACAAAACCCAAGACTCGGAGAGACTTACAAGGATATCAAATCATGCATATAAGAAATCAACAAAGACTCAAATATATACCATAGATAATCTGATCACAAATCCACAATTCATTGGATCTCGACAAACACACCGCCAAAGAAGACTACATCGGATAGATCTCCATGAAGATCATGGAGAACTTTGTGTTGAAGATCCAAGAGAGAGAAGAAGCCATCTAGCTACTAACTACGGACCCGTAGGTCTGAAGTGAACTACTCACGAGTCATTGGAGGGGCGATGATGATGATGAAGAAGCCCTCCAACTCCAAAGTCCCCTCCGGCAGGGCGCCGGGAAGGGTCTCCAGATGAGATCTCGCGGAAACGGAAGCTTGCTGCGGCGGAAAAGTATTTTCGAGGCTCCCCTGATTTTTTGTTGTATTTTAGGGAATATATAGTCCAAAGATCTAGGTCAGGGGGCGGCCAGGGAGGCCACAAGCCCTGCCAACGCCGCCTCCCCCTGGTGGCGGGGTGGGGGCTTGTGGGCTCCGAGGAGCCCTCCTGGCTTGGCCCAGAGGCCCCCTGATCTTCTTCCGTTCGGGAAAAAATCATTTCGGAGATTTTATTCCGTTTGGACACCGTTCCAAAATCAGATATGAAAAGAGCCAAAAACACAGAAAAAACAGGAACTGGCACTTGGCACTGAATTAATAAGTTAGTCCCAAAAAAGATATAAAAGGTACATAAAACATCCAAAGATGACAAGATAACAGTGTGAAACCGTCAAAAATTACAGATACGTTTGAGACGTATCATGGGACAACCCAAAAGGGCCCTATGCGCAGGAGATAGAAAATCAAAGAGAAAATAAAAAAAAGGTGGGAAGGAAGGGAAGGACTCCACCTTCCAATCCTAGTTGGACTAGGATTGGAGGTGGACTCCTCCACCTCCTTGGCCGGCGGACCCTTGGGGTCTTGGACCCCAAGGCAAGCCCCCCCTCCTCCTATATATAGTGGGGTTCTGGGGCTGATTTGAGACAACTTTTGCCACGGCAGCCCGACCACAAACACCACGGTTTTTCCTCTAGATCGTATTTCTACGGAGCTCGGGCGGAGCCCTGTAGGAGTAGATCCTTCACCACCACCGGAGCGCCATCACGCTGCCGAAGAACTCATTTACTTCTCCGTCTTGCTTGCTGGATCAAGAAAGTCGAGATCATCGTCGAGCTGTACGTGTGCTGAACACGGAGGTGCCGTCCGTTCGGCACTAGATCAGAGCGGATCGTGGGACGGATCGTGGGACGGTTCGCGGGGCGGATCGAGGGACGTGAGGACATTCCACTACATCAACCACATTCTTAACGCTTCCTGCTGTGTGATTTACAAGGGTACGTAGATCCAAATCTGCTCTCGCAGATGGACATCACCATGATAGGTCTTCGTGCGCGTAGGAATTTTTTTGTTTCCCATGCGACGTTCCCCAACAACTGAGTCATTGGCTTTGAATGTATTCACCATATACAGTCAATCAACAATAATTCTCCAGCTTTATGTGCTTACAAGCTTGACTTATCTAAGGCTTATGATCGTGTGGACTGGGAGTTTTTGGAGAAGGGTCTTGCTAAATGGGGCTTCTCTCAGCAGTGGATTTCTCGTGTGATGGCATGTGTCTCATTGGTAAAATACTCGATGAAGTTTAGTGGGAAATTTTTTGGATCCCTTCTCCCCGTATAGGGGCTCTGTCAAGGTGATCCACCGTCTCCTTTCCTCTTCTTATTTGTAGCTGATGCTATTTCACTGCTGATTACTAAGGCTATGCGGGAAGATGGTCTTAAATGGGTTACAATAAGCAAAGGTGCTCCGGAGATATCCCACCTTTTGTTTGCGGAAGATTCGCTCCTATTTTTCCACACGACAGAGCAACATGCAATCTTGGTGAAAGGTTTGTTGAACACATTTGCGATGGTGACTCGCCAACTGATTAACCCGTCGAAGTGTTCCATCCTTTTTCAGATAATTGCCTGCCTAATGTGGTTCAGGAGGTCAAAAGTGTTTTGGATATTACTGAGGAAGTTTTTTAATCCAAATATTTGGGCAATGCATAAAGGGAAGTTTGAAACTACCCAGGAATGTTTGAGGAAGACTCTCATTGACTGGAGTGAGAAATATACGCCATCTCGGAATAAGGAGATCCTTATAAAGTCGGTTACTCAGTCGATTTCAGCCTATGTTATGTGTGTATTCAAACTCTCGGCCTCAGTTTGTGATGAGCTCACATGTATGATACGTCAGTACTGGGGGGAGTTGAGGATGGGATGAAGAAAACGACATGGATGAGCTGGGACAAGTTGAGGCTTCCCAAATCCATGGGGGGTGGGTTTTAGGGACATGAGGGCCTTTACCCAGGCCTTGTTATCCTAACAAGCATGGAGGCTCCTGGACATGCTGGAGAGCTTGTGTGCGCGACTTCTGAAAGCAAAATACTACCCTTCTGGTTAGCTATTGGATATTGTCTTCTCGAGCAATGGTTCTGAGGTCTGTAGGGGTGTTTTGCATGGTCTGGATTTGGTTAAGAAAGGTGTCATATGGCGAGTTGGGAATGGTACAGGAATCCACACATGGAGGGACCCTTGGATCCCGTGGCCTCACTCCTTTCGCCCAATTACACCTAAAGAAAATTGTCGCTTTAACCGGGTGTCCAATTTCTTGAATGACAATGGTGCTTGGAGAGATGATCGACTGAATGGGTTCTTTTGGCCTATGGATGTTGAACATATTGTGAAAATTAGAACTTCCCGCGCCTGAGGAGTGATTTTCTGTCTTGGTTTCCAGAGAAGATTGGCATGTTTAAAGTGAGAAGCGCTTATAAGCTGGCTACATATGATCACAATGTTACCGTAGCCAATGGTGTTTCTAGTACTAATCTAGACGGGAATCGAACCTTATGGAATCATGTTTGAAAATCTCCAGTTCCTCAAAATATGAAGATTACATCCTCGAGATGCGTGACAGGGACTGTGGCAACACAACAATGTAATAGACACACACACTTGTCGACTAGGTCAACCTGTTCGCTATGCGGTGTTGAGGAGGAGGACTCGTTTCATGCATTGATAGCGTGTACACATGCGAGAATCTTGTGGGTGAACATGCGACAAAGATGGCCAATTCCAGAAGACAACCTACTCATTTCTAATGGGATGGAGTGCTTCATGACCTTGTTGTCCAAGTGCTCTGATGATATCCGTGATATGCTAATCATGTTAATTTGGCGGATTTGGCAAATACGAAATGATATGACCCATGGGAAGGATGCTCCCCCTGTTCTTGCCACCGTCGAGTACCTGGATAGCTATTACAAGTCAATTAAGCTTCCTGGACGCTTCTCAATGGAAGAAATTCTGAAGGGGAAGATTCCCTCTTCGGCCATTGCTTTGCCAACTCAGGTTGTCCCATACCGCCGCGGTCCCTTGACCGATCCCGGTGTCGAGCAAGTTGGCCCTTTCGATCGATGGCTCATTCCTAAAGGAGGATGGCTCGGCTGCTGCTGGTATGGTGTTGAGGAACGAGAAGGGGGAGTTTCTGATGGCGGCTTATCGGTACATCTTCCATTGCAATGATCCGCTGGAGGCAGAACTGCATGCGATCATGCAAGGTATGGCATTGTCAATACCACACTTTACTCTTCCGGTGGTGGTGCAATCTGATTCCACTCAAGATCTTTCAAGTTTAACAAGTGGCGTGCTCCTTCGCTCGACGTATGGTCAGCTAGCCTTAGAGATCAAGGCTTTACTAGGTACTAAGGAGTTTTTTCCTCAGAAAGTTAGCCGGTGTCAAAATAGAGTTGTTGATCGGTTGGCAAAATATAGCCGATCTAAGCAAGCTACCACTATGTGGCTAGGCTTGGTTCTACCATGTATTAAGGACATGTGGCCTCTCGACTGTAACTCTATCATTATCAATTAAAACTCCCTTCACCCCCGCAAAAAAGGCTATTGTCCGCCTGTACTAGTGCGTGTAGGTTCTGAGAAGAGTCACGAGTTAGGCGTTTGGCACGCACACAAAAATCTGACTTTTCATGGCAATTAAGCGTGTAATCACTATCAAATCCTTGCTCACAACGGAGAGCCGATTTGACTCGCTCGCATCGGCAAACTGGCAATGCAAAAGCCTAAATGCTAATAAGTGCAGTTGTACCTTTTAGCTGTCATGAACGCACACAACATGTGACAAAAAACTCCCAAAAAGGAAGGAGCAAACCCGCACGCGACTAGTTCTCTCCTCGAGCACAATTAACTACTTTCCTTCTTTTGTTCAAAAAGCTATATCTTTTGAACCAAGTGTCAAAATTGAGATCCGTTTTCACGGTTGGGTTTCTCACAACGAACGCTTCAAAACTAGATCCCATATGGATATGTTTTGATAAAGTTTTTTTGGTCAACTTTGTGTGCAGCGGAGGCAACTCCCGTGTTATAGGGAAGCAACTCCTTCTTTTTAGCTAAGTAGGCCTGCCTGTAAGATTTGTTTGTGTAAAAATGATAAAATCACACAAAACATGGGGCGTCTTTAGTGCTACATGCAATCAACTTCACTAGGCTATTTGTACCCGTGAACTTTTGCTAACATTATCCCAACTTGCCTATCACGGTTGCTCAATTGCTTATCGTTGTTCTTCAGTTGCCTACGGTTGAGTCTCATTTACCCAGAAAAGACTTTGAAATTGCCTAGTATGGATGTCTAGTTGCTTGCTATCGGTATTTAGTTGCCTACCATTACAACTCAGTTGCCTAACTTTGCACATTAGTTACCTAGAATATTATGAAGTTTTGTATCATTATTTTTCATAATATTGTAGGCAACTAACTTACAAAGTTAGGCAATTGAGAAGCAACAGTAGGCAACTAATTACCAACGACATCAACTAGGCATCAATAGTAGGTAATTTCATATTATTTGTAGGCAACTAAGGATCAATCGTAGACAACTGACCACCAACAATAGACAACTGAGCAACCGCAATATGCAAGTTGAGATAATGTTAGCAAAATTCATAGGTACATATAATGCAGTGAAGTTGTTTCTATGTAACACTAAAGACACCTCATGTTTTGTGTGATTTTATCATTTTTACACATATCAACCTAACTAGTCCTACTAGACCTAAAAGGAGTTGCTTCCCTATATCACTGGAGTTGCCTCCGTTCACACAAAGTTGCCCAAAAAAAGTTAGCTGAAATCAATCCACATGGGATCTAGTTTTGAAGAACTCGTAATTAGAAACTCAAAAGTGAAAGCAGATTTGAATTCTAAAGCGAGTTTGATTGGTTTAGGTGTCATAGTCGCGTACAATCAACAATAATGTTGCCTAGAATCATGTATCGAGCTGCCCATAATCAACCGTACAATTGTCTAAAACCATGTACCCAGTTGCCCAAAATCAACCATACAAGTTGTCTAAAACCATGTACCCAATCCTCATGAATAAAAACATTACCAAGACCATTGACTAATATTTAAAGCTTTTAGAGGTGAATCTAGTCAACTGGTAGTCATGGTAACAAACTTAGAAAAATCCTTTGCTGATAGGTAGTCATACTAGGGGTGAGGAGTCGCTTGCCTATAGCACTAAAGTTGCCTCTATAGCACACAAAGTTGCTCGGACAAAAAGGTCATTGAAACCTATTCATATGATATCTAGTTTTGAAGGACACGTTGCGAGAAATCCAATAGTGAAAATGAATCTAAATTCCGACACCCAGATACAATCGATAGTTTCATCGAAACAAGCAAAACAGTGCATCAAAAACAGAATATGTCAAAAATAGGACAGTCTGTAGTAATCTGAACATTGACCATACTTATGTAACTTAAAAAGTTCTGAAACTTTTGATGTTCCACTAAAAAATGTAAATTCACGCACTACAACCAAAGTTTTTGTTTTTGCACCGCACATACCAACAAGCAATCTAATGATCCTAAAGGCAAATCTTGCCACATTATTTTTATAATACAATTTATTTGTACAAGGTGATAATTATTTTTGTGAGAAACTCATGAAGAATTCTACATTATTTCCATGAGCATGAACACAAGTGTTCAAGGTCGACCCTCACTTCTCCAATGCATAACCTTCCAATCGCTTCATTTTTTGAAAAAAGTTTTAAGTTCCCCTCTATATTTTTTTTGTTTTTAAACCTTTTAAAAGCACTCAACAGAAATAAATTATTCTCTAAAACTTCCGGGTTTTCTCCCTAGCAGCGCTTTCTTTAAAGCCATTAAGCTAGGCATAAAGTGCTCAAGTAATGGATCCACCCGGATCCCAAGGTATATCAAAGCCAATTTTAACTAACAATGATTTGTAATTTAGTAGTGAGCACAAAGTGATATATATATCATGTGACAACAGAGTCTAACTCTTTTCCTATGCATTGGCATGTCATAAAAGAACAATTCATTCACACAAAGTAAAAGCCAATACATAGCATAAGTAGTTTCTTGCAATTCTATCGTATTGGAAACATAGAGAGGTGAAGATTTGGTTCCTCTCTCATAATAATTACAAGTAGGAGCAACAAGCACATGCATATTATATCCATCAAAATCATCTTGTGAAGTAGTAAAACGCAAACCATCACTATAATCCTTAATAAGTGCAAACTTCTCCGATATAGTATAGTTGGGAGAATTAAAAAATATAATAGGACTATCATGTGTGGGTGCAATAGCAACAATTTCATGCTTAACATAAGGAATTACAACAAGTTCATCTTCATAAGCATAATTCATATTGGCATCATGGCCACAAGCATAGAAAGTTTCAAGTTCATCAAAAAGGGATATTTCAAATGAATCCAAGGGATCATAGCAATCATCATAACATTCATCCTTCGGTATGTGTAAAGGAAATTTAAAAATGTATGAGTGTAAGAGTTACTCTCATTAGAAGGTGGGGACGGGTATCTAATATTCTCTTCCTCCTTTTGTTCTTCGCTCTCCTCCTCATCTTTTTCATCTAATGAACTCATAATTTCAGAAATTTCTTCTTCCATAAATTCCTGCAAATTATTAGTCTCTTCCAAGGCAGCTGCCATTCTTTCAATAAATTCATTAGTACCAACATTATATTCATAATTCTCATAGCAATATTTAAGTATGGCAAAATTTTCAGATTTGTAAGGAATATCATCATACTTTTCAATCAAAGAAGCAATTTCATATGCACCCTTAAAAGCAACAAATTCTTCTATTTATTCCACATTATAGTAATCAAATACACCCTTAACATAAGAGGCCAAAGTTTAATTATCATTAAATTCACATTGAAAGGGAAGGTGTGAAGTCTCCATCTTAGAGCAACAAGTATAATGAGACCTCAAGCATAATTTCCTAGCATACCAACGCAACATTTTAATTTGATCCCGTAAGTGTTTCCCTTTTTGAGTCAAGCGATAATCCCTAAAATACTCACGTTGATCCAATTTGTATCCCATTATCAAGTTCAATGGACAATTCTCACGATTATCAATGTAGTATTTAATGTTTTCCACATAACCATCATCGAGGGTTTTAGGAGGTTCCCCGTCTCCATGAGTAGCAAGTACAACTAATTTTTTTGTGTTTCTTGTTCCATATCCATAACTAAAGATATAAAACAACTAATAACAGAAAATAAAAATTACTTAGTGATAAAGCAAACAAGCACACACGAGAATATTCACCCCACACTATTGCTCCCCAGCAACGGCGCCAGAAAAAAGTCTTGATAACCCACAAGTATAGGGGATCATTTGTAGCCCTTTTGGATAATTAGGAGTGTCGAACCCAACGAGGAGAAAAATATAGAACATATATTCCCTCAAGTTCTATCGATCAACGATACAACTCTACACACACCTAACGTTTGTTTTACCTAAAACAAAAATAAAACTAGAAGTACTTAGTAGGTGTAATAGATAGGTTTGCAAGATAATAAAGAACAAGTAAGTAAAAGTTAGGTGTTGTTTTGCAAGAAAATAAAGAGCGTGAAAATAAAAGTTAGGGTCTGCTTAGTAGAAAGATTTTTGTGTAAGACAAGAGAAATATTGTCCATATACTTATCATGTGCATGAGGGAGAGGCATACACTAACACATTTTTCGTACTTGGATCATATGCACTTATGATTGGACCTCTAGCAAGCATCCGCAACTACTAGAAATCATTAAGGTAAACCAAACCATAACATTAAACATCAAGTCCTCTTTACTCCCATACGCGCACAACTCCCTTACTTGGGTGTAAGTTTATGTCACTCTCGCCACCCACTATAAGCAAATCATGAACATATTGCAAAGCCTCCAGCGTGTATCCTTCACGTGTGCTCCTCACAAAAGGCACCTTAGGACAACACCATATGAACACACAACTCATACCAATAACATCATATCACAATTAACCCGTAGGACAAAACGGATCTACTAAAAAATCATAGGATAGCCACATATCAATGGTAAATAGTATGTAGTGTTGAACACCATGTTTAAGTAGAAAGTTACAACAGGAAAAGAGGTGGTACATCGCTGCATAGAGGGGGAGATAGTTGGTGTTGACGGCGGTAAGATTGTTGATGTAGATTGTCGTCACGCTCCTTGCCCGACGGTACTCCAGTGCCACCGGGAGAGGGCGGAAGAGAGCCCCACTCCTTCTTCTTCTTACTTGGTCGACCCTAGATGGGAGGAGAGTTCCCCCTCCGGTCCATGACCTCCATGGCGGCGGAGGGGCAGGAGCCCCTCCGAGATTGGATCTCCCTCTCTGTTCTCTTCTGTTTTGCGTTCCTGTTTTCAGCTCTTCATCGTTTCTTAAATATCCGGAGATTCGTAACTCCGATCGGGCTAAAAAAATTACACGACTTTTTTCATAAATTATCTTTCTTGCGCCCGAAGAAGAGTCTCAACCGACTTACGGTGTGGCCACGAGGGCAGGGCGCGCCACGGGGTATGGGTCGCGCCCTGGTGGGTAGTGGAAGCTGTGGGCCTCCATTTACGTTGATTCCACCTCCCAAAAATTACATATATTCCAAAATAATTCTTTGTAAATTTTTATTGCGTTTGGACTTCGTTTGATATGGATATTGTACGAAACAAAAGACATGCAACAAACATGAACTCACACTTGACATTGGATCAATATGTAAATCCAATAAATCATATGAAATATTGCCAAAAAATGTGAAAGTTGTATAATATTGACATGGAACAATCAAAAATTATAGATACGACGGAGACGTATGAGTGAGCCTTTCCGATGCACGAATCTTAATCCACTTGATGTGACGGTTTTTCTAAATCAGAACAAATACAAGTTTGCTAAATCTCATACGACTAAGATTTAGCAAACCCGAAAATCATGACATTGATTATATAGTGGATGGCATCATGCCAAATGCCTCAAATGTGGACGACATAGTGGAGAGATAAAATTCTTTTTCTATAAACTATTTACATCGTTTAAATACTCCATATGTTCCTTTATATAGGGTTATTTGTTTTCTGAAAAATCAAATTTGACTGAGTTTTAGTAAAATATATCAATACCCACAATACAAAATTTATACCATTTGGTCCATCGTGAAAAGTACTTTCATATTTTATCTATTTGGAGAGGGGTGTTTTGCCACTCAGAAACATATGCTCCTTTTTATTTCAACCGAGGAGCATATGCTCCTGTTTTTCTAGATGTGTTTTAAAAATATTTTAAAATATCACAAAATTGTGACAAAATAATTCGCACGAACATCTCAATATTCTACGTACTCACAAAGTCGTTTCGCAAAAAACTGACAACTTTCGTGTCGCGTGTGTAAAAGACAAAATCGAGTGTTAAAAGGGCTTTTCATGAAACATTTCTTTGTCTTTTTACACAAGCCACGAAAAATGCACGGTTTCCACAAAACTTGGCCTGCGCACATAGAATATCGACATGCACGCATTAATTTTTTTCTTGGAATTTCTCAAGATTTTAAAATGCTTTTTTGAAGGCAGGAGCATATATATGCTCCAATGTGCCAAAGTAAATTTCTCTTATTGCACATGTTGTTAGTTTATTGTATAATCTTGGTCAAAAATTCATATGGTTGACTTTCATAGAAGACAATACACCTTATATTTTCAAAGAGGCGAGTATATAATAAAGTTAGCCTAGTTCTCCCTTACTTTCCCATCAAACAATAACACTCATAGTCATTCATGCCCAATAATATATTAAGAAAAGCACCCCACAAGTCATCTCCAACCCATCCCCTCGCTTGGCACAGCTCCCACTTCTTCTAGTTCTCGCCTAAGTTTATTTGAGGTGATCTCTCACATCTAAGACACCCTACCCCCCCCCCCCCCAAGATTCGACAGGAATGGCTCTTTTGTAGAAGCTGAGTTCTGGTGTATCTCAAGGCTACATGTAACAACCCGAAACCGATGCTTCAGAAGATTTTCTTTTTATTTCATTATCGTGTGTGATTTATTTGGTTGTCGCATTCATCATCGCATCATCCGTATTGAATCGGCACCCCGTTGCCGTCATTTTTCAAAACTTGCATCCGTTATTAGTTGTCGGTTCTCTCCGTTCTCGTTGATGACCGTTTCAAGACCAACCGCACACGCACACGCCCGCGACATCATTAATATATTGTTTTTAAAAGTGTATACAAACTTTCTCGAAATGGGTCGAAAGTTGGCGTGTGGTCTTAATTTGTTGGTAGAACATCTGCCAAATTTCGTCGCATTCGGAGGTCGTTTGATACCCGAACCGATAAATATTTAGCGGCATTATAGCCGGATAAATGTCGGATGTTTTTGGTTTATAAAACCCTGTCACGGCCCACCAAGTTCCCTCTATTCTTAGCCCAACTCCCTATACACATCCCACTAGCCGAGTCTAGCCTAACCATGCGACGAGAGTCGTTCGATCGCGATCGGAGGGCTCGAATCAGAGCACCCCCCTAAACCTAGTTACCCAACTATATATAAGGAAGTTACACCCCGCCTGCCTAACCCTAGCCTAGACCCTACCCTAACCTATAGCGCCACCAACCCTCGAATTATGTGCCCCGCGAGCCCACTACAACCACTTGGCGCGCTGCCACTCGCCTGCACCGCTGCCAGCCACCGAACCCAGCCAACTAGTGCCTGCCATGTCAACCCCCAACCGCCTCCCACCACCGCGGCCCATAGAGCTTGCAGCCGGCCCGATCGAGCCTGGTCGAGCCCCTTAGCCGCTCAGCTTGCCCCACGTGCCCCGGCCGCACCGCTAGGGAGCTCCTCCCATGCTGGTGCTCCGCCTCCGCGCCTCCTCGCAAGTCTCCGTCGCCGCCAGACCACCGTCGTCGGAGCCCCGTCACCGGCAGGTCGCTCCCCTCCGTGCCTTCTCCTCCTTCCTCTATCTTCCTAATATCTCGCCGCTGTCTCCCTTGGCCACATGTCGCTCCCGGCCGTGAAGCTTCACTGGAGCCCAGATTCCAGCGGATCCCCGCAAGATCCGCCCATTGCCATCGCTCCTGACCTTGCCGGACCTCCCACCGCTCGCCGTTGACCTGCCGCCATGGCCATCGACTCTCCTTCTCGATCGCGTGAACGAGGGCGACAAGCGCCCGCTCGCCCGCAGTCGCCGCTCGCTTGGGGCGGCCTCCCAGCGCCCACATGGGCCGTGACCTCGCACGAGGCCGAGCTCGCTTCTCCACCTGGCGCTAGGCCTAGCCACGCCCGATCTGCCTTGCCCTGCCAGCCCACTTCGCCACTCGCCTATTTGGCCCGAGGTGTGTGCGAGCCCTACTATTACCCGCCCTACGCACCCTTTACTATCAAGCACTCACTCAGTTTCGGCCGAGTAGTATTTTTCACGAAGCGATTTATCTATTTATCCAGGATTACATATTTTGCCATGATTAAAAAATGGCAATAATTAATTAACCGTGCATCACATGTAAAACTGTAGATATATAAAATGCTTAGAATTTTGTGTAGATTGTCAATATCCCACTTTCATGGATGATAAAACTGTTTAACTTGAGGTTTTCACGTAATTTGCGTAAATTCTATAATCTTGCATAATTGTTGTGTCATTTTTTTCAAAGTAAGTACTCACATGTTATATATGATTTTGGGGTAGGAAAATCCATAGAATCCATCTGTGCAATTAGTTTTTTATCATTTGAGTAAGTTTGTGTGCATGCTATTTTTTATGTGATGCCCTTTTGTTATTTTTGTGTGATTTAATCCATGCATCGTATGAATGTTTGTTGAACATGAGATGTGCCCTTTGTGATTCGTACTAGCTCCTAGTATTTTTGTTTGCCATGAAAATGCATGTTTAGATGTTATTTTGTTGCTGCCAACATGCCATGAAAATGTTGCTATTTATACGGTCAAAATAATTCTAAGTCTGGAATCTGCTATATTTTGTTGCTATGTTTCCATGCCTTTTGCTAGTGATCTACAACCCCTTTGTGGTTGGTACAATGGTATGAATTATAAAGCATGTTATTCTCTGTTAGTTTGTGTCATTAGTTGTCAAGTATAGGTTTTGCATCCTAGTTAGTTATGCTATCAAACATGTCAACCTCATAAAAAAACTGATGTTCATGACTACTCTAATTTTCACTAAGTGTGAGAGTTATTTCAGAATGCCATGTCGTGTTGATGCTAGCTATGATTGTGTGCATAATTAGACCTTGCTAGTACGGATTGAAATAAAGTGCATCATGCCTACTACCATGCGGTAAATTTTCATGCCATTATATGACTTGTAGCATGTGTTTTTCTTGCTGCCAATATGCCTTCATAATAAAACAACTATGTTAAAAATTATTATTTTCACTAAGTCTGAAACTATATTCAAGTAGCCGTCCTGTGAGATCATTTCCTAGTGATCCATGCATGTATTCAGTTTGTTGTTATGAGATGGATCTTGGGCACCATGTCAACTGGTGCCCCATATATACCTTGTTTGTCCAATTTGGAGTCGTGTAGCTTGTTGTTTTGATGTGTGCAAATGCCATGTTGCTCTTTTGGGCAGATTATCACTATAACTGTGTTGGTTGTATTTGTTGAACCATTGCTCCGTTTTGAACATGCCATATATGAAACTTGTCTAGAATTTTATGTAGTTTCATAATATCTTGCTGCATCCAGGATCTGGTACGTTTGTGGTTGTCATACGCATACATTTTGCATTCATGACATGTTATCTTGTGTTGGTCATATCTTTTAGACCGTAACTCCATTTTAGATGATACATATATGTAAATCGACTCGAATGACGTGTAGAATCACATGGTGCAATTTGTTTCCCTATTTAATAAACATAAAATGCGATTAGATCAGATCTAGAATAATTTTGAAATTAACATATGGGGTCTCTTCGGAAATACTATAAGTTGTTTCCGACCTCATTTAAAATGCCTAGATAGTGTAGTTTATTTATGCTTCATCTCTTACCATGTTTAACAACATTTAACATTCTCGTGTACCTAAACAGGAGTGAACTAAGTAATTCAAATGTGAAGTTTCATTGATATGCAACTCGTTGCATATTGAGCTTCACTTAATGTGTAAAAGTTGATTGTTGTGCCTTACCATGTCATGCATAATTAATTGAACATGCATCATATTTGTTTGCGCGTCATGTCATGCATATGTGATGGTGTTTATCGTGTGTTGATTGTTGTTTCTGGATTGTTTCTTTTGGATAGAGTTCCGAAACCGCTTCGGAGTGTGAGGATTCACTCGACTACGTTGGTTCGTCTACTTCACGGATTCGTTCTTCTTCCAAGCGGGATCTTAGGCAAGATGATCATTTCCCCGGATACCACTACTATCATTGCTATGCTAGTTGTTGCGCTTCTATTGTTATGTCTCGTTACCTACCACTTGTATCCCAAGCCCCCAAACATTGCCATGAAAAGCCTTTAACCCCCTCCACATCCCAACAAACCTTGTTTGGCTATGTTACCGCTTGCTCAATCCTTCTTATAGCGTTGCAAGTTGCAGGTGCAAGTTGCTTTCCATGCGATAACATGGATTCCTTGATATATCACAATTTTATTGCTATTTAATTTAATGCACCTATATACTTGGTAAAAGTTGGAAGGTTTGGTCTTTTGGCTCGGTGTTTTGTTCCACCTTTGCTGCCCTAGTTACTTGTGTACCGGTGTTATGTTCCATATTGAGTGCTCCTAACATGCTTGGGGTTGTTATGGGGAGCCCTTCGATAATTCTTCTTAGATTGAAACTCTTTCGGTAGGCCCCAACTTTGGTACTACATTTTCCTAATAACTAATAAAATTGCATAGGGACCCGTCGACCCCCGTAGATAATTAATCAACCACTAGGCTAGTGCTCCTCATGAGTGTCGGTCCAAAAGAGAGCATCGTGTAGGGCCACCCCAGGTCAATTTGGGGGATTTCTATCAGGCCACCGTACGTGTAGCATATCCATCGTGTCCTGAGAACGAGATACGCGGGTCCTATCGGGTTCGTCGACACGTCGGGAAGCCTTGCTGGATTTGTTTTACCTTTTACGATATATCTTGTGCATCAGGATTCCGAGGATACTTTGGGCTATCTCGAGGTTGAGGTTTTACACCGGGATTCCAAGGAGACTACAACCTTTTTCCATGGTTGAGGTTTTCCACGCAGCTTGTGGCTAGTTTGTGATGGATGAGTTGGAGTACCCCTGCAGGGTTAAATCTTTCTCAGAGTCGTGCCCGCGGTTATGTGGCAACTTGTAAATTTGTTTAACACCCGGTCATAGCAAACTCGAAGTAAACTCAATTAGAATATGCAAACTGTGTCCATAACCGTGACTATCTCTACTCGTGAGTTCTGCATCCAAGAGAAAACACATTGGGGTATGCTTAACTTGTAAGTAGGTGTTCAGGATCACTTCTTGGTCATTATTAGTTCACGACCATTTATGCGTGGATCACCCCACTCTTATTTTTGTACTCGTAAGTTAGCCACTCAAATAGATGCTTAGTGCTTGCTGCAGCCTCATCACTTAACCATACCTCACCCATTAAGCTTTGCTAATCTTGATACCTTTGGAAATGAGATTGTTGAGTCCGTGTGGCTAAAGAAATACTACAACAACAGTTGCAGGTACAGGTAAAGCGATACTTTGACGTGAACGCGATGATTGTTCTATTTGGAGTTTCTTCTTCTTCATCATCATCAATAATAGGATGGGTTCCAGGCCGACAACTTGGGTTAGCAAGGATGGACGTCATTTTTTATTGTTTGATTTTGTCCGTAGTCGGACCCTGCTCTTATGGCTTGTGACTGAATGTATGTTTGTATTGAGATGATCATGATTAGCTTGTGGCGAGTGTAAGCCAATTCCATATACTCATATCTTCTTTACATGTACTTGTAACGATATCCATTCTTGCAAAATGACTAGATGTGCTTCTATCCTTGTCGAGGCCCTCGAGTCAAAAATAAGGATATGACCGCATCTTGGGCGTTACAAGTTGGTATCAGAGCGGTACTGACCTAGGAGCCCCTTGATTGATCGAACTTCGCCTAGTCGAGTTTAGTAAAAACTACTTTGATTCTAGTTATATATCAGAGAGTAGGATACTTTTTACTCCTCTTATTTGCTCTACCGAGGAATTATGACGTAGAAATTTTAATTCTACCCCTCTTCTTACTCAATTTTTCTAGGATCAATTGGGTATTTTGGAATCTCTACGATGCTGATATGACAGAGTTTTGTACTTGGTGCCTCTTGTTTCTAAGGAGAAGAACTCTAGGGGATTCTTGACACATCGTTATCATTCAGTTTCCTTAGTATCTCACGACGGAGGATGTTCGAAATTGCTTCAATACTCTTTGTGGCGTGAGGAGTTTGGCGTCATCCAGCACTGGGGAGAGCGTCCATATGTACTACCACAATTGGCATCATTGTGATTACGAGGGTCTGAGGTCGATTAGTATTTGAGATCTCTAGTTATGTGTTCATGGATGTGATACACTGGATGACTATATTATTGATAGGAGTTGAATGATTTATTTAGTAATTACTCGGTGTATCCGTTGGACCAGATTGCATAACCAGAAATATTTCAGGAGTTCTCGGGTGGGAATTCAAGTAGTTACCTAGGATTATCCTTCCAACAAATTCGTAATGGTTTATGTATTTGTTTCAGGCTTGATTTGCAATCCTCATCCTTTGTTTTGTTGGAGTATGGTAGTTCGAGTTGCTTTGATGTCAAGTGATGATTTCATATTTTTCCTAAGCGGTGTTCTCATATTTTTTATGGGTACGCTAATCCGTTGGACCAACCGGAGTGTCATGAAATTCTTTCCAACCGGTGTGCTTCTTGTCAAGTTAATTCAATCATTTTCAATATTAGCAAGATCCATCCTCATATTTATTTTCGGAGTTCATCTCATCTGTCCTAAGTTTTCTTTGTTTTCTTTGTTTTCCCCACCCTCCCGCCCTTTTCTTCAATGATTCAATTCATCCAAGTGCCTTTCTTTCATTGTAGCTTCCTCTGTCTTCTCTTCCGTGTTGTATCCAGTGATTCATTGTGAAGATGCTTAGTGTTAAGTTCATCATTTCTTTGACTTTGTGTTCTACTCCAGTGCATTCAATTCAAGCTGTCGATGTTCACCATATCCTTTTCATTCGTTTGGTTTCCAGTGTTGGAATCCTTAGCCAAGCCTCTCTTGTTTATTCAACTCTCTCTATTCTATCCGGAGTGTTGAAGATATCTCAGAGTTTCATGTTTTCATCAATATCCTCTTCAATTATTTCAAGGGTCTAACCTCATCAAGTTTTTAATTTATACCGGCGCAATCTCTATTTCTAAGCAATCTATTCAATGGTGTTTTCTTTTGAGTGGGTCCATAACCCACAGGTTTTTCCAAAGATCTTACCTGGCTCTTCTAATCTTTTCCGGAGATCTCTAAATCTTTTCAAGTGTGGCATAAGGATGGTTGTCCATCAGTCATATTCCTCCCCGAAGACCGCTTCTAAATCATTTTCATTGTTGCCTCAACCTTTCTTTCTTCATTATTCCGAAGTGTTTCAGTAATTCATGATGCTGTTTCTCGTCATCATTCTTAGCGTTGACGACCGAAGGAGAGTTTCTCTCAATTCTTTGCTCATTACCTTGAAGATTCATGGTTCCAGCTTTGTGCTATCCTCTTAAAATTATTTTCAATCATGAGTAATTCCTTCCGTATCTGACCGGAGCATTTAAGTGTTGTGTTCATTTCTCGATCCTCTGAAGGCCATCATTTCAGAAGATTTCTTCATTCTCAGCTATCATCTTTCGTTCTCAAATTCTTCTCAATTGTTGTCCCGTTCGTATCTCAATTATTCCGGTGCCTCATTTAAGCTTCTGCTAGGCGGCGCATGATCTCTTCGTTCTCATGTATTCTATTCATTCGTTCTAATTCTTATCGGTATCTCGTTCAATACTTCTTCAAGTTTGTGCTCTCTTCTCTATTCAATCTTTTTCAAGAATAATAATTGGTATCTTAGATCCATTGTTTGTCATCAATTTAACTTGATGAAGGATAAGCATAACATAATTCTTATTCTAGTTTCCTTGAGATGATTTCAATTCTTTTCCAGAGTTGTTCATGATATCAAATTCTCGATTCTAAGTTGTCCATCTTTTCTTTTTCGGAGTTCCAAATTTTCTCAAGTATCTCTTCACGAAGTTCCATCTAAATTTTGTAATGTCATAATCTTATTATTTCCATCCTTCATTTCTTTTGATCATTCTTTTATTCAGGAGGTTCCTCTCTTTGATTATCATCTCGTCTTATCAAGATCATGTTCATTCCTTGTTTATCCATTTAATCGGAGTGTTGTGTCTTCTTTTCAACATCTTCCATCTTATCAAGTTTTGCCTTTATTTCCTATCGAAGTGCTGCCCAAATTTATTTTGAATTCTGTCTTGTTTCTTGTTCCATTCTTCATCTCTCCGAACCTTTAAGTTTTGTTGGTTTCACTCATTTGTCAAAGAAGCAACTAAGTTTTACCTCTTCCTTTCTTCTTCCTCTTCCCCTTTCATTATGATATCTCAGGGCGAGATCTCTTGTTAGTGGGGGAGAGTTGCAACAACCCGGAACCGATGCTCCAGAAGATTCCCCTTTTATTTCGTTATCGTGTGTGATTTATTTGGTTGTCACATTCATCATCACATCATACATATCATCCGCATTGCATCGGCACCCCATTGCCGTTATTTATCAAAACTTGCATCAATTATTAGTTGCCTGTTCTTTTCGTTCTCGTCGACGGTCGTTTCAAGACCAACCACATGTTGGGGAACATTGCATGGGAAACAAAAAAATTCCTACCCTCACCAAGATCAATCTATAGAGATCAACATCTACGAGAAGGGGAGTGCAACTACATACCCTTGTAGATTGCTAAGCGGAAGCGTTGAGAAACACAGTTAATGTAGTCGAACGTCTTTGCGATCCGATCACGATCCGTCCCGTGATCCAATCACAAACGTCCTAATCATGTGCCGAATGGATGACACCTCAGCGTTCAACACTTGTACAGCTTGACGATGCCTTCACCACCTCGATCGAGTGATCGGGGGTGAAGTAGTAGCTAAGTTCTCCGGTAGCACGATGGTGTGGCGGTGGTGGTGGTGATGCAATCTTAGCAGGGCTTCGCCAAGCGCTACCATGCTCACGATGCTGGATAAAAACTACGAGAGAGAGAGAGGGCAGTGCCGTGGAATTTTCAGGCGTGGCTTCCCTCCCTCTCCCTCTCATATATATAAGGGGTGGGGTGGAGGCAGCCGACTGTAGGGTCGCGCCCAAGAGGAGGGGCAGCAACCTAGGAGGTGGCTTGCCACCCAAGTTAGGGTAGCGCCACCCCTAGGGTTTGCCCCCACCAGCCCTTGGCCACATGGCCTAGGTGGGAGGGGCGCCGAGCCCACCAGGGGCTGGTGTGCACCTCTCTTAGCCCATGTGCCCCCTGAGGCGGGTGGGCCCCTTCCGATAGACCACCAGAACCCTTTCGACACTCCCGATATAATACCGGTGGCGCCCGAATTCTGTTCGGTGACCAAAAGGGAACTTCCCATATATCATTCTTTATCTCCGGACCATTCCTAAGCTCCTTGTCATGTTCGAGACATAACCCAAGACTCCGAACAACCTTCGGTAACCAACACAATAACTCAACTATGTTCATTTTGTCAGCGACCGTTAAGTGTGCAGACCCTGCGGGTTTGAGAACTAGGTAGACATGACCGAGCCACCTCTATGGTCAATACCAATAGCGGGACCTGGATGCCCATATTGGTTCCTACATATTCTACAAAGATCTATATCAGTTGAACCAACGACATCAAGGATTCAACTAATCCCGCACGTCGTTCCCTTTGTCCATCGGTATGTTACTTGCCCCAAATTCGATCGTCGGTATCTCCATACCTAGTTCAATATCGTTACAGGGAAGTCTCTTTTCTCGTTTTGTAATTCAAGATCCCATGACTTACTCCTTAGTCACATTGCTTGCAAGCTTATTGTGATGTTGTATTACCAAGTGGGTCCCGAGATACCCCTCCATCACATGGGGTGACAAATATGAGTCTTGATCCATGCCAACTCCACACACACCCTCAGAGATACCTATAGAGCATCTTTATAGTCACCCAATTATGTTGTGAAGTTTGATACACACAAGGCATTCCTCCGGTGCCAGTGAGTTGCATGATCTCATGGTCAAAGGAACATGTACATTAACATGGAAAAGGCAATAGCAGTAAACTTGATACGATCAAACGCTATCCTTACGGTGTGGGTCTTGTCCATCACATCATTCCACTAATGATGTGATCCCGTTATCAAATGACAACTCATGTCTATGGCGAGGAAACCTTAGCCATCTTTGATCAACGAGCTAGTCTAGTAGAGGCATACCAGGGACACTTTGTTTTCTATGTATCCACATATGTATTTGAGTTCCCAATCAATACAATTATAGCATGGATGATAATCTGGATAATAAACGATTATCATGGACAAGGGAATATGGTAATAACTACTCACAAGAAGCTTGCAAGCAATGTGACTAAGGAGTTAGTCACGCGATCTTGTATTATGGAACGAGTAAAGGGACTTGCGAGTAACGATATTGAACTAGGTATGGATATACCGACGATCGAATCTCGCGCAAGTAAGATACCTATGGACAAAGGGAACTCCATACGGGATTGATTGAATCCTTGACATCGTGGTTCGACCGATAAAGACCTTTGTAGAATGTGTAGGAACCAATATGGGCATGAAGGTCCCGCTATTGGTTATTGATCATAAAGGTGTCTCCGTCATGTGTGCATAGTTCTCGAACCTGCATGGTCTGCACACTTAACGTTCAATGACGATATAGTTGAGCTATTGTGTTCATGACTGAAGGTTGTTTGGAGTCATGGATGAGACCCCAAACGTCACGAGGAGCTGTGGAATGGTCCGGAGGTAAAGATTTATATATAGGAAAGTGGTATTCGGGTTCCGGAAAAGTTTCCGGGATTTCCGGTATTGTACCTCGAGTATCGAAAGGGTTCTGGGGTTCCACCGGGAGGGGCCCACCCACCCCGGAGGCCACATGGGCCTAATAGGTGGCGCACCGGCCCCTGGTGGGCTGGGTAGCCAACCCTAAAGAGGCCCATGCGCCAAAGTGGTAGGTGGGAAGGTGCCTTGAGGAGGAGGGACTCCTCCCTTTGGGCGCCCACCTCCCTTGTTGGAGGTGTACTCCTCCCTACTTGGACGACCAACCCTCCCTTGGAGGAGGGGCCGAGGCTGTGCCCTACCTACCCCCTCCTCCTATATATAGAGAGGGAGAGACAGGGCAACACCCCCTTGTCGGTGTAAAACGGTAGATCTCGGGTAGGGGGTTCCGAACTATGGACGTTGGATCGATGCATTCCAGGAGAAAAGGGGAGACAATATTTACCTAGGTTTGGGCCCTCTTGAGGAGGTAAAACCCTATGTCCTTCTTGATATATTGATGTTGAATGATGATTACAGAGTCAATCTACCTCGAGACCGTATGTGATAAACCCTAGATGAGTCAACTTGCCTATACGCATGAGAACCTTTGGTTTATATAGACATTAGGGTTCCTAGGGTTACATATTACCGACCTCAGCTGGGGACAGATGTGCTGATCTGGTTTTCTTGACTTGGAGTGCATGCCAGTCTTCAGAGCATTCCATCTTGATCATAAAGTCATCAGACAATCCGGTCTTTGATGATGCGGCCCATATGGTCGACCCATAAGGGATAAGCCGACCGCTCGAGGACCCCTTAATCAGGACTCCCTCGGTAGCCCCAAACCGGCCTCCAACACCGAGGTGCACGATCTTTGGCAGCCGCACACTTAGAATAATCGGCTTGCATGACGACTTCCCTTTATGTCCAGCTGGCTTCGGTTTGGTCGCTTTGGTGACGTCACATTCTTAAAACACGTGTCGTTAAATCTAATGGCTTAAAAGCCCAATGGTGAACGGTCCCTCACCAAGCAACCCTTCTAACGAAAAGTCGCGATAACCAATTACGAAAAAATTGGAACCGCGGCTCGAGGCCATTTCCCCTTGGGCATGTCCTATCAACGAGGAGATTGTGTCCCACATTTAAGGGGATTCGAATAATGACCCGGGCTAGCCCACGCGCATTCAACGGTGCGGTCATTTCGGAAAGTGGCGAAGTGAGCGGCACAGTAAGCGGGAACCCTTGGTTTTACATCTCCCATAAAAAGGGATAAAATTTCCAAAGCCCATCACAGGCATTCCAAAACTCGACTCCCCTTTCTTTCAAGCTCGAGCGCCCAGATCCATTTCATCTCCCACCCTTTCTAGCCGCCCCTTTTCCAAGATCAGAAATGGCCGGCTCAGGCTCTCAGGACAAGTGGGATATCTCTAGTGTCTCCGATGGGGACATCCAGGAGTTCAAGCGCTCCGCCTACCTCCCGACCGACATCGCCCACCGAGCACCGGAGAAGGGTCAGGTGGTGCCTACACCAAGGCCCGGTGAGCGGGTGCTGTGCAACTACAACAAAACATCTTCCAACGGCGCCAGAAATAGGAGTGTTGCTTGATACTCCTCAGCAACGGCACTAGGAATCCTTCTGCTACGGCTACACCTTAAGGGACTTCCTAGGCAAATATGCAAAGGATTTCCCCCGTGGCCTTGGAGCCTTGCGTTGGTGTTCCCTCGAAGCGGAAAGGGTGATGTAGCACAGCGGTGGTAAGTATTTCCCTCAGTTTGAGAACCAAGGTATCGATCCAGTGAGAGAGTATCACAAGTGCCTACACAAACACAAAAAGCTTGCTCCCAACGCTATGAAGGGGTTGTCAATCCCTTATAGATTGTTCGACAAGTGAGAACTGAAAGCAGCAAAGTAACAAAGCAAAGTAAAAAGGAAAGTGGAAACGATGGATGTGAATAGACCCGGGGGCCGTAGTGTTTACTAGTGGCTTCTCTCATGAAAGCAAGTAGACGATGGGTGAACAAATTACTGTCGAGCAATTGATAGAACCACGCAAAGTCGTGACGATATCTATGGCAATGATTATATCTATAGGCATCACGTCCAAAACAAGTAGACCGATACTTTCTGCATCTACTACTACTACTCCACACGTCGACCGCTATCCAGCATGCATCTAGTGTATTAAGTCCAAAAGAACAGAGTAACGCCTTAGGCAAGATGACATGATGTAGATGGACAATCTCATATCTACGACAGAGTCGACCTTGTTACCCTTGATGGCAACTACACGATGTGTGCCTTGCTACCCCTACTGTCATTGGGAAAGGTCACCACATGGTAAGAACCCAAAACCAAGCACTTCTCCCATTGCAAGAATCATAGATCTAGTTGGCCAAACAAAACCCAAGACTCGGAGAGTCTTACAAGGATATCAAATCATGCATATAAGAAATCAGCAAAGACTCAAATATATATCATAGATAATCTGATCACAAATCCACAATTCATCGGATCTTGAAAACACACCGCCAAACAAGATTACATCAAATAGATCTCCATGAAGATCATGGAGAACTTTGTATTGAAGATCCAAGAGAGAGAAGAAGCCATCTAGCTACTAACTACGGACCCGTAGGTCTGAAGTGAACTACTCACGAGTCATTGGAGGGGCGATGATGATGATGAAGAAGCACTCCAATTCCAAAGTCCCCTCCGGCAGGGTGCCGGGAAGGGTCTCCAGATGAGATCTCGCAGAAACGGAAACTTGCGGCGGCGGAAAAGTATTTTCGTGTCTCCCTTGATTTTTTTCTGATTTCAGGGAACATATAGGCGCAAGATCTAGGTCAGGGGGGCGCCAGGGAGGCCACAAGCCTGCCCACCGCCGCTCCGTGGTGGCGGAGTGGGGGCTTGTGGGTTCCTTGTAGCCCTCCTGGCTTGGCCCACAGCCCCCCTGATCTTCCTTCGTTCGGGAAAAAATGATTTCAGGGATTTTATTCCGTTTGGACTCCGTTCCAAAATCAGATGTGAAAAGAGCCAAAAACACAGAAAAAACAGGAACTGACGCTTGGCACTGAATTAATAAGTTAGTTCCTAAAAAAGGTATAAAAGGTACATAAAACATCCAAAGATGACAAGATAACAGCGTGAAACCATCAAAAATTATAGATACGTTTGAGATGTATCAAGCATCCCCAAGCTTAACTCCTGCTCGTCCTCGAGTAGGGAAGTGATAAAGAATGAATTTTTGATGCTTTCATGATACCTAGCATAGATGTCCTTTGTAACTCCTATTATGTGATGTGAATGTTCAGATCCATTAGATTCAAAACAATAGTTTGCTATTGACGTGGAAACAATAATAATTCAAGCAAACCTAGCAAGGTAATCATGAACTTTCAAAATAACAAGGCCAAAAGAAAGTTATCCCTACAAAAGCATATAGTCTAGCTATGCTCTACCATCATTGCACAACGAATTTAAATCATGCACAACCCCGGTATTGGCCAAGTAATTGTTTCACACCTTTACTTTCTCAAACCTTTTTAACTCCCACGCAATACATGAGCGTGAGCCATGGTTTTAGCACTATAGATGGTGTGGACTGTGGTGGAGGTTGCAAGACAAAACAAGAAGAAGATGGTCACATTAACTAGGCATATCAATGAGCTGTGGAGATGCTCATCAATAGATATCAATGTGAATGAGTAGGGATTGCCATACAAATGATGCACTCGAGGTACGAGTATGTGAAAGCTCTTAAAGAAAACTAGTGGGTGTGCATCCAACTTGCTTTCTCACGAAGACCTAAGGCAATTTTGAGGAAGCCTATCATTGGAATATAGAAGCCAAGTTATATAATGAAAAATTCCCACTAGCTATATGGTGGTGACAAAACGAGAAACTCTCAATCATGAAGATCATGGTGCTTAATATGCACAAGTGTGGAAAAAGTGGTAACATTGTCCCTTCTCTCTTTTTCTCTCATTGTTTTTTATTTTTTTGGTGGGCTCTTTGGCCTCTTTTTTTTTCTTTTTTTCTTTTGGTGGGCTTCTTTGGCCTCTTTTATTTCCTCACATGGGACAATGCTCCATTAATGATGATCATCACACTTTTAGCTCAAAACTTAGAGCAACAATGACTCTATATGGAATGCCTTTGGTAGTGTACCGTGACAATGATCTAGCATGGCATAGACATTAATGGAAACATCATGCTAGCTATCTTACGATCGTGCAATGGAAAAGTAGACATGGTGGCACATGTCATGGTGGTAGTTGCATGAAAATATATCTCGGAATGACTTTGAAAAAGCCATAGTAGGTAGGTATGGTGGCTGTTTTGAGGGAGGCTAATGCTGGGTTTTGTGCACCGGCGGAAGTTGCACGCCACTAAGAAGATAGTGATGGTGGAAGGTGAAAGTGCATATAAACCATGGACTGAACATTAGTCATGAAGAACTCATATACTTGTTGCAAAAGTTTTGTTAGTAATCGAAACAAAGCATTCAACGCATACTCCTAGGGGAAGGGTTGGTAGGTATAAACCATCGCGCGATCCCGACCGCCACGCAAAGGATGACAATCAATAGACTAATCATGCTCAGGTTTCATCACATAGCGGTTCACCATACGTGCATGCTACGGGAATCACTAACTTCAACACAAGTATTTCTAGATCCACAACACCTTACTAGCATAACTTCAATATTACCACAACCATATCTCAAAACTAATTGAGAGGAATCAAACTTCTCTAACTATTCAATGCACATGAAGGTGGAAGTTTTCGTATCCCTTTGGTTAACTACCCCTTTTGAGACTACTTTCAAAGCATAGATCAACTACCAAGCCACGCACCGCTGCGCTCTAAAGATATAAGTGAAGCACATAGAGCAAAAGTATCTAGCTCAAAAGATATAAGTGAAGCACATGTGAGCTGAATTGTCTACCAAAAGATATAAGTGAAGCTTGACAAAATCATGGTGAGTGCATGTCTCTCTCTCTAGGTGTGCAGCAAGGATGATTGTGACACAACAAAAATAAAAGACTCCTACGATACAAGACGCTCCAAGCAAAAACACATAACATGTGGTGAATAAAAATATAGCCCCAAGTAACGTTACCGATTGATTGAAGACGAGAGAGGGGATGCCTTCCCGGGGCATCCCCAAGCTTAGGATTTTACGGCATCCTTGAATCTCTTGGGGTGCCTTGGGCATCCCCAAGCTTGAGCTCTTGCCGCTCTTTATTTCTTTGTCCATAATAACTTCACCCAAAACTTGAAAACTTCACAACACGAAACTTAAACAGAAACTCGTGATAACATTAGTATGAGAAAGCAAACCACCACTTCCTTAGGTACTGTAGAAAACTTAAGTTCTACTTGTGCTGATGTTGGGTTACTATATTTTCAATCTTTCATGGCTAATACCCCCCGATACTATCCATAGTTTCATCAAAATAAGCAACCAACACAACAAAAACAGAATCTGTTAACAGCAGACCAGTCTGTAGCAATCTGTATATGTTGTATACCCCTGGTACTCCAAAAATTCTTAAAAATTACGACAGTTTGAAGAATTTATGTAGCAATCAGAAGCGAAAATAATCAACTCAAAAGCTCTTAAAGAAAAAAATGAAACTTCTTTTTGTGAGCAGAAAGTTTCTTTCTTTTCCAGCATGACCAAACGATCATCCCCAAGACTAATCATAACGATTTTGTTTGGCACAAACGCAAAAAGAAACACAAAAAACACAATCATAACAGAATTATGAAAGTGTGGAAAACACAAAACAGAAAGAAAAAGGATAGATTCATTGGGCTGCCTCCCAACAAGCGCTTTTGTTTAACGCCCTTAGCTAGGCGAAAGGTGATGGACTCACGTATAGTCATATTTCGTGGTCAAAGCATAAGTAGCCCTCATGATAGATTCATAGGGCAATCTTATTTTCTTTCTAGGAAAGTGATCCATGCCCTTCTTTAAAGGAAATTGAAATCTAATATTCCCTTCCTTCATATCGATGATAGCACCAATAGTCCTTAGGAAAGGTCTACCAAGAATAATGGGACATGAAGGATTGCAATCTATGTCAAGTACAATGAAATCCAAGGGTGCATAGTTCTTATTTGCGACAATAAGAACATCATCGATCCTTCCCATGGGTTTCTTGACAGTAGAATTCGCAAGATGCAGATTAAGAGAACACTCTTCAATCTCATGAAAACCAAGAATATCACATAAAGACTTTGGAATCGCGGAAACACTAGCACCCAAATCACACAAAGCATTGCACTCATAGTTTTTGATCTTGATTTTGATAGTAGGTTCCCACTCATCATGAAGTTTTCTAGGTATAGAGACTTCTAGTTCGAGCTTCTCTTCAAGAGATTTCATCATAGCATCTACGATATGCGCGGTAAAGGCTTTGCTTTGGCTATAAGCATGTGGAGAGTTTGCAATGGATTGCATCAAAGAAATGCATTCAAACAAGGAGCAATTATCATAATTGAATTCCTTGAAATCCAAGGTGGGAGTTTCATTACTACCCAAAATTTTGATTTCTTCTACTCCACTATCCACACCTTTATCATCAAGATGGGTGGACTCTGAATCATTGGGGCGTTTTTCAACCAAAGTGGATTCATATCCAGCCCCTCCATAAATAGGTTTGACACAGGAAAACAAAGATTCAAGAGGAGACACACCAAGCACTTTAAGATCTTGGTGATTTGCATCACTAGAACGCACCCTTTTAAACCATTCATGCCTAGTGCGAATTTGGGCGGTTCTTTCTTTGCTCTCATTCATGGAGACACGCATAGCTTTCAAAGTTTCATCCAAGTTGAGCTTGGGAGGAGCGCATCTAACTTTCAAAGCATCAATATCACAAGACATCCTATCAACGCTTTTAGCCAAATCGTCTATTTTGAGTAGTTTTTCCTCTATGGACGCATTGAATTTTTTTTGAGAGTTGATGAACTCTTTGATATTACTCTCTAAATCAGAGCGTAATTTGTTGTGATTTCCATAAGTGTTGTTGTAGGAATTGCCATAATTGTTAGAGGAGTTACTAGGAAAAGGCCTAGGAACATAGTTTCCTCTAAAAGCATTGTTGTTGCCAAAATTCTTCCTACCAACAAAATTCACGTCCAAACTAGCGTTGCTACTCTCAATCAAGGAAGATAGCGGCATGTCATTAGGATCTACAGTAGCGTTTCTACTAGCAACCAAATTCGTCAACTCGTCCATCTTAGCACTAAGCGAGTTAATCTCTTCTATAGCGTGTACCTTTTTGCTAGCAGGTGACCTTTCAGTGTGCCACTGAGAGTAGTTGGTCATGATATTGTCTAGGAGTTTTGTAGCGTCTCCTAATGTGATTTCCATGAGCGTTCCACCTGAGGCGAAGTCCAAGATATTGCGAGAAGCGAAATTCAAGCCAGCGTAAAAGATTTGTATAATAATCCACAAACTCAAGCCATGAGCGGGACAATTTCTAATCATAAGCTTCATCCTCTCCCAAGATTGTGCAACGTGTTCATGATCAAGTTGCTTGAAATTCATGATATCGTTACGTAAGGAGATGATCTTAGCCGGTGAAAAATACTTGGATATGTAAGCATCTTTGCACTTATCCCAAGAATCGATACTATTTTTAGGCAAAGAAGAAAACCAAGTTTTTGCGCGATCTCGCAACGAGAAAGGAAAAAGTTTCAACTTAATCACGTCATTATCCACATCTCTTTTCTTTTGCATATCACAAAGCTCAATGAAGGTATTGAGATGGGATGCGGCATCTTCACTAGGAAGGCCAGAGAATTGCTCGTTCATAACAAGATTCAGCAAAGCTGCGTTGATTTGATACGATTTCGCACTAGTGGCGGGACCAATCGGAGTACTAATAAAAACATTATTATTGGTACTCGAGAAGTCGCAAAGTTTGGTGTTTTCAGCCATGATGACTTCAACAAACAAACAAGCACACAAGCAAGCAAGAAAACCAGCAAAGGAAAACGACAAAGGGAAAAGAAAACGGCAAAGGAAAAAGGCAAACGAAAACGGCAAATGTGAAGTGGGGGTGAGGAAAACGAGAGGCAACTGACAAAAATGTAAATGCAAGAGATGAGTTTGTGAGACCTACTTCGATAGATCTCTCCTCCGCGGCAACAGCGCCAGAAATACTTCTGCTACTGCAACAAAAGACCTTCCAACGGCGCTAGAAATAGGAGTGTTGCTTGATACTCCTCAGCAACGGCACCAACAATCCTTCTGCTACGGCTACGCCTTAAGGGACTTCCTAGGCAAATATGCAAAGGATTTCCCCCGTGGCCTTGGAGCCTTGCGTTGGTGTTCCCTCGAAGCGGAAAGGGTGATGTACCACAGCGGTGGTAAGTATTTCCCTCAGTTTGAGAACCAAGGTATCGATCCAGTGAAGGAGTATCACAAGTGCCTACGCAAACACAAAAAGCTTGCTCCCAACGCTATGAAGGGGTTGTCAATCCCTTATAGATTGTTTGCCAAGTGAGAACTGAAAGCAGCAAAGTAACAAAGTAAAGTAAAAGCGGAGGTGTAAACGATGGATGTGAATAGACCCGGGGGCCGTAGTGTTTACTAGTGGCTTCTCTCATGAAAGCAAGTAGACAGTGGGTGAAGAAATTACTGTCGAGCAATTGATAGAACCGCGCAAAGTCATGACGATATCTATGGCAATGATTATATCTATAGGCATAACGTCCAAAACAAGTAGACCGATACTTGCTTCATCTACTACTATTACTCCACACGTCGACCGCTATCCAACATGCATCTAGTGTATCAAGTCCAAAAGAATAGAGTAACGCCTTAAGCAAGATGACATGATGTAGATGGACAATCTCATATCTATGACAGAGCCCACCTTGTTACCCTTGATGGCAACTACACGATGTGTGCCTTGCTGCCCCTACTGTCACTGGGAAAGGTCACCACACGGTAAGAATCCAAAACCAAGCACTTCTCCCATTGCAAGAATCATAGATCTAGTTGGCCAAACAAAACCCAAGACTCGGAGAGACTTACAAGGATATAAAATCATGCATATAAGAAATCAGCAAAGACTCAAATATATATCATAGATAATCTGATCAGAAATCCACAATTCATCACATCTCGACAAACACACCGCCAAATAAGATTACATCAGATAGATCTCCATGAAGATCATGGAGAACATTGTATTGAAGATCCAAGAGAGAGAAGAAGCCATCTAGCTACTAACTACGGACCCATAGGTCTGAAGTGAACTACTCACGAGTCATTGGAGGGGCGATGATGATGATGAAGAAGCCCTCCAACTCCAAAGTCCCCTCCAGTAGGGCGCCGGGAAGGGTCTCCAGATGAGATATTGCGGAAACGGAAGCTTGCGGCGGTGGAAAAGTATTTTCGTGGCTCCCTTGATTTTTTTTTCTGATTTTTAGGGAATATATAGGCGCAAGATCTAGGTCAGGGGTTCCAGGGAGGCCACAAGCCTACCCACCGCTGCTCCCTGGTGGCGGAGTGGGGGCTTGTGGGCTCCGAGAAGCCCTCCTGGCTTGGCCCACAACCCCCTGATCTTCCTTCGTTCGGGAAAGAATCATTTCGGGGATTTTATTCCGTTTGGACTCCGTTTCTAAATCAGATCTGAAAAGAGCCAAAAACACAGAAAAAACAGGAACTGGCACTTGGCACTGAATTAATAAGTTAGTCCCAAAAAAGATATAAAAGGTACATAAAACATCCAAAGATGACAAGATAACAACGTGAAACCATAAAAAATTATAGATACGTTTGAGACGTATCATGGTGTTTGTCCCCCACTTCATTTGGGGACTCGGCTTCCCGCTCCACCTCTTTGTCAGGGGCTTGATGTTCTACTACGGGTTATATTTTCACGATCTTCCCTCGAATTCAGTCATGCACATTTCTACCTTCATTACTGTTTGCGAGGCCTTCGTGCGGGGTTCATCCGCACTTTGGCTTTGGCTTAAAACCTTAAACGTCAAGCCGAAGTCGGTCAACAGTTAACATGCCGACTGTGGTGGGGCCATGATAAGCAAGCTTTGCCGCATGGTGTGGCCGGAGGGCACCTTGATTGACACCATCAAGGGCTGGTAGAAGGAGTGGTTCTACACCATCGAGCCATGGGAAGCAAACTGGGTAGTGCCCGCCGCATTTGGATTTGGACCCCCCACGAGCCTAACCTCATGGGTTAAAAAAGGGCTAGAGTGGGGATCGGCTCCGGATGTGAAGCTGTTGGAGAAGAGCATCAGGCACATGGTGTCCAGGTCATGCTCCATCACCGCATCCTTCCTTGCCAGTGTTGGGATACCCCGATGTGGTCTTACAAGTCCGGCGACCCCTAGGTGGTGCAGGAGTTCTACCACACCACCCATGAGAACCTGTGTCGTATGCTGCTCAAGCCTCAGCTAGATTGGTCGGTCGAGGAGGAAGACGATGGCTTGGATGATGAAAACCCCCCTTTGGAGGTATGTCCGAGCTCATATACTTACTTAAAGTTCCAATTTTTATCGAGGGTCTTACCATTTCTCCTACCATCCCTACAGGGTTGGCTGGCCAAAGCCGAAAACATAGAGGGCCCAGCTCCCTTGCGTGAGGAACCCCTGTCTGCATTGCTGACCGCAATTCTGGTAGTGGCATCGTACATGGCGCTAGAGAAGAAGAAGAAGGAGACCCGCGGAGGTATCCGTTCGAGGGGTCCTATGGATACCAAGTCTGGGGACACCCATGTCTCCTCCACCCATGAGGGGGAGGATGCGAAAGATGAGGATGAGAAACATTCTTCTGAAACGAGGAAGAGGGCGGCGCAAGAGGAAGCTGAGGAGGGGCTGCCTCCTCGGACCCCGAGGAGGCCTTGCAAGAGTAAGGTCACCCTGCTCGATGATGGCCCGAATTCCGATGAGGAGCTCAGAGCCTTTGAGACGGTTCCTCGATGAACCTCTAGGGTCAAGCCTGTGACCCAAATGTATGTAATCCGATCCTTTATTTAGCGAAATTACACCGGATTTTTGTTGGTAATGAGAAACGAGTTGTTCTTGTCGCAGCCCTGTCCGAGACCTCCTGACGGACCAGGTCTTAGAGGGGGGTTCGCCGTGAGCCGAGCTGGCAGAGAGCGGGAATGCGTCCTGCACTACCCTTCCCCAGGCCTTAGATGAGGCGGCCGAGGTGGTATCCCACCAGGCCCCACCGGCCAGAGATGAAGTGGTGATGGCCGAGGTGGGTGCTATCCCACAGACAACAACGCCAGAAATTGACACGTTGATAGAGGCTGGGCTTGCGTTGGTTTTTCCCTTGAAGAGGAAAGGGTGATGCAACATAGGAGCAGTAAGTATTTCCCTCAGTTTGAGAACCAAGGCATCGATCCAGAAGGAGGGTCTCGTCAAGTCCAGAGTACCTGCGCAAACACAAACAAGCTTGCACCCAACGCGTCAAAGGGGTTGTCAATCCCTTCAAAATTGTTTGCAAAGTGAGATCTGAAGGCGGAAAGTGCAACGAAGTAAAAAGTGTAAGGCTGAAAATATGGTGTGGAGTAGACCCTGGGGGCCATAGTGTTCACTAGAGGCTTTTCTCAAAATAGCAAGTGTTACGGTGGGTGAACAAATTACTGCCGAGCAATTGATAGAATCGCGCAAAGTCATGACGATATCTAAGCCAATGATCATACATATAGGCATCACGTCCGAGACAAGTAGACCGATACTTTCTGCATCTACTACTATTACTCCACACATCGACCGCTATCCAGCATGCATCTAGTGTATTGAGTTCATGACAAACAGAGTATCGCTTTAAGCAAGATGACATGATGTAGAGGGATAATCTCAAACCAATGACGAAAACCCCATCTTTTTACCCTTGATGGCAACAACACGATGCGTGCCTCGCTACCCCTTCTGTCACTGGGTGAGGTCATCGCAAGGTATGAACCCAAAACCAAGCACTTCTCCCATTGCAAGAATCATAGATCTAGTTGGCCAGACAAAACCCACAACTCGAAGAGAACTACAAGGATATGAAATCATGCATAAGAGAGATCAGAAGAAACTCAAATAAGATTCATAGATAATCTGATCATAAATCCACAATTCATCGGATCTCGACAAACACACCGCAAAATAAGATTACAACGGATAGATCTCTATGAAGATCATGGTGAACTTTGTATTAAAGATCCAAGAGAGAGAAGAAGCCATCTAGTTACTAACTATGGACCCGTAGGTCTATGGTGAACTACTCACGCATCATCAGAGAGGTCATGGTGTTGATGAAGAAGCCCTCCATGTTCGAATCCCCCCGCCGGCAGGGCACCAGAACCTGCCCAGATGGGATCTTGCGGAGACAGAAGCTTGCGGCGGCGGAAAAGTACTTTCGATGATCTCTTGATTTTTTCTGAAATTTTTGGGAATATATAGGCGAAATACCTAGGGCAAAGGGCGTCCAGGGGGGCCATAAGCCTGGATGGCGCGGCCTCCCCCTGGCCACGGGGTGGGGGCTTGTGGGGTCCCTCAGGCTCCCCTGCCTTGGCTCTCAAACTTCCCGATCTTCTTCCGTTCCAGAAAAAATCTTTTCGGGGATTTTCTTCCGTTTGGACTCCGTTTCAAAATCTCCTCTGAAAGGGATCAAAAACATGGAAAAACAGGAACTGGCACTTGGCACTGAGTTAATAAGTTAGTCCCAAAAAATATATAAAAGGCATGCAAAACATCCAAAGTTTCACAAGATAATAGCATGAAACCATCAAAAATTAAAGATACGGATGAGACGTATCAAGCATCCCCAAGCTTAACTCCTGCTCGTCCTCGAGTAGGGAAGTGATAAAGAATGAATTTTTGATGTGGAATGCTACCTAGCATAGTTGTCCTTTGCAACTTCTTTCACGTGACATGAATGTTCAGATCCGTAAGATTCAAAACAATAGTTTGCTATTGACATGAAAACAGTAATACTTCAAGAAAACTAGCAAAGTAATAATGAACTTTCAAAATAACAAGGCCAAAGAAAGTTATCCCTACAAAATCATATAGTCTGGCTATGCTCCATCATCCTCACACAACTAATGTAAATCATGCACAATCCCGGAATTGGCCAAGTAATTGTTTTCACACTCTTACTTTCTCAAACTTTTTATAACTATCACGCAATACATGAGCGCAAGCCATGGATATAACACTATAGGTGGAATAGAGTGTGGTGGTGGTTGTGAGACAAAAAGGAGGAGATGGTGACACTGACTCGGCGTATCAATAGGCTATGGAGATGCCCATTAATAGATATCAATGTGAATGATTAGGATTGCCATACAAAGGATGCACTAGAGCTATAAGTTTGTGAAAGCTCAAAAGGAAAACTAGTGGGTGTGCATCCAACTTGCTTGCTCACGAAGACCTAGGGCAATTTTGAGGAAGCCCATCATTGGAATATACAAGCCAACTTATATAATGAAGATTCCCACTAGCATATGGTAGTGACAAAGCAAGAAGCTCTCAATCATGAAGAACATGGTGCTATCATCAAGCACAAGTGTGGAAAAAGATAGTAGCATTGTCCCTTCTCTCTTTTCTCTTTTTTTCATTTGGGCTCTTAGGCCACTTTTTTCTCTTTTTTTGTTTTTGTTTTTGGGCTCTTTGGCCTCTTTTTTTATTTCCTCACATGGGACAATGCTTTAATAATGATGATCATCACACTTGTATTTACTCACAGCTCAAAGATCACAATGATGATGACTCCATAGGAAATGCCTCCGGCAGTGTACCAGGATGTGCAACGATCTAGCATGGCGTATGCCGTTGAAACATCTCGCTAGCTATCTTATGATCATGCAATGGCAATATGAGAGTGACGGCACAAGTCATGAGACGGAACGGTGGGAGTTTCATGGCAATATATCTCGGAATGGCTATGAAAATGCCATAGTAGGTAGATATGGTGGCTGTTTTGAGGAAGGAATTTGGTGGGTTTGTGCACCGGCGAGAATTGCGTGGCACTAGAGAGGCTAGCAATGGTGGAAGGTGAAAGTGCATCTATACCATGGGCTCACATTAGTCATGAAGAACTCACATACTTATTGCGAAAGTTTTTATTAGTAATCGAAACAAAGTGCTAAACGCATACTCCGAGGGAAAGGGTTGGTAGCTGTAAACCATCGCGCGATCCCGACCTCAACACAAAGGATGACAATCAATAGATCAATTATGCTCCGAATTCCTAACATAGCGGTTCAACATACGTGCATGCTAGGGAATCACTAACTCCAACACAAGTATCTCTAGATTCACAACACCCTACTAACATAACTATCAATATTACCGAATCCACGTCTCAAAACTAATTGAGAGGAATCGAAACTTCTCTTTCTACTCAATGCACATGAAGATGGAGGTTTTTGCATCCTCTTTGGGTACCTAGCACATTTGGGACTACTTTCATAGCACAAGCTAACTACCAAATTGTGACAGCCCGATGCCGACGTTCCAGAAGATTCCCTTTCCTTCCCGTTTTCGTTGTGTGTCTGTTTTATTTTGTCGCATCATCATCGCATCATTTGCATCATCTACATTGCATCGGCGTCTCCGTTGCCGCCAGTTTTCAAAAGTTGCATCCGTTGTTAGTTGCCGGTTCTCGTCGTTGTCCGTTCTGAGCCCAACCGCACTCGCACGCGCCCGCGGCATCGTTCGAATCTTGTTTTTAAAATATGCGTAAAACTTCCTATGATCGGGTTGAAATTTGACGTGCGGTCGTAAATAGTTATCGCTAGACCGCCTATTGAATTTCGTCGCGATCGGAGACCATCTGGTACCCGAACGGTCGCCCGTAGCGGCACCGTATTCGGTCTACCGTCGGACGTCTGTCGGTGTTTTAAAAATCGTTGCCGCGCCACCCGTTCTCCCTCTCGTCTCCGGATATCCCCTCTACACAGCCACTCGTCTGTCACGTGTTCGGAATTAGTCGAATCTGACCCCGCGGTTGGAACCGGGTCGTAATTCCGCTAAACCTAGCCCCCCCATTTGTTATAAATAGACCTCCTCCCTAATTTTAGGCAACCAACCCCTCTCCACCTCCGGATCCGCGCCGTCCCGAAACCCTAGCCGCCCCCACCTGCTCTCTCCTCTCTCCTCCCGCGGGCCTGCCCAGGCCCATCTCGAGCCCGCCGGGCCCGTACTGCCGTCGTTGCCTCGGCCGTTCCTCCATGGCGCCCGCAACCCCACGGAGCATCGCCCCTTCGCCACCGGGAGACGTGCTCGCCACCGGCCAGCAGCCGCGCTAGCCGGAGCCCCTCGCCGGCGAGGCACCTGCCGTCCCCGCCGGCCATCGCATCCTGCCGCCGGCCGCCCCGATTTGCCCCGCCACGTGAAAAAACTGCAGCCCCGGCCGCCTCGCGCCGTTCCCCGTAGCTCCTCGCCGGCCGCCGCCTCGAGCGCTCGCCCGAGCATCGGCCGTCCTCCCCCCTCCAGATCCGGTGGTTCCCGGCCGGATCCCGCCGCCCCTTGCCGGTGGTCGCCCCGTGCCGTCGTCCCGCCGCCATCCGCTGCAGGGACCGAGCCGCCGCCAGGGGAGAAGCACGACGAGCCTCAACGCTGGCGCGTGGACCTCCAGCGCCCCGCAGCTGGCCTGCACCACCGTGGGCCGGCCCAGCTGGCTCCCGAGCCAGGCCAGCTCGGCCTGCCTGCCTCCAGCGCCCCTCCAACCGGCCCAGTAAGCCTTGAGGTATTCCCCGCCCTAGGCATTTTACTATTATCATGCGCCCCCTGTTCGGCCCATTAGGATTTAGGTGATTTTCGGAATTATATATATTCCAGTAAATAGACGTAATTTTATATGCCCGTATCTTTTTAACCGTGTGTCGGTTTGCGACGTGTAATATATGGTTTTGAGGTAGATTTGCGTGTAGATCATGATTTTACAACTTGCATAGTCATTTGACGAAGTTTAACGTGCCAAACGCCTGGTTTTGCGTGCTGTTTCGATAGGATACGCCCCGTATTTAATTTTCGTGCAAGTTCGGATTGCTCGAGTGCCGTATTAGAAATGCCTATGTTTTAGGAACTATTTTTTCCGTGTATTTTAGTGCGGTCACTCGTATTTTTGCGCGTAGGGATTGCCGGTAGTTTATTTTCCAGTGTATAGGTTATTTTTCCCGCATTTATGTGTGGCTTTATTTTGTGTGCAAACCCCACATATTTTATATGTTTCCGGGGTACAAAATCCATGTGATTTTTCTGTGCAATTAGTTTTATCTTTTGAGTAAGTTAGTTCGCGCGATATTTTGCTATGTTGCCCTTTTGTTTAATTCGTAGGATTTATTCCGTGCGTCGTTTGACGGAGTTGTGAACTAGAGATTCGATCTTGGATGTTTTGTATAGCCTCTGGTATTTTTAGTTGCAATAGAAATGCATGTTTAGGTGTGGTTTGATTGCTCTCAAGTTGCTAGAAATAGTGCTGTTTTAGACGTGCTGAAATATTTCTAAGTCTGGAATCTGTTATTATATTGTTGCTGTTTTGTTTTGCTTCTAGCTTGTGATCTATAGCTCTTTTGAGGTTGGTCCAATGGAGTTAGTTGTACCCCTTGTGTTTCTCTAGCTTGCTGTGAAGTTTCATGCCATTTGGAGCCCTGTAGCTTAGGATTTTGCTACTGTCAATATTGCTTCAGATCGGAAACTGCACTTTCATGAGGTGTAATTTTCACTAAGTCTAAAATAGTGTGTGAGGTGCCATTTCGTGTCTTCTTTTCCTAGTGCTCCTTGCTGCCATGCTAGTTGTTGTTAGTTGTTAGTAGTAGTGATTCTTGCCCTCTTCCGTGCCATGCCTTGCTTGAGCATATCGGAGTTGTGTAGCCGTAGTTGTGGGGGGTCGAAAATGCTATGTGGCTGATTTTGGCAGATTGTAGTGATTTCTTGTTTTGCTCGTAGATGTTGAACCGTTGCTATCATTGCCATGCTAGTTTTTACCGTTCCTGCCGTTTATGTCTCGTTGCCTACCACATGTTAAATATCAGCCTCTCAACAATGCCATGAATACCTTCAATCTGTTCGACGTAGCAAACCACTGATTGGCTATGTTACCGCTTGATTAACCCCATGTAGCATTGCTAGTTTTAGGTGCAGATGCTTCCATGTGAAAACATGGGTTCCTTGTTATATCACCATATTAATGCTATTTAATTTAATGCACCTATATACTTGGTAAAAGGTGGAAGGCTCGGCCTTTCTAGCCTGGTGTTTTGTTCCACCTTTGCCCCTCTTAGTTTCCGGCTACCAGTGTTATGTTCCATAATCGAGCGCTCCTAACACGATCGGGGTTGTTATGGGGACCCCCTTGATAATTCGTTTTAGATTAAAGCTGGTCTGGCAAGGCCCAACATTGGTACTACATTTGCCTAATCACCTAATAAAATTGCATAGGGACCCGCCGGCACCCGCAGACTATTTTAATCAACCCCCGGGCCAGTGCTCCTCATGAGTGTTGGTACAAAAAAGAGCAGCTTA
This sequence comes from Hordeum vulgare subsp. vulgare, assembly GCF_904849725.1. Taxonomy (NCBI): domain Eukaryota; kingdom Viridiplantae; phylum Streptophyta; class Magnoliopsida; order Poales; family Poaceae; genus Hordeum; species Hordeum vulgare. The sequence goes on from NC_058519.1 coordinate 510,394,271, forward strand.
TTAATGCTACCCGGGGCAACTCGGCGTTTGGCGTGGTAACCATCGCTCATTCGTCGTGTCCTGAGAACGAGGTACGCGACTCCTATCGGGATCGTCGACACGTCGGGCGGCCTTGCTGGATTAGTTTTACCTTTGACGAGATATCTTGTGCATCGGGATTCCGGTGATGCTTTGGGTAATCTCAGAGTTGAGGTTTTCCACTAGGGGATCCGACGAGATCGCGAGCTTCGTGATTGAGGATTTCTATGCGGCTTGTGGTAATTTGTGATGGACTAGTTGGAGCACCCCTGCAGGGTTAAATCTTTCGGAAAGCCGTGCCCGCGGTTATGTGGCAACGTGGAAACTTTGTTTAACACTGGTTCTAGATAACTTGAAGTTAACTTAATTAAAATATGCCAACTGTGTGCGTAACCGTGACTGTCTCTTTTGTGAGTTCCTTCTCCGATTGAGGACACGGTGGGGTTATGTTTGACGTAGGTAGGTGTTCAGGATCATTCATTTGATCATCTGTAGTTCACGTCCCCTATGCGTAGATCTTCCCCCTCTTATTTCTGGTACTCGTAAGTTAGCCACCAAATATATGCTTAGTCGCTGCTGCAACCTCACCACTTAACCATACCTCACCCATTAAGCTTTGCTAGTCTTGATACCTTTGGAAATGAGATTGCTGAGTCCCCTGTGGCTCACAGATTACTACAACCCAGTTGCAGGTACAGGTAAAGGTTACTTGACGCGAGCGCGTTGATTGTTCATTTGAAGTTGTTTCTTCTTCTTCTTCTTCATCGATCTAGGATGGGTTCCAGGCCGGCAGCCTGGGATAGCAAGGATGGACGTAGTTCTTCTTTTGTCGGTTGTTTTCGTCCGTAGACGGACCCTGCTCTTACTCTTGATGATTATGTAATGTACTGATGTGACTCTGATGTAGCTTGTGGCGAGTGTAAGCCAACTCCGTATATATATCTCTTCTTTTCAGTACATGTACTTGTAACGATATCCATTCTTGCGACACGACGAGATGCGCTTCTATCCCTGACGAGGCCTTCGTGCCAAATTGAGGATAGGGTCGCATCTTGGGCGTGACAAGTTGGTATCACAGCAGTACCGACCTAGGAGCCCCCTTGATTGATAGAACTTGGCCGTAATTGCTTCAATACTAGTAGTGGCAAGATAACCCCGATGTCCCCAGTACAGGTGCAGATTGTTCGGGAGTACTGCCATACTTTGTATCGTTGTGATCACGAGGGTTTGTTGTAGATGAAGGTCCGAGATTCTGGTTGTGTGTTGACGGATGTGATACAGGTGACGGGTTAGTATAGGAGTTGTGTGTTAATACTCCTTGTATCCGTGTACCAGATTGCATGACCAGATATTTCGGGAATTCATAGGTGGGAATTCAAGTAGTTACTTATAGGACAATCTTCCAACAAATACATGATGTTAGGTTGGGGTTCGACATCTAGTGGATTCGTTTGTTCACGGTCGACTTACAGCGGTACACGTTGTGTCTTAAAGAGTCCTTGTAGCTTGCTACGACTCGGGGACGCTTCGTATGTCAGGTGCACTGCCTTGCACTTGATGGCTACTGTAAATCGAGCCCGTGCGATCCTGTCCACAAAAATATCGGACGAAATCTTTCTCATGAGTTTGTTCTGGCTTGTTTCGTAAGCCACACCCTTTGTTTTGTTGAACTATGGTAATTCAAGTTGCTTCGATGTCAAGTGGTGATTTCAGATCTTTCCTAATCTGTGTTCTCATATTTTTATGGGAATGCAAATTCTTTGCTCAATCAGATCGTCGTATCAATTCCATTCAACCGGTGTGTTTCTCTCCAAGTGGATTCAATCCTCTCCAATTTTTGCAAGATCGTTCTCTTTTCATCCGGAGTTCGACTCTTCTGTCTCAAGTAGTCTTTGTTTTTCCCCGCCCTCCCGCCCTTTTTCTTCGGTGATTGGATTTCATCCAAGCGCATTCATTTCATTGTGCTTCCGCTATCTCTTCTTCCTTTCGTAGCCGGTGATTCATCGTGAAGGTTCTCAGGAGCTTCATGTTCATCTTTATTCAGTCTTGTTATCTTTTCCGGTGAACTCAATGCAATTGTCCGTATTCATCATATCCTTTTCGTCCTTGTAAATCTTTCCCATGTTGGAAATTCTTATCAGTCTTCTTGTTATTCATTCCTCTCTTTTCTATCCGGAGTGTTAAAGATATTTCAGTAGTTTCTCGTCTTCAATTTTTTTAATTATTTCGAGGTGCTAACCTCATCTAGTTCTCTTCATACCGGTGCAATATCTCTCTTCTAGCAATCTTTTCAATGGTGGTTTCTTTGAGTGGGCCCATAACCCACAGGTTCTTTCCCAGGATCTTATCTGGCTCTTGTTATTTTTCCGGAGATCTTTAATTCTTTTCAACTATGACGTAAGTATGATTTTCATCAGTCATATTCCTTCGTCGAGATCTATTTGAATTAATTCTCATATTTGGCTCAACCTTTCATTCCTCATTATTCCGGAGTGTCTCAGCTATTGGTGTTGTTTCTCGTCATCATTCTCACCTTGCAATTCGAAGGAGTGTTTCTCGTAAATCTTAGTTCATTCTATTATATATTCATCATTTCAGCCTTGTGTTATCATCTGGAATTGTTTTCCAATCATGAGTGATTAATTTCTTGCTATCCGGTGCTTCTCTGAGTTGTTTTATTTCTCGTTCCTCCGAAGGCCATCATTTTAGAAGATTCTTCGTTCTCAGCTTTCAGCTTTCATCCTCAATTCTTCTCCATTGTTGTCTCTTCGTTCGTCTCGCGTTTATTCGGTGCCTTGTTCAAGTTTTCTCTCAGGTGGCTTATGTTCTCTTCATTCTCTTGTATCTCCATTAATTCGTGGTGTTCCCATTCAATTGTGAATTCTTACTGGTGCTTCCTTCAATTATGCCTCAAGTGGTGCTTATCTCTCTGTCTCTTCAAGATCATTTCAAAAAGAATAAGTGGTATGCTAAATCCGTTGTTTGTCATTAATTAAACTTGATGAAGGATTAGCATAACATAATTCTTATTCTTGTTCATAAGTAATCTGAATCCTTCCTCCGGAGTGGCTCATGATATCAATTCTTTTCTCAAGTGCTTATCTTTCTTTTCCGGAGTTCCAAGTATATCAGTATGTCATTGTGAGGCTTCATCTAAATCTTGACAAGGTCATAATCTTATATCCTTCTACCTTCATGTCTTTGCATCATTCATTTGTATACGGAGGTCCTTCATGGTGGTTCATCGTGATATCAATTCATTCTCAAAGTGTTCTTCATGATTCAATTGGAGAACCTCAAGTATCCTTTCTCTTGCATTTATATGTGCAATTGTTCTCCCTTTATTCTTTGAGGTGGTATTATAGCATTCTTGTTAGTGTAGGAGCCTCGAAGAGTTTTCCTTTCAGGAATGAGATAATTAAACCCACCAATTCTATGATCATGAGATATTTCAACGCATGATTTCTTCATTGAGCTATCTTGGTTTGGATTTCACCTAAAGCTTTTCCTATGGATTATGCTGTCATGGTGCTTGTCATTAATCCAAGTTCTCAATGTTTCCTCTTGGTGTAAGAATTGTTCATATCTTGTTTCTCCCAATCTATCCTTGTTTCTTTTAGTGGTTGGTTGTCACCTCATATTGGTTGAGCTGATCTTCATAAGCCCACTTCTGTCTTGTTCTTCGTTGTTGGTTTTCCAACTACTAAGTCAATTCTCTGTCCGGAGGCTCTTCAATTCTATTGTGATGATAGTTGTCATTCTTTTGCTTCATTCTCTTCTTCCGCTTGAGCTAGTTCATATTCTCTTGTTCCGGAGGCATTGTGATGTTGCTCGTTTGGGTCTATTTTGTTGTTCTATCAAGATCATGGTGTTCCCTTGCTCTATTTACTTGTTTGTTGTGAATATTGTCTATTTCTTCCACCTTTCCGAATTTTTTTGTCCCATTTTCCTACCGAAGTGCTGCCAAAATTTTCCGTGAATTCTTGCTTCTTTCTCATATCATTCTTCATCTCTTTGCAACCTTCAAGGATCGTTGGTTTCACTCGGTTGTCAAAGAAGCGACTAAGCTTTTACCTCTTGTTCCTTCTCATCCTCTTCCCCTTTCATTCTTGGATCTCGGGGCGAGATCTTCTTGTAGTGTAGGCGAGTTGTGACAGCCCGATGCCGACGTTCCAGAAGAATCCCTTTCCTTTCTGTTTTCGTCGTGTGTCTGTTTTATTTTGTCGCATCATCATCGCATCATTCGCATCATCTGCATTGCATCGGCGTCTCCGTTGCCGCCAGTTTTCAAAAGTTGCATCCGTTGTTAGTTGCCGGTTCTCGTCGTTGTCCGTTCTGAGCCCAACCGCACTCGCACGCGCCCGCGGCATCGTTCGAATCTTGTTTTTAAAATATGCGTAAAACTTCCTATGATCGGGTTGAAATTGGACGTGCGGTCGTAAATAGTTATTGCTAGACCGCCTGTTGAATTTCGTCGCGATCGGAGACCGTCTCGTACCCGAACGGTCGCCCGTAGCGGCACCGTATTCGGTCTACCGTCGGACGTCTGTCGGTGTTTTCAAAATCATTGCCGCGCCGCCCGTTCTCCCTCTCGTCTCCGGATATCCCCTCTACACAGCCACTCGTCCGTCACGCGTTCGGAATTAGTCGAATCTGAACCCGCGGTTGGAACCGGGTCGTAATTCCTCTAAACCTAGCCCCCATTTGTTATAAATAGACCTCCTCCTTAATTTTAGGCAACCAACCCCTCTCCACCTCGGGATCCGCGCCGTCCCGAAACCCTAGCCGCCCCCACCTGCTCTCTCCTCTCTCCTCCCGCGGGCCCGCCCAGGCCCATCTGGAGCCCGCCGGGCCCGGACTACCGCCGTCGCCTCGGCCGTTCCTCCCATGGCGCCCGCAGCCCCACGGAGCATCGCCCCTTCGCCACCGGGAGACGTGCTCGCCACCGGCCAGCAGCCTCGCCAGCCGGAGCCCCTCGCTGGCGAGGCACCTGCCGTCCCCGCCGGCGATCGCATCCTGCCGCCGAACGCCCCGATTCGCCCCGCCACGTGAAAAAACTGCAGCCCCGGCCGCCTCGCGCCATTCCCCGCAGCTCCTCGCCGGCTGCTGCCTCGAGCGCTCGCCGGAGCACCGGCCGCTCCTCCCCCCTCCAGATCCGGTGGTTCCCGGCCGGATCCCGCCGCCCCTCGCCGGTGGTCTCCCCGTGCCGTCGTCCCGCCGCCATCCGCTGCAGGGACCGAGCCGCCGCCAAGGGAGAAGCACGATGAGCCTCAACGCTCCTGGCGCGTGGGCCTCCAGCGCCCCGGAGCTGGCCTGCACCGCTGTGCGCCGGCCCAGCTGGCTCCCGAGCGAGGCCAGCTCGGCCTGCCTGCCTCCAGCGCCCCTCCAACCGGCCCAGTAAGCCTTGAGGTATTCCCCGCCCTAGGCATTTTACTATTATCATGCGCCCCCTGTTCGGCCCATTAGGATTTAGGTGATTTTCGGAATTATATATATTCCAGTAAATAGACGTAATTTTATATGCCCGTATCTTTTTAACCGTGTGTCGGTTTGCGACGTGTAATATATGGTTTTGAGGTAGATTTGCGTGTAGATCATGATTTTACAACTTGCATAGTCATTTGACGAAGTTTAACGTGCCAAACGCCTGGTTTTGCGTGCTGTTTCGATAGGATACGCCCCGTATTTAATTTTCGTGCAAGTTCGGATTGCTCGAGTGCCGTATTAGAAATGCCTATGTTTTAGGAACTATTTTTTCCGTGTATTTTAGTGCGGTCACTCGTATTTTTGCGCGTAGGGATTGCCGGTAGTTTATTTTCCAGTGTATAGGTTATTTTTCCCGCATTTATGTGTGGCTTTATTTTGTGTGCAAACCCCACATATTTTATATGTTTCCGGGGTACAAAATCCATGTGATTTTTCTGTGCAATTAGTTTTAGCTTTTGAGTAAGTTAGTTCGCGCGATATTTTGCTATGTTGCCCTTTTGTTTAATTCGTAGGATTTATTCCGTGCGTCGTTTGACGGAGTTGTCAACTAGAGATTCGATCTTGGATGTTTTGTATAGCCTCTGGTATTTTTAGTTGCAATAGAAATGCATGTTTAGGTGTGGTTTGATTGCTCTCAAGTTGCTAGAAATAGTGCTGTTTTAGACGTGCTGAAATATTTCTAAGTCTGGAATCTGTTATTATATTGTTGCTGTTTTGTTTTGCTTCTAGCTTGTGATCTATAGCTCTTTTGAGGTTGGTCCAATGGAGTTAGTTGTACCCCTTGTGTTTCTCTAGCTTGCTGTGAAGTTTCATGCCATTTGGAGCCCTGTAGCTTAGGATTTTGCTACTGTCAATATTGCTTCAGATCGGAAACTGCACTTTCATGAGGTGTAATTTTCACTAAGTCTAAAATAGTGTGTGAGGTGCCATTTCGTGTCTTCTTTTCCTAGTGCTCCTTGCTGCCACGCTAGTTGTTGTTAGTTGTTAGTAGTAGTGATTCTTGCCCTCTTCCGTGCCATGCCTTGCTTGAGCATATCGGAGTTGTGTAGCCGTAGTTGTGGGGCGTATGTGGCTGATTTTGGCAGATTGTAGTGATTTCTTGTTTTGCTCGTAGATGTTGAACCGTAGCTCCGATTTGATCGTGTCCTACATGAAACTTGCTTAGAATCTCGCGTAGTTTCATTTTCTCTCGCTGGTTGTATGTTTTGAAGTGCTCGTGACCGTCGTTGCACACATATTGCATTCATGCCATCATATCTTGCGGTGCTTATATCTTTTGAACCGTAGCTCCGTTGGAGATGTTCTTTATGTGTAGATTGCTTGCCATGACGCGTAGAATCACGTGAACCTATTTGTTTTGCTGTTTAACAACTAATTAAATGTGTTAATTCAGATCTGGACAGAATTGTAAATTAACATGTGAGGTCGTCTCGGAGATGCTATATGTCGTTTCCGACCTCATTTAAAATGTCTAGATAGGTAGTTTAATTTCTGCTTCACCTCTTGCATGTTTGACAACATTAATATTGCCGTGTAAATAACCGGGAGTGAACTAAATAATTAACGTGGAGTTTCGTCAATATGCAACTAGTTGCATATTGAACTTCACTTAATGTGTAGTGTCTGTTTGTGTGAATTGTCATGCCGTGACTTGCATATATTCAGCTGCTCATGCATCATTTGTGTTGTTGCATCGTGTAGTGAATTCCGTGAGTTGATTTGTGTTTCCGGTTTCCTCCGTCTCGTTAGAGTTCCGCAAGCGTGTCGGATGTGAGGATCTGTTCGACTACGTTGGTTCGTCTGCTTCACGGAGGCATTCTTCTTCCAAGCGGGATCTCAGGCAAGATGATCATTTCCCCAGATACCATTACTATCATTGCCATGCTAGTTTTTACCGTTGCTGCCGTTTATGTCTCCTTGCCTACCACATGTTAAATATCAGCCTCTCAACAATGCCATGAATACCTTCAATCTGTTCGACCTAGCAAACCACAGATTGGCTATGTTACCGCTTGATTAACCCTGTGTAGCGTTGCTAGTTGCAGGTGCAGATGCTTCCATGTGAAAACATGGGTTCCTTGTTATATAAATTTATTAATGCTATTTAATTTAATGCACCTATATACTTGGTAAAAGGTGGAAGGCTCGGCCTTTCTAGCCTGGTGTTTTGTTCCACCTTTGCCCCTCTTAGTTTCCGGCTACCGGTGTTATGTTCCATAATCGGGAGCTCCTAACACGATCGGGGTTGTTATGGGGACCCCCTTGATAATTCGTTTTAGATTAAAGCTGGTCTGGCAAGGCCCAACATTGGTACTACATTTGCCTAAGCACCTAATAAAATTGCATAGGGACCCGCCGGCACCCGCGGACTATTTTAATCAACCCCCGGGCCAGTGCTCCTCATGAGTGTTGCTCCAAAACAGAGGAGCTTATTAACGCTACCCGGGGCAACTCGGCGTTTGGCGTGGTAACCATCGCTCATCCGTCGTGTCCTGAGAACGAGGTACGCGACTCCTATCGGGATCGTCGACACGTCGGGCGGCCTTGCTGGATTAGTTTTACCTTTGACGAGACATCTTGTGCATCGGGATTCCGGTGATGCTTTGGGTAATCTGAGAGTTGAGGTTTTCCACTAGGGGATCCGACGAGATCGCGAGCTTCGTGATTGAGGATTTCTATGCGGCTTGTGGTAATTTGTGATGGACTAGTTGGAGCTCCCCTGCAGGGTTAAATCTTTCTGAAAGCCGTGCCCGCGGTTATGTGGCAACGTGGAAACTTTGTTTAACACTGGTTCTAGATATGTCGGGACCCCGATCCTAAGCCATAGGAATCTAGCCTGTAACCCATCGCATCCCTTTGTGGTCTCACGCACGGTTAACTCCACGGCTGCAGCCATACCTTAGCCGGGACCGTTTGCGTATTTTGACTCACGTATGCGATAGTATCGCTAGCAATCCAATGTCAAAGAACCCGGATCGACATGTCTAGTCATAAACCAAAGTGGCAGTACTGCACAAGGACAGGCATACATGACCCAACAAAGCAGGTGTCGGTCATCAGCGTGTGTAGACGAGTCGTAGCAAGCTACAAGGACTCCATTACATCGCGTGACATTTCCCCAAAGGGGACAGACACAGCAGCTAAGAAGGACACATGCCGGTCAACCAATGTGTCCGGAGCAGTAGCGAACTACCAAGGCTCGTTGGATCACAAAGGGGCATTTCCTTGTAAGGGGTTCTACTAAAGTTCACGACTAGGTAATCGAACCCCATACATATCAAGTACGACACACGTACGCATGGCATACCGATATGTATAGATACATCGATGACATCACAACATAACCATAAACATACAACCTTTATTTAAGAGGCTCAGAAGAGCCACACACATAATATTATACATCAAGGGTCTCATGACCCGTAATAGCAGTCATACAATTACAAGCCAGCGGAAGAGTTATAAACTGTCTGGGTACAGACAGTGCAACTAGAAGGCACATGGCCTGACTATACTACAGAGCCGACGTAGGGCCAGATCGTAGCTGGGACACCAGCTACTCGTCGTCATCGATGTCTACGAAGAACCCTCCGTTAGGGTCATTAGCAACCTCTGCAACATTTATTAAGCAAACATGAGTACGAAGGTACTCAACAAGACTTTAGGAGAACTAACTACTCATGCAAGGTATCAAAAGGTATTGTGGGGTTTCAGGCAGAAAGCCAGCATTTGACTCGTGGCTAGACAACTTGCATTTTTAAATAATTTTGACAACTTGATTTCTCGCACACGAGTCCACTAACACCACAACAATACACTATCGTGGAATCATTCCGTCTCCGTACGGAAATGCCGTCCACGACACTCACGCTTATCTTGACAATTTTATGAGTAGCCATTGAAGTTATCTATGAACAACATATATCTCCAAGTAGTCCATATCCGCGGACGCGGCTATTCGAATAGATCATAACCCTGCAGGGGTGTACTTCGTCACACACGCTCTCGCCACTTATCGCCATGTGCACGTCATGCACCTCGGCAACCTTCAAGCGGAAGCCCAGCGAGGGAGTCGGCCACGACCGTTAACCACACTAGTACCTAGTCCAGGTTTATCGCCTATCTGAGAGTAACCCGTACGGAAGTCCGGCCGAGGTTTCCGACACGGCCTCAAACGATGTGCGCAGGGTTCCCAAGCCCACCATCCGGGTGCCACTTGGTACACCGTGCCACTGCCTACCGCATCACGGCCCACCTCTCAGGTCAGCACCATGCACGGCCTCCAGCATTTCTATAAACACCAGAAACTACTTGCAACTCCTGGACCGAGTACTACGCGATTAATAGGCCGAGCGGGGTCATATTTCAGGGCCCAGCATGTGGTAGTATCTAGTCTTGGATTACATACACGGACCTCAGTTCCTAAGGACGGTTCCAATGAAACAACCCTCCATGTACTCCTACACAGCCTTTCACCGGTACCTTTACCAAATCAAGTTCAACACACAACCTTTGCTCACCGAACACATTCCTCATTTCTGTTCATCTCCCAGATGACAGACCATACACAACTCTAAGCATAGCATGCATAGCAGGATAAGGCACATCATAGCTCAAGCAACTACCAGGTATGCTAGGTTGCAAGGTTCGGCTATTTACTGTGACAAGGTTAACTCATGCAAAGGAAGTGGGTCCAACTATCGTGGCTCGTGGCAAAAGCAGTTGAAGCATTTGATCCTAATGCAATGAATAGGTGCAGGAGCAAGAACATAGGAGTTATCGGGATGATCAAAAGGGTTCTTGCCTTGTTGCTCAGAGGAGGAACGATATCCGTCAGACGGATATTCGGTGGAATCCGGGGGTGCGGAGCCTACCGAAATGAATGGCAACATTCAATAACAATCATATGCACTCAAAATGATGCATGAGCATGGCATGAGAATGCAAGGTGATAAGTTATTATTTTCAACATGTAACAGGTTTAGAGTTGATTTGAATCACATTCGAATAGCAATTTAAACGGGTATTCTCGGATACCGGTTTAATTGATTCGACCTGATGCTCGGTTCATCTTGATGTTAACATGCAAGAATTGTCATGTTATGATACTGATTTGTACTTAGGGCAGTGTGTGATCATTGCATATATAATGAAATTTGAATATTTTTGCAAATTCCATTTATAAGGTGATTAAAAGAATTGAATTATTCCTTATTTCACAATTTAGGGTTCTGTAACTTTTTCAAACATAGTTGAAAATAGCATAATCAGAATCCTTGAATTTTTCTGATACTTTTTCATATATAAATTATTTTCATTGGAGTTACAGATTAATTTCTATGATTTTTACAAATTTTAGCAATTTCCTGAATTAGTTTTAACTGGAAATTCTATTTATTGCATCAGGCTGACGTCAGCAGGTCAGCCGACCTGTGCAGGTCAAACCTGACAGGGGGGCCCCACTGGTCAGCCTCTCTGGGACTAATCCCGCGCTGACCAGCCCCTAATTGGGGTTTGACCAGGCGTGGGGCCCTCTGGCAGCGACTGAGGGGAGGGCGATTACGCCCTAATGGTCGGCCACGTCGACGGCCACCGGAGGGTGGTCGCCGGCGACCAGACCCGCGGCGGAGGGCTCGCCGGAGGCGACCTAGACGGCGCTGCACAGCACCAAAACGCACGCAGTTGGCAGCTACAACATGCTCGCGAAGTGGCCGATCTGGCAGGACCAACTGGGGAGGCTAGGGTCGCCGGAAGAGGCGTCGGCGACGAGCCGGAGCGGCGGCCGAAGCTCGAGCGTCGTCGGGGGCTTTGAATCGGAGGGATCTACGCTCAGTTCTTAGCTGTTACGGCATCTACGCGTCGTCCTGGAGCTGCTGGTGCCCTCAGAAGGACGAGCTAATCATCGGAGGGCTGCCGGCGACGAGCGGCAGCGGCGGTCCTCGTCGGGCTCCGGTGAAACTAGGGCTAGAGGAGGGGATCGACGGGAAAAACTTAGGGGAAACGACCGCATGCTCACAGGGAGTGCAGAGCAGAGCTCAGACGGCTCGGGGAAGGCCTGGGGGCGACGAATCGACGGGAGAGGTCTGGCGGCCGGAGGTGGAAGACGACGGTGTTGCGGGCGTTGCAGGGCTCGAGGAAGCTTCGGCTTCTGCAGGGATGACCAGGGCAACGAGGCGGAGCTAATGGCGTGCTCTGGGAGGGGATCCTATGGCCAGGGGCACGGCCAGCTCGAGCTCGAGCTCGGCTCTAATGGCGGCGGCAAGGAGGGGGAGGAGATCCGGGCGGAGGAGGAGAACCGAGGCGGGGAATGGATAGGGGAGGCTCTGAGGAGCTTATCCCCGTCGTCGCCAGCGTGAACCGGCGGCCAGGCAGGCACGCAGGTGCGTGGCCGCACCGGAGGAGGCGGCGGCCACCTTCTGCTGCCTACTGGCGCGAGGGAGGGGACGAGCGGGGAGATGGGCCGGGCCAGGCTTGGGCGACAGGTAAGCTTTTTCCCATTTTCTCTGTTTTTGTTTTTTTTTGTTTTGCTAATTAATTCAGCTCCAAAACAAAAAGTAAAAACTATTTTAGACCTCCTGAAATATTTGTTATAATATCCCCACTCATTTCCAAGGTTTTCAACATTTTTGGAAAATTATAGTTTCTGATTTCAATTTTTAAATTTGAAACCAGTGGCTTTTGCATTTATTTAAAATGCTTAAAGTGTCAAGAAAATAATTTTCTCCAATGCTCATTTACTTTCATGATTTATCAGAAAGTTTGAACATTTCTTGAGGCCATTTTGGGTTCATTGATTTTGAACTAGTTTGAGATTTCCTTTAATTGAAATGGTGGCTAGGGTTTTGAGTTTTTCCTTTGCCACTTTGTTGTTTTTGTTGAAACTTCTTAGATGCAAATGCAAAGAAGACATGAGCACAATTCTATCTTGCTTAAGGGTTAGGGATGTGACAACTCACCCTCACTCAAAAGAATCTCGTCCCGAGATTTAGAAGTCGTCGGGAATAACGCGGGATATTCAAGTCGGAGACGATCCTCTCTTTCCCAAGTTGCCTCCTTTTCAGAATGATTTGACCATTGAACTTTAAGAAACTTTAGGTTTCGACGTCGAGTGGTACGCTCAGCTTGATCAAGAATACGCACGGGGTATTCTCGGTAAGAAAGGTTATCTTGTAGATCAAGCGTTTCGTGGTCCACTTCACGGATAGGATCCGAAAAGCAACGCCTGAGTTGCGAGACGTGGAAAACATCATGAACCTTGGAAAGATGCGGAGGAAGTTCCAACTGGGAGGCACCTTCTCCTCGTTTGGCAAGAATGCGGAAAGGTCCAATGTAACGAGGAGCCAATTTTCCCTTGATACCGAATCGATGGGTACCCTTCAAAGGTGTAACCCGAAGGTAAGCCTTCTCGTCAACTTCAAAGGTCACAGCCTTATGATGACGATCATATTGGCTCTTTTGACGAGACTGGGCTGTTTTCAACTTTTCACGAATAATGCGAACCTGCTCTTCTGCATCCTGGATCATATCCGGGCCAAAGAGTTGCCTCTCTCCGGTTTCTGACCAATTAAGAGGGGTTCGACATCTTCGTCCATAGAGAACTTCAAAAGGGGCTTTGCCCAAGCTTGATTGATAACTATTGTTATAAGCGAATTCGGCGAATGGAAGACACTTCTACCAATTCATACCGAACGATATAACACAAGCTCGGAGCATATCTTCTAGAATTTGATTCACTCTTTCTACTTGACCACTTGATTGGGGATGGAAAGCAGTGCTAAAAGATAAGTGAGTCCCCATGGCATTCTGAAAACTTTCCCAGAAACGAGAAGTAAAGATACTTCCACGGTCCGAGTTAATTTCCAGGGGAACACCATGAAGAGACACTATTCGAGAGATATATAACTCTGCTAGCTGGCTAGCTGTTATACTCTCACGAACAGGAAGAAAATGAGCCACTTTGGAAAGACGGTCAATGACCACAAAGATAGCATTATTTCCTTTCTTGGTCTTGGGAAATCCGGTAATGAAATCCATGCTAACTTTATCCCATTTCCATTCAGGAATAGCTAGAGGTTGAAGGGTGCCAGCAGGCCTTTGATGTTCTGCCTTAACTCGACGACAAACGTCGCAGTTAGCAACGAACTCAGCAATTTCTCTCTTCATCCTAGTCCACCAGAACCTCTGGCGTAGGTCCTGATACATCTTAGTACTACCGGGATGAATGGTGAGAGGAGAATCATGAGCCTCCTTAAGGATTATCTGCCTTAGATGTGGGTTCTTAGGAACCACTAAACGATTCTGGAAGAACACAACACCTTGATCATTCATGGAAAATACTTTAGCGTTTCTGCTAAAAATATTCTCCTTGATCCGTGATATACCCTTGTCACGCTTTTGGCCAGTTATAATTTGATCCTTAAGAGTAGGCTTCGCCACCAGGGTAGAAAGGAATCCTTGAGGAACAATATGAAGATTCAACTTCCGAAGGTCCTCATGGAGATGTGGTTGACCTTGTTGTAGCATCAAATTGTTACAATAAGATTTACGACTTAGTGCATCGGCCATAACATTGGCCTTCCCCGGGGTGTAAGTTATCCCTAAGTCGTAATCCGAGATCAACTCAACCCACCGTCTTTGCCTGAGATTCAAATCCGGCTGGGTGAAGATATACTTCAGACTTTGGTGATCAGTGAATATTTCGCAACGATTACCCAAAAGGTAATGTCGCTAGGTTTTTAGTGCATGGACCACAGCTGCAAGCTCAAGGTCATGTGTGGGATAATTATCCTCATGTGGACACAACTGTCGAGATGCGTATGCGATCACATGACGATCTTGCATGAGAATGCAACCTAATCCTTGTCGCGAGGCGTCGCAATAGATAACAAAGTCCTTAGAAAAATCTGGTGGTAGCAACACAGGTGCGGAAGTCAGGCGTCTTTTCAGTTCCTGAAAACTATGCTCACACTGTGGTGTCCACTCGAACTTTTTATCCTTCTTGAGGAGTTCAGTTAGAGGCTTTGCAACCTTGGAGAAATTCTCGACGAAGCGGCGACAATAGCTCGCTAGACCAAGAAAACTCCTAACTTGCTTAACCGATTCAGGTTGAGTCCAATCAACGACAGCTTGAACTCTCTCGGGATTGACAGCAATACCCTTACCAGAGATTACGTGGCCTAGATAGGTCACTTCTGGTAACCAGAATTCACATTTTGAAAATTTGGCATAAAGGCGATGCTCTCGAAGTTTCATCAATACCAGCCTTAGATGCTCGGCATGTTCTTGTTCATTCTTTGAGTAGATGAGAATATCATCGAGGTATACTACGACGAATTTATCCAAATACTCCATAAAGATTGAATTCATCAGTCGAGAGAAGGTGGCTGGGGCATTGGTTAAACCGAAGGACATAACGGTGTACTCATATTGGCCATAACGAGTAACAAAAGCCGTTTTTGGAAAGTCCCCGTTCTTAATCTTGATTTGATGGTATCCCAACCTCAAATCCATTTTGGAGAAGACTGAGGATCCAGCGAGCTGACCGTACAGATCGTTGATCCTGGGGAGCGGGTACTTGTTCTTAATGGTGACCAGATTAACTGGTCGGTAATCTACAACCATCCGATCCGTTCCGTCTTTCTTCTTGAGGAAGAGGACGGGACAAGCCCAAGGAGAAGAGCTAGGACGAATGAAACCCTTGCTCAAGGCCTCATCTAATTGCTTCTTAAGTTCGGCTAGCTCTAGGGGTGCCATCTTATAAGGTCTCCTGGCTATTGGGACAGTTCCCGGAACAAGATCTATCACAAACTCTACATCTCTGTCAGGTGGAATTCCTGGCAGTTCCTCTGGAAAAACATCCGGGAAGTCACGGACTACCGGAATGTCTTCAAGTTCCGGAAGAGGGTTAGCATTTAAGGAGTAGAGCTGGCATTTGGCAACTCGAGTAGAGACATATACTATCTCACCCGAGGAATGGGTAAGCTGGACATTTCTAGATTGAGTATCAATCTTGGCATAGTGAGCTGACATCCAGTCCATGCCCAAGATGATATTAATATCCGAAGATTTCAATGCTATCAATGAGGCTAGAAAACTAGCCTGTCTACTAGAATTTCATTGTCATAGGTTATCCTAGAGGTTTGCCATTTACTACCAGGGGTTTGAACAACCAATGGAATTGGCATATCACAAAAAGACATGTTATGCAACTGTGCATAACTTTCGGAAATGAAGGAATGAGAAGACCCAGTGTCAAAGAGAACGGACGCTGGGTGATGATTAACAAGAAGCGTACCCAGCATGACGTCGGGATCCTCTGCAGCTTCTTCTGCTGACACATAGTTCACACGGCCACGTGCAGGAGTTGGCTTCACGTAAAAAGCTTTGCCCGACTTGGCCTGCCCGACGGACTTTCCGGGTTGCTTGGCACCCACATTCTGAGGACACTCACGGGAATAATGCCCTAGTTCTCCACACTTGTAGCATATCACCTGGTTGGCACGTGGTGCAGCATTGCTAGCTGGACCACCATAAGCTTTTGCTGGAGGGTTGGCCTGATTCGTCTGAGGCGCCACGTAGGATGGCCTTGGAGTGTATCTTGGCGGCAGAGAACTGTTTGGAACCCACAGCCTGCGTTTTGGAAACGCGGAACCAGAAGACGAGCCGAAGTCACGGGAGTGCTTCCTTGTGGCTTCGAAGTCAGAATGACCAGTCTCCGCACCGATCGCTTTGTTGACCAGGGCTTGAAAACTTGCACACTCATGGAGGCGCAGGTCTCGACGATGTCAGGGCTCAGACCCTTACGGAATCTTGCTTGCTTCTTGGCGTCAGTAGACACCTCCTCTGTTGCATAGCGGGCGAGGTTACCGAACTCGTGGCTATAGGCATCCACAGACAACTTGCCCTGAGTGAAGGCACATAACTCCTCTCTCTTTCTGTCCATCAGGCCCTCTGGAATATGGTGCAGACGGAAAGCTGCACTGAAGTCTGCCCATGTGGCCACTGGTTCAGCGGGACGCATAGCTTCAAAATTCTCCCACCACAGATTGGCGGGTCCCTCCAGGAAATACGTCGCGAAGGTCACCTTGTCGGCCTCAGACACATTCGCAGAGCAAATCTTGCGTGAGATGCTGCACAGCCAGTCATCAGCGTCGAGGGGATCGACGGAATGATGAAACTTTGGAGGATTCAGCTTCACAAAGTCATTGAGGGACGCTGCAGCATTCCTAGGCTATCGAGCCGTATTCTGCTCAATACGCTCTAGCAGTCGGTTGGTCTCCCTTTTGTTTCTTTCTGCCTCAAGCATCACTTCTGCCAGAGAAGGTGGGTGAGGCAGGTCTTCCTGCGATGCTTGACTACCCTCACCTTGCTCATGAGTAGGGGCACGGTTCAACCTGGTGAACACCATCCTGACAAACAAACTCATAGCTTAGACCAATATCATATCAATACTAGCTATGGATTAAGAATGTACTGAACACACGGAATGCGGAAATGAATATCCGAACAGCATGGTAACAAGACACTGCTATATATACACCATGGTTCATACACACCCTTACATAGTTCAGTACAAACTTAACCGAAGAGCAAACTACTGATATGGTGGAACTACTCATCAGAGGCTTACAAGCTTCCTATACATTATTTATCTAGGCCTCCGGAATTCATTTCACATTACTACCATACTTCACAAGTCACGCAGGACTGTGAATGTACGGCTACTACCATACTATCCTTCCGCTCACAGCTCAGGCATCCGCATAGAACATCTCATAGAGATTACCTCCATGACCTGGAAGCTCAACCTGCGGATCAGGAAACACTCTAGCCTGAGATCCCTGGGATCCATAAGGACACGGATGTGGCCTTGGTCCCCTGACTGGTGGTAAGAGGGGTCCTCGAAGAGGTGTGACTCCTCCTATAGCTGGCTAGTCAACGTGAGCCGGAAGATGGGTCCTAACAGGGCTCAGCATCTCCATCTCTCCATACCCTGTCTGGACTACCGGTGCCAGCTGCGTCAAAGCTGTCCACAGACGGGCACGGGTAGCATAAAGCTCCATGCGGAGAGCACGAGCATCCTTGTCTCTGTTCTCTAGCATCTCAACAGTGGACTGCAGAAGTGGATCCTCCATAGAAGAATCAAAATAGACTCCACTGAGGTATCTCTCTTCACCAGACTGAGAGGCCGGAACATAGCAGAACTCCGAATTCTGCAGCAGTGCATGTCTCGCTCTCATAATAGTCAGCATTGAATAGGCTGCATCCTGTACTGCCATGTCAACGGTGACCCCCAACCCATAGGACCAATGGATTGGCTTCTCCGCTCCAGGGTAGTCTGGAAATACCCTAACAGTGCAGATGTACTGGCTCTGGTTGAAGTCTCGGTACTGTTCCTCTACCGTGTACTGGGGGTACCAGCGGTAACCGCACACCGACATCACCCTGACCAGCATGGCCGTATGACCCGGTACATCAATGCACCTGGTCAGACGTACCACCTGACGAGAAGGACGGCCAGGCATCTGTAAATAAGAGTAATGCAAAAGCATTAGAGCTCTGAATGCAAAATTGGGCAGCATAACGGCTGTAAATGCTCAAAGCAAATTTTGAGACAACCCAAAATGGAATAGCGTCACCACTCAACTATCAAGTTCAACTCTCTGATCATCAAATTTACTTCCTGCTTCCTAGGGATAAAAGAAACCCAATATCTCTCGACCCGTAGTCCTATAAGCTACCGATCGGAAACACGAGCCTAGGAGAAGATGAGAAATCTAGTCCTTAATTCCCGCAGAAAAGACGAGGATGACCAGAATAGAATAACTTGAGAAGAGAACAAGAATCTTACATTCCCTTCCACAAACAATTCCCTTATATATAACTAAAGCAATTCTAGACTCAACTTCGACCAGTTTGGCTTAGTAATCCTACAGTCAGTCAGGCTCTGATACCAACGCTGTCGGGACCCCGATCCTAAGCCATAGGAATCTAGCCTGTAACCCATCGCATCCCTTTGTGGTCTCACGCACGGTTAACTCCACGGCTGCAGCCTTACCTTAGCCGGGACTGTTTGCGTCTTTTGACTCACGTATGCGATAGTATCGCTAGCAATCCAATGTCAAAGAACCCGGATCGACATGTCTAGTCATAAACCAAAGTGGCAGTACCGCACAAGGACAGACATACATGACCCAACAAAGCAGGTGTCGGTCATCAGCGAGTGTAGACGAGTCGTAGCAAGCTACAAGGACTCCATTACATCGCGTGACATTTCCCCAAAGGGGACAGACACAGCAGCTAAGAAGGACACATGCCGGTCAACCAATGTGTCCGGAGCAGTAGCGAACTACCAAGGCTCATTGGATCACAAAGGGGCATTTCCTTGTAAGGGGTGCTACTAAAGTTCACGACTAGGTAATCGAACCCCATACATATCAAGTACGACACACATAAGCATGGCATACCGATATGTATAGATACATCGATGGCATCACAACATAACCATAAACATACAACCTTTATTTAAGAGGCTCAGAAGAGCCACACACATAATATTATACATCAAGGGTCTCATGACCCGTAATAGCAGTCATACAATTACAAGCCAGCGGAAGAGTTATAAACAGTCTGGGTACAGACAGTGCAACTAGAAGGCACATGGCCTGACTATACTACAGAGCCGACGTAGGGCCAGATCGTAGCTGGGACACCAGCTACTCGTCGTCGTCGATGTCTACGAAGAACCCTCCGTTAGGGTCATTATCAACCTCTGCAACATTTATTAAGCAAACATGAGTACGAAGGTACTCATCAAGACTTTAGGAGAACTAACTACTCATGCAAGGTATCAAAAGGTATTGTGGGGTTTCAGGCAGAAAGCCAGCATTTGACTCGTGGCTAGACTACTTGCATTTTTAAATAATTTTGACAACTTGATTTCTCGCACACGAGTCCACTAACACCACAACAATACACTATCGTGGAATCATTCCGTCTCCTTACGGAAATGCCGTCCACGACACTCACGCTTATCTTGACAATTTTATGAGTAGCCATTGAAGTTATCTATGAACAACATATGTCTCCAAGTAGTCCATATCCGCGGACGCGGCTATTCGAATAGATCATAACCCTGCAGGGGTGTACTTCGTCACACACGCTCTCGCCACTTATCGCCATGTGCACGTCATGCACCTCGGCAACCTTCAAGCGGAAGCCCAGCGAGGGAGTCGGCCACGACCGTTAACCACACTAGTACCTAGTCCAGGTTTATCGCCTATCTGAGAGTAACCCGTACGGAAGTCCGGCCGAGGTTTCCGACACGACCTCAAACGATGTGCGCAGGGTTCCCAAGCCCACCATCCGGGTGCCACTTGGTACACCGTGCCACTGCCTACCGCATCACGGCCCACCTCTCAGGTCAGCACCATGCACGGCCTCCAGCATTTCTATAAACACCAGAAACTACTTGCAACTCCTGGACCGAGTACTACGCGATTAATAGGCCGAGCGGGGTCATATTTCAGGGCCCAACATGTGGTAGTATCTAGTCTTGGATTACATACATGGAACTCAGTTCCTAAGGACGGTTCCAATGAAACAACCCGCCATGTACTCCTACACAGCCTTGCACCGGTACCTTTACCAAATCAAGTTCAACACACAACCTTTGCTCACCGAACACATTCCTCATTTCTGTTCATCTCCCAGATGACAGACCATACACAACTCTAAGCATGGCATGCATAGCAGGATAAGGCACATCATAGCTCAAGCAACTACCAGGTATGCTAGGTTGCAAGGTTCGGCTATTTACTGTGACAAGGTTAAGTCATGCAAAGGAAGTGGGTCCAACTATCGTGGCAAAAGCAGTTGAAGCATTTGATCCTAATGCAATGAATAGGTGCAGGAGCAAGAACATAGGAGTTATCGGGATGATCAAAAGGGTTGCTTGCCTTGTTGCTCAAAGGAGCAACGATATCCGTCAGACGGATATTCGGTGGAATCCGGGGGTGCGGAGCCTACCGAAATGAATGGCAACATTCAATAACAATCATATGCACTCAAAATGATGCATGAGCATGGCATGAGAATGCAAGGTGATAAGTTATTATTTTCAACATGTAACAGGTTTAGAGTTGATTTGAATCACATTCGAATAGCAATTTAAACGGGTATTCTCGGATACCGGTTTAATTGATTCGACCTGATGCTCGGTTCATCTTGATGTTAACATGCAAGAATTGTCATGTTATGATACTGATTTGTACTTAGGGCAGTGTGTGATCATTGCATATATAATGAAATTTGAATATTTTTGCAAATTCCATTTATAAGGTGATTAAAAGAATTGAATTATTCCTTATTTCACAATTTAGGGTTCTGTAACTTTTTCAAACATAGTTGAAAATAGCATAATCAGAATCCTTGAATTTTTCTGATACTTTTTCATATATAAATTATTTTCATTGGAGTTACAGATTAATTTCTATGATTTTTAAAAATTTTACCAATTTCCTGAATTAGTTTTAACTGGAAATTCTATTTATTGCATCAGGCTGACGTCAGCAGGTCAGCCGACCTGTGCAGGTCAAACCTGACAGGGGGCCCCCACTGGTCAGCCTCTCTGGGACTAATCCCGCGCTGACCAGCCCCTAATTGGGGTTTGACCAGGCGTGGGGCCCTCTGGCAGCGACTGAGGGGAGGGCGATTACGCCCTAATGGTCGGCCACGTCGACGGCCACCGGAGGGTGGTCGCCGGCGACCAGACCCGCGGCGGAGGGCTCGCCGGAGGCGACCTAGACGGCGCTGCACAGCACCAAAACGCACGCGGTTGGCAGCTACAACATGCTCGCGAAGTGGCCGATCTGGCAGGACCAACTGGGGAGGCTAGGGTCGCCGGAAGAGGCGTCGGCGACGAGCCGGAGCGGCGGCCGAAGCTCGCGCGTCGTCGGGGGCTTTGAATCAGAGGGATCTACGCTCAGTTCTTAGCTGTTACGGCATCTACGCGTCGTACTGGAGCTGCTGGTGCCCTCGGAAGGACGAGCTGATCATCGGAGGGCTGCCGACGACGAGCGGCAGCGGCGGTCCTCGTCGGGCTCCGGTGAAACTAGGGCTAGAGGAGGGGATCGACGGGAAAAACTTAGGGGAAACGACCGCATGCTCACAGGGAGTGCAGAGCAGAGCTCAGACGGCTCGGGGAAGGCCTGGGGGTGACGAATCGACGGGAGAGGTCCGACGGCCGGAGGTGGAAGACGACGGCGTTGCGGGCGTTGCAGGGCTCGAGGAAGCTTCGGCTTCTGCAGGGATGACCAGGGCAACGAGGCGGAGCTAATGGCGTGCTCTGGGAGGGGATCCTATGGCCAGGGGCACGGCCAGCTCGAGCTCGAGCTCGGCTCTAATGGCGGCAGCAAGGAGGGGGAGGAGATCCGGGCGGAGGAGGAGAACCGAGGCGGGGAATGGATAGGGGAGGCTCTGGGGAGCTTATCCCCGTCGTCGCCAGCGCGAACCGGCGGCCAGGCACGCACGCAGGTGCGTGGCCGCGCCGGAGGAGGCAGCGGCCACCTCCTGCTGCCTACTGGCGCGAGGGAGGGGACGAGCGGGGAGATGGGCCGGGCCAGGCTTGGGCGACAGGTAAGCTTTTTCCCATTTTCTCTGTTTTTGTTTTTTTTTGTTTTGCTAATTATTGTATTGCTAATTAATTCAGCTCCAAAACAAAAAGTAAAAACTATTTTAGACCTCCTGAAATATTTGTTATAATATCCCCACTCATTTCCAAGGTTTTCAACATTTTTGGAAAATTATAGTTTCTGATTTCAATTTTTAAATTTGAAACCAGTGGCTTTTGCATTTATTTAAAATGCTTAAAGTGTCAAGAAAATAATTTTCTCCAATGCTCATTTACTTTCATGATTTATCAGAAAGTTAGAACATTTCTTGAGGCCATTTTGGGTTCATTGATTTTGAACTAGTTTGAGATTTCCTTTAATTGAAATGGTGGCTAGGGTTTTGAGTTTTTCCTTTGCCACTTTGTTGTTTTTGTTGAAACTTCTTAGATGCAAATGCAAAGAAGACATGAGCACAATGCTATCTTGCTTAAGGGTTAGGGATGTGACAAGATAACTTGAAGTTAACTTAATTAAAATATGCCAACTGTGTGCGTAACCGTGACTGTCTCTTTCGTGAGTTCCTTCTCCGATCGAGGACACGGTGGGGTTATGTCTGAGGTAGTTGGTGTTCAGGATCATTCATTTGATCATCTGTAGTTCACGTCCGCTATGCGTAGATCTTCCCCCTCTTATTTCTGGTACTCGTAAGTTAGCCACCAAATATATGCTTAGTCGCTGCTGCAACCTCACCACTTAACCATACCTCACCCATTAAGCTTTGCTAGTCTTGATACCTTTGGAAATGAGATTGCTGAGTCCCCTGTGGCTCACAGATTACTACAACACCAGTTGCAGGTACAGGTAAAGGTTACTTGACGCGAGCACGTTGATTGTTCATTTGAAGTTGTTTCTTCTTCTTCTTCTTCATCGATCTAGGATGGGTTCCAGGCCGGCAGCCTGGGATAGAAAGGATGGACGTAGTTCTTCTTTTGTCGTTTTTTTTCGTCCGTAGACGGACCCTGCTCTTACTCTTGATGATTATGTAATGTACTGATGTGACTCTGATGTAGCTTGTGGCGAGTGTAAGCCAACTCTGTATATATATCTCTTCTTTTCAGTACATGTACTTGTAACGATATCCATTCTTGCGACACGACGAGATGCGCTTCTATCCCTGCCGAGGCCTTCATGCCAAATTGAGGATAGGGTCGCATCTTGGGCGTGACACAAATCATGCACCGCCGTGCTCTAAAGATATAAGTGAAGCACAAGAGCAAAAGTATCTAGCTAAAAAGGTATAAGTGAAGCACAAGAGCAAAAATATCTAGCTCAAAAGATATAAGTGAAGCACTATGAGCATTCTAGCAAAATCACGATGAGTGCATGTCTCTCTTTCTCAAAAAGGTGTGCAGAAAGGATGACTGTGACACAACAAAAAGAAAAGACTCGTAAGATACAAGACGCTTCAAGCAAAACACATATCATGTGGTGAATAAAAATATAGCTCCAAGTAATGTTACCGATGGATTGAAGACGAAAGAGGGGATGCCTTCCCGGGGCATCCCCAAGCTTAGGCTTTTTGGTGTCCTTGAATTTGTCTTGGGATGCCTTGGGCATCCCCAAGCTTGAGCTCTTTCCACTCCTTATCTCTTTGTCCATGAGAACATCACCTAAAACTTGAAAACTTCACAACACAAAACTTAAAGACAAACTTGTGATAACATTAGTACAAGAAAACAAACTACCACTTATTTTGGTACTGTATCAAACTTGAATTCCATCAATATTGATGATGGGCTACTGTATTCTCACTTTTCCATGGCTAGTACTGTTGGTTAACATAGCATAAATTCAAAATTTTCCTACGCATATTCAGATCTTCCTATGGAGAGACCAACAACGAGAGAGGGGTAAGAGCATCTTCATACCTTTGAAGATCGCTAAGAGGAAGCGTTGCTAGAACGCGGTTGATGGAGTCGTACTCGCAGCGATTCGGATCACGGTGTGATTCCGATCTAGTGCCGAACTATGGCACCTCCGCGTTCAACACACGTGCAGCCCGGTGACGTCTCCCGCACCTTGATCCGGCAAGGAGGAGGGAGAGGTTGGGGAAGAACTCCAGCAGCACGACGGCGTGGTGTCGATGGAGAGACGAGGTCTCCCGGCAGGGATTCGCCAAGCACCGACGGAGAGGAGGAGGAAGAAGGGCAGGGCTGCGCCGAGGGAGAGGGAGAAGTCTATCTCCCAAGGGCCAAAACCCCTCTCTATTTATAGGAGGAGGGGGAGGGGGTGCGCCACCCCTAGGGTTCCCCCTAGGCGGTGCGGCAGCCACCAGATGGGAAAGGGGGCGGCGGCTAGGGTGGGAGGGGGTGGCGCACCACCTCGTGGGCCTAAGGCCCACCTGTGCCTAGGGTTTGCCCCCCCTTCCCTCTCCCCTGCACATTGGGCTGAGTGGGGAGGTGCACCAGCCCACCTAGGGGCTGGTTCCCTCCCCCACTTGGCCCACCTTACCTCCCGGGGTCGTTGCATCCCTTCGGTGGACCCCCGGGGCCACCTCCGGTGGTCCCGGTGGTCCCGGTACGTTACCGGTGATGCCCGAAACACTTCCGGTGTCCGAAACCATCTGTCTATATATCAATCTTTACCTCCGGACCATTCCGGAGCTCCTCGTGACGTCCGGGATCTCATCCAGGACTCCGAACAACTTTCGGTAACCTCATATAACAATTCCCTATAACCCTAGCGTCACCGAACCTTAAGTGTGTAGACCCTACGGGTTCGGGAGACACGCAGACATGACCGAGACACCTCTCTGGCCAATAACCATCAGCGGGGTCTGGATACCCATGGTGGCCCCCACTTGCTCCACGATGATCTCATCAGATGAACCACGATGTCAAGGATTCAATCAATCCCGTATACAATTCCCTTTGTGTGTCGGTATAGAACTTGCTCGAGATTCGATCGTCGGTATACCAATACCTTGTTCAATCTCGTTACCGGTAAGTCTCTTTACTCGTTCCGTAGCACGTCATCGTGTGACTAACTCCTTAGTCACATTGAGCTCATGATGATGTTCTACCGAGTGGGCCCAGAGATACCTCTCCGTCATACGGAGTGAAAAATCCGGATCTCGATTCGTACCAACCCAACAGACACTTTCGGAGGTACCCGTAGTGCACCTTTATAGTCACCCAGTTACGTTGTGACGTTTGATACACCCAAAGCACTCCTACGGTATCCGGGAGTTGCACAATCTCACAGTCGAAGGAAAAGTTACTTGACATTAGAAAAGCTTTAGCATACGAACAATACGATCTAGTGCTATGCTTAGGATTGGGTCTTGTCCATCACATCATTCTCCCAATGATGTGATCCCGTTATCAATGACATCTAATGCCCATGATCAGGAAACCATGATCATCTATTGACTAACGAGCTAGCCAACTAGAGGCTTTCTAGGGACACATTGTGATCTATTTATTCACACATGTATTACTGTTTCCTGTTAATACAATTATAGCATGAACAATAGACGATTATCACGAACAAGGAAATATGATAATAACCATTTTATTATTGCCTCTAGGGCATATTTCTAACAGTCTCCCACTTGCACTAGAGTCAATAATCTAGTTACATTGTGATGTATCGAACACCCATATCATTATGGTGTTGATCATGTTTTGCTCGTGGAAGAGGTTTAGTCAACGGGTCTGCAACATTCAGATCCGTGTGTACTTTACAAATATCTATCACTCCACTCTGGACATGGTCCTGGATGGAGTTGTAGCGGCGTTTGATGTGCTTCGTCTTTCGGTGAAACCTGGGCTCCTTGGCTATGGCAATGGCCCCAGTGTTATCACAGAAGAGTGTCATTGGACCCGACGCGCTTGGAACCACTCCAAGGTCGGTGATGAGCTCCTTCATCCAAATTCCTTCATGAGCCGCTTCTGAAGCAGCTATGTACTCCGCTTCACATGTAGATGCTGCCACGACTTCTTGCTTGCTGCTGCACCAGCTCACTGCCCCACCATTCAACACATATACATATCCGGTCTGTGACTTAGAGTCATCCGGATCTGTGTCGAAGCTAGCGTCGACGTAACCCTTTACGACGAGCTCTTCGTCACCTACATAAACGAGAAACATTTCCTTAGTCCTTTTCAGGTACTTAAGGATATTCTCGACCACTGTCCAGTGTTCCATACCGGGATCATTTTGGTACCTCCCTACCAAACTTATGGCAAGGTTTATATCAGGTCTGGTACACAACATGGCATACATTAGAGAGCCCACGGCTGAAGCGTAGGGGACATAACTCATCTTCTCTCTATCTGCTGCCATGGTCGGCGACTGAGTCTTACTCAATCTCATACCTTGCAAAACTGGCAAGGACCCTTTCTTTGAGTTTTCCATATTGAACTTCTTCAATATCTTGTCAAGGTATGTACTTTGCGAAAGACCTATGAGACGTCTTGATCTATCTCTATAGATCTTGATGCCTAATATGTATGCAGCTTCTCCAAGGTCCTTCATTGAAAAACTCTTGTTCAAATAGGCCTTTATGCTCTCCAACATCTCTATATTATTCCCCATCAATAATATGTCATCCACATATAGTATGAGGAAAGCTACAGAGCTCCCACTCACTTTCTTGTACAGACAGGCTTCTCCGTAAACCTGTATGAACCCAAACGCTTTAATCACCTCATTAAAGCGAATGTTCCAACTCCGAGATGCTTGCACCAGCCCATGGATGGAGCGCTGGAGCTTGCACACTTTGTTAGCACCCTTAGGGTCGACAAAACCTTATGGTTGCATCATATACAACTCTTCCTTAAGGTTCCCGTTAAGGAACGCTGTTTTGACGTCCATTTGCCAAATTTAATAATCATAAAAGGCGGCAGTTGCTAACATGATTCGGACTGATTTCAGCTTCGCTACGGGAGAGCAAGTCTCTTCGTAGTCAACTCCTTGAATTTGTCGAAAACCCTTTGCGACAAGTCAAGCTTTATAAACAGTTACATTACCATGTGCATCAGTCTTCTCCTTGAAGATCCATTTATTTTCTATGGCTCGCCGGTCATCGGGCAAGTCCACCAAAGTCCATACTTTGTTCTCATACATGGATCCTATCTCGGATTTCATAGATTCAAGCCATTTGTTGGAATCCGGGCCCGCCATCTCTTCTTCATAGTTCGAAGGTTCACCGTTGTCTAACAACATGATTTCCATCACAG
Source organism: Hordeum vulgare subsp. vulgare (assembly GCF_904849725.1). Classification (NCBI taxonomy): domain Eukaryota; kingdom Viridiplantae; phylum Streptophyta; class Magnoliopsida; order Poales; family Poaceae; genus Hordeum; species Hordeum vulgare. The sequence goes on from NC_058519.1 coordinate 510,421,629, forward strand.
GTTTGCCATACCACTCTAGTGCGGAGCGTGCCCTTGTGGACCTTTGCGGTTCAGTAGTAACTTGATCCGAAGCTTCATGATCATCATCATTAAATTCCTCTTCAGTTGGTGTAGGCGCCACAGGAACAACTTCCCGCGCTGTGCTACTATCCTGTTCGAGAGGGGGTGTAATTACCTCATCAAGTTCTACCTTCCTCCCACTTACTTCTTTCAAGAGAAACTCTTTCTGTAGAAAGGATCCGTTCTTGGCAATAAAGGTTTTACCTTCGGATCTAAGATAGAAGGTATACCCAATAGTTTCCTTAGGGTATCCTATGAATACGCATTTCTCCGCTTTGGGTTCGAGCTTTTCTGGTTGAAGTTTCTTCACATAAGCATCGCAGCCCCAAACTTTAAGAAACGACAACTTAGGTTTCTTGCCAAACCATAGTTCATACGGTGTCGTCTCAACGGATTTAGACGGTGCCCTATTTAAAGTGAATGCTGCCGTTTCTAATGCATATCCCCAAAATGATAGCGGTAAGTCGATAAGAGACATCATAGATCGTACCATATCTAATAAAGTGCGATTACGACGTTCAGACACTCCGTTGCGTTGCGGTGTGCCAGGCGGCGTTAGTTGTGAAATGATTCCACACTTCCTTAGGTGTGTGCCAAACTCGTGACTCAAATATTCTCCTCCACGATCAGATCGTAGACACTTGACTTTTCTGTCACGTTGATTCTCGACCTCACTCTGAAATTCCTTGAACTTTTCAAATGTCTCAGATTTGTGCTTCATCAAGTAGATATACCCATACCTACTCAAATCATCGGTGAGAGTGAGAACATAACGATAGCCACCGCGAGCTTCAACGTTCATTGGACCACACACATCAGTATGTATTATTTCCAATAAGTCGGTTGCTCTCTCCATTATTCCTGAGAATGGAGTCTTAGCCATCTTGCCCATGAGGCACGGTTCGCATGTGTCAAATGATTCAGAATCAAGAGACTCTAATAGTCCATCAGTATGGAGCTTCTTCATGCACTTAACGCCGATATGACCAAGGCGGCAGTGCCACAAGTATGTGGGACTATCATTATCAACTTTACATCTTTTGGTACTCACACTATGAATATGTGTAACATCACGATCGAGATTCATCAAGAATAAACCATTCACCAGTGGAGCATGACCATAAAACATATGACTCATATAAATAGAACAACCATTATTCTCTGACTTAAATGAGTAGCCGTCTCGCATTAAGCAAGACCCTGATACAATGTTCATGCTTAAAGCTGGTACTAAATAACAATTATTAAGGTTTAAAACTAATCCCGACGGTAGATGTAGAGGTAGCGTGCCGACGGCGATCACATCGACCTTTGAACCATTCCCGACGCGCATCGTCACCTCGTCCTTTGCCAGTCTCCGCTTATTCCGCAGTTCCTGCTTTGAGTTGCAAATGTGAGCAACAGCACCGGTATCAAATACCCACGAGCTACTACGAGCGCTGGTAAGGTACACATCAATAACATGTATATCACATATACCTTTAACGTTGCTGGCCTTCTTGTCCGCTAAGTATTTGGGGCAGTTCCACTTAGAGTGACCTTTTCCCTTTCAATATAAGAACCCAGTCTCAGGCTTGGGTCCATTCTTTTTCTTCTTCCCGGCATCTGGCTTACCGGGCGCGGCAACAGCTTTGCCGTCTTTCTTGAAGTTCTTCTTACCCTTGCCTTTCTTGAAACTAGTGGTCTTGTTGACCATCAACACTTGATGCTCTTTCTTGATTTCTACTTCTGCAGACTTGAGCATCGAGTACAACTCAGGAATGGTCTTCTCCATCCCTTGCATGTTGTAGTTAAGCACAAAGCCTTTGTAGCTAGGTGGGAGAGACTGGAGGATTCTGTTAATTATAGCATCATCCGGAAGTTCGACTCCAAGTGAAGTCAGACGATCGTGTAACCCAGACATTTTGAGTATGTGCTCACTGAAAGAACTGTTCTCCTCCATCTTACAACTAAAGAACTTGTCCGAGACTTCATATCTCTCGATACGGGCATGAGCTTGAAAAACTAGCTTCAGCTCCTGGAACATCTCATATGCCCCGTGTTGCTCAAAACGCCTTTGGAGCCCCGTTTCTAAACTGTATAACATGCCACACCTAACCAGAGAGTAGTCATCACTCCGCGTTTGCCAGACGTTCAGAATGTCCTAGGCTGCTACGGGAGTGGGAGGGTCACCTAGCAGCGCATCAAGGACATAAGCCTTTTTAGCTGCTTCAAGGATGAGCTTCAAGTTGCGAACCCAGTCCGCATAGTTGCTACCATCATCTTTCAGCTTGTTTTTCTCTAGGAATGCGTTGAAATTGAGGTTGACGTTGGCCATCTACAATATTTATAAAGACAACTTTTAGACTAAGTTCATGACAATTAAGTTCATTTAATCAAATTAAGTATGAACTCCCACTTAAATCGACATCCCTCTAGTCATCTAAGTGATACATAATCCATGTTGACTAACCCGTGTCCGATCATCACGTGAGACGGACTAGTCACCATGGTGAGCAACTTCATGCTGATCGTATTCAACCATACGACTCATGTTCGACCTTTTCATCAAATCCAATCCGACTAGAGTAGGAGAGACAGACACCCGCTAGCCACCTTTATGCACGGTGTGCATGTCTGTCGGTGGAACAAGTCTCACGTAAGCGTACGTGTAAAGTCGTTCCGGGCCGCTTCATCCCACAATACCGCCAGAAAAGAACAAGACTAGTAGCGGCAAGCAAATTGACAAATCATCGACCACAACTTTTGTGTTCTACTCATGCATAGAATCTACGCATAGAAAACGTGGCTCGGATGCCACTGTTGGGTAACGTAGCATAAATCCAAAATTTTCCTACGCATATTGAGATCTTCCTATGGAGAGACCAGCAACGAGAGAGGGGTAAGAGCATCTTCATACCTTTGAAGATTGCTAAGCGGAAGTGTTGCTAGAACGCGGTTGATGGAGTCGTACTCGCAGCGATTCGGATCGCAGTGTGATTCCGATCTAGTGCCGAACTACGATACCTCCGCGTTCAACACACGTCAGCCCGATGACGTCTCCTGCACCTTGATCCAGCAAGGAGGATGGAGAGGTTGGGGAAGAACTCTAGCAGCACGACGGCGTGGTGTCGATGGAGAGACGAGGTCTCCCGGCAGTGCTTCACCAAGCACCGGCGGAGAGGAGGAGGAAGAAGGGCAGGGCTGCGCCGAGGCAGAGGGAGAAGTCTATCTCCCAAGGGCCAAAACCCCTCTCTATTTATAGGAGGAGGGGGAGGGGGGTGTGCCACCCCTAGGGTTCCCCCTAGGTGGTGCGGCAGCCACCAGATGGGAAAGGGGGCAGCGGCTAGGGTGGGAGGGGGTGGCGCACCACCTGGTGGGCCTAAGGCCCACCTGTGCCTAGGGTTTGCCCCCCTTCCCTCTCCCCTGCGCATTGGGCTGAGTGGGGAGGTGCACCAGCACACCTAGGGGATGGTTCCCTCCCCCACTTGGCCCACCTTATCTCCCGGGGTCGTTGCCCCCCTTCAGTGGACCCCCGGGGCCACCTCCGGTGGTCCGGGTACGTTACCCGTGATGCCCGAAACACTTCCGGTGTCCGAAACCATCTGTCTATATATCAATCTTTACTCCGGACCATTCCGGAGCTCCTCGTGACGTCCGGGATCTCATCCAGGACTCTGAACAACTTTCGGTAACCTCATATAACAATTTCCTATAACCCTAGCGTCACCGAACCTTAAGTGTGTAGACCCTACGGGTTCGGGAGACAGACAGACATGACCGAGACACCTCTCTGGCCAATAACCATTAGCGGGGTCTAGATACCCATGGTGGCTCCCACTTGCTCCACGATGATCTCATCGGATGAACCACGATGGCAAGGATTCAATCAATCCCGTATACAATTCCCTTTGTGTGTCGGTATAGAACTTGCCCGAGATTCGATCGTCGGTATACCAATACCTTGTTCAATCTCGTTACCGGTAAGTCTCTTTACTCGTTCCGTAGCACGTCATCGTGTTACTAACTCCTGAGTCACATTGAGCTCATGATGATGTTCTACCGAGTGGGCCCAGAGATACCTCTCCGTCACACCGAGTGACAAATCCGGATCTCGATTCGTACCAACCCAACAGACACTTTCGGAGGTACCCATAGTGCACCTTTATAGTCACCCAGTTACGTTGTGACGTTTGATACACCCAAAGCACTTCTACGATATCCGGGAGTTGCACAATCTCACGGTCGAAAGAAAAGATACTTGACATTAGAAAAGCTTTAGCATACAAACAATACGATCTAGTGCTATGCTTAGGATTGGGTCTTGTCCATCACATCATTCTCCCAATGATGTGATCTCGTTATCAATGACATCTAATGCCCATGATCAGGAAACCATGATCATCTATTGACTAACGAGCTAGACAACCAGAGGCTTGCTAGGGACACATTGTGATCTATTAATTCACACATGTATTACTGTTTCCTGTTAATACAATTATAGCATGAACAATAGACGATTATCACGAACAAGGAAATATGATAATAACCATTTTATTATTGCCTCTAGGGCATATTTCCAACAAGTACCCCCCCGATACTAACCATAGTTTCATCAAAACAAGCAACCAACTCAACAAAAACAGAATCTGTGAAAAACAGACCAGTCTGTAGCAATCTGTATACTTCGTATACTTCTGGTACCTCAAAAGATCTGAACAATTACGACGGCCTGGGTAAAAAGCATATCAATCAGAAGCAAAAAATAATCAACTCAAAAGCTCTTTCTGAATAAAAATGAAAAATCATCTCGTGAGCGAAAAGTTTCTGTATTTTTCCAGGAGGATCAAACAACCATTAACAAGACTAGTCATAAAGGCTTTGCTTGGGTCAAACAAAAAAGAAACACAAAAAACACAATCACAACAGAATTATGAAAGTGTGGACGCAACAAAACAGAAAGAAAAAGATAAATTCATTGGGTTGCCTCCCAACAAGCGCTATTGTTTAACGCCCTTAGCTAGGCAATGATAATTCAATGATGCTCACACAAAAGACAAGAATTGAAGCACAACGAGAGCATCATAAAGCATGTGAAAATCACATCTAAGTCTAACATACTTCCTATGCATAGGCATTTTATAGGAAAACAGATTGTCAAGACAACCAATAGTTACCATATGCAAGGAAGAAGATAAAGACAATAGCAATCTCAACATAACGAGAGGTAATTTGGTAACATGAAAGTTTCTACCACAACATTTTCCTCTCTCATAGCAATTACATGTGGGATCATATTCGAATTCAACAATGTACCTATCACATAGGATATTCTTTTCATGATCCACATGCATGCAAAGTTGACGCTCTTCAAAAATAGTGGGATCATCAACTAAAGTCATGACTTCTCCAAACCCACTTTCAATAATATTGCAAATATCATATTCATCGTGAGGCTTAAACAAAATTTCAAGATCATAAGAAAAATCATCGCCCCACTCATGATCATTGCAACAAGTAGTGGACATAGCAAAACTAGCATCCCCAAGCTTAGGGTTTTGCATATTCTTAGCATGATTGATACTAATTGAATTTATAGTGAAACCATTGCAATCATGCTTTTCATCCAAGGAGCCCTCGTGGATCACTTCATAAATTTCTTCCTCACAACTTTCAGATTCACGCATATCAAGCAAAACTCCATAAAGATAGTCAAGTGCACTCAACTCACTAGCAATTGGTTCCACATAAGTGGATCTCTTAAAGAGATTAGCAAGTGGGTGAGGGTCCATATCACTAGATTTTCAGCAAGCGAAGATGCAAGCATATTGAAGTCACATATCACTCAAGCGAACAGAAAGCAAGCGAGAGAAAAGGGCGAATGAAAAAGGCAAACGGAAAAGGCAAACGAAAAAGGCAAATTGTGAAGTGGGGCAGAGGAAAACGAGAGGCAACTGGCAAACAAAGTAAATGCAAGAGATGAGTTTGCGAAACCTACTTGGATGAGTTCTTGACTTGATCTTCCTCCCCGACAACGGCGCCAGAAATTCTTCTGCTATCCCACTGACAACAACGCCAAAAATTGACACGTTGACAGAGGCTGGGCTTGCGTTGGTTTTTCCCTTGAAGAGGAAAGGGTGATGCAGCACAGGAGCAGTAAGTATTTCCCTTAGTTTGAGAACCAAGGTATCGATCCAGAAGGAGGTCTCATCAAGTCCAGAGTACCTATGCAAACACCAATAAGCTTGCACCCAACGCTTCAAAGGGGTTGTCAATCCCTTCAAGATTGTTTGCAACGTGAGATCTGAAGGCAGAAAGTGCAACGAAGTAAAAAGTGTAAGGCTGAAAATATGGTGTGGAGTAGACCCTAGGGGCCATAGTGTTCACTAGAGGCTTCTCTCAAAATAGCAGGTGTTACGGTGGGTGAACAAATTACTGTCGAGCAATTGATAGAACCGCGCAAAGTCATGACGATATCTAAGGCAATGATCATACATATAGGCATCATGTCCGAGACAAGTAGACCGATACTTTCTGCATCTACTACTATTACTCCACACATCGACCGCTAACCAGCATGCATCTAGTGTATTGAGTTCATGACGAACAGAGTAACGCTTTAAGCAAGATGACATGATGTAGAGGGATAATCTCAAACCAATGATGAAAACCCCATCTTTTTACCCTTGATGGCAACAACAGGATGCGTGCCTCGTATCCCTTCTGTCACTGGGTGAGGTCATCGCATGGTATGAACCCAAAACCAAGCACTTCTCCCATTGCAAGAATCATAGATCTAGTTGGCCAGACAAAACCCACAACTCGAAGAGAATTACAAGGATATGAAATCATGCATAAGAGAGATCAGAAGAAACTCAAATAAGATTCATATCATACATCCACAATTCATCGGATCTTGACAAACACACCGCAAAAGAATACTACATCGGATAGATGTCCATAAGAGCATGGAGAACTTTGTATTGAAGATCCAAGAGAGAGAAGAAGCCATCTAGTTACTAACTATGGACCAGTAGGTCTATGGTGAACTACTCATGCATGAGCGGAGAGGTCATGGTGTTGATGAAGAAGCGCTCCGTGTCCGAATCCCCCATCCGGCAGGGCACCAGAACATGCCCAGATGGGATCTTGCGGAGACAGAAGCTTGCGGCGGCGGAAAAGTACTTTCGATGATCTATTGATTTTTTCTGGAATTTTTGGGAATATATAGGAGAAAGACCTAGGGCAAAGGGCGTCCAGGGGCCCCACAAGCCTGGATGGCGCGGCCTCCCCCCTGGCCGCGGGGTGGGGGCTTGTGGGGCCCCTAAGGCTCCCCTGCCTCGGCTCCCAATCTTCCCGATCTTCTTCCGTTCCAGAAAAAATCTTTTCGGGGATTTTCTTCCATTTGGACTCCGTTTCAATATCTCCTCTGTAAGGGGTCAAAAACATGGAAAAAACAAGAACTGGCACTTGGCACTGAGTTAATAAGTTAGTCCCAAAAAATATATAAAAGGCATGCAAAACATCCAAAGTTTGACAAGATAATAACATGAAACCATCAAAAATTATAGATACGTTGGAGACGTATCAGTGGGTACATCAGATGCCAAGGACCGAGAGGTCCCGACCGAAGTTGATACACCGACCACCGAAGACCGGGGGCTCCTGGCTGAGCTCCACGCCTCAGTCACCGGGACCGAGGAGGTTGGTTCCTTCCCCGCAAGCGGAGAGGGGGACCGAATTCCCTCTGAGGTTCCTCTCGAGACAGCTCCAGGGAGCTCTAGGCTTCTAGAGTCTTCGGTGATGCCTCTGGTGCCACCGATGATAGAGCAGGCTGCTACTGGGTGGCCGAAAATGATAGAGGATGCCTTGGCCAGCTCATCCATTGCCGATGAACATCGCACCCTTATGGGTACGGTTCTGCAGAGCATTCAATCCATTAACTGCGGACTGAGCGAAGCCTTCAATGGCTTGCTGGCGGGCTTTAAGGTAAGCCATGTAATGTTTTAAGTTTATTTATAATGTTTTATATCATTTAACGGGTATAACAGCCCCGAGCCATGGGTAAGTTTGACAAGCTTATCCGTGGCTCAAAATAACTCCTAGGTGTAAAGAGAAATGATCCAGAGACTCTTGAATTATAATGGCTCACTGGAATAATTCGACTGAGTGTTTCCGGTTCCTATAACTGAGAGTCCTTTTAATTGATAATTTTGTCTCGTAGGCCTCATCCTCGGCTGCTGATGCTAACGCTCTTGAGATTGCCGAGCTGAACCGAAAACTCAAAGTTTCCGACGAAGAGCTCGACCGTGTAAATAACCGGCTCGATGAAAGGCAGGGTAAGTTTTAGTGTGTGCTGTAAAATTCTTATTGTTCTTAGTAGAGAAGGACCGTCCTGGTTTAGTGTCTGACCCCGTGATTTTCATTTGGTGAGCAGCCCAGGACCAAGAATTCGAAAAGCTCAAGGCCGAATTGGAGAGGACCAAACAGGAGGCCGCTACTCCCAAGGTGGTAGTGATACGTCCCAAACGTATCTATAATTTCTGCTTGTTCCGTGATCTTTTGGGTGACATTGCTATATGTTTTGCTACACTTTTATATCATTCTACACATATTTGTACTAACCTACTAACTCAGTGCACCCAGTGCCAGTTTCTGTCTGCTGATGTCTATTTTGCACGTGGTTTTACCCAATTTCCCGAAGCCCGAAAAAATCCAGAAAAATATATAAAAAATCAGTGAAATAGAAGCTTCCGGATCACCGAAGGAGGGCCAGAGGAGGGCCAGGGGCCTCCCAGGCGGCCTGCTGGCGCGACCAGGCCCTAAGCCGCGCCAGGAGGTCGCCTGGGTGGTTCCCACCTCCTCCGGTGCCCTCCTTTGGCCTATATTTAGAGTCCCGAGAGGAAACCCTCGCAGACTTTCTGGAATCACGAATTTCTCCATCATTCCACCGCCTAGGGCCTGGTAAAAATCATGTGACTCCGGTCCATATCACCATCATTGTTTACACCTCCATCATTTACCGCTTTCATTTACTTTTCCGTTGCAATCACTATTACCTTCCCGCTTGTGTTTTGATCCTTTGCAAACTACAAGGCCGGAGAGATTGACAACCTCTCTGTACTCGTCGGGAGAAAAGTTATTCGTTGTGTGTGCAGGTCCATATCTTCTGCTAGCGCCAGGGTGGAAGACACCTACTTGTTGATCCTAGGAGTCCTCCTGGTTCCATAAACCTTACAGTCTTCGTGTAAGGGAAATTTGCTGTTGACTACATCTCCACCTTCTACTTGGGGTATCCAATAAGGGGCGAGAAGTATATCCATCAACTCATCATCAAGCGAATTTCTGTCGCCGTTGCCAGGGACTCCGGTCTTCAAGATAGGGGAGTTACACGCTATCTTTTACCTTTGCTTTTTAGTCTTGTTAGTTTGCTTTTTAGTATCATTGCATATCCTGCTACACTAGGAGAGGCATACATTTGCTTACATTGTGATAGTTTTCACTTGTTTTTATGTTGACTACTTCTTAATAGTGTGATGATTTTTCTTTATGTTCATGTAAAACATAGAGTGTTGCCCTTAAGTGAGGAAAAGATCCCAAAGTGGACAAAACAAAAGATTCCAAAGAGGACAAATGAGAGATAAAAAGAAAGAGCCAAAGAGGTCACAAAAAAGAGAAAAAGAAAAATAAAAAGAAAAATAAATAAAAAGAGAGAAGGGGGCAACACTACTATTCATTTTGAAAGATCCACACTCGTACTCCATTACTATATTGGTCCTACATAGACATTATCATTCATGCATAACTATGTGGGGACCCTTACACTATAGAACTTGGTTTGCATATTCCAATGACGAGCCTCCTCAAATGAGCTCTAGGTCTTCATGAGCAAACAATTTGGATGCATCCCCACTAGTTCCATTGGAGAGCTTACCTTAGCTCATATGTGCATCCATTACATGGTAATAAATACTCCTCACATCATATCTATCATTTGGCTTTCTCTCGCCTATGGTTGTCCTCATTGATGTGATCCTTTCACACCTTTTTGTCTTCCTTCCCCATCATTATTCTATTTGCCATCCTAAGTGCCAACGTATCTTTCTTACGCTCATTCATTGCATGAGTGCTCAAAATCGAAAGGGAGAGGATCATTTTGACTTGTGCCTGACAAGTGGTCTGGAGATGAGTCAAAATAAGATTCCGAAGGAGACTAAGTGTTAGGTTTATTAGATTGAGTTCGCAATTAAAAATATTTTATCTCTGAACCCATCTCCCACTTCTTGCAAGCAAACACCATTTGGAGACATCCGAGTGACGGACAGTGAGAGCTCTTGCACCTTTATGTTCTTACTTTGCTAAACTCAATACTAGATATAGACTCTTGCTTGTTATTGTCTTGACTTGAATTGCATATCTCACTTGCTTTACTTTGAAGTTCCTATATGTGTGTTAGCATGTCACCACAGAAATTATCGTGTTATCATTTATCTACTCGAGGACGAGCAGAAATTAAGCTTGGGGGATGTTGATACGTCCCAAACGTATCTATAATTTCTACTTGTTCCATGATCTTTTGGGTGACATTGTTATTTGTTTTTCTACACTCTTATATCATTTTACACATATTTGGACTAACCTACTAACTCAGTGCACCCATGCTAGTTTCTGCCTGCTGATGTCTGTTTTGCAGGGGCTTTTACCCAATTTTCCGAAGCCCGAAAAAATCCAGAAAAAATATATAAAAAATCAGCAAAACAGAAGCTTCCGGATCACCAAAGGAGGGCCAGAGGGGGAAAAGGGGCCTCCCAGACGGCCTGCTGGCGGCCCTAAGCCATGCCGTGAGGTCGCCTAGGTGGGTCCACCTCCTCCGGCGCCCTCCTTTGGCCTATATTTAGAGTCCCGAGAGGAAACCCTCGCAGACTTTCTCGAATCGCGAATTTCTCCATCGTTCCGCCGCCGCAGCGCTTCCAAGATCGAGAGCGTTAGGAGACCTCTTCCCGGCACCCTGCCAGAGGGAAGATTGACCTCCGGGAGCTTCTCCACCACCATGGACGCTTCCCGGACGTGCCGTGAGTAGTCCTCCTTGGACCATGAGTCCATGACCAGTAGCTATGTGATGTCTTCTCTCCAATCTTGTGCTACAATGGTTAGTCCTTGTGAGCTGCCCTACATGATCAAGGCATCTATGTAATTCTCTTGCTATTTCTATGCTCGGTTTGTTGGGATCCGATGGATTATGAGATTATGTTCAGATTGTTATGAGTTATACATTTGATTATCCTTTTCTATTATGTTCCTTAGTGATTCATGCATGTTCTCCGTTGCTTTTTATTGCTTTGGCCAAGTAGTAGATCGTAACTCAAAGAGGGAGCGTTATGCATGATTGTGGGTTCGGGCCCCTCGATGTCTAGCTTGAGTGATAGAAACATGAGACTAGGGGATGTGCTTGTTGCCACTAGGGAGAAAAGAACGGTGCTTGTGACCACGGTTGCAAGGATTGTTTACCTTACACATAGTTCGTTAATGCAGTTATCCGTTGCTTTGAGTTTACACTTTGGGTGGGGCTCGCAACTTAATACCGGAGAGATGTTTCGGATAGATATCTCAAGGTGGATGATTAGTAAGTAGATGCTGTTGAATAAACGGTCTACTTGTCTTGGCGTACTGCCCATTACTATTGGACCTCTAACTATCAAGGAGCATAATTAGCATTGCGGTGCGATCATAATTCTCTCAATTGGCCAACTGTGATCTGTTTACCCAAGCATAGTTGTTTATCGTCTTTTGGGAGAGAGACATCACTAGTGAACATCATGTGACTCCGGTACATATCACCATCATTGTTTACACCTCCATCATTTACCGCTTTAATTTACTTTTCCGTTGCAATCACTATTACCTTCCCGCTTGTGTTTTGATCCTTTGCAAACTACAAGGCCGGAGAGATTGGCAACCTCTCTGTACTCATTGGGAGCAAAGTTATTTGTTGTGTGTGCAGGTCCATGTCTTCTGCTAGCGCCAGGGTGGAAGACACCTACTTGTTGATCCTAGGAATCCTCCTGGTTCGATAAACCTGACAGTCTCTGTGTAAGGGAAATTTGCTGCTGACTACATCTCCACCTTCCACTTGGGGTATCCAACGAGGAGCGAGAAGTATATCCATCAACTCGTCATCATGCGGCCAAACAGACAACTGCCGAGCTGAATGCCCTCAAGGTCGATAGCAGCAAGCATGAGGCCAAGGTGGCGGATATTCAACTGGAGCTACAAGAACCAAGCTCTAAGTGTGAGGCCTTGGAGCAGAAATCCCAGAAATAGATGACCGAGCTCGCCAAGCTCTGCGTCGAGCTCAAATCAGAGCGAGTGGATCAGAGGTTCTTTGAATAAAAGGCGCGCTAAGCCAAGGTGATGGCAAATGGTAAGCCATACTTATTGCAATGTGCCTTTGGTGGAAACATGTTTGCCTTTCTTATGTGGATATGGAATTCCTCAAGTGCCTTCACGGACCTCCCGTGGAGTGTGGCAGAAGCGGCCAAGCACTATGAGGCCCATGATGGGGATATCGAGCGAAGGCTTTTCTGGGCCCAATTTCAGACTCCTTAGCCCAACCCTAGTGTGAGCTATTAGATGAAACATCAGATGGAGCTGCATAGGATGGCAGAGCTGGGCATCAAGGATCTCTCTGTCCAGCTGTGGCCTACCGAGCCTCTACCGAGCAGCTACTTCGTCTTGGCGTAGAAGTTGGTCAGTTCCATGCCCCGGTTCGAGGTCCTGAAGTGCTTCGTCTGCATAGAAGGAGCTCGGATGTCCTTTGTGAGGACCATGATGCACTGGCCGGGGGTAAAGCCCCTTACGATGTCAACTGCCCCTCCGGTTACCGGGAAGGAGCATAGACGTCCCGAGCTGTATTTTCCTTCCGCGACGGAGGGTGCTCAGGTTATAGAAGCTCAATTCTCAAAACTTCCTCCCATCTAGGGGGAAGGACAAGGAAGAAGAAGAAGGAGGGGGTGATACGTCTCCGTCTTATCTACTTTTCCGAACTCTTTTGCACTTGTTTTGGAATCTAATTTGCATCATTTGAATGGAACTAACCTGGACTAACGCTGTTTTCAGCAGAATTGCCATGGTGTTGTTTTTGCGCAGAAATAAAAGTTCTCGGAATGACCTAAAAATTTACGGAGAATTTTTCTGGAATTAACGAAAAAGACCGGCGCAAGAATCAGCGGAGGATGTGGAGCGTGGAGCCCACAAGCCCACCAGGCGCGGGCCCCCCTAGCCGCGCCTGGCAGGCTTGTGGAGCCCACGACGCTCCACCGCCTCCAATCTCAGCTCTATTTAGTCCGTCTCGCCCGGAAAAAAATCAAGGAGAAGATTTCATCGCGTTTTACGATACGGAGGCGCCGCCACCTCCTGTTCTTCATTTGGAGGGCAGATCTCGAGTCCGTTCTGGGCTCCGGAGAGGGGAAATCGTTGCCATCGTCATCATCAACCTTCCTTCATCGACAATTCCATGATGCCCTTCACCGTTCGTGAGTAATCTCATCGTAGGCTTGCTGGACGGTGATGGGTTGGATGAGATCTATCATGTAATCGAGTTAGTTTTGACGGGGATTGATCCCTAGTATCCACTATGTTCTGAGATTGATGTTGCTACTACTTTGCCATGCTTAATTCTTGTCACTAGGGCCCGAGTGCCATGATTTCAGATCCGAACCTATTATGTTGTCGCCAATATATGTGTGTTTTAGATCCTATCTTGCAAGTTGTAGTCACCTACTATGTGTTATGACCCGACAACCCCGGAGTGACAATAGCCGGAACCACTCCCGGAGATGACCATAGTATGAGGAGTTCATGTATTCACCAAGTGTTAATGCGTTGTTCCGGTTCTTTATTAAAAGGAGAACCTTAATACCCCGTAGTTTCCATTAGGACCCCGCTGCCACGGGAGGGATGGACAATAGATGTCATGAAATTCTTTTCCCTAAGCACGTATGACTACATACGGAATACATGCCTACATTAGATTGACGAACTGGAGCTAGTTACTTATCTCTCCGTGTTATAACTGTTGCATGATGAATCACATCCGGCATAATCATCCATCACCGATCCAATGCCTACGAGTCTTTTACTACTGGTCCTTGCTATGTTACTTTGCTGCTACTGCTGTCACTGCTCTACTGTTACTCGGTTGCTACTGCTGTTACTTTGCTGCTACTGGTTACTGTTGTTACTGCTGCTATCACCCTACTTTGCTACTGATACTTTGCTGCAGATACTAAGTCTTTCAGGTGTGGTTGAATTAACAACTCAACTGCTAATACTTGAGAATATTCTTTCGCTTCCCCTTGAGTCGAATCAATAAATTTGGGTTGAATACTCTACCCTCGAAAACTGTTGCGATCCCCTATACTTGTGGGTTATCGAGACCTTTTTCTGGCGCCGTTGCCGGGGAAGCACAACTATATTCTCTGAGTCAGTTGGGATTTACGTCTGCTGGTTACTATGAGGAATCCGATAGATCCAAGAACTAAAGTCTTGCCCTCAACTACGAGGACAGGTAAGGAACTTCCATCTAGCTCTGCACTTGATTCGCCTTCAGTTATGAGTAAGTTTGCGACACCACCTCCTGCTAGAAATCTTGATATGTCGCCTTTGCTTGATGATGCTACTTTTGCTGCCCATGATGCTGATGATGATGCTATGCTTGATACTGCTTTGCCTGATGATGCTATGCCTGATACTGCTTTGCCACTAGGTGCATTCCTTGATGCACAAATTGCTAGAGTTGCTGCTAGATGTGATGATACTTCTGAAACTGCTGATACTATTGAAGTAGAACCTGCTATTATGCCTGAATTGCCTGTTATGCCTCAACGTTATGTTATGGAGGGAGAGATAGCTGAGGATTTTCTTGCGTGTAAGGATAGCTATGATGTTGAGAATTTATTGCGCAAGTGGAAAGAAAAATCTCTGAACGCTAGGATGAAATACGACCCGAAGTTTGCTACTTCGCCTATCTTTGTGACCGATAAGGATTATGAATTCTCTGTCGACCCCGAGTTAATCATTCTGGTCAAATCTGATCCTTTTCACGGTTATGAGTCTGAAACGGTTGTAGCCCATCTTACCAAACTGCACGATATAGCCACCCTATTCACTAGTGAGGAAAAGATCCGCCACTACTATATCCTCAAGCTGTTTCCTTTCTCGCTAAAGGATGATGCTAAGACCTGGTTCACTTCTCTTGATCCTGGTTGTGTGCGTAGCCCCCAGGATATGGTCTACTACTTCTCTGAAAAATATTTCCCTGCCCATAAGAAGCAAGCTGCCTTGCAGGAAATATACAACTTTGCTCAAGCTGAAGAAGAGAGTCTCCCACAAGATTGGGGGAGGCTCGTCCAGCTACTGAATGCTTTGCCTGATCACCCTCTTGAGAAGAATGAGATACTTGATATCTTCTATAATGGACTTACCGACGCTTCTAAAGACCACCTAGATAGTTGTGCCGGTTGTGTTTTTAGGGAACGAACCGTAGAACAAGCTGAGATTCTACTGAATAACATCTTGTGCAATGAGAATGCTTGGACTATTCCCGAACTACCTCCTAAGCCAACTCTGAATAAAAGAGGTATTCTATTCCTCAGTCCTGAAGATATGCTAGAAGCTAAGAAATCTATGCGAGAGAAAGGCATTAAATCTGAAGATGTCAAAAATCTACCACCTATCGAAGAGATCCATGGTCTTGATAACCCGATATAGGTAGTAGAAGTAAATTCTCTGCGTAGGTTTGATGAGAGTGATATTCCTTTTGATAAACCTGCTAGCTTATGCATGGATGAATTTGATAACTTTGTTGCCAAACAACAAAGTTTCAATGATTATGTTAGCAGACAATTGGAACAGAATGCTCGCATGCTTAGTCATTTAAGTGCTTGTGTGGACAGAAATGTCAATGATCTTAAGCTCTTGAGTAAACATGCCTCTATGGTTACTACTCAAGTAGAACAAGTACTTAAATCTCAGAATGACTTGCTCAATGAGTTGAATGATAATTCTGTCGGAGTCGTCACTAGAGGCGGTAGAATGACCCAGGAACCTTTGTATCATGAGGATCATCCGAAGAGAATTGAACAAGTTCTCAAGGAGTTAGCACTGATGCACCTAGTCATCCTAGAAAGAAGAAGAGAGATGATAGGAACCTGCACGCTAGCAACCCTGTTGCTGCTACACCTGAGAGTCCAAACGATGTCTCTGTCTCTGATGCTGAAACACAATCTGGTGATGAACATGAGCCTAATGATAACATCAATAGTGATGTTCATGAAGATGCTCAACCTAGCAATGATAAGGATGTGGAGATTGAACCTGTTGATCTTGATAACCCACAACCTAAGAATAGAAGATACGATAAGAATGACTTCACTGCTAGGAAGCATGTTAAATAAATGGAACCATGGGTTCAGAAACCCATGCCCTTTCCTCCCAAATCATCCAAGAAAAAGGATGATGAGGATTTTGAGCGATTTGTTGAAATGATCAGACCTGTCTTTCCGCAAATGCGTTTGACAGATATGCTCAAAATGTCTCCGTATGCTAAGTACATGAAAGATATTGTGACTAATAAGAGAAGGATACCTAAGGTTGAGATTTCCACCATGCTCGGTAATTATACCTTCAAGGGTGGAACTCCTAAGAAACTAGGTGATCCCGGTGTGCCCACTATACCTTGCTCCATTAAAGGCAACTACATTAGAACTGCTTTATGCAACCTTGGAGCCGGTGTTAGTGTTATGCCTCTCTCTCTTTATCGTAGGCTTGCACTGGATAAGTTGACACCCACTGATATCTCTCTGCAAACGGCCCATAAATCAAATGCTTTCCCTATCGGCATTTGCATGGATGTGCCTGTTGTGGTTGCTAACGTCACTATCTTAACGGATTTTGTTATTCTGGATATTCCTGAGGACGATGCCATGGCGGTCATCCTCGGAAGACCCTTTTTAAACACTGCAGGGGCTGTTATAGATTGCAACAAAGGCAATGTCACTTTCCATGTCAACGGTAATGAGCATACGGTGCACTTTCTGAAGAAACAATATCGAGTACATTGCATCAATGCTATTGAAAAAACTTCATCGATTCTTATTGGGAGCTTTGAATGCCCTATTCCTCGTGGTAAGATGAAGTATGATTTGCTTGTTGGGGAGATTCACATACCCATTGAGGTTACCTAGTGACTATTAAAAAATTCTCCGTTCTCTTTTGCGATACGAAAAAGTTTGTCAAGCAGACTTGATCAACCTCATTGACGGATTTCTTTCGATGACCATGAGATGGATGAATCGAGGAGTCACAAACCTCTGTTCCAAGCTTTCACTTTCGGTTGCTTAGAAGAAAATGATAGATTTAGTTTAGTTTTCCCTGTTTTCTGTTTTAGGGTACCGTGGAAAAGTACCCCGAAAATAAAAGTTCTTCGAATGTCCTGAAAATCAAGTATGATTTTTTCTGGATATTTTGAAAAATACTGGGACGAAGAGCTAGTCTGGGGGCTGCACCAGTGGGCCACAAGCCCTGGAGGCGCGGGCACCCCCTGGCCGCGCCTACCTGGCTTGTGGGGCCCATATGCACCCCTCCACTCATTCTAGCTCTCATCTGCTTCTCCTACCTCCAGAAAAAATCGTTTCGCAGCTCAAACCCATGTTCTTGCTCTTCTTGCTGGGATTTTCGATCTCCTTGCTTAAAGCACCATTCTCCGAACTGTTTTGAGGAATTTCTCCTTGGTAAGTGACTCCTCCATTGGTCCAATTAGTTTTTGCTCTAGTGCCTTATACTTTGCGTATTTTTGCTACCTTGGTGACCCTGTTCTTGAGCTTTGCATGCTAATTTTAGCTGGTCCCAAGTAATTTTGATGCGTAATATGGCCTCTAGGCACTTGTGGGAGTAGTTGCTATGAGTTTTGTTGAGCCTTGTTCACTTTTCCTTAGAGTCACTAAAAATTTCAGAAATATTCAGAGATAGAAAAGGGAAAAGATGAGGACGTTCTTAAGAGGCTCTTCAAGCCGTGACCCCAAGGATGATGGAAGTGAGAAGAAGCCCAAGTATCTGGTCCCTCGAGTCGCAGAAGTTCGAGCGTGCGAGTGGCCAAGCGATGTGTTCTTATGCGCCGCCGGACTTTATGAGGACTTTCATCACTTGGTGGAGAACGCAGGCCTTACCGCCTTTGTTGAAGATAAGTGTCTGCAATACCTCCTCCTCACTAATATCTTCGTACAAAGATTTAACTTCTATCCGAGGAAGAATCCTCCTATGGTTGAGTTCAAATTATATGATATCCCCCAGCGCATGACACTCCAGGATTTTTGCAATGTTTGCAAATTGCCTTTTGTTGGGGATATTCATGAACCTCGTCCACAGGACTTGGAGGCTTTCATCGATACTATTGCTGTAGGAGAGGAGAGAGGAGTGTCTTGCGCTAGAGCTGTTAGCATTTATTTTCCCGTGCTTCGGTACTTCTCATTATTTGTGGGAAAATGTTTGATTAGCTGTGGGAAAGCTGGGTCCCTTAGCTCCTCGGATCTTGCGGTCTCGCGCGAAGCCCTTTATAATGATAAAACTTATAGCTTGGGCGCTATAGTAGCTCAACGGTTGAACACAAACCGTTCTAAAGGCGTTGTCTATGGAGGTATCTATGCTACTCATCTTGCTAGACATTTTGAGATACCTATTAGACTGGACGAGGAAGAAGAGATTCTTATTCCTGAGAGATATCTAGATTATGATAGTATGGTTCTCCATGACTTTCTTGATAAAGATATAAATAGAAGGATGATTTATAACCTGGTATTTAGTCAGGGTACTCGTGAGACTATTACTTTGCCTGCTCCTTCTTTGTTCAATCTTCATGCAGGCAGGTACATTATTATGCCCTCGTATATCTATGCATATTGGGGCTTAGCCCAACCACAGGTGCCCGTGCCCGAGCCACCAGTCGAGTACCAGACGCCAGTTTATCAATGGGAGCCAGAGGAGCTCACACAGCAGTGGCATCCTCAGTCCACTCCGGAGTACCCCGGAGCTGGTTATTTCCCTCCATGGGAGTAGACCAACTTAGGCCAAAAGCCTAAGCTTGGGGGAGTACGTGTTTCTCACCGACTTTACATTCTTGCTTATGCTTTCACTTTGTTCGTCGGTGTTCACACTTTGCCACTGTATCATCCATGCTAGTTTATTTTCTTTTTCTCGTTTTCTTTTCGTGTGTCTGTCTAGTTTGAGAAAACCCCAAAAGATTTCCTTTTCTTCTTTTGCTTGTTGGGAGCTTTCCCGTGTAAATAGTTTTCTTTTTCTTTGGGTCAAGGTAGAAGACCATGGTTACAATGTTTAGTGGCTCTCGCATGCATACCTGTCTAGCTGTCATAGAGCCATATTACTTTGTCTTCTCCTTTGTGTTGCCTGCAGATTCTAGCTTTAGTCCAATGCACGAGCACTCTTATTATTGTTCACATCGTTCGGTCGTACAAGTGAAAGGCAATAATGATGATATATGATGAAGTGACTGAGCCTGGAAAATCTGGTATGAACTCGATCTATTTTGTTTTTGTAAATATGACTAGCTCATCGTTCCTGATTCAGCTTTGTTGTGAGAGAAACATGTTTTCAATGACAACTTAGAGATCATAGTTGCTGATGCCATGCTTACTTAGCTAGGAGCGTATAATGTTTGCCTTGGATGCCAACATGAATGTTGAGATGACTATGATGTAGTATGATAGGATGGTATCCTCCTTTGAATGATTCAAGTGGCTTGACTTGGCACATGTTCACGCATGTAGTTGAAACAAAATCAACATAGCCTCTATGATATTCATGTTCATGGTGATTTATGTCCTACTCATTGTTACGCAATCTCGGGTTTGCTAACACCAGCGTTTCCGACCCACATGCGTCAACAAGCCCAATCGGAGAGCAACACCGACTTATGACAGGCCTTGGGCCCTCTCCCCCCAAAAGACTAGCCTTTTAGGAGGGGACACCCTCACCCTTATAAGTCATGTTATGTCTCCTCCCATAACCGATGTGGGACTAAACCCAACAATCTCCTCCTCACACATCGGTCACCCATGGGCCCGCTAACACCAGTGTTCCAGCCCATCTACCCTGACCGACCACCCGTGAGTCCACCAAGATTTATTCCGGACACCCGGGCTCTGATACCACTTGTTACACAATCCCGAGTCCGCTAACAGCAGTGTTTCCGACCCACATGCGTCAACAGGCCCAATCGGAGAGCAACACCGACTTATGACAGGCCTTGGGCCCTCTCCCCCCAAAAGACTAGCCTGTTAGGAGGGGACACCCTCACCCTTATAAGTCATGTTATGTCTCCTCCCATAACCGATGTGGGACTAAACCCAACACTCATGCTTGCACTCAATGTTAGTTAATCTCAGTGCATTTTGATGACTGATGTCGCTCTCTAGTTGGTCGCTTCCCAGTCGTTTGCTAGCCTTCACTTGTACTAAGCGGGAATACTGCTTGTGCATCCACTTCCATAAACCCAAAGTTGGTCCATATGAGTCCACCATACCTAACTATATGCGGTATCTACGTGCCGTTCCAAGTAAAATTGCATGTGCCACTCTCTAAATCTTCAAGAAATAATCTGTTTTGCATGCCTGAACCGCTCATGTGGTGACAGGGGGCTATCAGTATCTTCCATGCTAGGCGTGTTATCCTCGATATGTGTTTATTCACTAGCATTCATGAGAAAGGGGCCGGTAATTGGAATTCCCAGTTCCATGCTCAAATCGAAAAGATAATTGCAAACAAAACTCCCCCAGGATTGATGTTGGTATGGACGGTACCCGAGGATTCGGCTAGCCGTGGAGTGTAATTGATTGGTGGTGGGGGAGTCAAAACTTTACTTTTCTGTTTGGGAACCGCCTATAGCATGTGTAGCGTGGAAGATGTTGAGAACTCTTAGTCATTGCGTTGACAATGAAAGCATGCCACCCAAAATTATTATCTCTGTTTTCAAAGCTTGAGCTCTGGCACCTCTGCAAATCAATGCTTCCCTCTGTGAAGGGCCTGTCTATTTATGTTCCTGTTGAGTCACCCTCTTCTTATAAAAGCACCAATTAGAGAGCACCTCTGTCATTTTTATGCTTTGCTTTTAACTGTGATTGAGTATGACTCTGACTGGATCTTCTTTGCCATGAATTACAATGTTTAGTCAGCCCTTGGTCTTTGAAGGTGCTGTGCATTTATGTTTTGCGGTCTCAGAAAGAGCTAGCAAGATACCATCTATTCATACTGCTTCATGATTGTTTTTATTGAAGTGTTGACGTTTGAGACTTATTATTATTTGCTTGCTAGTTGATTATGCCATTGATATGAGATTACCGTGAGACCTAGATGTCATTTGCTTTTGTGGTTTGATTGTGATCTTTTTGAAACTTTGGATATGAGTTAGACATAGTTGCAACAACAAGATCAAACAGAGTTCGTCAAAGTTTTTCTTTTGTCTCTTTCAGTTTGTCAACTGAATTGCTTGAGGACAAGAAAGGCTTTAAGCTTGGGGGAGTTGATACGTCTTCGTCGTATCTACTTTTCCGAACTCTTTTGCCCTTGTTTTGGACTCTAATTTGCATGATTTGAATGGAACTAACCCGGACTAACGCTGTTTTCAGCAGAATTGCCATGGTGTTGTTTTTGCGCAGAAATAAAAGTTCTCAGAATGACCTGAAAATTTACGGAGAATTTTTCTGGAATTAATGAAAAATACTGGCGCAAGAATCAGCGGAGGATGTGGAGTGTCGAGCCCACGAGCCCACCAGGCGCGGCCCCCCCTGGCCGTGCCTGGCAGGCTTGTGGAGCCCACGACGCTCCACCGCCTCCAATCTCAGCTCTATTTAGTTCGTCTCGCCCGGAAAAAAAATCAAGGAGAAGAGTTCATCATGTTTTACGATACGGAGGCGCCGCCACCTCCTGTTCTTCATCTGGAGGGCAGATCTGGAGTCCGTTCTGGCCTCCGGAGAGGGGAAATCGTCGCCATCATCATCATCAACCTTCCTTCATCGCCAATTCCATGATGCTCTTCACCGTTCGTGAGTAATCTCATCGTAGGCTTGCTGGATGGTGATGGGTTGGATGAGATTTATCATGTAATCGAGTTAGTTTTGACGGGGATTGATCCCTAGTATCCACTATGTTCTGAGATTGATGTTGCTACTACTTTGCCATGCTTAATGTTTGTCACTAGGGCCCGAGTGCCATGATTTCAAATCTAAACCTATTATGTTGTCGCCAATATATGTGTGTTTTAGATCCTATCTTGCAAGTTGTAGTCACCTACTATGTGTTATGACCTGGCAACCCCGGAGTGACAATAGCCGGAACCACTCCTGGAGATGACCGTAGTATGAGGAGTTCATGTATTCACCAAGTGTTAATGCGTTGGTCTGATTCTTTATTAAAAGGAGAACCTTAATATCCCTTAGTTTCCATTAGGACCCCGCTGCCACGGGAGGGATGGACAATAGATGTCATGCAAGTTCTTTTCCCTAAGCACGTATGACTACATACGGAATACATGCCTACATTAGATTGACGAACTGGAGCTAGTTACTTATCTCTCCGTGTTATAACTGTTGCATGATGAATCACATCCGGCATAATCATCCATCACCGATCCAATGCGTACGAGTCTTTTACTACTGGTCCTTGCTACGTTACTCTGCTGCTACTGCTATCACTGCTGCTATTGTTACTCTGTTGCTACTGCTGTTACTTTGCTGCTACTGGTTAGTGTTGCTACTACTGCTATCACCCTACTTTGCTACTGATACTTTCCTACAGATACTAAGTCTTTCAGGTGTGGTTGAATTGACAACTCAACTCCTAATACTTGAGAATATTCTTTCGCTTCCCCTTGAGTCGAATCAATAAATTTGGGTCGAATACTTGACAACCCACAAGCGTATGGGATCGCAGTAGTTTTCGAGGGTAGAGTATTCAACCCAATTTTGTTGGTTTGCCAAGGAGAAGCGAAAGAATATTCTCAAGTATTAGCAGCTGTGTGTGTCAGATTCAACCACACCTGAAAGATTAGTGTCTGCAAGAAAAGTATCAGTAGCAAAGTAGTATGATAGCAACGGTGCCAGAAACGATCTGTTGAC
Source organism: Hordeum vulgare subsp. vulgare (assembly GCF_904849725.1). Lineage (NCBI taxonomy): Eukaryota > Viridiplantae > Streptophyta > Magnoliopsida > Poales > Poaceae > Hordeum > Hordeum vulgare. Next base: position 510,444,851 of record NC_058519.1, read on the forward strand.
GGCAGACTATTCCTAACTGTTGTATCAATGGCGCCAGAAAAAGGTACGTTGACGAGCAACTATTCTTCCCCGACAACAGTGTCGGAAAAGATCTTGCAACGAGTAACAACGGAGTAGCAAGGAACAGCAGTAGCAGCAGCAGCAAAGTAACAAAAGTAGCAGCAGTAGCAACAAAGTGGCCCAATCCCTTTTGTAGCAAGGGACAAGCCTAGGCAAAGTAACGTAGCGAGGACAAGTATTAAAAGACTCGTAGGCAGTGGATCGGTGATGGATGAGTGTGACGGATGTGATTCATCATTTAATAGCTATAACACAGAGAGATATGTGACTAGCTCCCGTTCGTCAATCTAATGTAGGCATGTATTCCGTATGTAGTCATACGTGCTTAGGGAAAAGAATTTGCATGACATCTATTGTCCATCCCTCCCATGGCAGCGGGGTCCTAATGGAAACTACGGGATATTAAGGTTCTCCTTTTAATAAAGAACTGGACCAACGCATTAACATGCGGTGAATACATGAAGTCCTCATACTATGGTCATCTCCGGGAGTGGTTCCGGCTATTGTCACTCCGGGGTTGCCGGGTCATAACACATAGTAGGTGACTACAACTTGCAATAGAGGATCTAAAACACACATATATTGGCGACAACATAATAGGTTCAGATCTGAAATCATGGCACTAGGGCCCTAGTGACAAGCATTAAGCATATCCAAGTAGTAGCAACATCAATCTAGAACATAGTGGATACTAGGGATCAATCCGCGTCAAGAACTAACTCGATTACATGACAGATCTCATCCAACTCATCACGGTCCAACAAGCCTACGATGAGATTACTCACGAACGATGAAGAGCATCATGGAATTGTCGATGGAGAAAGGTTGATGATGCCGATGGCGACGATTTTCCCTCTCCGGAGCCCGAAACGGACTCCAGATCTGCCCTCCAGTTGAAGAACAGGATGAGGCGGCGCCTCCGTAATGCAAAACGCGATGAAACCGTATCGGAAGATATAGAGCTCAGTTTGGGGGCGGTGGTGCCACGTGGGCCCCACAAGCCTGCACGGTGCGGCCTAGGGGCTGGCCGCGGTCTGTGGGCTTGTGGCCCACTGGCACGCCCCCTCCGGTGGATCTTTGCGTAGGTATTTTTCTTTTATTCCAGAAAAAATCTCCGTAAATTTTCAGGACATTCCGAGAACTTTCATTTCTGCACAAAAACAACACCATGGCAATTCTGCTGAAAACAACGTCAGTCCGGGTTAGTTCCATTCAAATCATGCAAATTAGAGTCCGAAACAAGGCCAAAAGAGTTCGGAAAAGTAGATACGACGGAGACGTATCAATAATCTACCCTCGAAAACTATTGCGATCCCTCTATGCAGCGGTGTAACACCCCTTTTCCCCGCTATAATCTCTACTTAAACATGATGCTGAATGCTATATATTATTTCCCAATGATATGTGGCTATCCGATGATGTATGAGTAGATCCATTTTGTCCTATGGGTTGATTGATGATCATGATTGGTTTGAGTCACATGTTTTATTATTGGTGTTGTCCTATGGTGCTCTCCATGTCGCGCACGCGTGAGGGGTCCCCGCTGTAGGGTGTTGCAATGTGCTGATGATTTGCCTATAGTGGGTTGCTTGAGTGACAAAAGCATAAATCCGAGTAGGTGGGTTGTTGCATATGGGAGTAAAGAGGACTTGATACCTTATAATGCTATGGTTGGGTTTTACCTTAATGATCTTTAGTAGTTGCGGATGCTTGCTACAGTTCCAATCATAATTGCATATGATCCAAGTAGAGAAAGTATGTTAGCTTATGCTTCTCCCTCATATAAAGTTGCAATAATGATTACCGGTCTAGTTATCGATTGCCTAGGGACAAACAACCTTCTTGTGACAAAAAGATCTCTGCTAAGACCAACTTAGTTGTTTATTTATCTTAGCTGCCCCTAGTTTTTATTTACGTGTTCTTTATTTTCTTGCAAACCTATCCTATCACACCTAGAAAGTACTTCTAGTTTCATAATTGTTCTAGGTAAAGCGAATGTTAAGGATGCGTAGAGTTGTATCGGTGGTCGATAGAACTTGAGGGAATGTTTGTTCTACCTTTAGCTCCTTGTTGGTTTCGACACTCTTACGTATCGAGAAAGGCTACAATTGATCCTCTATACTTGTGGGTTATCAAGACCTTTTTCTCGCGCCGTTGCTAGGGAGCAATAGCGTGGGGTGAATATTCTCGTGCGTGCTTGTTTGCTTTATCACTAAGTAGATTTTATTTGCTGTTTAGCTTCTTTTCTATCTTTAGATATGGGTAGGAAACGCAAAATACCAATAGATGTACTTGCTGCTCCAAAAGTTGAGGAGCCACTAGTGTTCCGACCGTCGAAGAATATTACGTGGATCATCTTCGATCCATTTGTGCTCGTGTTGAAACCCCAACTAGCTTAGTTGAGGGCAAATCATTAAATGAGCATGATTATTATGTGTGACACCGCTTATCTCAAAAAGGGGATCTTTATGGCATCATATTAATACTTTGCAATGCTATGCTTGGAATTTCTGTGAAATTTATGATTTTACTTGTTGTTCTGAAGACCCTAAAAAACACCTTCCCTATCAATGTGAGTTTAAGGATAATGGAATTGTATCTTCTTATTCCAAGGGTGTTTATAATTACTATGATATTGAGCAAGTTGAAGAATTTGTTGCTTTTAAAGGTGCCTACGAAATCGCTTCTTTGATTGAAAAGTATGATGTTACTCTTTATAAATTTGAAATTTTTGCCATACTTAAATATTTCTATGAAAACTATGTTTCTAATGCTTATGTTAAGCCATATATTGAGGAGTCCTCCGTTGTCCAAGAGGAGACTAATATTTGCAGGAATCTATGGAAGAAGAAATTGATGACACTGTGAGCTCATTGGATGAAAAAGATGAGGAGGAGAGAGAAGAACAAAAGGAGGAAGAGCAGATTAGCTACCCGTGCCCATCTTCTAATCAGAGTAACTCTTCAACTCATACATTGCTTAATTTCCCTTCGTGCTTACCGAAGGATGAATGCTATGCTAATTGCTATGATCCCTTGGATTTGTTTGAAATATCCCTTTTTGATGAACTTGATGCTTGCTATGCTTTTGGACATGATTCCAATATGAATGATGATTATGGAGATGAACTTGCTATAGTTCCTTATGTTAAGAATCAAATTGTTGCTATTGCACCATCACATGATAGTCCTATTATCTTTTTGAATTCTCCCAACTACACTATATTGGAGAAGTTTGCACTTATTAAGGATTATATACATGGGTTGCCTTTTACTATTACACATGATGATTTTGATAGATATAATATGCATGTCCTTGCTGCTCCTACTTGCAATTATTATGAGAGAGGAACTACATCTCCGCCTCTCTATGTTTCCAATATGATAAAATTGCAAGAAATTGTTTATACTATGCATTGTCCATTACTTTGTGTGCATGAATTGTTATTTTATGACATGCCGATGCATAGGAAGAGAGTTAGACTTCATTGTTGTGTGATATATTTTACTTTGTGATCACTACTAAATTACAAATCATTGTTAATTAAAATTGGCTTTGATATACCTTGGGATCTAGGTGGATCAATTACTTGAGCAATTTATGCCTAGCTTAATGGATTTAAAGAAAGCGCTGCCAGGGACACAACCCGAAAGTTTTAGAGTCATTTTAGTGTGTTGTGTGCTTTTATATAGTTTAAAAAACCAAAAAAAAAGAGGGGAACCTAAAAAAATTTCAAAATGAAAAGTGAAAGTGAGAGAGACGAGCATTGTTAAAATGGGAGCATGCCTTGAACTTTGTTCATGCCCATGGAAACCTAGTGAATCTTAATTACAGAAAATTTTCAACAAAAATAATTACCCCCTTGTAAAAATCCATTGTATTATAAAAATAATGCGCCAAGATTTCCCTTTAGGATGATTAGATTGCTTGTTTGGTGTGTGCAGTGCAAAAGCAGGAACTTTGGCTGTAGTGCGTGAATTTACATTTTTTACTGGAATGTGAAAAGTTTCTAAAAAATTTACACAATAATTATATGCAATTTTTTTTATTTCTTCATAATGTTTCATAGTTTTTAGAGTTACATAAGTATGGTGAATGTATAGATTACTACGGACTGTCATGTTTTTGACAAATTCTGTTTTTGATGCATTGTTTTGCTCATTTTGATGAAACTATCGATTGTATCGGTGGTATAAGCCATGGAAAAGTTACATTACAGTAGATACAATGAAAAAACAAAATATGAATTGGTTGGCAACATTACTTAAAGTTGTAATTTGCTTTATTATTACTAGACAATCTCACGAGGGTTTTGTTAAGTTTTGTGTGATTTAAGTTTTCAAGTTTTGGGTGAGATCACGATGGATGACGGAGTAAGGAGTGGAAAGAGACTAATATTGGGGATGCTCGAGGCACCTGAAGGTAATATTCAAGGACTCCCAAGCAACTAAGCTTGGGGATGCCCCGGAATGCATCCCCTCTTTCTTCTAACAATCATCGGTAAATTTACTTGGAGCTATATTTTTATTCGTCACATGATATGCGTAAATCTTGAAGCGTCGTGTGCTTTTTATTTTTCTTTTAATATTGCACCGTTCTGGTATGAGAAAGTCCTTGGTTGATTTATAGAAGGCTCTTTGCACCTCACTTATATCTTTTGAGTATGGCTTTATAGAATGCTTCATGTGTTTCACTTATATCATTTGAAGTTTGGATTGCCTCTTTCTCTACACATAGAAAACCACCATTTGTAGAATGCTCTTTTGCTTCACTTATATTTGGTAGAGTGTGGGCATATCTTTTGTAGAAAGAATTAAACTCTCATGCTTCACTTATATCTATTTAGAGAGTTAACAGGAGTTGGTCATTCACATGGTTAATCATAAAATCATACATAAAACTTGTAGATCATTGAATATGATATGTTTGATTCCTTGCAATAGTTTTACGATATAAAGATGGTGATATTAGAGTCATGCTAGTGAGTAGTTGTGTATTGGTAGAAATATTTTTGTTATAGTTTGTGAATCCCGTAGCATGCACATATGGTGAACCGTTATGTGAAGAAGTCGGAGCATGATTTATTTATTGATTATCATCCTTTACGTGGAGGTCGGGATCGCGCGATGGTTAAATCCTACAAACCCTTCCCTAGGAGCATGCGTGTAGTACCTTGTTTTGATGACTACTAAATATTTGCAATAAGTATGTGACTTCTTTATGACTAATGTTGAGTCCATGATTATACACACTCTCACCCTTCCACATTTGCTAGCCTCTCTAGCACAGCGCAACTTTCGCCGGTGCATTAAACCCACCTTCCGCAAAACAGCCACCATATACCTTCCTCAAAACAGCCACCATACCAACCTATTATGGCATTTCCATAACCATTCCTAGATATATTGCCATGCAACTTCCACCGTTCCATTTATTATGACACACACCATCATTGTCATATTTCTTTGCATGACCGTAAGATAGATAGCATGATGTTTTCATGGCTTGCCCGCTTTTTGATGTCATTGCTATGCTAGATCATTGCACATCCGGGTACACTGCCGGAGGCATTCATATAGAGTCATATTTTGTTGTAGTATCGAGTTGTAATTCTTGAGTTGTAAGCAAATAAAAGTGTGGTGATCATCATTATTAGAGCATTGCTCCATGTGAGGAAAGGATGACGGAAGCTATGATTCCCTCACAAGTTGGGATGAGTCTCCGGACTTTATGAAAAATAAAACAGACCAAAGAAGCCCAAATAAAAAAAGGCCAAAGAAGCCCACCAAATAAAAGGAGAAAAAAACAAAAAATGGGAGAAAAGAGAGAAGGGGCAATGCTACTATTCCTTTTTCCACACTTGTGCTTCAAAGTAGCACCATGATCTTCATGATAGAGATTCTCCTATATTGTCACTTTCATATACTAGTGGGAATTTTTCATTATAGAACCTGGCTTCTATATTCCAATGATGGGCTTCCTCAAATTTCCGTAGGTCTTTGTGAGCAAGCGAGTTGGATGCACACCCACTTAGTTTCTTTTTGACCTTTCATACACTTATAGATCTAGTGCATCCATTGCATGGCAATCCCTACTCACTCACATTGATATCTATTGATGGGCATCTCCATAGCCCGCTGATACGCCTAGTTGATGTGAGACTATCTCCTTCTTTTTTTCTTCTCCACAACCTCCGCCATATTCTATTCCACCTACAAGTGCTATACCCATGGCTCACGCTCATGTATTGCGTGAAAGTTGAAAAAGTTTGAGAATACTAAAGTATGAAACAATTGCTTGGCTAAAACCGGGGTTGTGCATGATTTAATACTTTATGTGATGAAGATGGAGCATAGCTAGACTATATGATTTTGTAGGGATAACTTTCTTTTAGCCATGATATTTTGAGAAGACGTGATTGCTTTCTTAGTATGCTTGAAGTATTATTGTCTTAATGTCAAATGATAGACTATTGCTTTGAATCACTCGTGTCTTAATATTCATGCCATGATTAGATTATATGATCAAGATTATGCTAGGTAGCATTCCACATAAAAAATTATCTTTTTTATCATTTACCTACTTGAGCACGAGCAGGAATTAAGCTTGGGGATGTTGATACATCTCCATCATATCTATAATTTTTGATTGTTTCATGCCAATATTCTACAACTTTCATATACTTTTGGAAACTTTTTATACTATTTTTGGGACTAACATATTGATCCAGTGCCTAGTGCCAGTTCCTGTTTGTTGCATGTTTTTTGTTTCGTAGAAAATCCATATCAAAGGAAGTCCAAACGGGATAAAAACTTACGGAGATTTTTTTGGAATACATGTGAATTTTGGGAAGTGGAATCAACAGAAGGCGATGCTCGAGGGGCCCATAATCCAGAGGGGCGCGACCTGGGGGTAGGGCGTGCCAGGCTAGCTTGTAGCCACCCCATAATGCGGTTGGTGCCCTTCTTTCTTCGCAAGAAAGCTAATAACTGGATGAAAATCATGTTAAAATTTCAGCCCAATCGGAGTTACGGATGTCCGATAATATAAGAGACGGTGAAAAGCCAGAATATGGAACATAGAAAGAAGGCAGAAACAGAGAGAGAGATCCAATCTCGGGGGAAGGACAAGGAAGAAGAAGAAGGAGGGCTCTCTCTCCCCCTCTCTCTCGGTGGTACCAGAACACCGCCGGGGCCATCATCGTGACGGTGGTCTACACCAACAACTTCGCTGCCGTCATCACCAACTCTCCCCCCTCTATGCAGCGGTGTAACATACCTTTTCCCTGCTGTAATCTCTACTTAAACATGGTGCTGAACACTATATATTATTTCCCAATGATGTATGGCTATCCTATGATGTTTGAGTAGATTCATTTTATCCTATGGGTTGATTGATGATCATGATTAGTTTGAGATGCATGTTTTATTATTGGTGTTGTCCTATGGTGCTCTCCGTGTCGCGCAAGCGTGAGGGATCCCGCTGTAGGGTGTTGCAATGTGCTCATGACTTGCCTATGGTGGGTTGCTTGAGTGACAGAAGCATAAACCCGAGTAGGTGGGTTGTTGCATATGGGAGTAAAGAGGACTTGATACCTTATAATGCTATGGTTGGGTTTTACCTTAATGATCTTTAGTAGTTGAGGATGCTTTCTAGAGTTCCAATCATAAGTGCATATGATCCAAGTAGAGAAAGTATGTTAGCTTATGCCTCTCCCTCATATAAAATTGCAATAATGATGACTGGTCTAGTTATCGATTGCCTAGGGACAAATAACCTTCTTGTGACAAAAAGATCTCTGCTAAGACCAACTTAGTTGTTTCTTTATCTTAGCTGCCCCTAGTTCTTATTTACATGTTTTTTATTTTTTTGGAAACCTATCCTATCACACCTACAAAGTACTTCTAGTGTCATACTTGTTCTAGGTAAAGCGAACTTTAAGCGTGCGTAGAGTTGTATCGGTGGTCGATAGAACTTGAGGGAATATTTGTTCTACCTTTAGCTCCTCATTGGGTTCGACACTCTTACTTATCTAGAAAGGCTTTAATTGATCCCCTATACTTGTGGGTTATCATTCTCCCTTTACCCCTTTAGCCGAACTAGAGCAACGTAAGGGGGTAAGCACAGGAGCGGTGCAACCCAACTATACACCCAATACATAATTCGGAACCGATGCATATAAAGCAAAATTCGAGAAACCGAGCACTTAAAAAGTAGTGACAGGGTAGTGCTCGGGGCGGTATTATCATTCAAGCCCGCGGTCTATTGGCCAATCACACTTAGCATGTGTAAAATAAATTTGACCTTTCCGTGCATGAGTACGAAACATGTGTATACAAAGATACTGTAAAATAGTCTATAAATAATGTGCGCGAGGAACTTTTATATCTCGTGGAACCAAGGTAGGTGTTACAGGTAACTATTGTTTCTTGAGCTACATATTTTTAAAGCAACATTTTCCCTGTGGCCTTCCATGGGTGGCTTGACGTCCGCCCTATTTTCGGATGCACTATTTCTATTATTGTTTTTAAAGGTGGGGGTAATATCCTTTAGAGGAAGTTGCTGTTAGCAGGCGGACCTTGCATAGATGGTCTTGAGAAGCTGCTGATGATGTGGAGGAGCTTGACGCTTGGGGAATTCGTCATGATGTCCTGCTTTTGCCCATAAAGATGTTTGGACCATAGATCGGTCGAGCCGAACACATGATCCTTAGTGGTTGGCTCCCATGGCTGTCCATGGTATTTTGAGAATGAAGTTGTGTCTACACGGGACATTCCTTGAAGGTGTTCGGACCATGCCGTGGGAGGCATATCCCTATTTTATCTAAGCTTAAGAAGTCTCTAGCGGATCTATTGAACTCGTGCTCGCTTGCTTGCTTGCCGCACATTGGTTACCGGCATGTGTCTTGATGCTTCACTGTCGTGTTGGCACTAGGGTGGCTGTGTGTTCCTCGATCCGGAGAGAGCGCTCTGTATTGCCATTGACAGTGATAACTCCCTTGGATCCAGGCATTTTGAGATTCATGTGGCATAGTGAGGCACATCATTGAAGCGGACGAAAGTTGTGTGACCGAGAAGAGTGTGGTATCCGCTACGAAATGGGAGGACGTCGAAGATCAAGTCTTCGCTGCGGAAGTTCTCAGGTGAGCCGAACACGACCTTCAGTGTTACCGTACCGGAGCAGCGGGCTTCGACACCTGGAATCACTCCTTTAAAGGTAGTGCCACTTGGTTTGATTCTTGATGGATCTATGCCCATCTTTTTCACCGTACCTGAGTGAATCGGGTTAAGACTACTTCCTCCGTCCATAAGGACTCTAGTGAGGTGGTACCCATCTATAATGGGATCTAGGACGAGGGCGGCCGACCCTCCATGATGGATACTGGTCGGATGATCCGTATGGTCGAAGGTGATCGGGCAAGCCGACTATGGATTATATTTCGGGGCTATGGGCTCTACGGCGTATACCTCCCGAAGGGCTCGCTTCCTCTCCTTTTTTGGTATGTGAGTGACATAAATCATGTTCATGGTTTTGACCTCAGGAGGGAACTGTTCTTGGCCCCCACTGTTCGGGACGTGGGGCTCCTCGTCGTCTTCACTTCGCGGGCCCCTGCTCTGTTCCTCGGCGGCTAGCTTCCTGACCTTTTTGAACATCCAATAGTTATGGTTGGTGTGGGTGGCGGGCTTGTCTTGGGTGCCATGGATCTAGCAAGTCCATTCCATAATTTGTCCAATGGAGTCAGTCCGTCCCTGTTCCCTCTAAAGGGTTTCTTCTACTGTCCAGGTTTTGAGCTACGAAATCCAACATTTATTTTTGTGTCGTCGGCGTCAGCATTACGGTGGCGGTGTTTGTTCTTGTTTTTTCTTGGCTTGCCATTTACATCCCGAACTTCAGAGGTTCCGGGTTCGTCCGCACTGTGGCCGCGCCGAGCTAGCCAATTATATTTGCCCGCGCAAAAGCGGGTCATGCGGGAAGTGAGGGCGAACATTGTTCTCGACCTATCTTGGCCGAGCTCGCGAGCCAACCATTTGTCCCGAATGTTGTGCCTAAAAGAGGCTATAGCCTCGGCATCCGGACAGTCCGCGATTTGGTTCTTCTTGGTTAGGAACATATTCTAGAATTCTCTAGCCGATTCGCCCTCCTTTTGAACGATGTTGCTCAGGTTGGATGAATCCGGCGGCTGAACATAGGTTCCCTGGAAGTTAGACAGGAAAGCCTGCTCGAGCTCGTTCCAGCTCCCGATGGAGTCTTGGGTAAGTTGTTTAGCCAGTGCCATGCCGGTCCTTTCAGCTTTAGGGGTAATATTTTATGGCATGGAGATCGCTCCCTGGTCATATGGATGTGGAGAAGGAAATATTCTATCCACACAGAGGGATATATCATCCCGTCGTATTGTTCTATGATCACGAGTTTAAACCCTTCTGGGAATTGGTGCTGCATGACCTCATATGTGAAGCACAGTGGGTGAGCGGTGCCTCTGATCCGGGTTATATTGTGCTAGAGAACAGCTCCGGGTTGAGCCCGATATGGTCCTCGACCTCTGTTGTTGTAGGCGACCCGAGGTGGTTCTCCGTCCCATCGAGTGGGGGAGTACCTCCTGGATCAGTAGATGGATCTATTGCGACCTATTGTGATGTCCAAGTAGTGTCGTAGGTCATGTTTGTCCCTGGGGTGCACATGTTCTTTACCTTTTCCGCGGGGAGGCTCGGGTCTATACTCAAACTCTCTGACCGGTCTATCACGCTCTCGAGGCGGGCGATCGGGCTGGTCGTAGAACGTGCGCCTGGGGGACGCATGCTCTGGGGCCTCGCCTTTGAACCATGGCTACACGCGGGTAGCTTTTCTTTTGATCCGGCTACTCGGTGTCGTATCCTTCTTCGGCGGCCAAAATTTTGGTCCACCTGCTGTTAATGGTGTCTTGTTCTGCCTGGAGCTGCCGTTGCTTCGCTTTTAGGCTCTGAGCGGTAGCTATAAGCTGATGCCGGAACTGTACCTGACCTTCAAAGTCCTCGGGAATTACTAGGTCTTCGGCCTCTATGCCGTTTTCATCGTCGACAAGGGGAGGTAATTGTCGTCGTCCGAATTATTGAGGTCGTCAGGATCGTTTTGGCTTTCGGGTTTGTCTGGGTCATCTCGTTGTTGCTCGGGAGCTCCGGGGTTGCCGTGGTCCTGTGGGGTTATGTTTTCCCGTGTAGCTTGTATGGAACCCCTTCCCTTATTTGCCTTGGCACTCTTACGTGACCTTCGACACTTTGAGGGCTCCTCCCTAGACTTATCGCCATTTTTTTTGGGTGTAATGTTGCCCGTGTTACGGGGCGTGTCTACCATGTAGACGTTGTAGGTGGACGTTGCGGCCCACCGCCCAGTATTTACAAGGGTGGGGTTGTCGGCCTCGTCATCCATGTCCTCAATCTCCTCAGAGGCATAGTCCAACGCGTTGGTTAAGTCTTCGACGGTGGCTTCCAAGTGGGTGGTGGGTGGGCTGTAAAAGTCATCATAATCCGCCTCTGAGTCGATCTGTGCATAAGTCGGGCTCCGGCTATCTGAGATTTGAAGTGATTGGATCTGGTCAAGCGTCTCGTTTAACATCGAGAGGTTGTCCTGATCGATGTCTTCGTGATTTTTGGAGTTGACCTCCGTGGCTTCTGCGAGGGATGCATGTTCGTCAATGGTCGTTCGCTGTTGTCCGGGAATAGAGGTCAGGTCCGAGCTCAAAGATGACTTCCTGACAAAGAGGGAACCGAGGCTGTGGCCGGACAAGAGACCCGGAGTCAAGGCTTCGGGATTTTGAGGTTCATCGGTCGAGGCCATGATTTTGGTGGGAAACAAATTGCCCCAGGAGTTGGCGGAGAATTCAAGATCTCCAAACCTTATTTGCCGACCGGGGACGAAGCCTCCCATCTGGCAACGAAGTCCAGTTGGGTCCGCGCGTAGCATGATGCTGCCGAGCGTGATGACCTGTCCGGGGGTGAAGATGCCCCCGTTGCTGATTCGATCGCTGATGATCAGGTGAGCCATCGATCCTTCCGGCGATCCAACAGTGGAACTCTCAACGAAAGCACAAATGTCGGTGTCAAAACCGGCAGATCTCAGGTATTGGGTCCCGAACTATGGACCTTGCATCGATGGATTGCATGAGAAAAGGGGAGACAATATTTACCTAGGTTCGGGCCCTCTTGAGGAGGTAAAACCCTACGTCTTGCTTGATTATATTGATGTGGAATGACGATTACACAGTCAATCTACCTCGAGACCGTATGAGCTAAACCCTAGATGAGTCAACTTGCCTATACGCATGAGAACCTCTGGTTTATATAGACACCATGGTTCCTAGGATTACATATTACCGACCTGAGCCGGGGACAAATGAGCCGATTTGATTTTCTTGACTTGGAGTGCCCGCGAGTCTTCGAGCATTTCATATTGATCATAAAGTCATCAGACAATCTAGTCTTCAATGTTGTGGCCCATATGGACGCACCATAAGGAATAAGCCGACCGCCAAGGACCCCTTAATCCACGACTCCCTCACCCCCAAGGCATAGGTGTATCCCTACCTCTCTCCCTAGATCGATTTCTCCTCAGAAATGCATCTACATCAGTGCTTGGCGAAGCGCTACTGATATAGCTCCACCACCACCACCATCACATGTTGTGCTGACAGATAACTGATCTACCACTTCACCCACGCTCGCTAGATCGAGTCGGTGAAGGCGTCATCGAGCTGTACGTGTGCTGAATATGGAGGTGCCATACGTTCGACACTTGATAGGGACGTTCGTGATTCGATCGCGGGTCGGATCTTGATTGGATCGCAAAGACGTTCGACTACATCAACCGTGTTTCTCAACGCTTGTGCTTAGCAATCTACAAGGGTATGTAGATGCACTCTCCCTCTCATAGTTGTTGATCTCCATAGATTGATCTTGGTGAGCATAGGATCTTTTTGTTTCCCATGTGATGTTCCCCAACAGTGACATCATGAGCTAGGTCTATGCATAGATAGCATGAACGAGTAGAACACAAAAGAGTTTGTGGGCGTTGATGTTCAGATTGCTTACTTACTTATTCTTATTTTGATTTGGTAGCATTGTGGGATGAAGCGGACCAGACTAACCTTACTTGTCCACGTACGAGAGACCGGTTCCATCGACTGACATGCAACTTGTTACATAAAGATAGCTGGCGGGTGTTTGTCTCTCCCACTTTAGTTGAATCGGATTCGATAGAGGCGGTCCTTGTAGAAGGTTAAATAGCATCTCGAATATCACCATTGTGGCTTTGCGCATGTAAGAACGGTTCTTGCTAGTCACCCATAGTAGCCATGTAAAACATGCAAGAACAAAGTAGAGGACATCTAACTTGGTTTTTGTAGGGTATGTTGTGATATGATATGGCTAAAGACATGATTAGATATATGTGATGTATGAGATGATCATGTTTTGTATTGATTATCACGACTTGCATGTCGATGGGTATGGCAACCAGTAGGAGCCATAAGGTTGTCTTTAATTATTTGTGCCTTTTTGCTTTACTTGATCGTTATGAGTTAGCAATAGTGGTACAAGCATAGTTAGCGTGACAACCTCAATGGCAACACGATGATGGAGATCATGATGATGGATACCATGGTGTCATTCCAATGACAATGGAGATCATGCCGGTGCTTTGGAGATGGAGATCAAAGCACAAGATGATGATGGACATATCATGTCACTATTATGATTTGCATGTGATGTCAATCCCTTTATGCATCTTATTTTGCTTAGTATGACGGTAGCATTATAAGATGATCCCTCACTAAAATTTCAAGATAAAATTGTGTTCTCCCCAAGTGTGCAACGTTGCGAAGGTTCGTCGTTTCAAGGCACTACGTGATGATCGGGTGCGATAGACTCTACGTTTGCATACAACGGGTGTAAGCTAGTTTTGCACATGCAGAACACTTGGGTTAAACTTGACGATCCGAGCATGTACAGACATGGCCTCGAACATAGGAGACCGAAAGGTCGAACATGAGTTGTATAGTAGATATGATTGATAACCCACAAGTGTAGGGGGTCGCAACAGTCTTCGTGGGTAAGGTGACACAATTTATTGATTCGACACAAGGGGAGCCAAAGAATATGTATAAGCTTTAATAGTTGAGTTGTCAATTCAAACGCACCTGGAAGATACTTACTTGGCAACAAAATATTAGTAGCGTGATATGGAGGTGATGGTGGCAAAGCAATGAAAGTAAAACAACGAAAGTAAAGCTATTTGTGACCAGCAAGATTAAAACACTGTAGGCTAAGGAGATGGATGGTTGGTCATGGATGAGAGGTATCATGTATTTAACTTGGGGCAAGGCACATAGAAAAAGTAATGATCATCTAGGCATATATCGAACACTAGGCATGTATCCCGAGGTAGTTGTGCGTGCTTGCAATAAGAACTTGCACAACATCTTTTGTCCTACCATCCCGCTATCAACGGGGCCAAAAGGAACTTATGGATATTAAGGTGCTCCTGTCAAAGAGCACCGGAACAAAGCATTAGCAATCAATGGATACATGGAATCCTCAAACTATAATCTATCCCCTTTGGTGTCCCAAGCTGTCATCATTGGGATCGCCGGTTTGGAACTATAATAGGTGCATACTACTCATAGATAGGATCTAGAACACATATATATTCATGAAAACATAAGGTACTCAGATCTGAAATCATGGCACTCGGGCCCAAAGTGACAAGCATTAAGAGTAACAGGTAGTAGCAAAGATGATAAACACCATAGTAGATGATAGGCAACATGCCCCCAACAATCCGACGAACTATTAAATGATCTAACTCATCCAATCTCTCCCATCCCCTTCACCTACATCAGGGAATTACTCACACATGATGGGAGAAGCCATGGAAGGATGATGGAGTGGTGATGGTGATGACGATGGTGACGATTTCCCCTCTCTGGAGGACAAATTAGCCTCCAGATTAGCTCTCCCGAAGAAGAACCGAGGGTGGCGGCGGCTCTGCATCGAGAACTTGCAAAACAACTTCTGTTCTGAAATTTCCTCGTCACGGGTAAAAATAGGAGCCAAAGTAGGTCACCAGAGGGGGTGGGCCCCACCCAGGCGGCCTCCTGGCGCAGCTAGGGGGAAGGCCGCGCCAGCAAGTCGCCTGGGGGCCCTGTGGCTCCCCTCTGGCCCATCTTCTGGCCCATGGTTCCTCCCGGTGTGTGGATTTGCTCTATTTTTTGGGAATTTTCCGGGACGTCTAAATACCCATTTTCCTGCTCACAAGAAAACCATACAGGCAGCTTTGCTGAAAACAACGTCAGTCCGGGTTAGTTTCATTCAAATCATGCAAGAATGAGGGCAAAACAATAGCAAAAGTGTTTGGAAAAGTCAATACGTTTGAGACATATCAGCTCCCCCAAGCTTAGCATATTGCTTGTCCTCAAGAAATTAAGTTCAACGAACTGAACGCGTCAAAGAAAACTTTGAAAAACTCTTTTGCTTCATTAGATGTATATAAGCATGCACTACGAACAAGTCCAACAAGTATTGAAGCAATGCTACAAAGACAATGCACGAAGCAATCTTTCGATCATGTGAAGAGTTTCAAACAACTAAGAAAGAATAATATGTAACTAAAAATCATAACGAGATCACAATGCACATGACTTGGATATACTAGAGTGGTATCTCGCTAGCCCCCATGAGTGAAGCAAAACATAAATGCAGATGCTCCTTCGAAGTACTAAAGGAGACTAGAAATAAATATTACATAATAAGCAATATCACAATCATGCAGAAGACAATGTGGTGCTTTAGGACAATGCACATTACACTCAGAATGACAATTATGCTCTCTATAGTTGTAGCTTTTTATAAGAAGAGGACGACTCAATAGAAAAGTAAAATAGATAGGCCCTTCATAGAGGGAAGCATTGATTTGCAGAGGTGCCAGAGATTGAGCTTTAAAACAGAGATAAATCAAAATTTTGGTTGGTATGCTTTCATTGTCAACGTAACAACGAAGAGATCTCAATATCTTCCATGCGAAATACATTATAGGCGGTTTCCAAACAAAAAAGTAAAGTTTTAACTCCCCCTCCACCAATCGATCACACTCCACGGTGGGCCGAATCCACGGGTACCGTCCATACAAACAACAATGTTGTAGAGTTTTGTTTCATTAAATTTGATTTGACTGTAAGCATGGAACTGGGCATCCCGGTTACCAGCCACTTTCTCGTGAATCATAGTGAATCACCATATATCTTGAGAATAACCTACTTAGCATGGAAGATACTGATAGCCCCTAGTCACTACATGAGCAATTCGGGCATACAAAACAAAATATTTATTTGAAAATTTAGAACACGACACATGCAAATTTACTTAGACCGACAAAAAAATACCGCATATAGGTAGGTATGGTGGACTCATATGGCGCAACTGGTTTTAAGGATTTTGGATGCACAAGCACTCAGTCCGCTTAGTACACGTGAAGGCTAGCAAAAGACGGGGAAGTGACCAACTAGAGAGCAATAACGGTTATAATCATGCAAAGCGACAAAGCAACATTGAATAGGGCATGAAAGCGATATAACTATTCTGAAATAAAAAGATCATCAAGGCTTGATAGACTTCTAGTCATAAACATGTGTAAGCATGTGCCTAGTCAATCCAGAAATTCTCCGAAGCGAAATACCACTCTAATATGCCAAACCATGAACAATGCAATGCATGCTAAACATTTAAATAACACATTATGCACTCCAGCTATTTGAGACTAGTCACAAAGAAAGCATGAACTACTGGGAAAGCATTGTAATCATAGCACTATGTCGCTACAAGCTGGTCTCTAGATCATAAGTACACGCATATGTACAAAAGTAGAAACAAATAAAGTTCATACCGACTTTCCTTGTTGCATTCCTTCCGTCGATCTTCGTCATTATTGCATCGTCACTTGCACGATTGAATGTAGAAAGATATAATCAAGCGCAATTACAACCATGGACGTGAGATGAACTCTGCAAACAAAGCAAACTAAAGAAAGAAAAGAAATCTTTTTGGGTTTTCCAAAGTTTAAATGAAAGAAAAAGAAAAGAGTAATCTTTTTGTTGTTTTTGCAAAGAGAGAACAAAGAAGAGCAGACAAAAACTCTGAAAAGATTGACAAAGGATACTACGGATGATACAATGAAAGGGGAGAAGGATACGTACTCCCCCAAGATTAGGCTTTTGGCCTAAGTTGAGCTCGGCTACTGAGGGCTCCAGGAGCTTCCTCCGGCTCCAGAGTGGTACTGGTGGCTCCAAGAATCATACGAGGCATCGGGCGCGTACACGGATGCCCGGGTGGCCTCCCAAGGAGAAGGTTCTTCTTCCTCGGGAACAACCTCCTCCATGGGGTTGTGGAACTGCTGCTGGATCATGAACTCGTCCAACTCAGTCGAGGTGAAAGACCACCCATTCCTGCTAGTATAATCAAACAAAAGTGGTGCAGGTAGATGGATCTCGCGAGTACTAAGCTCGTCAAATCTCATAATATGGACAAGGTTACCAAACTCAGAAGTCCTAGTAACAAACCCATGCCTCTTCATAGCGGTAAGATCAAAGCTTATGAATGAAAAATGTGTATCATCTGTGCGCACTATGCGCCCGAGGTGCTTGAGGATAAGCGTGGCATAAATGCCACCAAAGTGAGGCCCCTTGCCGCTGTTAGTGATGAGGCGACGAGCAATTAAAGCACCAATATTATCCGTGTTATCTCCTAAGAGGGCGGCTGCCAAGATAGGAAGACCCGGAGCCGAAATGCTGCTCATGTTGTCACGAGCTAACACCCCTCGAGCAATATAGTATGCGAAATACCTGATATGAGGAAACAAAATGCTGGAGATTCCCCCCCCCCATGAATTTCTCGCGGGTCCTTACTGCAAAGGTAAGCGAATAGGGATTTCAGCTCATATGGCTGAATGTTCATTTTGGTCGTCTTCCTGACATTCCGCACACCTATAATATCACAAAATTCTGCCAAAGACATGGTAAAGACATCCTCATATAATCTGAATTCAATCATGGAAGTTTTATCATTATATCTAAACCAGTTGACAAAATAATAGGTGAGTTTTGGATATTGTTGCACACGTTGTGTTACGAGATGTGTCAAACCTGCTGCTGCACAGAGGTTATCAAACTCATCCTTAATACCTGTCGCCGTAAGGAAATCTGAACATGGGTATGCCATGGCACGTGTCGTGTCCGTCTCGTGTAACAACTCCGGTGGCACGATATCATCATTGTAACTTGTCCTCACAGTAGAGGATGAAGCTGCAGCGCTAGTTAATCTATCGATAGGCTCGGGTCTCTTCTTCCCAAGCCATCCCTTTGATTTTCCAAACAAGATCATATCTGAAATTTTTGGTTCATCACAAAAATGGAGGTTTAAGCAAAAATGAGTTGGAGCAAACTATTCTACTCACTCTCCTTATGCATAAGATTGCATCAAAACTTCACAAATAAATTTCTAAACATGCATGCAAGCTCATATGAACAACACCAAGTGCTCCTAAATACTCACAAATAAGACCACCAATCAAAATTTTAATTGGAGGAGTGGAGGAGTAACATACCAGGGAGCAAATGCTCAGATTTTTCAATGCAAATGATGGGTTGTAGAGAGAGATCGAAATTTGCCACCAAGAACAACAAGAACTCGAGCTCTAGCAGAAAAATCGGAATTTTTGGAGTGAGAGGGAGAGAAGGGAGGAACAAGTACCAGGAAAGGGGCCTAGATGGGCCCAGGCGACTTGTGGGCGCAGCCAGGGGGCAGGCCGCACCACCTGGCCGCTTGGACAGAGGGTGGCCCCCCTGGCTGGCTCCAGGTGCCCCTGCGTCTCTTTTTCGTTGGAAATTTTATTTTAAATTTTCTGGAATTTTTGTGACAACTTCACTTTTGAATTTTTTTTCAAAATACTGAAAGCTGCAAAACTTCTGGTAAGCTCGAAACAATGGTTAAACATATGAAGTTTCAAAAACATTAAACTTTGGTACAACAAGGAGGATGAAACATAAATGAAGTGAAAACATAACAAGCTTCTCTTTTTACTCATATAAAATATATTTTTTTAGCAATGTTGATCAAGTCTCACTACCAAACAGATGTTATATTGAGCAAAAAGTTCCACTTCTTATAAAGCAATCATGGTATCTTTATTTCAATGGATATTGTCCCCATCATAATGGTTTTGTATTTGTGGTGCACATGTAGAGGACAATCCCACTCTCCAACCTTCACGGTCTCAATATTCACAATAGAATTAAGGCCATGCCTTTTATCAATCTTCTTCGGAAAATATACTGTGTGCTCCTTCTCATTAACATTGAAGGTCACCGTTCCTTTATTGCAATCTATAATAGCACCTGCGGTGTTAAGCAAAGTTCTATGAAGAATAATAGACATGCTCCCATCCTCGGGCATGTCAAGCACAAAAAATTCAGTAAGGATCAAGCAATTAGCAACTTCAACAGGAACATCCTCACAAATACCTACAGGAACGGCTGTTGACTTATCACCCATTTGAAGAGAGATATCTGTAGGGATTAGTTTATCTAGACAAATCCTTTTGTAAAGAGAGAAAGGCATAACACTCACTCGTGCACCAAGATCACATAAAGCGGTTCTGACATGATTATTTTTATGAGCAAGGAATGGCGGGTATACCTGGATCACCAAGCTTCTCAGGAATCTTGCCAATGAATGAGTAATTAGCAAGCATAGTAGATTTTGCCTCATTAGGAACTTTTCTTTTATTAGTGACAGTATCTTTCATATACCTCGAGTATGGAGGCAACTTAAGAGCATTGGTCAAAGGAATTTGAAGAAAAAGAGGTTTCATCCATTCACAAAATTTATTGTAATGCTCTTCTTCTTTGGTTTTGAAAGACTTACGTGGAAAGGGCATTGATTTTTGTACCCATGGTTCTATTTCCGTCCCATGTTTTCTTGCAACAACATCTTCTCTAGTATATCTTTTGCGCTTGTCCAGTGCTTCTTCTTCTCGTATCTCAGGAGGATCTATCTTCTCATTATCTTTGATAGGTTCAACACCATCTTCAGTTTTAGCATCAGAAATAGATATACTATTAGGATCAACAATAGGTTCTTCATCAATTATTGGATCATTTGAGTTGTCAGCCTCCTTGTGTTTCTTCTTCTTCTTTGGGGAGCTGACAATGTCTTCTTCCTGCAATTGAGAATCTTGCTCGATCCTCTTTGGATGCCCCTCCGGATAGAGGGGGTCCTGGGTGTGTGTACCTCCTCGGGTCTTTATACCATATGCCTGCGTATCAACTTGTTTGGCATTATTAGCAAGCAAATCTTTTTGCACATTAGAAATTTGTTAAGGCTGAGTTTGAACCATATGGAAATGCTTAACAAGACCTTTAACATCATTAACAGTTCTACTTAAAACATCAAGCAAACTTTTGATAGCAAGGGAATTATCATGCAATTGGCTTTGAATCCGCTCATTAAAGTGATTTTTCTTGACAATGAAATTATCAAGCTCATCTAAACATTGATCAGGAGACTTACCATGAGGGACGTCACTTGCATTGAATTCTAAAAGAGAGTGTACCTCTACCATAGGTGGGTGAGTGGTAGGCTCACATAATTGCTCAATAGGAGGTAGATTCTTCACATTTTCAGTTTTAATACCTCTGTCTTTCATAGACTTCTTGGCTTCTTGCATAAACTCTGGGCTCAAGAAAAGCATACCTCTCTTCTTGGGTGATGGAGGTGGTTCACGAACGGACCAATCATCATGATTCTTAGTTATCTTGCCCATTAATTCTTCGGCATCGTCTGGTGTTCTTTACCTCAAAACACAACGAGCACAACTATCCAGATAGGTTCTAGATTCATCGGTTAGACCAACATTAAATATATCAAGCAATTCATTCTTAGGGATTCCATGTACCAGTCTAGCCTTAAGCAAAGTGCAATACCTCCCCCAAGCTTTAGGGAGGTGCTCATCCTGTAATTGTTTAAAGTTATAAATTCTTTGTAAAGCAGCATGTTGCTTATGAGTAGGAAAATATTTAACAACAAAAGATTGAGCTAAATCTTGAGGACTCTTAATGGAACTACATGGTAGTGCATCATACCATGCTTTAGCATCTTCCTTCAAAGAAAAAGGAAGTAGCTTAGTAACATAATAATTTCTCTTCTTGTCCTTTGTAGTGAATAAGCCACCCAACTCAGTGAGTTTGGTAAGGTGTGCAATAGCATCGTCATCTTCTCTGCCATAAAAAGGGTCAGCTTCAACTATGGATATTAGTGAAAGATCGACAGAGAAATCAAAATCAGCATCCTCAATGCAAATAGGAGATGAAGCAAACTTAGGATCAGGAGTAAACTTGTTCTTCATAGAATGCTTTTCAAGCAGCTTCTTAACAGAAGCAGGGTCAGAGTTAGCACACTCCGTAAGTATCCTGCATAAATCATCATCAAGTTCAATATAATCATCATCAAGAATTCTTTCCTTGAGACCCCTCAAGTTTGGGTACCCAAAAGATATACCAATGGGGTAGCGTGTAACAGGAAGTTCAATTCCAGACTGCTTAGCAGCCTTAGAAATCTGAGACTCAATAAAACAACCAAGTAAACCAGGCTCATCAATAGTAGTGGAAGCATCATCAAAAGTATCAGACTCGGTAGAAGCAGCATGTGAAGTTGGTGAAGCGAACTTACTCATAACGGAAGGTGAATCAAGCGTAGCGCTAGTGCTAAGAACCATACCTTTTCTCGTAGTGGATGGTAAAATTGGAACCTTGGGGTCTCCTTTCTTACCCATAGTGAATAAATCGCAGCCAGAAAAATAACTCCAAGTAGACTTGTAAATAAAGTTATGCTCCCCGGCAACGGCGCCAGAAAAAGGTCTTGATAACCCACAAGTGTAGGGTATCGCAACAGTCTTCGCGGGAAAGTTAACCCAATTTATTTATTCGACACAAGGGGAGACAAAGAATATTTATAAGCTTTAACAGTTGAGTTGTCAATTCAATCGTACCTAGAATATACTTACTTGGCAACGACATATTAGTTGCAGCGGTGATATGGAGGTGATGGTGGCAACGGAAATAATGGTGGCAAAGCAATGAAAGTAAAACAACGAAAGTAAAGCTATTTGTGACCAGCAAGATTAAAACACTGCAGGCTAAGGAGATGGATGGTTGGTCATGGATGAGAGGTATCATATATTTAACTTGGGGCAACGCACATAGAATACGTAATGATCATCTAGGCATATATCAAACATTATGCATGTATCCGGAGGTAGTAGTGCGTGCTTGCAATAAGAACTTGCACAACATCTTTTGTCCTACCATCCCGCTATCAACGGGGCCAAAAGGAACTTATGGATATTAAGGTGCTCCTATCAAAGAGCACCGAAACAAAGCATTAACAATCAATGGCTACATGGAATCCTCAAACTATAGTCTATCCCCTTTGGTGTCCCAATCTGTCACCATTGGGATCGCCGGTTTCGGACTATAATAGGTGCATACTACTCATAGATAGGATCTAGAACACAAATATATTCATGAAAACATAAGGTATTCAAATCTGAAATCATGGCACTCGGGCCCAAAGTGACAAGCATTAAGAGTAACAGGTAGTAGCAAAGATGATAAACACCATAGTAGATGATAGGCAACATGCCCCCAACAATCCGACGAACTATTACATGATCTAACTCATCCAATCTTTCTCATCCCCTTCACCTACAACAGGGAATTACTCACACATGATGGGAGAAGCCATGGAAGGATGATGGAGTGGTGATGGTGATGACAATGATTTCCCTTCTCCGGAGGCCAAAACAGCCTCCAGATTAGCTCTCTCGAAGAAGAACCGAGTGTGGCGGCGGCTCCGCATCGAGAACTTGCAAAACGACTTCTGTTCTAGAATTTCCTCGTCACATGTAAAAATAGGAGCCAAATTAGGGAACTAGAGGGGGTGGGCCCCACCCAAGCGACCTCCTGGCGCGGCCAGGGGGTAGGCCGCGCCAACAGGTCGCTTGGGGGCCTTGTGGCTCCCCTCTGGCCCATCTTATGGCCCATGGTTCCTCCCGGTGCGTGGATTTTCTCTATTTTTTATGGGTATTTTCCGGGACGTCTAAATATCCATTTTCCTGCTCAGAAGAAAACCATACAGGCAGCTCTGCTGAAAACAACGTCAGTCCGAGTTAGTTTCATTCAAATCATGCAAGAATGAGGGCAAAACAATAACATAAGTGTTTGGAAAAGTCGATACGTTTGAGATGTATCAATGATCAACATGGGGATGTTCACCATTGAAACCACCTCATGTCACATGATGATCGGACTTGGGTTTGTGGATTTGGATCATGTCACACTCGAACAACCTGAGGGATGTTGAGTTGAGTGGGAGTTCTTAAGTAATATGATTAATTGAACTCATTATCATGAACATAGTCTAAGTTGTCTTTACAAAGTCTGTTGTAGAACAATAGCTCGCACTGTAGCTCCCTTGTATTTTTATATGTTCCTTGAGAAAACTTAGTTGAAACATGATAGTAGCAACTATGCGGGCTGGGTTCATAAATTGAGGATTGCCCTCATTGCTGCACAGAAGGCTTATGTCCTTGATGCACCACTCAATGTGCCTTCCCCTTAAGCGTCATATGTGGATGTTGCAAACATCTGATAGACACGCTTTTGATGACTATTGATAGTTCAGTGTGTCATGCTTTACGGCTTTGAATTGAGGCTCCAAAGACGTTCTGAAAGTCATGGATTATACGAGATGTTCCATGAGCTGAAATTGGGATTTCAGGCTCGTGCCCATATTGAGAGGTAGGAGACCTCCGATAAGATTCTTTGCCTCAAATATGAAGGAGAATAGCTCAATCGGTGAGCATGTGCTCAGATTGTCTGGGTGCTACAATCGCTTGAATCTAGTGGGAGTCAAGTGCCACCAAGCTACTGGAGCTTCATGATGAAATCTAACATGCCGGGGATGGAGATGATGATCACTGAGCTAGTCGCGATATTTTACACCGCGAAGGTAGAAATCATGAAGGAGCATCAAGTGTTGATGGTTAGTAAAACCACTAGTTTCAGGAAGGGCAAAGGAACGAAGGGAAACTTCGAGAATGGCAAGCCAGTTGTCACTCCAATGAAGAAACCCAAGGTTGAACCCAAATCCGAGACCGAGTGCTTCTCTTGTGAGGGGACCGGTCACCGAGAGCGGAACCACCCCACATGCTTGACAGATAAGAAGGCTGGCAATGACAACAAAAGTATATTTGATATACATGTTATTGACATGTGCCTTAATAGTGCTCGTTGTAGCTCATGGGTATCTGATACAGTTTAGTTGCTAATATTACTAACTCGAAATAGGATTTGCGGAATAAAATAGAGACTAGCTAAGGGTGAGGTGTCAATGTGTATTGGAAGTGTTTCCAAGGTTGATGTGATCACCACGACATGCTTCATCTACCTTCGGGATTAATGATGAACCTAAATAAATGTTATTTGGTGTCTAAGTTGAGCATGAACATTATATTTATTTTGTTTATTGCAAGATGATTATTTATGTAAGTTAGAGAATAATGTGTTATTATGTTTACATGAATAATATCTTATATGATCATGCACCCAAGAATGGTTTATTGAATCTCGATCGTAGCGATTCACATGTTCATAGTATCAATGCCAAAATATGCAAAGTTAGTAATGATAGTACCACTTGTGGCAGTGCTGCTTAGGTCATATTGGTGTAAAACACATGAAGAAACTCGATGTTGATGGATCCTTGGACTCACTCGATTTTGAATCGCCTGAGACATGCGAACCATGCCTATTGGTGTAAACGCCTCAAGAAACTCCATGCTAATGGATCTTTGGACTCACTCAATTTTGAATCGCTTGAGACATGCGAACCATGCCACATGGGCAACATGACTCAAGACCTTGAACCAGTGTGGATTGATCTTAGTGAGCGTAGGAATTTTTTTGTTTCCCATGCGATGTTCCCCAACACCACATCCCAGCAAACCTTTGTTTGGCTATGTTACCGCTTGGTCAGCCCTTCTTATGGCGTTGCTAGTTCCAGGTGCAAGTTGCTTTCCATGCCACAACATGGATTCCTTGATATATTACAATATTGTTGCTATTTAATTTAATGCACCTATATACTTGGTAAAAGGTGGAAGGTTTGGTCTTTTGGCTCGGTGTTTTGTTCCACCTTTGCCACCCTAGTTACTTGTGTATCAGTGTTATGTTCCATATTGAGCACTGCTAACATGCTTGGGGTTGTTATGGGACCCCCATGATAATTCATCTTAGATTAAAACTCTTCCGTCACGGCCCAACTTTTGTACTACATTTGCCTGATAACTAATAACATTTCATAGGGACCC
Organism: Hordeum vulgare subsp. vulgare; assembly: GCF_904849725.1. Lineage (NCBI taxonomy): Eukaryota > Viridiplantae > Streptophyta > Magnoliopsida > Poales > Poaceae > Hordeum > Hordeum vulgare. The sequence continues at coordinate 510,470,357 of NC_058519.1, forward strand.
GTCGACCCTCATGGATAATTAATCAACCACCGGGCCAATGCTCCTCATGAGTGTTGGTCCAAAACAGAGCACTATGCAGGGTCACCCTGAGGCAATTCGGGGGATTTCAATCAGGCCTCCGTATGTGTAGCTTATCCGTCGTGTCGTGAGAACGAGATACGCGGCTCCTATCGGGTTCGTCGACATGTCGAGCGACCTTGTTGGATTTGTTTAACCTTTTATGAAATATCTTTTGCACCAGGATTTCAAGTATACTTTGGGCTATCTCGAGGTTGAAGTTTTCCACCAAGATTCTTAGGAGACTACGACCTTTTTTCCGTGGTTAAGGTTTACCATGGATCTTGTGGCTAGCTTGTGATGGATGAGTTGGAGCACCCGTGCAGGGTTAAATCATTCTAAGAGTCGTGCCCATGGTTATGTGGCAACTTGGAAATTTGTTTAACACCCGGTCATAGCAAAATTGAAGCAAACTCAATAAAATATGCCAACTGTGTCCGTATCAGTGACTATCTCTACTCATGAGTACTGTATCCAAGAGAAAACACAGTGGGGTTATGCTTGACTCGTAAGTAGGTGTTCAAGATCACTTCTTGATCATTATTAGTTCACATCCGTTTATGCATAGATCACCCCTCTTATTCTTGTACACGTAAGTTAGCGACTCAAATAAATGCTTAGTGCTTGTTGCAGCCTCACCACTTAACCATACCTCACCCATTATGCTTTCCTAGCCTGGATACCTTTGGAAATGAGATTGTTGAGTCCTTGTGGCTCACAAATTACTACAACAACATTTGCAGGTACAGGTAAAGAGATAATTTGAGTGAACGCGATGATTGTTCTATTTGGAGTTTCTTCTTCTTCTTCTTTTATCATAGGATGTGTTCCAGGCCGGCAACCTAGGAAGAATGGACGTCGTTTTTTATCGTTCGACTTTGTCAGTAGTCGGACCCTGCTCTTCTGACTGGTGATTGAATGTATGTTTGTATTGAGATGATCATGATTAGCTTGTGGCGAGTGTAAGCCAATTCCATATACTTATCTCTTCCTTATATGTACTTGTAGTGATATCCATTCTTGCGAAACAACGAGATGCGCTTCTATCCATGTCGAGGCCCTCGAGCCAAAAATAAGGATAGGACCGCATCTTGGGTGTTACACTACACCCTTCTCCTCTGCGACCGATGATTATCGAACAATGTTGTCAGACACTTCAAGTATATGGATATACAATGACCCATCAAACGGTTGTATTAACCTCGTTGTCATGAATTTTGTTTTGGTACGCCCAATGCGAATATTAGAAGATACTGATATGTCTCCAACGTATCTATAATTTTTGATTGTTCCTTGCTGTTATATTATCATTCTTGGATGTTTTATGACCATTTTATAGCAACTTTATATAATTTTTTGGACTAACCTATTGACATAGTGCCTAGTGCTAGTTGCTGTTTTTTGTTGTTTTTTCCTTCAGAAAAAATAAATATCAGATGAAGTCCAAATGCCACGAAACTTTACGGGGATTTTTTGGACCAGAAGGAAACTTGGGAGCCAAGAAGGAGCACAAGAGGAGGCCTAGGCGACCCACTAGACACCACAACGCCGAGGGCCCCTGGTGTGGCTTAGTGTCTAGTGGGGACCTCGGGCGCCTCCTCCACCGCCTGTGAACTCTATAAATACCCCAATATTCAGAAAACCCTAGAGGAGTCGATGAAAAATCATTTCAGCTGCCGCAAGTTATAGAAGCAACAAAATCCAATCTAGAGCCCATTCCAGAGAGGAACACGATCACAGAGGGGTTCACCATCCTCATTGGTGCTCCTTCGATGATGCGTGAGTAGTTCATATAACACCGATGGGTCCGTAGGCAGTAGCTATATGGCTTTCTCTCTCGTTTTGTTTCTCAATACAATGGTCTCTTGGAGATCCATATGATGTAACTCTTTCTTTTGCGATGTGTTTCTTGGGATCTGATGAATTGTGAGTTTATGATCAGATCTAGGAAATCATATTCATGCTTGATTATTATAGCCTCGTATTTCTTCTCTGATATTTGGTTTTTTTCTAGCCAACTTGATCTTTTATCTTGCAATGGGAAGAGGTGCTTTGTGATGGGTTCGATCTTGCAATGCTCAATCTCAGTGACAGAAAGAGACATGACACACATGTATTGTTGCTATCAAGGATAAAACGATGGGGTCTATTCCTATATGAATAGATCTTGTCTACACAATGTCATCATTCTTAAGGCATTACTACATTTCTCCATGAACTCAATACAATAGATGCATGCTCGATAGCGATCGATGTGTGGAGTAATAGAAGTAGATGCAGGCATAAGTCGATCTTTGTCTTGGACGTGATACCTATATACATGATCATTGTATTGAATATCGTCATAATTATTTTATCTTCTATCAATTTCCCAACATTAATTTGTCTACCCACCGTTTTCTATTTTCTCGAGAGAAGCCACTAGTGAAACCTACGCCATCCCCGGGTCTAATTCACATCATCTATTTGCAATATCTACTTTGCTATTCAAGTTCCTATTTTCTTCGCTCTTTTATTTTCAGATCTATAATATCAAAAAACCCAAATATACCTTCCTGCGTTTTATTTGCTATCACTCTTATTTGCATCTATCAATCTACGCTTACTTTACCCACGAGGGATTGACAACCCCTCCACGCATTGGGTTGCGAGGATTTGCTATTTGTGTGCAGGTGTCGCTTACTTAGTCTTGTGGATTTTCCTACTGGATTGATACCTTGGTTTATAATTGAGAGAAATACTTGTCGTCGTTGTGCAACATCACCCTTTGATCTTGGAGGGAAACCAACGCAATCAGCGAGGAGTCAAGATTTCTGGTTCCTATATAATGTTAATCCCACTATCTTGGAATATTGTAAGACTTGTATGCATGTGGATCATGAAGAGAATATCTTATGTGATAGATATATTGTTTAATTTGAATATGATACTACATGTAATTATTATGAGAGTGGTAAATATGGTTATAGAAATATTCATGTTACTAAATTATCTCTCTTCATGTTGAGATTGATATTCTTCATTTCTTCTTCCATACACATGTCGGATATTTTTTTCTTGATAATTTGTTTTCTTATGAGATGCCTATGCATAGAAGTATGTTAGACTTAAATGTGTTTTTCTTATGCTACATCATGCTCTCTTTGTGTTTCAACTACTATCTTTCATGTGAGCATCAATAAAATCCCAAGCCTATATTAATGGATATAAAGAAAGAGCTTGTTGGGAGGCAACCCAATGAATAAAATTTATTTTTCACTTTTGCTTTCTCTTCTTGAGTGTTTGCACAATTATAGTACTCTTTTATAATTGTGTTTTATTTATTATTTAGTTTTTGTGTGAAGTAAAGCCTTTGGGATCATGTGGGGGAGTTAGTTGCTTTAATCCTGTTGAAGAACATAAACTTTTGCGTCCACTAGAAAAATCCAAAAACTCACACAAGCGTCAAAAGTGTCTGATTTAAAAAAAAAAAGATTTATATACAAATTCCCTATGTTTTATTTATTTTTTTAGAATTGTTAGAGTTACAGAAGTATGAGTAAAATTCGAGCCTTTACAGATTGTTCTATTTTTGACAGATTCTGTTTTCTTTGCGTTATGTGCTTGTTTTAATGATTCTATGGTTTGTATCGGATGGTATAAGCCATGGTAAAGTTACAATACAGTAGGAATAATGCAAAAAAATTAGAATAGGTTTTCAAAAGTATGTCACATCCCTGAATCCCTAATAGAGTTTAGCAAGATTGTGCTCATGTCTTTTTCATTGCATCCAAGAAAATGAAATGAAGTTAAAAGCAAAGAAATGAAAACAAGAGCAAACCCTAGCAACTCTATATTCAAAACAATTCAAACTAGGTGACAACTCAATGAATCCAAAATGGCCTTCTTAAAAGTTCATCTTTTCTGATAATTATTAGAAAAAAATATGAGGGGTGAAATATATTTTCAAAATGCTTTTAGCATTTTATTTTAATTATAAAAGTCACTGAAATCAATTGATTTCAAATATTTCAGATTTCAAAAAATGTTGAAAAACTTTATATGTGTTTGGAAATATTCCAAATAACACCCCAATATTACTTCCACTATTTTAGAATAGTTTTGGAGCCCAAAATAAAATAAAACTAAGTTAGAAAAGATAAAACAGAAACTCGAAAAGAAAGAAAAATGGAAAAAGATTATGGAGGTGTTTGTTTCCACGGACTTTTTGGTGTAGGGACTAAAAAAGTCCCTTTTAGTCCCATGTGAAACAAACAGGAGGGACTTTTAGGGACTAAAAGGGGGTATTTGGGACTAAAGGAAGAAGTCCCTATGGGAGAGTCTTTTTGGGACTTTTTTGACACTTTTTCCAACAATGCCCCTACTTTTAGCATGTCATTTAATAACTACTACTACATTACTAGGGGTAACATGGTCTTTATGCATGTCATTTAATGACCTCTAGTCCCTATTTAGTCCATGGAAACAAACGGGTAGGGACTAGGGACTTTTTAGTTGGGACTAAAAAAGTCCCGGGACTTCTGAAACAAACAGGGCCTATACCTCGCTCACCTGGCCCGGCCCAGCTCCTTCCCTGTCGTCTACCTTCTGCCAGTCGGCAGCAGGAGGTGGCCGCCGCTCCCTCCGGCCGGCCACGCACCTGCGTGCCTGCCTGGCCGCCTCATCGCGCTGGCGTGAAGGAGATAAGCTCCGCAGCCTTTCCTCGTCCTCATCCCCTCACCATTCGCCCCCTGCTCTCTCCCCTCTTGACCGCCATTGGAGCGAGCTCGAGCTCGAGCTCCCCGTCGCTCCAGTCCCTCTCTGACTTGCCTGAGCCACGCAGAAGAACCGCCTCGACCCCCCTGAAGCTTCCCAGCGAGCCACGCAAGCCCTTGATACGTCCATTTTGCATCATGCTTTCATGTTGATATTTATCGCTTTATGTGTTGTTATTACACTTCACGGTACAATACTTATGCCTTTTCTCTCTTATTTTACAAGGTTTACATGAAGAGGGAGAATGCCGGCAGCTGGAATTCTGGCCTGAAAAAGGAGAAAGTTTGGGATACCTATTCTGCGCAACTCCAAAAGCCGTGAAAATCAATGAGGATTTATTTTGGAATTTATAAAAAATACTAGGCCGAAGAAGTATGAGAGGGGAGCCAGCAGGAGGCCACAAGCTTGCTAGGCGTGGCCTACCCCCTGGCCGCGCCTAGGGGGCTTGTGGGCTCCCTGTTGGCCCTCTGGCCCCCCTCTTTTGCTATAAGGAGGTTTCATTCTAGAAAAAATCAAGAGGAGGCTTTCGGGAGGAATCGCCGCCGCCACGAGGCAGAACTTGAGCAGAACCAATCTAGAGCTCGGGCAGGGTTGTCGTGCGAGGGAAACTTCCCTCCCGGAGGGGGAATCGTCGCCATCGTCATCACCAACACTCCCTGAGCAAATTAGAGTTGAACCTAGCATTGCTATTATCAAAGATCTCCTGTCCGACAATGTTGATGGCCATGATATTCACTTCTGTGAAGATGCTGCTAGAATTGCTAAACCACATGCTAGAGACAAACATAGGCCTGTTGTTGGCACACCTGTTGTTTCTGTTCAGATAGGAGATCATTGTTATCATGTCTTATGTGACGTGGGTGCTAGTGTTAGTGCAATACCTCAATCCTTATATGATGAAATTAAAGACGAGATTGCACCTGTTGAGATAGAACCTATTGATGTCACTATCCAGCTCGCCAATAGAGATACTATCTGCCCTTTGGGAATTATTAGAGATGTTGAAGTCTTGTGTGGTAAAACAAAGTATCCTGCTGATTTTCTCGTTCTTGACACCACACAAGATAGCTTTTGCCCCATCATATTGGCAGACCTTTCCTCAATACTGTCAATGCCCATATTGACTATGAGAAGCAAACTGTCACTGTTGGCTTTGAAGGAGTGTCACATGAGTTCAATTTCTCCAAGTTTGGTAGACAACCTCATGAAAAAGATTTGCCTAGTAAGGATGAAATTATTGCCCTAGCTTCTATTGTTGTGCCTCCTACTGATCCCTTAGAGCAATACTTGCTTGAACATGAAAATGATATGCATATGGATGAAAGGAATGAGATAGATAGAGTTATCTTTGAACAGTATCCTATCCTTAAGAATAATTTGCCTGTTGAACTGGTTGGAGATCCACCCCCACCAAAGGGTGATCCTGTGTTCGAGCTTAAACAGTTTCCTGATACTCTTAAGTATGCTTATCTCGATGAAAAAGAGATATATCCTGTTATAATTAGTGCTAGCCTCTCAGAGCATGAAGAAAAGAAGTTGCTAAAAACTCTGAGGAAGCACCATGCTGATATTGGATATACTCTTCATGATCTTAAGGGAATTAGTCCCACTCTATGCCAGCACAAAATTAAAATCGATCCTAATTCTAATCTAGTTGCTGATCATCAAAGGAGATTAAATCCTAAGATGAAAGAGGTAGTAAGAAAAGAAATACTAAAGCTCCTGGAAGTAGGTATTATCTATCATGTTGCTCATAGTGATTGGGTGAGTCCGGTGCATTGCGTCCCTAAGAAGGGAGGTATTACCGTCATCCCTAATGATAAGGATGAATTGATCCCACAGAGGATTATTACTGGCTATAGGATGGTGATTGATTTTAGGAAATTGAATAAGGCCACTAGGAAGGATCATTACCCTTTGCCTTCTATCGACCAAATGTTGGAAAGACCGTCTAAACATAGACACTTCTGCTTTCTAGATGGTTATTCTGGTTTCTCCCAAATACCAGTTGCACAATCTGATCAAGAGAAAACCACTTTCACCTGCCCTTTCGGTACCTTTGCTTATATACGTATGCCTTTTGGCTTATGTAATGCACCTGCCACCTTTCTAAGATGTATGATGGCTATATTCTCTGACTTCTGTGAAAAGATTGTTGAGGTTCACATGGATGGCTTCTCCGTTTACGGGTCTTCTTTTGATGATTGCCTCAGCAACCTTGATCGAGTCTTGCAGAGATGTAAAGATACCAATCTTGTCTTGAATTGGGAGAAGTGCCACTTTATAGTTAATGAAGGCATCGTCTTAGGACATAAAATTTGTGAAAGAGGTATTGAAGTCGATAAGGCTAAGGTTGATGCAATCGAGAAAATGCCATGCCCCACAGATATCAAAGGTATAAGAAGTTTCCTTGGTCATGCTAGTTTCTATAGAAGGTTCATTAAAGACTTCTCTATGATTTCTAGGCCTCTTACCAATCTCTTACAAAAGGATATTCCTTTTGTTTTTGACGATGATTGTGAGGAAGCCTTCAAAATACTTAAGTAGGCCTTGATAACTGCGCCTATTGTTCAACCACCTGATTGGAACTTACCTTTTGAAATCATGTGTGATGCTAGTGATTATGTTGTTGGCGCTGTCCTAGGACAAAGAGTTTATAAGAAGTTAAATGGTATTCACTATGCTAGTAAAAATCTAGACAGTGCCCAAAGAAACTATGCTACTACAGAAAAGGAATTTTTAGCAGTCGTGTTTGCATGTGAAAAGTTCAGATCTTACATAGTTGATTCCAAAGTCACTATTCACACTGATCACGCTCCTATTAAGTACCTCATGGAAAAGAAAGACGCTAAACATAGACTTATCAGGTGGGTTCTCTTTCTACAAGAATTTGATTTGCATGTTGTCGACATGAAGGGTGCTGAGAACCCAGTAGCAGATAACTTGTCTAGGTTGGAGAATGTTCTTGATGATCCACAACCTATTAATGATAGCTTTCCTGATGAGCAATTGAATGTCATCGACACTTCACGTAGTACACCGTGGTATGCTGATTATGCAAATTATATCGTTCCCAAATATATACCACCTAGTTTCTCATACCAGCAAAAGAAAAAATTCTTCTTCGATTTGAGACATTACTTTTGGGATGATCCTCACCTTTATAAGGAAGGAGTAGATGGTGTTCTTAGACGTTGTGTACCTAAACATGAACAGGGACAGATCCTACACAAGTGTCATTCGGAGGCCTACGGAGGACACCATGCGGGAGATAGTACTGCACACAAGGTAGTGCAATCAGGTTTCTATTGGCCCACTCTCTTCAAGGATGCCCGTAAGTTTGTCTTGTCTTGTGACGAATGTCAAAGAATAGGTAATATCGGTAAACGTCAGGAAATGCCTATGAACTATTCACTTGTCATTGAACCATTTGATGTTTGGGGTTTTGATTATATGGGACCTTTTCCGAAATCCAACGGGTATACTCATATCCTAGTTGCTGTTGATTACATTACTAAGTGGGTAGAAGCTATCCCGACTAGTAGTGCTGATCACAACACCTCTATCAGGATGCTTAAAGAAGTTATTTTCCCTAGATTTGGAGTCCCTAGATATCTAATCACCGATGGTGGTTCACATTTCATTCATGGTGCTTTCGTAAACACTTGCTAAGTACGATGTCAATCATAGAATTGCATCTCCCTATCACCCTCGGTCTAGTGGTCAAGTAGAGCTAAGCAATACAGAGATTAAACTAATTCTGCAAAAGACTATCAATAGGTCTAGAAAGAATTGGTCTAAGAAGCTCGATGATGCACTGTGGGCTTATAGAACTGCTTATAAGAATCCCATAGGCATGTCTCCGTACAAAATGGTTTACGGTAAAGCATGTCATTTACCTCTTGAGATAGAGCATAAGGCTTATTGGGCAATCAAAGAGCTCAACTTTGATTTCAAACTTGCTGGTGAGAAGAGGTTATTTGATATTAGCTCACTTGATGAATGGAGGGCTCAGGCGTATGAAAATGCCAAGTTGTTCAGAGAAAAGGTTAAGAGGTGGCATGATAAAAGGATACAAAAACGTGAGTTCAATGTAGGTGATTATGTCTTGCTATATAATTCTCGTTTAAGATTTTTTGCGGGCAAGCTTCTCTCTAAATGGGAAGGTCCTTACATTGTTGAGGAGGTATATCGTTCCGCTGCCATCAAGATCAACAACATGGAAGGTCATTTTCCGAGAGTGGTAAATGGGCAAAGAATCAAGCATTATATCTTAGGTACTCCCATAAATGTTGAAAGCAATATTATCAATACCATAACTTCGGAGGAATACATAAGGGATATTTATTAGTTTGTTTCCGACTCTGAAAATGAAGAGGTATGTGATTCGGTAAGTAAACAGACTCCAAAACTTTTCCAGTAGGATTTTTTCTCCGTGTTGGATTTTTTAGAAAAACAGAAAAATTTAAAGTAGTCCGGAAAGCGCACGAGGAGGCGACAAGCCAGCCAGGCGCGGGCCACCCCCTAGCCGCGCCTGGGGGGCTTGTGACCACCTCGTGTGCCTCCCGGACTCCGTTTTCTTGCGGAGTACTCCTTATGGTCGGGAAAAAATCATTATATATTCTCCCGAAAGGTCTGACCCTCGTATCATGCAATTTTTCCTCTGTTTTCGTTTCGAGCCTGTTTTCTGCCGCAGATTTAGAGCAAGATGTCGTCTCAGGAATCTGTAGGGGAGAACGATCTCCCTCAAGTCTATGAAGAAGTAAATGCTGATCTGAAAAGAATGGAGGTCATGGAGGCCAAAGAAAGGCTACCTAAAGATACTAAGGGCAAACGTAAGGAGAAGAATCCGGCGTTGGACGAAGGGCAATCTGTACTCAACAAGGAAGAAGCTCAGGAAGAGGATTTTTCTTCAACCTTACCTCCACCTTTTACCTCCATCCTTGATCGAGCTCTTGAGGTTATGTGAAATAACTCGTGTTCGTAATACTTATCTCACTCCTGAAGTTGTTTTGCTGGAGAAACATATCACAGAGCTCCAAGGTATAAATCAAAGATTGATGGCCCTCTTGGAATCAAAAGACAAAACAACCCCACCACCATCACCTCCAAAGGAAGACAACTAAGCACGAGTATGGGCTATCCCCTTGGCTTGTGCCAAGCTTGGGGGAGTTGCCCTAGTATCATATCACCATCACATATTTTGCCTTTACCTTTCCTTAGTTCGATACTTTTTGGTTTTATCTTTCTCTAGTAGAATAAAGTTCTTAGTGTTTTAGGTTTGAGTTTTGCTTTGTGTCACCCCCGATGTATTCGAGCTCGTGAGCCATATAATAAAGAGAGTTTTAGTTAAGGGTCTTGCCTCATGCCAAGATCAAAAGAATGATAATAGAACAAAAGCATGAAAGATCATGTAATGATCTTATGGGAAGTGATGGCTTCACATATAAAAAGAATGATGATTGAAACTTGTTGAGGGTGGACAAACGTAGACCTTGGTCATTGCTGCAATTAATAGGAAGTGATAAATAAGGAGAGGTTCACATATAAAAATATCATCTTGGGCACCATCTATGATTGTGAACACTCATTAAACTATTACATGCTTAGAAGTAGATGTTGGACAAGGAAGACAACATAATGAATTATGTTTGCTTGGTTCCGAACAATGATTATATGACTAGAGATCCCTTGGCATGTGACGCTTGCTTCCACCTCATATTAGCCAAAACATCCGCACTAAGTAGAGATACTACTTGTGCATCCATAAACCTTCAACCCAGTTTTGCCTCGAGAGTCCACCATACCTACCTATGGATTGAATAAGATCCCTCAAGTAAGTTGTCATCGGTGCAAGCTATAAAAATTGCTCCCTAATTATGTATGATCTATTAGTGTGTGGAAAATAAGCTTTGTACGAACCTGTGATGAGGAAGACATAAAAGCGACGGACTGCTATATAAAGTTCTTTATCACAGGAGGCAATATAAAGTGGCGTTCCTTCACACTAAGAGGTCGCACATCCAAACCTCAAAAGCGCATGACAACCTCTACTTCCCTCTGCGAAGGGCCTATCTCGTACCTTTACTTTTTGCCCTTGAAAGAGTCATGGTGATCTACACCAATTCCTTATTTCGCCTTTTTCTTGGCTAACGTCATATGCTAGGGAAAGATCTATATTCATATGTCAACTTGGAAGTAAGTATTCAAGAATTATTATTATTGACATTACCCTTGAGGTAAGCAGTTGGGAGGCGAAACTATAAGCCCCTATCTTTCTCTGTGTCCGACTGAAACTTTGATCTCATGAGTACCACGTGAGTTGTAGCAATTGTAGCAGACGAAAGTATGATTGCGTATTGGATTTGCTTTACAGGCTCTTACTTGACTCTTTCCGTTGTTATGATAAATTGAAATTGCTTCAATGACTAAAGGCTGTTGGTTGTTAATTCTCAGTAAGGCTCTTGATCCATACTTTACTTTGTGAAGGAATTATCACTTTGGCATAAGAGATTATATGATGGTATTGTTGTTCTAACTATGATCATGATGCCTGCATGTCCATATCTTGTTTTGTCGACACCTCTCTCTCTATACATGCGGCCGTATTATTGATCTCGGCTTTCGCTTGAGGACAAGTGAGGTCTAAGCTTGGGGGAGTTGATACGTCCATTTTGCATCATGCTTTCATGTTGATACTTATCGCTTTATGGGCTGTTATTACACTTCACGGTAAAATACTTATGTCTTTTCTCTCTTATTTTGCAAGGTTTACATGAAGAGGGAGAATGCCGACAACTGGAATTCTGGTCTAAAAAAGGAGCAAGTTTGAGATACCTATTCTGCACAACTCCAAAAGCCGTGAAAATCAACGAGGATTTATTTTTGAATTTATAAAAAATACTGGGCCAAAGAAGTACCAGAGGGGAGCCAGCAGGAGGCCACAAGCCTGCTAGGCGCGGCCTACCCCCTGGCCGCGCCTAGGGGGCTTGTGGGCTCCCTGTTGGCCCTCTGGCCCCCTCTTTTTATATAAGGAGGGTTTCGTTCTAGAAAAAATCAAGAGGAGGCTTTTGGGAGGAATCGCCGCCGCCACGAGGCGGAACTTGAGCAGAACCAATCTAGAGCTCTGACCGGGTCGTCCTGCTGGGGAAACTTCCCTCTCGGAGGGGGAAATCCTCGCCATCGTCATCACCAACACTCCACTCATCGGAGGGGACTCATCACCATCAACATCTTGATCAGCACCATCTCATCTCCAGACCCTAGTTCATCTCTTGTAACCAATCTCCGTCTCGTGACTCCGATTGGTAACTGTAAGGTTGCTACTAGTGTTAATTACTCTTTGTAGTTGATTCTAGTTGGATTACTCGGTGGAAGATTATATGTTCAGATCCTTGATGCTATTCAATACCTCTCTGGTCATGAATATTATTATGCTTTGTGAGTAGTTACTTTTGTTCCTGAGGACATGGGATAAGTCATGCTATAAGTAGTCATGTGAATTTGGTATTCGTTCGATATTTTGATGTGTTGTATGTTGTCTCTCCTCTAGTGGTGTTATGTGAACGTCGACTACATAACACTTCACCATTATTTGGGCCTAGAGGAAGGCATTGGGAAGTAGTAAGTAGATCATGGGTTGCTAGAGTGACACAAGCTTAAACCCTAGTTTATGCGTTGCTTCGTAAGGGGTTGATTTGGGTCCACTAGTTTAATGCTATGGTTAGACTTTGTCTTAATTCTTCTTTCATAGTAGCGGATGCTTGTGAGAGGGGTTAATCATAAGTGGGATGCTTGTCCAAGTAAGGGCAGTACCCAAGCGCCGGTCCAGCCACATATCAAACTATTAAAGTAGCGAACGTGAATCATATGAACATGATGGAAACTAGCTTGACAGAAATCCCCGTGTGTCCTTGGGAGCGCTTTACCTCCTATAAGAGTTTGTCCAGGCTTGTCCCTTGCTACAAAAGGTATTGGGCCACTTTGTTGCACCGTTGTTACTTTTGCTACTTGCTACTTGCTACGAATCATCTTATCACACAACTATCTGTTACCGATAATTTCAGTGCTTGCAGAGAATACCTTGCTGAAAACCACTTGTCAGATCCTTCTGCTCCTCGTTGGATTCGACACTCTTACTTATCAAAAGGACTACGATAGATCCCCTACACTTGAAGGTCATCAGCCCTCGAGCCCTGCATCGAGCTGTCGACGGGGTCTTCCTCCTCGGATCCCTGGAGTTCGCCGCCGTCGTTCTCCCTCCTCAGTCCATCTCCGAGCTCGATCTCGACGCCCCTGCAACCCCAGTGAGCCTAGGAGTCTTTCCCTCTCGTTTTCCCCCTCGATTCCTTCCTCTATCACCCGATTCCACCGGAGCCTGACGAGATCCGTCGCGGGAGCTCGTCGCCGGTAGCTCTTCGGTGATCGGCTGGTCGTTCTGAAGCTACCAGCAGCTTCAGGGCAACGCGTAGATGCCATAGGAGCTAATCCGTGCCCATTTTAGCCACTCGTTTGATGACCTCGACCTGGCCCAAGCTCCGGCAACCGTCGAGCTCGTTGCCGGCGTCATCCCTGGCCATCTTAGCCCCTGCGCTATGCAAAAATGGAACCGTGATCGTCTTCTCGTTCGTTTGGTGCCCTCCGCCGCTCGTTTGGTTGCTGGAAGCAGAAACCCGATGCCCTCCGCCGTTCTGGTGGTCGTCGGAGCCTCGCCGCCGGTGGGTTTGACCCCATCGCCGGTGGGGTTCACTCCCCTGAGTCACTGGCAAGTGGGGCCAGCCCCCTGGCTAATTAAGTTTAGTCAAAATAAAAATAATGATTACATTAAAAGTTAAATAGACACTAACATGTGGGTCAAGCCGTGTTAAATACCTAATTAGTTTAAAACTTAACTAATTTCTGGCCAGAGTCAGTGACCAGTGGGTCCCACTAGTCAGGTTTGACTTTCAAATGGCCAGCTGAACTGCTCATGTCATGCTGATGCAATAAATCCAATTTTGATTTAATATAATTCCAGAATAAGTTCAAAACTTTGAAAATTCATAGAAATTTGAATATAACTCCAAATCTGACAAATAATATATGCAAATTGATCGGAAAAATTCAATGAACACAATGGTGATACTTTCATGCATGAAAAACAAAGTTATGAAACAGCATCAGGTCAAATAAATTAAATGATTATGATAAATATGTTAATTCAATTAATATTTGAATTTGAATTCAAATCAGCACCATCCTATAAGTTTGATAGCCACTTAAACCCATGCTGCAACTCAATTCATTCCATGATCATGCATCATATTGTTGCATATGATTGTTATTGATGGATTGTTATTATTTCGGTAGGCTGTGCCCCTCCGGATACGTCCGTATATCCGACTGACGGATATTACCCCTCTACTGAGCAACAAGGCAAGCACCCTTTTGATCATCCCATGTTCTTGCTCCTGCTCCCACTTATTGCATTAGGACAAAATATTTCAAATGCTTTACTTCGGTAGCTGAACCCATTCCTTTGCAAGACCTGTCATTGTCACAGTAAATAGACAAACCATGCAACCTAGCATACCTGGTAGATGCTTGAGATGTGATGTGTTATTCCTGCTATGCTTGCTATGCCTAGAGTTGTGTCACGTATGTTTCATCTGGGTGATGAACATGAATGGATGCATGTGTCCTATTGACAAGGAATAAGTGTGGAACCTGGTTTGGTAAAGGTACTGATGAAAGGTTGTGTAGGAGTACATGGCAGGTTGTTTCATTGGAACCGTCCTTAGGAACTAAGTTCCGTGTATGTAATCCAAGACGATGATGACGAGTAGCTGGTGTCCCAGCTACGACCTGGCCCCTTTCAGAAGGGATCTATAGATAGTCAAGCTTTATGCCTTATCCTTTCATCTGTTTGTACTGAGACAACTTTTATGCTTCCGTTGGTTTGTTTGACTTGGTTGTATGACTTTGAGTGTTGGGTCGTGTGACCCCTCCTTGTATGAACATATTATGCAAGACTCTTCCGAGTCTTCTAAATAAATGCCGTAATGTTGTATGGTTATGTTGTGATGCCATTGTCGTATCTATACATATCTAGTATGTCATGCGTACGTGTGATGCACTGTGATATGTATGGGATTCGACACCTAGTTGTATGCCTTAGTAGCTCTCTATACAGAGAAATGCCCCTTTGTGATTCCACCGAGCCTTGGTAGTTCGCTACTGCTCCGGACACATTGGTTGACGGCATGTATCCTTCTTAGCTGTTGTGTCTGTCCCTACGGGGAAATGTCACGCGGTTTAATGAGGTCATTGTAGCTTGCTATGAATCATCTACACTCGCTATTGACCGACGCCTGCTTTGTTGGGTTATGTATGCATGTCTCTGTACAGTCGAGCCACTTGAGTTTATGACTAGATATCTCGACCCGGGTTCTTTGACATTGGAATGCTAGCGACACTAATGCATACGTGAGTCAAAAGGCGCAAACGGTCCCGGCTAAGGTAAGGTGGCAGCCGTGGGGATAACCGTGCGTGAGACCACAAAGGGATGCAATGTGTTACAGGCTGGATTCCTATGGCTTAGGATCGGGGTCCCGACAGCGTTGGTATCAAAGCCTGACTAACTATAGGATTACCAAGCCAAACTGATCGAAGTTGAGTCTAGAATTGCTTTAGTTATATATAAGGGAATTGTTTGTGGAAGGGAACGTAAGATTCTTTCTTCTCTTCTCAAGTCATTCTATTCTGGCCATCCTCGTCTTTTCTGCGGGGATTAAGAACTAGGTTACTTATCTTTCTCTCAGGATCGTGTATTACTAATCGGTAGATTGTAGGAAAACGAGTCGAGAGTTACTCCCAGTTTCTTTTGTTCCAAGGAAAAGAAAATAAGTATTGATGACCATGGAATTGAACTTGATAGTTGAGTGGTTACGCTATCCTATCCTTTTTTTGTGGGTTGTGTCAAAATTGTTTTCGAGCATTTACAACCGTTATGCTGCCCAATTTTGTCTCCAGAGCTCTAATGCTTTTTGCATTACTCTCTATTTTCAGATGCATGGCCGTCCTTTTCGTCAGGTGGTCCGTCTAACCAGGTACATTGATGTGCCGGGTCACACGGCCATGCTGGTCAGGATGATGTCAGTAGCCAAATTACCGTCGGTACCCAGAGTATACAGTGGAAGAGCAGTACCGGGATTTCAATCAGAGTCAGTACGTGTGCACTGTTAAGGTATTCCCAGATTACCCTAGAGCCGAGTAGCCGATCCATTGGTCTTATGGATTGGGGGTTATTGTTGACATGGCGGTACAAGATGCTGCCTATTCAATGTTGACCATCATGAGAGCCAGACACGCACTTCTACAAAATTCAGAGTTCTGCTATGTTCCCGCCTCTCAGCGAGGACAAGAAGGATACATCAATGGAGTCTACTTTGATTCCTCTATGGAGGATCCGCTGCCGCAGTCCACCGCTGAGATGTTAGAGAATAGAGACAGAGATGCCCGTGCCCTTCGTATGGAGCTCTATGCTACACGTGCCCGTCTATGGACGGCTTTGACACAGCTGGCACCTGTAGTCCAGACAGGGTATGGAGATATGGAGATGTTGAACCCTGTTAGGACCCATCTTCCAGCTCATGTTGACTGGCGTGCTATAG
The DNA here is from genome assembly GCF_904849725.1 of Hordeum vulgare subsp. vulgare. Taxonomy (NCBI): domain Eukaryota; kingdom Viridiplantae; phylum Streptophyta; class Magnoliopsida; order Poales; family Poaceae; genus Hordeum; species Hordeum vulgare. The sequence goes on from NC_058519.1 coordinate 510,486,820, forward strand.
GAGGAGTCACCCCTCTTCGGGGACCTCTACTACCTCCAGTCAAGGGACCAAGGCCACATCTGTGTCCTTACGGTTCCTAGGGGTCTCAGGCTCGAGTATTTCCTGATCCGCAGGTTGAGCTCCCAGGCCATGGAGGCAACCTTTATGAGATGTTTTATGCGGATGCTTGAACCCGTGAGTGGAAGAATAGTATGCTAGTAGTTGTACTTCCACAGTCCTGTGTGTCTTGTGGAGTATGCTTATGTCGTAAGATGAATTCCGGAGGCATAGATAAATAATGTATAGGAAGCTTGGAAAGCCTCTGATGAGTAGTATCATCTTTTCAATAGTTTGCTCTTCGGTTTGAGGTTGTACTGAACTATGTAATGGTGTGTATGAACCATGGTGTATATATAGCTGTTGCTTGTTACCATGTTGTTCGGATGTTCATTTCCGCATTCCATGTGTTCAGTGCATTATTAATCCATAGCTAGTATTGATGTTGATATTAGTCTAAGCTGTGAGTTTGTTTGCCAGGACGGTGTTCACCAGGCTGAACCGTGCCCCTGCTCATGAGCAGGGAGAAGGTAGTCAGGCATCACAGGAGGAATTGCCTCACTCGCCTTCTATGGCGGAAGTTATGCTTGAGGCGGAAAGAAACAAAAGAGAGACCAACCGTCTGCTAGAGCGTATTGAGCAAAATATGGCTCGTCGGTCGTGAAATGATGTAGTGTCCCTTAATGACTTCATGAAGCTGAATGCCCTGAAGTTCCATCACTCCGTCGATCCTCTTGGCGCTGATGAGTGGTTGTGCAGTATATCGCACAAGATTCGCTCTGCCAATGTTTTTGAGACCGACAAGGTGACCTTTGCAGAGTAATTTCTGGAAGGACCCGCCAATCTATGGTGGGAGAATTTTGAAGCTATGCGTCCCGCGGGACCAGCAGCAACATGGACAAACTTCAATCCAGCCTTCCGTCTACACCACATTCTAGAGGGTCTGATGGACCGTAAGAGAGAGGAATTATGTGCCTTCACCCAAGGAAAGTTGACCGTGGATGCTTATAGCCGCGAGTTCGGTAATCTCGCTCGCTACACAATTGAAGAGGTGTCAACTGTTGCCAAGAAGCAAGCAAGATTCCGCAAGGGTCTGAGCCCTAAACTTCATCGTGACCTGCGCCTCCATGAATGTACAAGCTTTCAAGCTCTTGTCAACAAGGCGACCAGTGCCGAGACTGGTCATACCGACTACGAAGCCACGAAGAAGCACCCCCGCGACTCTGGCTCCTCATCTGGTTCCGCGTTTCCAAAATGCAGGTTGTGGGTCCCAAATAGCTCTCTGCCGCCAAGATATACCCCGAGGCCATCCTATGTGGCGCCTCAGGCGAATCAGACCAACCCTCTAGCAAAGACCTATAGTGGTCCAGCTAGCAATGCTGCACCACGTTCCAATCAGGTGATCTGTTACAAGGGTGGAGAACCAGGGCACTACTCACGAGAGTGTCCCCATAATATAGGTGCCAAGCAACGTGGAAAGTCCGTTGGGCATGGCAAGTCGGGCAAAGCTTACTATGTGAAGCCAACTCCTGCACGTGGTCGCGTGAATTATGTTTCAGCAGAAGAAGGTGCAGAGGATCCCGACGTCATATTGGGTACGCTCCTTGTCAATCATGACCCAGCGTCTGTTCTTTTTGACACTGGATCATCTCATTCCTTCATTTCCGAAAGTTATGCACAGTTACATAACATGTCCTTTTGTGATATGCCAATCCCATTAGTTGTCCAAACCCGTGGTAGTAAGTGGCAAACCTCTAGGATAACCTATGACAATGAAATCCTAGTAGACAGGCTAGTTTTTCTAGCATCCTTGATAGCCCTGAAATCATCGGATATCAATATCATCTTGGGTATGGACTGGATGTCAGCTCATTATGCCAAGATTGATACTCATTCTAGAAATGTTCGGCTTACCCATCCCTCGGGTGAGATAGTCAATGTCTCTACTTGAGTTGCCAAATGCCAACTCTATTCCCTCAATGCCAACCCTCTTCCAAAGCTTGGAGAGATTCCGGTAGTCCGTGACTTTCCGGATGTTTTTCCAGAAGAACTGCCAGGAATTCCACCTGACAAGGATGTGGAGTTTGTGATAGAGCTTGTCCCAGGAACTGTCCCAATAGCCAGAAGACCTTATAAAATGGCACCCTTGGAGCTAGCCGAACTTAAGAAACAACTAGATGAGGCTTTGAATAAAGGTTTCATTCGTCCTAGCTCTTCTCCTTGGGCTTGTCCCGTCCTCTTCGTCAAGAAGAAGGATGGAACGGACCGGATGGTTGTAGATTATCGACCAGTTAACCTGGTCATCATAAAGAACAAGTATCCGCTCCCCAGGATCAACGATCTGTATGATCAGCTCGCTGGATCCTCAGTCTTCTCTAAAATGGATTTGAGGTTGGGTTACCATCAAATCAAGATCAAGAACGGGGACATTCCAAAAACGGCTTTTGTCACTCGTTATGGCCAATACAAGTACACTGTCATGTCCTTCGGTTTAACCAATGCCCCAGCCACCTTCTCTCGCTTGATGAATTCAATCTTCATGGAGTATTTGGATAAATTCGTCGTGGTATACCTCGATGATATTCTCATCTACTCAAAGAATGAACAAGAACATGTTGAGCATCTAAGGCTGGTATTGATGAAACTTTGAGAGCATTGCCTTTATGCCAAGTTTTCAAAATGTGAATTTTGGTTACCAGAAGTGACCTATCTAGGCCATGTAGTCTCTGGTAAGGGTATTGTTGTCAATCCCGAGAGAGTTCAAGTTGTCCTTGATTGGACTCAACCTGAATCGGTTAAGCAAGTTAGGAGTTTTCTTGGTCTAGCCAGCAATTTTTGCCGCTTTGTCGAGAACTTCTCCAAGGTTGCAAGACCTCTAACTGAACTCCTCAAGAAAGATAAAAAGTTTGAGTGGACACCACAGTGTGAGCATAGTGTTCAGGAACTGAAAATACGCCTGACTTCCGCACCTGTGTTGCTACCACCAGATTTTTCTAAGGACTTTGTTATCTATTGCGACGCCTCGCGACAAGGATTAGGTTGCATTCTCATGCAGGTTCGTCATGTGATTGCATACGCATCTCGACAGTTGCGTCCACATGAGGATAATTATCCCACACATGATCTTGAGCTTGCAGCTGTAGTCCATGCACTTAAAACCTGGCGACATTACCTTCTTGGTAATCGTTGCGAAATATTCACTGATCACCAAAGTCTGAAATATATCTTCACCCAGCCGGATTTTATCTCACGCAAAGACGATGGGTTGAGTTGATCACAGATTACGACTTAGGGATAACTTACACCCCGGGGAAGGCCAATGTTATGGCTGATGCACTAAGTCGTAAGTCTTATTGTAACAATCTGATGCTACAACGAGGTCAACCACATCTCTATGAGGAATTTCGGAAGTTAAATCTTCACATTGTTCCTCAAGGATTCCTTTCCAACCTGGTGGTGAAACCTACTCTTAGGGATCAAACCATAGCTGGCCAAAAGCGTGATAAGGGTATATCATGGATCAAGGAGAATATTATTATCGAAAACGCTAAGGAATTCTCCATGAATGATCAAGATGTTGTGTTCTTCCAGAATCGTCTAGTGGTTCCTAAGAATCCACATCTGAGGCAGTTGATCCTTAAGGAGGCTCATGATTCTCCTCTCACTATTCATCGTGATAGTACTAAGATGTATCAGGACCTACGCCAGAGGTTTTGGTGGACTAGGATGAAGAGAGAAATTGATGAGTTCGTTGCTAACTGCGGCGTTTGTCGTCGAGTTAAGGCGGAACATCAAAGGCCTGCTGGCACCCTTCAACCTTTAGCTATTCCTGAATGGAACTGGGACAAAGTCAGTATGGATTTCATCACTGGATTTCCCAAGACCAAGAAAGGAAATAATGCTATCTTTGTGGTCATTGACCGTCTTTCCAAAGTAGCTCATTTTCTTCGAGTTCGTGAGAGTATAACAGCTAGCCATCTAGAAGAGTTATATATCTCTCGAATAGTGTCTCTTCATGGTGTTCCTCTGGAGATTAACTCAGATCGTGGGAGTATTTTTACTTCTCGCTTCTGGGAAATTTTTCAGAATGCCATGGGGAATCACCTGTCTTTTAGCACTGCTTTCCATCCTCAATCAAGTGGTCAAGTAGAAAGAGTCAATCAAATCCTAGAAGATATGCTCCGAGCTTGTGTTATATTGTTCGGTATGAATTGGGAGAAGTGCCTTCCATTCACCGAATTTGCTTATAACAATAGTTATCAATCAAGCTTGGGCAAAGCCCCTTTTGAAGTTCTCTATGGACGAAGATGTCGGACACCTCTTAATTGGTCAGAAACCGGAGAGAGGCAACTCTTTGGTCCGGATATGATCCAGGAAGCACAAGAGCAAGTTCGCATTATTCGTGAAAAGTTGAAAACAGCCCAATCTCGTCAAAAGAGCCAATATGATCGTCATCATAAGGTTGTGACCTTTGAAGTTGACGAGAAGGCTTACCTTCGGGTTACACCTCTGAAGGGTACCCATCGTCTCGGTATCAAGGGCAAGTTGGCTCCTCGTTACGTCGGTCCTTTTCGCATCCTTGCCAAACAAGGAGAAGTTACCTACCAGTTGGAACTTCCTCCGTATCTTTCCAAGGTTCATGATGTTTTCCACGTCTCGCAACTCAGGCGTTGCTTTTCGGATCCTATCCGTGAAGAGGACCACGAAACGCTTGATCTCCAAGATAACCTTTCATACCAAGAATACCCTATTCGTATTCTTGATCAAGCTGAGCGTACCACTCGACGTCGAAACCTCAAGTTTCTTAAATTTCAATGGTCAAATCATTCTGGAAAAAGAGGCAACATGGGAAATATAGGATCGTCTTCGACTTGAGAACCCCGCGCTATTACCGACGACTTCCAAATCTTGGGATGAGATTCTTTTGAGTGGGGGTGAGTTGTCACATCCCTGAATCCCGAATAGAGTTTAGCAAGATTGTGCTCATGTATTTTTCATTGCATCCAGGAAAATGAAATGAAGTCAAAAGCAAAGAAATGAAAACAAGAGCAAACCCTAGCAACTCTATATTCAAAACAATTCAAACTGGTGACAAATCAATGAATCCAAAATGGCCTTCTTAAAAGTTCATCTTTTCTGATAATTATTAGAAACAAAATATAAGGGGTGAAATATATTTTCAAAATGCTTTTAGCATTAATTTTTAATTATAAAAGTCACTCAAATCAATTATATATTTTATTTCAAATATTTCAGATTTTCAAAAAATGTTGAAAAACTTTATATGTGTTTGGAAATATTCCAAATAACACCCCAATATTACTTCCACTATTTTAGAATAGTTTTGGAGCCGAAAATAAAATAAAACTAAGTCAGAAAAGATAAAACAGAAACTGGAAAAGAAAGAAAAATGGAAAAGATTATACCTTGCTCACCTGGCCCGGCCCAGCTCCTGCCCTATCGTCTACCTTCTGCCAGTCGGCAGCAGGAGGTGGCCGCCGCTCCCTCCGGCGCGGCCACACACCTGCGTGCTTGCCTGGCCGCCTCGTCGCGCTGGCGTGAAGGAGATAAGCTCCGCAGCCTTTCCCCGTTCTCATCCCCTCGCCATTCGCCCCCCTGCTCTCTCCCCTCTCGGCCGTCAATGGAGCGAGCTCGAGCTCGAGCTCCCTGTCGCTCCAGTCCCTCTCCGACTTGCCTGAGCCGCGCAGAAGAACCGCCTTGACCCCCGTGAAGCTTCCCAGCGAGCCACGCAAGCCCTCGAGTCGTGCATCGAGCTGTCGACGTCGTCTTCCTCCTCGGATCCCCAGAGTTCGCCGTCGTCGTTCTCCCTCCTCAGTCTATCTCCGAGCTCGATCTCGACGCCCCTGCAACCCCAGTGAGCCTAAGAGTCTTTCCCCCTCGTTTTCCCCCTCGATTCCTTCCTCTATCACCCGATTCCACCGGAGCCCGATGAGATCCGCCACGGGATCTCGTCACCGGTAGCTCTCCGGTGATCGGCTGGTCGTTCTGAACCTACCAGCATCTTCACGGCAACGCGTAGATGCCATAGGAGCTAAGCCCTGCCCATTTTAGCCACTGGTTCGATGACCTCGACCTGGCCCGAGCTCCGGCAGCCGCCGAGCTCGTCGCCGGCGTCATCTCCGGCCATCTTAGCCCCTCCGCTATGCAAAAATGGAACCGCGATCGTCTGCTCGTTCATTTGGTGCCCTCCGCCGCTCGTTTGTTCGCCGGAAGTTCAAACCCGATGCCCTTCGATGTTCTTGTGGTCGCCGGAGCCTCGCCGCCGGTGGGTTTGACCCCATCGCCGGTGGGGTTGACTCCCCTGAGTCACTGGCAAGTGGGGCCAGCCCCCTGGCTAATTAAGTTTAGTCAAAATAAAAATAATGATTATATTAAAAGTTAAACAGACATTAACATGTGGCTCCAACCCTGTTAAATACCTAATTAGTTTAAAACTTAACTAATTTCTGGCCAGAGTCACTGACGAGTGGGTCCCACTCATCAGGTTTGACTTTCAAACGGCCAGTTGACGTGCTGATGTCATGTTGATGCAATAAATCCAATTCTGATTTAATATAATTCCAGAATAAGTTCAAAACTTTGAAAATTTATAGAAATTTGAATATAACTCCAAATCTGACAAATGATATATGCAAATTGATCAGAAAAATTCAACGAACTCAATGGTGCTACTTTCATGCATGAAAAACAAAGTTATGAAACAGAATCTGGTCAAATCAATTAAATGATTATGATAAATATGTTAATTCAATTAATATTTGAATTTGAATTCAAATCAGCACCATCCTATAAGTTTGATAGTTGATACGTCTCCAACGTATCTACTTTTCCAAACTCTTTTGCCCTTGTTTTGGACTATAATTTGCATGATTTGAATGGAACAAACGTGGACTGACGCTGTTTTCAGCAGAATTGCCTTGGTGTTATTTTTGTGCAGAAATCAAAGTTCTCCAAACGTCGTGAAAATTTACGGGGAGCAGTTTTGGAAAATATCAAAAATACCTGCGCCAGGATCCACCTAAGGGGGTGGGCTAGTGGGCCACAAGCCCCTGCTCCGCCACCACTCCCCTGGTGGCGGTGGGCAGGCTTGTGGGGCCCACAGGCACCTGCCGCCCCCAATTCCAGCTCTATAAGTTGTCTTTCGTCCTAGAAAAAATAAAAAGAGAAGTTTTCGTCACGTTTTCGATAGGGCGGCGCCGCCACCACCTGTTCTTCATATGGAGGGCAGATCTGGAGTCCTTCTTGGGCTCCGGAGAGGGGAAATCGTCGCCATCGTCATCATCAACCTTCTTCCCTCTCCAATTCCATGAAGCTCTTCGTCGTTCGTGAGTAATCTATTCGTAGGCTCGCTGGACGGTGATGAGTAGGATGAGATCTATCATGTAATCGAGTTAGTTTTGACCTTAATATCCCGTAGTTTCCTTTTGGACCTCGCTGCCACGGGAGGGATGGACAATAGATGTCATGCAAGTTCTTTTCCCTAAGCACGTATGACGACACACGGAATGCATGCCTACATCACATTGACGAACGGGAGCTAGCCACATATCTCTCCGTGTTATAGCTGTTGCATGATGAATATCATCCAAACAAATCACCGACCCAATGTCTACGAGTTTGTCCTACTATTGCTACTGCCGTTACTTGTCTTGCTCTGCTACTACTAATGTTGCTACTGCCGTTACTTGTCTTGCTCTGCTGCTGCTACTGTTGTTACTTGTCTTGCTCTGCTGCTGCTACTATTGTTGCTATTGCTGTTACTTGCTTTGCTCTGCTGCTACTGTTGGTACTACTGTCGCTTGCTACTGTTGCTACTTGCTACTGCTATCACTACTGTTGTTCCTTGCCACTGCTATTGCTTGTTACACTGCCGATACCCGCTACTTCGCTGTTACTACTTCGTTGTTACTATTGTGCTTGCAGATACTAATCTTTCAGGTGTGGTTGAATCTGACAAATTCAGCTGCTAATACTTGAGAGTATACTCTCACCTCATGACTGGCGTACCTACAAATTGGGTCGAATACTCTACCCTCGAAAACTACTGCGAACCCACGCGCTGGTGGGCCATCAACATCATTCTTCCAGTTTCATTGCCGGGGAGTGCTATCAGCATTCTTCCAGTGCCGTTGCAGGAGAAGGTTAGTTGTTATAAGCATTCGTCTAGCTAACACTAGAGATTGCAGGATCAGCACTTTTCTGGAGCCATTGCCTGAGAAGCACAACTGACGTCAGCATTTTTCTGGCGCCGTTGCCGGGGAGGTATTTCTATATTCTCTGAGTTACTTGGGATTTATATCTGCTGATCACTATGAAGAATCTGAAGGATCCAAATACCAAAGTCTTGCCCTCAACTACGAGGGGAGGTAAGGAATTGCCATCTAGCTCTACACTTGATTCACCTTCAGTTATGAGTAAGTTTGCGACATCACCTCCTGCTAGAAATCTTGATATGTCGCATGTGCTTCATGATGCTTGTGATACTACTGCTGGAGATGCTATGCTTGATACTATGCCTGATGATGCGATGCTTGATACTATGCTTGATACTGCTAGAGATGCTAAGCTTGATACTGCTAGAGATGCTATGCTTGATACTGCTTTGCCTGATGATGCTAGAGATGCTATTTTGTCTGATGATGCTATGCTTGATACTACTAGAGATGCTCCTTTGCCTATTCCACTAGGAGTATTCCTTGATGCTCATATTGCTAGAGTTACTGCCAATGCTCGTGATGCTTCTGATACTGTCGATGCTATTGAGATAGAACCTGCTTTTGCTCCTGCTAGATCTAGCTCTCCTAGATATGAATTGCCTGATATACCTGAGGGTTACGTTATGGAGGGAGAGATAGCTGGGGATTTTCTTGCGTGTAAGGATGCCTATGACGCTGAGAAATTAGTTCTCAAGTGGAAGTTAGGATGAAAAATGATCCAAAGTTTGCCACTTCGCCTATCTTTGTCACCGATAAGGATTATGAATTCTCTGTCGACCCTGAGATAATCTCTCTAGTCGAATCTGATCCTTTTCACGGTTATGAGTCTGAGACGGTAATAGCCCATCTTGCCAAACTATCCGAAATAGCCAACCTTTTCACTAATGAGGAGAAGATCCGCCACTACTATATCCTTAAGCTATTTCATTTCTCTCTAAAGGATGATGCTAAAGCCTGGTTCACCTGTCTTGCTCCTGGATGTGTGCGTAGTCCCCAAGAGATGGTCTATTACTTCTGTGAGAAATATTTCCCTGCCCATAAGAAGCAAGCTGCCTTCAAGGAAATATACAACTTTGCTCAACTCCAAGAAGAGAGTCTTCCACAAGCTTGGGGGAGGCTCGTCCAGCTACATAATGCTCTGCCTGATCACCCTCTCAAGAAGAACGAGATACTTGATATCCTCTATAACGGACTTACCGATGCCTCTAGAGACTACCTATATAGTTGTGTCGGTTGTGTTTTTAGGGAAAGAACTGTAGAACAAGCTGAGACCCTACTGAATAACCTCTTGATCAATGATAATGCTTGGACTATTCCCGAACCACCTCCTAAGCCAACTCCTAAGAAAAGGGGTATTATATTCCTCAGTCCCGAAGATATGCAAGAAGCCAAGAAATCTATGCAAGAGAAAGGCATTCGAGCTGAAGATGTCAAAAATCTACCACCTATCGAAGAGATCCATGGTCTCGATAACCCGGTACAGGTAGTAGAAGTGAATTCTCTGCTTAGGTTTGATGAGAGTAATATTCCTTTTGATAAACCTGCTAGCCTATGCTTTGATGAATTTGACAACTTTGTTACCAAACAACAGAGTTTCAATGATTATGTTAGCAGACATTTGGAACAAAGTGCTCGTATGCTTAGCCTTTTAAGTGCTTGTGTAGACAGAAATGTCAATGCTCTGAAGTTTCTGAGTAAACATGCCTCTATGATTACTACTCAGGTAGAACAAGTACTTAAATCTCAGAATGACCTGCTCAATGAATTAAATGACAACCCTGTCAGATTCATTACTAGAGGAGGCAAAATGACTCAGGATCCTTTGTATCGTGAAGGTCATCCTAAGAGAATTGATCAAGATTCTCAAGGAATCAATGTTGACACACCTAGTCATCCTAAGGAGAAGAAGAAGGATGATAGAAACATGCACGCCAGTTCACCAAATACTATCACACCTGAAGAACCTAATGATATTTCTGCGTCTGATGCAGAAACACAATCAGGTGATGAACATGAACCTCGTGACAATGTGGACAGTGATGTTCATAATAATGCTCAACCTAGCCATGATGAGGATGTGGAGATTGAACCTACGGTTAATCTTCATAATCCACAACCTAAGAGATACGACAAGAATGACTTCACTGCTAGGAAGCATGGTAAAGAAAGAGAGACATGGGTTCAGAGACCTATGCCCTTTCATCCTAAGCCATCCAAGAAAAAGGATGATGAGGATTTTGAGCGCTTCGTTGAGATGATAAGACCCGTCTTTCTGCAGATGTGGTTAACTGATATGCTCAAGATGTCTCTGTATGCCAAGTACATGAAAGATATCGTGACTAATAAACGGAAGATACCAGATCTTGAGATCTCCACCATGCTTGCCAACTACACTTTTAAAGGTGGAACTCCTAAGAAACTTGGTGATCCTGGAGTGCCCACTATACCTTGCTCCATTAAAGGAAACTACGTAAGAACTGCCTTATGTGACCTTGGAGCCGGTGTTAGTGTTATGCCGCTCTCTCTTTATCGTAGACTTGAGTTGGATAAGTTGACACCCACTGAAATTTCTCTGCAAATGGCCGACAAATCAACTGCTTTCCCTATCGGCGTTTGCGAGGATGTGCCTGTTGTGGTTGCTAATACCACTATCTTAACAGACTTTGTTATCTTGGATATTCCCGAGGACGATGCCATGGCTATCATCCTCGGAAGACCCTTTTTAAACACCACAGGGGCTGTTATAGATTGCAACAAAGGCAATGTCACTTTACATGTTAACGGTAATGAGCACACAGTGCACTTTCCGAAGAAACGATATCCAGTACATTGCATCAATTCTATCGAAAAGACTTCATTGATCTTACCGGGAGCTTTGAATGCCCTATTCCTCGTGTCAAGATGAAGTATGATTTTCTTGTTGGGGAGATACATATCCCCATTGAGGTGACTTAGTGGCTATTCGAAAATTCTCCGTTCTCTCTTGCGATTCGAGAAAGGTTTGTCATAAGGACTTGATCAACCCCATTGACGGATTTCTTTTGATGACCATGAAACGGATGAATCAGAGAGTCACATACCTTTGTTTTGACTCTTCATTTTCTGTTGCTTAGAAAAAAAATGATGGAATTAGTTTAGCTTTTCCTGTTTTCTGTTTTAGCATCCCGGAGAAAAATACCTCGAAAATAAAAGTTCTCCGATGGTCCTGAAAATTTAGTATGATTTTTTCTAGAATTTTTGAAAATTTCTGGGCCTGAGAGCTGGTCAGGGTGCCTGACCAGTGGGCCACAAGCCCCCCCCCCACCGCCACCTACCCCCCTGGTGGTGGGGTGCAATCTTGTGGGGCCCACAGGCACCCCCTCCACTCATTCCAGCTCTCAGCCTCTTCTTCCACCTCCAGAAAAAAATGTTTCGCAGCTCAAACCCGTGTTCTTGCTCGTTTGGCTGTGATTTTCGATCTCCTTGCTCAAAGCACCATTCTCCGAACTGTTTTGGGGAAATTATTCCTTGGTAAGTGACTCCTCCATTGGTCCAATTAGTTTTTGCTCTAGTGCTTTATCCTTCGCGAATTCTTGCTACCTTGGTGACCCTATTCTTGAGCTAGAAATGTTGATTTTAGCTGGTCCCAAGTAGTTTTAGCACGTGATACGGTCTCTAGGCACTAGTAAGAGTAGTTGCTACAAGGTATGGTTGGTCCTCATTCACTTTTCTGTTGAACTTCCAAAATTTCAGCAAAAGGAAATTATGTTGAGGAGGAAGTTTCATGGTGGTTCCTCAAGTAAGAAGGGTCCTCGTCTCTCCTTTCGGGAGCCCGAACCTTTTCAACTAAGGGACGCGTCGGTGCAACATGTGAATGGCCTTCCGATGAGTTCATGATCGAAGCAGGCTTCAAGGATGAGTTTGATGCACTTGTCCGCAATGCCGGGTTAGATGAATTCCTCTCAGATAAGTGTGAACAGTATGCTATGCTCAGTGCCTCTTTCGTGCGTAGATTTAAATTTTTAGCTGGCCATGAGTCATCCATACTGTTTGATCTGTACGATAAATCCTATACCGTGGGTCTGGAGGATTTCAATAGGATTTGCAAGATACCCGATGGAGGTAGTGTTATTGATCCTCCTAAGTCTTCTGTCATAGACTTCGTCTCCAGTATAACTATTGGAGAAACCAGAGATATCACGCAAGCCACCATAGGAAGCATCCATTTCCCTGCCTTGCACTACCTTGCCCTCTTTATAGGTAGGTGCATTAATGGCAAGGGTGCACATTGTCACATATGCGCTTCCGATCTTAGTATCCTTAAGAGCACACTCACAAGTGACATGAGCTTTAATATGGGAGCTATTATAGCAAGGAGGCTGAATAAAAAATGCTAGTGAGGGGGATTTCTTTGGCGGAGTTTATGCTACACGCTTAGCAAATTTTCTGGGAGTATCCATCCGTCCAGAAGACCCTCCTCTCCGTACAGCCTACCTTGATCGTGTCGTTCTAACACGCTACCAGTTCCTTGAGAGAGATTATGGATCTCTTCTATACCGCTTGATATTTAACCGGCAGCGTGTTTTCCATATTACCCTTCCTGCTCCTGCTTTCTTTGACTTTCAGGTTAAACGAAGATACTACATAACCATAGGAGAAGCGGAGGAGTATGAGAGGGAGGCGACGGCTGCTCGACTTTGCGAGACAGCTATTCAGGCAGTGGCTGCAGCACTCCCGTATAACACTCATTATGACTTTGGGTTTCGCCAGGATCATCCATGGGAGTAGACCAAGCTAGGCCAAAAGCCTAAGCTTGGGGGAGTACGTGTTCTCACCGACTTTACATTCAGGCTGATGCTTTCATTTTGTTAGCCGGTGTTTACACTTTGCCACTGTATTATCCATGCTAGTTTATTTTCGTTTTCTTGTTTTCTTGTTTTGTGTCCTTTTGAGAAAACCCAAAAAGATTTTTCTTTCTTCTTTTGCTTGTTGGGAACTTTCCCGTGTAAATAGTTTTCTTTTTCTTTGTGTCAAGGTAGGAGATATTGGTTACAATGCTTAGTGGTTCTTACATGCTTACCTGTTTAGCTTTCAAAGAGCCATATTATTTTGTCTTCTCCTTTGTGTTTGCCTGCAGATTCAGCTTAGTCCAATGCGCTTATTATCGTTTTCATCGTTCGATCGTGCAAATGAAAGGCAACAATGATGATATATGATGAAGTGACTGGGACTGAAAAGCTGGTATCGACTCTATCTATTTTGTTTTTGTAAATATGACCAGCTTGCCGACCCAGATTTAGCTTTGTTGTGAGAGAACCATATTTGCAATGACAACTTAGAGATCATAGTTTCTGATGCCATCCTTATTTAGCTGAGAGCTTATAATGGTTTGTCTTGATTGCCAACACAGATTTTGAGATGACTATGATGTAGTATGATAGGATGGTATTCTCCTTTGAATATTTCAAGTGGCTTGACTTGGCGCATGTTCATGCATGTAGTTGAAACCAAATCAACATCGCCTCTATGATGTTCGTGTTCATGGTGATTTATATCCTATTCATGCTTGCATTCAATGTTAGTCAAACTCATTGCATCTTGATGACTATTGTCGCTCTCTAGTTGGTCGTTTCCCAGTCTTTTGCTAGCCTTCACTTGTACTAAGCGGGAATACTGCTTGTGCATCCACTTCCATAAACCCAAAGTTGTGCCTTATGAGTCCACCATACCTACCTATTTGCGGTATCTACCTGCCATTCCAAGTAAATTTGCATGTGTCATTCTCTAAACCTTCAAGAAATAAATCTGTTTTGCATGCCCGAACCGCTCATGTGGTGACAGAGGGCTATTGGTATCTTCCATGCTAGGAGTGTTATCCTCGACATGTGTTTATTCACATTCCTTCACGAGAAAGGGGCCGGTATTTGGGATGCCCAGTTCCACGCTTAAATCGAAAACATAACTATAAAACAAGACTCCCCCGGGATTGATGTTAGTATGGATGGTACCCGAGGATTCGGATAGCCGTGGAGTGTGATTGATTGGTGGTGGGGGAGTTAAAACTTTACTTTTCTGTTTGGGAACCGCCTATAGCATGAGTAGCATGGAAGATATTGATAACTCTTGGTCATTGCGTTGACAATGAAAGCATGCCACCCAAAATTATTATCTCTGTTTTCAAAGCTTGAGCTGTGGCACCTCTGCAAATCAATGCTTCCTTTTGCGAAGGGCATGTCTATTTATTTTCCTGTCGAGTCATCCTCCTCTTTTATAAGCACCAATTAGAGAGCACCTCTGTCATTTTTATGCTTTGCTTTTGATTGATATTGAGTATGTGTAGCGACCCGACTCAACGAGTCAAGCCTCTGGTGTTTCTGTACCATCCCAAGATCATGCTGGTACACACACAGTACATAATGTATATATTCAAGAGTGCAATCACACAGCTTTATTAATCGAGATCTCATAAAGAGTACTTTATTACAATAAAGGAGTACAATAAAGTGGCTGAAGGCCAACTCATGAGATTATCTAACGAAGACTAAGCGGAAGCATCAGGTAGACGAGTCCATCCGACTCCAAGGGCATGTCGCTGAGCGTAGAACCGTAGCCTCACTCCTGGTCGGAAAAGTACTCTGCAACATGATACGTTGCAGCCGTGTAGGTCAGCATATTGAATATGCTGGCAAATCATCAAGAGAGGGAGTAAAATAATAATCATCTATCTCTACATGCATATTGGGCCGGTGTAGCTAAGTTTTGCATAAAGCCAGTTTTATCCTACAACAAGAGGGGTCGAAAGCAAAATATTACTACATAGTTTGTTGTTAACGAGATGGTTCCGCCAACCAGTTCTCGTACCCGAATAGTTGTTAACACCCACATCATTATTAAGTTGTGTCGAGAGTTCAGGGGAAATTCAATGCCTTCGGCTCAAGTTGTCCATGACCGTGGACACGGCTAATCGATTAGGTTGAGTACTCTGCAGAGTTTTGCACACGTTCCCCACAAGATTTGATCGCCTCTGGGTATGTCCTCGCACTTCCGGGTGTTTGAAGACCGGATGATCAAAACATGGTCTTTCAACGGGTCCCTCTGAATCCCTATCGGTGCCCATCCATTCCTACCGTTCGTCTACATCTGCTAGCACCGCCTATCCAGAGTCGCCGCGTTGTCCAACCAAGCCAGAGCCCATAATGACTTGTGGCTGTGCAGGTAAGCCTTGAGTCTTGAAGTCTCCGTCCGTCCCTTTGAGCCCGGGTGAAGCTTTCCGCAGGATGACATGGCCTCTCCAGCATCCCGGGCATCCACTGGGTTTTCCAGGGAGCCGGTCAACCGTCCTTCACCCAGTGTTGCATTGCGTCCGAGGTCTTGAAAATCTTGTCTTAGTCCGGTCTTGATTATTATATCAACCTCGCATGCACTCGTGGCATACACTCAACCGATAACCCGTCTACTTAAGCATAGCAAATATAACATTGTCGTCCCGGGGCCAAGTGTCGGGGTTGTTGTGTTCCTACCACATGATACTACAACTAGAATTAAAGTTTCCAAGTACCTAGGCAGCATGCAAATTGGGCAAAGAAGGTGATCTACTATGCGTTGAAAACATAGGTAAAATAACATGATCAAAGATGACTTGCCTTGATGATAGTTGTCCTGCTCGAGCGTCTCTAAGTAACACCCTTCGCACTCCGGATGATCTACCGATACAAACACAAAGCACACCATAAGCAATTCAATCATGCCACAAGTAAAAATAACATCACATGCAAATGATTTGCAAAAGACTACGCAAAAGAATTTATCGCGCGCCGGTATGGCAGAAACTAGTTTCTGTTGAAAACACCAGCAAAAATTACTTTACAAATTCTGAAAATTCTACCACAGTAAGATTTTATCACTAGAAAACAGTAGCAAAAAGAATCAACTCAATATCATTTTTCAAACTCCTGGAATAGGCAAAACAGTGTTTAAACTAAATCTGCTCTAACTTATATTTAAAAATTTCAAACACAGACAAATTATATATTTTTAAAAACTACAGGAAATTTGTGAGCTACTGGAAAAAGAATCAATGTCATTGGACGTAGGGACAAAAATTTGTGATCAAAACAAGATTGAAAGTTTCTGTTTTTGAAATCTGGGCAGAAAGTTACAAAACTGCTAGTGCTAAAAAGAGGCACACGTGGCAAGATTCTACTGGCTGTAGTGGCTGTTTGTTTCGTGACTTCGAGAAAATGGCCTAAGGCTAACAAGGTCACCGGTTAATGCATAAGTGGCTAAAAGAACCTAATGGTTTTCTGGAATAAACCGAAGGGGTACTAGTGTTCTAATCCTAGCCATTGCATGGGATTGCATGGGATCTAATGGCTAGGAGGGGTTGCATGCAATTAGAGAGAGGGAGGGAGGGAGCTACCTGCTGCTGGAGGTGTTGCACCGGCGAGGGGACGTTGGCCGGCGGGGAAGGAGGGAGTAGCTCCGGGCGGTGGAGACGTCGGGCGGCGGGGAAGTGGTTCCTCCTCCGCGGGGAAGAGGCGGCGGTGGAGAGAGAGCTCGGGGAGGGCTCCTCCTCCTGGCGAGGCCGAGGTGCAGCAGCTTTCGGGCTGCTGCCGCTGCTCGCGGCGGCGGCTAGGGCGGCGGTGGGGTGAGGTGGCGGTGGCGGGGTGAAGTGGCGGCGGCTAGGGTTGGGGAGGGGTGGCGGTGGAGAGGGGTTTATATAGGCCTAGGGGAGGTGGCAGCTATGGAAGTGGAGGGAAAATAAAAGAAAGAAATCACGGTTCCTGTAGGGAAGGAAAGAGAGGGAGGAGAAAGAAGGAAGGAGAAGAGTGCACGGGGTGGAAGGAAATCAAGGGAGAAGAGAGGAAGCTGGGAGGAAGCTGCGATCTTGAAGAAAAAAGGAAAGAGAGGGAGGCGCTGGGAGAGAGAGAGGAGAGAAAAGAGGGGAGACGTGGGGAGAGAGGAGAGAGAGAATTAAGGAAGGAGAAGGAGAGAAATATGTGGGGTGGTTGGGGCTGTGCATGCATGGTTGGATGCATGCAGGCTACGATGCATGCATGGGGTGGCGGCTGGGCTGAGCCACTTTGGCTCGGCCTAGCAGTTTTTTTTTTGAAAAACAAACAAACAGCAGTAACAAAAGGAAAAAAAAGAAAACAGAAAAAATATATTTTCCTAGCTAACAAAATACTAGAAAAAAAGTAGGTACTAATATACATATATGCACTAGAATACTTAGGAGAAAAACAAAGCCGAAATATGTACACTAATATATATATAATATATATAGGAACCCTAGTTCCACCTAATGCAACTTTTAAAAATAGTTTTATGCAATAGGTCACACAACGCGAAAAAAAAACTCAACTAAAAATAATTTGGAGTTTAGAAAATTTGCAAAACCCACTTGGTGACTTTAAAATAAAATTCGAAACGTTGTGCACTTTAATTCGACGAGGGGGGGGGGAGGGGAGAAGTCATATTATCTCCACTCCAATAAAATGCTCGCAGTCACATAACGATAAAATTTTCAGAAGAACACAATGATGCATAAAATATGAGATGCATATGAATGATCTATTAACATCCGAATTTAAGAAAATTGGGATGTTACAAACCTACCCACCTTAAGATGAATCTCGCCCTCGAGATTCGGGTTGGCTAGAAAATACGTGCGGGTGGTCTCGACGAAGATCCTCTTCTCGTTCCCAGGTGGCTTCTTCCTCGGTGTGGTGGCTCCACAACACCTTGCAGAACTTGATGATCTTGCTGCGGGTAACTCTGTTGGCGGTCTCGAGAATCCGGACGGGTTTCTCCTCATACGTCAGATCACTGTCAAGCTGTATGGCCTCTAGGGGCACTGTATCTCTCAACGGAACAGCGGCCATCTCAGCATGGCATTTCTTCAACTGGGAAACATGGAAGACATCATGAACTCCGGACAATCCTTCCGACAGTTCCAGTTTGTATGCAACTTCGCCTCTACGCTCCAGAATTTTGTAGGGGCCAATGAAACGAGGTGCTAATTTTCCTTTCACACCGAATCTCTTGATTCCTCGAAGTGGAGACACCTGAAGATATGCTCGATCTCCCACTTCATACGTTACTTCCTTGCGTTTGCTGTCGGCATAACTCTTCTGCCTAGATTGAGCTATCTTGAGTCGGTCACGAATAAGCTTGACCTTCTCTTCAGAATCTCGGATAAGGTCGGGACCAAAAAGTTGTCGGTCTCCAACTCCATCCCACATCAATGGTGTTCTGCACCTCCTTCCGTATAGAGCTTCGAAAGAGGCCATCTTCAGACTGGTCTGGTAGCTGTTGTTGTACGAGAACTCGGCATACGGTAAATTGTCATCCCAACTAGACCCATAGTCTAGTGCGCAAGCTCTCAACATGTCCTCCAGAATCTGATTAACTCTCTCGGTCTGTCCATCTGTCTGCGGGTGAAATGCTGTGCTGAACTCCAATCTTGTTCCCAAGGTTTCGTGCAGTTGGTGCCAAAATTTTGATGTGAACTGAGTCCCTCTATCAGACACAATGCTCTTAGGTACTCTGTGCAGACATACGATCCTCGTCATATAAATCTTGGCCAGCTTGGCACTCGTGTAGGTAGTCTTCACCGGAATGAAGTGAGCTACCTTGGTCAAACGATCGACCACAACCCAAATAGAATCATAGCCAGAACGGGTCCGAGGTAATCCTGTGATCAAGTCCATACCAAGCTTTTCCCATTTCCATTCGGGTATCGGCAGAGGCTGGAGCAAACCTGCTGGCTTCTGATGCTCGGCTTTTACTCGTTGACAAACATCGCATATAGCTACGAACTCGGCAATGTCTTTCTTCAATCCTGTCCACCAGAAACTTTCTTTCAGATCCAGATACATCTTGGTGTTACCGGGGTGTATCGAGTACGGGGAATCATGAGCTTCCTGAAGTATCAACTTCCTGAGTTCGGGATCATTGGGCACATAGATGCGATCCTCAAACCATAAAGTTCCGTGTTCATCCTCACGAAAACCTTTAGCTTTCCCGTCTTCCATTTTATGCTTAATCTCGGCTATCTCCTTGTCAGCTTTCTGTGCTTCATGGATCTTTTCCGTCAAAGTAGACTGAATTTCCAGTGTGGCAACAAATCCTCTTGGAACTATCTCCAATTTGAGCTCTCGGAGATCATCGACTAATTCCTGGGGTAATCCTCCCGCTGTGAGCGTGTTCACATAACTCTTGCGGCTCAACGCATCGGCTACAACATTTGCCTTGCCTGGGTGATAATGCAATCTCATGTCATAGTCCTTGATCAACTCTAGCCATCGCCTCTGTCTGAGGTTCAACTCCTTCTGCGTGAAGATATATTTCAGGCTCTTGTGATCAGTGTAAACATCACAACTATTTCTGATTAGGAAATGTCTCCAGGTCTTGAGAGCGTGCACTACGGCTACTAGTTCCAAGTCATGTGTGGCATAATTCAACTCATGAGGTCTGAGCTGTCTGGATGCATAGGCTACAACTTTGCCTTCTTGCATGAGCACTCCTCCAAGTCCTTGACGAGAAGCGTCACAGTAAACCTGGAAATCCTTCTGAATGTTCGGCAATATCAGCACTGGGGCTGTAACAAGACGTTTCTTCAGCTCTTGAAAACTGGTTTCACATTCCTCAGTCCAAACATACTTGGATTCCTTCTTCAATAACTCTGTCATGGGCTTGGCAATCTTTGAGAAATTCTCAATGAACCTCCGGTAATACCCAGCAAGTCCGAGGAAACTGCGGATCTCATTGACTGAAGTGGGTGCTACCCATTCGGTGACTGCTGCGACCTTGGCAAAGAGATAGCGAGATACCACCTATTCATATTGCTTCATGCTTGTTTTGATTGAAGTGTTGGTATTTGAAACTCATTATTATTTGCTCGTTAGCTGATTATGCAATTGATATTAGTTTACCATGAGACCTTTGTGTCATTTGCTTATGTGGTTAACTTGTGATCTTGCTGAAATTCTGGTTATGAGTTAGACATAGTTGCAACAACAAGATCAAACAGAGTTTGTCAAAGTTTTTCTTTCTTTCTCAGTTAGTCAACTGAGTTGCTTGAGGACAAGCAAGGTTTTAAGCTTGGGGGAGTTGATACGTTTCCAACGTATCTACTTTTTCAAACTCTTTTGCCCTTGTTTTGGACTATAATTTGCATGATTTGAATGGAACTAACGTGGACTGACGCTGTTTTCAGCAGAATTGCCTTGGTGTTATTTTTGTGCAGAAATCAAAGTTCTCCAAACGTCGTGAAAATTTACGGGGAGCAGTTTTGGAAAATATCAAAAATACCTGCGCCAGGATCCACCTAAGGGGGTGGGCTAGTGGGCCACAAGCCCCTGCTCCGCC
Source organism: Hordeum vulgare subsp. vulgare (assembly GCF_904849725.1). NCBI lineage: Eukaryota > Viridiplantae > Streptophyta > Magnoliopsida > Poales > Poaceae > Hordeum > Hordeum vulgare. The sequence goes on from NC_058519.1 coordinate 510,507,444, forward strand.
ACCACTCCCCCTGGTGGCGGTGGGCAGGCTTGTGGGGCCCACAGGCACCTGCCGCCCCCAATTCCAGCTCTATAAGTTGTCTTTCGTCCTAGAAAAGATAAAAAGAGAAGTTTTCGTCGCGTTTTCGATACGGAGGCGCCGCCACCACCTGTTCTTCATCTGGAGGGCAGATCTGGAGTCCGTCTTGGGCTCCGGAGAGGGGAAATCGTCGCCATCATCGTCATCAACCTTCTTCCCTCTCCAATTCCATGAAGCTCTTCGTCGTTCGTGAGTAATCTATTTGTAGGCTCGCTGGACGGTGATGAGTAGGATGAGATCTATCATGTAATCGAGTTAGTTTTGATGGGGATTGATCCCTAGTATCCACTATGTTCTGAGATTGATGTTGCTACTACTTTGCCATGCTTAATGCTTGTCACTAGGGCCCGAGTGCCATGATTTCAGATCTGAAATTATTATGCTGTCACCAATATATGCGTGTTTTAGATCCGATCTTGCAAGTTGTAGTTACCTACTATGTGTTATGATCCGGCAACCCCGGAGTGACAATAACCGGAACCACTCCTGGTGATGACCATAGTTTGAGGAGTTCATGTGTTCACCAAGTGCTAATGCGTTGGTCCGGTTCTTTATTAAAAGGAGAACCTTAATATCCCGTAGTTTCCTTTTGGACCTCGCTGCCACGGGAGGGATGGACAATAGATGTCATGCAAGTTCTTTTCCCTAAGCACGTATGATGACACACGGAATGCATGCCTACATCACATTGACGAACGGGAGCTAGCCACATATCTCTCCGTGTTATAGGTGTTGCATGATGAATATCATCCAAACAAATCACCGACCCAATGCCTACTAGTTTGTCCTACTGTTGCTACTGCCGTTACTTGTCTTGCTCTACTACTACTATTGTTGCTACTGTCGTGACTTGTCTTGCTCTGCTGCTACTACTGTTGCTACTGCTGTTACTTGTCTTGCTCTGCTGCTGCTACTATTGTTGCTACTGCTGTTACTTGCTTTGCTCTGCTGGTACTGTTGGTACTACTATCGCTTGCTACTGTTGCTACTTGCTACTGCTGTCACTACTGTTGTTCCTTGCCACTGCTATTGCTCGTTACACTGCCGATACCCGCTACTTCGCTGTTACTACTTCGCTGTTACTATTGTGCTTGGAGATACTAATATTTCACGTGTGGTTGAATCTGACAAATTCAGCTGCTAATACTTGAGAGTATACTCTCACCTCCTGACTGGCGTACCTACAAATTGGGTCGAATACTCTACCCTCGAAACCTGCTGCGAACCCACGCGCTGGTGGGCCATCAACAACATTCTTCCAGTTTCATTGCCGGGGAGTGCTATCAGCATTCTTCTGGTGCCATTGCAGGAGAAGGTTAGTTGTTATAAGCATTCGTCTAGGTAACACTAGAGATTGCAGGATCAACACTTTTCTGGAGCCATTGCCACAGAAGCGCAGCTGACGTCAATAGCCACTTAAACCCATGTTACAACTCAATTCATGCCATTATCATGCATCATATTCTTGCATATGATTTTTATTGATTGATTGTTATTATTTCGATAGGCTCTGCCCCTCCGGATACGTCCGAATATCCGACTGACGGATATTACCCCTCTGCTGAGCAACAAGAATCGCTCTTTATGCCTCACTTAAATTTTTTGAGCCTTGGAATTTCTCAAGTTCTTCACTTATATATTTTTTTAGAATGGTGGTGCCGTTATTTTGAACAAATTTGCTCTCATGCTTCACTTAGATTATTTTTAGAGTAGTAGAAATTTTGAAGAAATCCTCTCTTGCTTTTATTTTGAGAGTTGGAAATTTTAAAGAAACTTGTGCTCTCGTTCTTCACTCATATTTGTTTGAGAGCTTGTTATTTGCAATGGCAATTTGCTTTAAACGAAATCAGTCACAAAGTGACGAATGACCAGGAAAGATACAATAAAAAACTTTCATGAAGATCGTTGGATGTTAAACTTGATTCTTTGCAATAGTTTTGCCATATGAAGATAGTGATATGTGAGTTATGTTGATGAGTATTATGCTTTAGTAAGAATATTGGTGTTAAAGTTTGTGATTCCCTATGAATGCACATGAACTCAATAATTACACTATGAAATTACATCCTACTTGTGTTGAATTATTTAGTGTTAGTTATGTTTAATGTTCACTTATGATGAGTTTTGTTCCTTGGTTGGGTGCTTCGCAATCTATTTCCTAGCCTTCACTTGTACTAAGCGGGAATACTGCTTGTGCTTCCAAATCCTAAACCGAAAGTTGTGCCAAATGAGTCCACCATACATACCTATATGCGATATTTCAACATCGTTCCAAGTAAATTTGCAAGTGCCAGCTCTAATGTTCAAAATAAATTTATGTTTTGTGTGCCCGTACCGCTCATGAAGCGGCGAGGGGTGGCTGGTATCTTCCATGTTAAATAGGTTATTCTCAAGATGAGTGTTTATTCACTTATCATTGCACGAGACCATGGCGTTAATAGGGATGCCTAGTCCCAAAATGCAAAAATAAAAATAAAAAATATTTTATGTTGTCAAATATTAAATTCCTTGGAAAGTGTTGGTATGGACTGTACCCGTGGATACGGCTAGCCGTGGAATGTGAATGAATGGTGGAAAAATGAATAAACTTTATTTTCAGTTTGGGAACCGCCTACAATTTGTTTAGCATGGAGGATATTGGAAACTCTTAGTCGTTTTAGTTGCTAGGAAAAGCATACCACCCAAAAAAAATATCTCTAAGTTTTTCACTTTGAACTGTGGCACCTCTACAAATCCATGATTCCCTCTGCGAAGGGCCTATCTATTTACTTTATGCAATTTTTATTTTGAATTTTAGTCTCCATCTTATCTTATAAAGCACCAACTAAGGAAAACCATTATCATACTTGATCATTGGATGTAGTTAATATTTGGGTGTGTTGCATGAATGGATCAATGATAGAGCATGATGCACTATGGATAACGTTCTTTAGCGTTGATATTTTGAAAGACTTGTTTGCTCATTGATATGCTTGAGTACTGAAATTTTCATGTCAACCAATAGACTATTGCTTTGCATCATCTACAAGTCCATATGTCCATGCTAAAAATAAAAAGAATGAGATGAACATGTGAGGAAGCATTCCACATCAAAAATTCTGCTTTTATCATTTACCTACTAGAGGACGAGCAGGAATTAAGCTTGGCGATGCTGATACGTCTCTAACGTATCTATAATTTTTTATTGTTCCATCTTGTTATATTATCATTCTTAGATGTTTTATGATCATTTTATAGCAACTTTCTATCATTTTTTGGGACTAACCTATTGATATAGTGCCTAGTGTCAGTTTTTGTTTTCTTGTTGTTTTTGTCCTTCACAAAAAATCAATATCGAATGAAGTCCAAATGCCACGAAACTTTACGGAGATTTTTTTGGACCAGAAGGAAACTTGGGAGCCAAGAAGGACCACCACAGGAGTCCTAGGCGGGCCATTAGACACCAGGGCCCGCCCAGGGCCCCTGGCGTGGCCTAGTGTCTAGTGGGGCTATCGGGCGCCTCCTCCATCGCCTATGAGCTCTATAAATACCCCCAATATTCAGATAACCCTAGAGGAGTCAACTAAAAATCGTTTCATCCACTACAAGTTTAAGAAGCCACGAAATCCAATCTAGACCCCGTTCTGGAGAGGAACACGACCACGGACGGGTTCACCATCCTCATTGGTGCTCCTCCATGATGTGTGAGTAGTTCATAGCATACCTACGGGTTCGTAGGCATTAGCTAGATGGATTTCTCTCTCATTTTGTTTCTCAATACAATGGTCTCTTGGAGATCCATATGATGTGACTCTTTCTTTTGCGATGTGTTTGTTAGGATCCGATGACTTGTGAGTTTATGATCAGATCTATGAAATCATATTCATGCTTGATTATTATAGCCTCGTATTTCATCTCCGGTATTTGGTTTTTTTCTTGCCAACGTGATATTTTATCTTGCAATGGGAAGAGGTGCTTTGTGATGGGTTCGGTCTTGCGGTGCTCAATCTCAATGACAAAAAAAGACATGACATGCATGTACTTTTCTATCAAGGATAAAACGACGGAGTCTGTTCCTACATTAATAGATCTTGGCTATATCATGTCATCATTCTTAAGGCATTACTTTGTTACTTCATGAACTCAATACACTACATGCATGCTCGGTAGCACTCGATGTGTGGAGTAATAGAAGTAGATGCAGGCAGAAGTCGGTCTACTTGTCTTGGACGTGATGCATGTATACATGATCATTGTCTTGAATATCGTCATCATTATTTGCTCTTCTATTGATTGCCCAACATTAATTTGTCTACCCCTCGTTTGCTATTTTCCCGAGAGAAGCCACTAGTGAAACCTACGCCCCTCGGGTCTACTTCACATCATCTGTTTGCAATCTCTACTTTGCTATTCACGTTTCTATTTTATTTGCTCTTTTATTTTAGATTTGTATTATCAAAAATCCCCAAAATACCTTGCTGAATTTTATTTTTATCCCCATGCCCCTGGTTCCTTAGTCGTATTCATCTATTATCCTATCCTTACTTTACCCACGAGGGATTGACAACCCCTCCATGTGTTGGGTTGCGAGGATTTGCTATTTGTGTGCAGGTGCCTCTTACATAGCCTTGTGGATTTTCCTACTAGATTGATACCTTGGTTTCATAACTGAGGGAAATACTTGTCGTCGCTGCTCTCCATCACCCTTTAAGCTTGGAGGGAAATCAACGCAATCAACGAGGAGTCACATACCCCTTCAATAAAAAATGATAGATTGTTCTAATATCTTGTTTGATGCATTAGGGGGATAGGGATTAGAATTAATTGATCGTGAATTTACGAAAATACTCATTTTATAAGTAAATTTAAGATTCATGCAAACTTTTAAGGGGTTTTGGGAAAACAATCATAGCTTGCACCAAAGCAGACGTTGACCTAACCAACAATCAATATTTACCTCTTTCTTACATTCTTTTTCTTAGAGCGAATTTTATGCTCCTTTTTCTAAAAAATGATACTTCTTTATTCATTCATTAATAATAAAGGTTACATCATTGATTAAAAGAGGTACAATTTCAGGAGGAGGACTTTCTAATCTAACATTAGGATCAAAGTATTTCGCCATCTGAGCAAGCTCATGTGCTACGTGATTAGTATCCCTGCTAGCATGCTCATACCTCACACTCACTAACTCCTTGGCTATGTAATAACAATCATCAAATATGGATGCAGCTACACCTTGGGGATTACCTCCTTACTTCATGGTTAGAACCATGCCATAGTTATTAGAATTGATTATAATCCTATTGCATCCCAAATATTCCGCCAATTGAAGCCCTTGCTTCAACGCATGTGCTTCAGATGTTACTACATCATGAACATACTCGGTTTTTTGAGTTGCATGCAGCTATGAACTGACCCTTGTCATTCCGAGTCACAACCCCAGTCGTCCCCATCGAATTATCTATGTCGAATCAAGCATCAACATTAATCTTAACATAATATTTTGGTGGTTTTGACCACCCTTCCTTCTTCATCTTTGGTTTTGCCAAATAAGAAGCTTTATAATTCAAGAGAAGGACAAAGATTGTCGTGGCGGTCCGCTCTGGGTTTGTACTCGATGACCATGGACTACCTAACATCTCTTCCACCATAAGTACCAACCGGTAATGGCAAATATTTTCGACGATGCTTGTATCATAGCTTTCCTCATGAATACACATTATGGTACAATACTTATGCCTTTTTTCTCTTATTTTACAAGAATTACATGAAGAGGGAGAATGCCGACAGCTGGAATTCTTGACTGGAAAAGGAGCAAATCTAAGAGACCTATTCTGCACAACTCCAAAAGTCTTGAAAAGTTAAGGAGGGCAGTTTTGGAATTTATAAAAAAAATAATGAGCGAAAGAAGTATCGTAGGGGACCCACCAAGTGGCCACAAGCCAGGGGCGCGACCTACCCCCTGGTCGCGCCGTGCAGGCTTGTGGGCCCCCTGGCAGGCCTCCGGCGCCCATCTTCTGCTATATGCAGAGTTTTGACCTGAAAAAACCATTTAGACCTTTCAGGACGCGACGCCACCGTCTCGAGGAGGAACTTTGACAGAACCAATCTAGAGCTCCGGCGGAGCTATTCCACGAGGGAAACTTCCCTCCCGGAGGGGCAAATCAAAGCCATCGTCATCACCAATGATCCTCTCACCGAGATGGGGTCAATCTCCATCAACATCTTCATCGTCACCATCTCCTATCCAATCCCTATTTCATCTCTTGTATCTGATCTTTGTCTCAAAACCTCAGATTGGTACCCATGGGTTGCTAGTAGTGTTGATTACTCCTTGTAGTTGATGCTAGTTGGTTTATTTGGTGGAAGATCATATGTTCAGATCCTTAATGCTTATTAATACTCCTCTGATTATGAGCATGAATATGCTTTGTGAGTAGTTACGTTTGTTCCTAGGGACATGGGATAAGTCTTGTTATAAGTAATCATGTGAATTTGGTATTCGTTCGACATTTTGATAAGTTATATGTTGTCTCTCCACTAGTGGTGTCATGTGAATGTCGACTACATGACACACCACCATTATTTGGGCCTAGAGGAAGGCATTGGGAAGTAATAAGTAGATGATGGGTTGTTAGAGTGATAGAAGCTTAAACCCTAGTTTATGTGTTGCTTCGTAAGGGGCTGATTTGGATCCATATGTTTAATTTTATGGTTAGATTTATCTTAATTCCTATTTCGCAGTTGCGGATGCTTGTCAGAGAGGTTAATCATAAGTGGGAGGTTCGTCCAAGTAAGGGCAGCACCCAAGCATCGGTCCACCCACATATCAAATTATCAAAGTAATGAACATGAATCATATGAGCATGATGAAAACTAGCTTCACAAAAATTCCCATGTGTCCTCAGGAGCGCTTTTCCTTATATAAGAGTTTGTCTACGCTTGTCCTTTGCTACAAAAAGGATTGTGCCACCTTGCTGCATCTTAGTTAAAATTGTTACTTGTTACCTGTTACAAATTACCTTATCACAAAACTATCTGTCATCGATAATTTCAGTGCTTGCACAGAATACCTTACTGAAAACCGCTTGTCATTTCCTTCTGCTCCTCGTTGGGTTCGACACTCTTACTTATCGAAAGGACTATGATAGATCCCCTATACTTGTGGGTCATCAACATGCTTCATTAATCATCTGATAAAGTCTCAAACACTTCCAAACACTTTTGGCTCGCAGACATAAGAACAGAAGATACTTAACATCCTCTGTTCCTCCTAAGCAAATAGGGCATTGTCCACTAACTTTAATGTGTCGATCTGTGAGTACCGCATGACATGGAATGGTGCTATGCATAGTTCTTCATAAGAAAATTGTAATTTTTGCAGTGAAGCAACCAGATCCTCTCCCAAATAGGGTGAGGATTCATCATATCTTGCTCTCGTCCGTTATTTAACCGTTGTCCAAACTGTGCCTCCCACTCGACATGATAGGATGATCTAAGTGAGAAAATTCATGTTTTGGTCAAGCTCCATGCTACAAAATCTGACATAACAAAAGTTGGCAATGGAATAGACAAAATCCTTTGTTGGTCTATAGGCCAGAACGTTTGCTCGATCATTTGTTCATCCCAATGATTAGTAGTCGGGTCAATGTTCTTTTTACTTCATTAATTGCAAACACACTTCTTCTTCGATACAACCCCCTAAATACATCAACGATGGAAATCTCTCCATACCCTTTCATAATTAAGGGTAGGATGGTGTTTCTCAAGAATATGTTGCATGTCCATATGGAGGAAGCCTTCGTCTACAATTTAAAGAAAAAGGAAGAAACACACTTCGTCTTGTGTACGACCCCCTAAATACATCAATGGTGGAGTTCTCTTCATACTCTTTCATAATAAAGGGTAGGATGGTCTTCCTCAAGAATACGTTCCCCGCGGATACGGAGGAAACCTTCATCTACAATTTAGAGAAAATTAGGGGAGTAACCAAGGATCGAACCTACGTCTTTAGGGTGATGGGCAAGAGTGGTAGCCAGTCGGCCACACATGAGGTTAGTGTTGAGTTACATGGCACAACCAGCTTGAGGTGAGCCGATCCAGTTTCTCATTGGTTTCATCGGATATATATTTTTTATTATTTTTTAAAACCAAGTTTTGTTATTTTTTATTCTTGTTTATTTCCTTTTTTATTATACATTTTTATTTTTTATTTTTATTTTCCCTTTTTTGTTTTTATCATGTGTGTGAACTTTTAAAACTAAGACAAATAAAAATCATGATTGTTTTTGAAATTAATCGTTTCAATATGTTTCCGTGCATAATAGGGGTTCCGTATCGCATATCCTAGTCATGCCAATCATTTAATATTTGTTGAAACACACTTGATCGAACAATAATTTAATGAGCTATATGATGTGATTAGTTATCAAAATCATGAAGGGATAAATTATGCTTTCACTTGGCCACAACGCGGGGGCACAAGTAGGGATGCGATGGGTGGAGAAAAAACGACTAAAGGTAAGGGCATGTACAATGGTTGATAAGATAATCTTATCTTAAGTCTTCCATGTAATTTAGAGATGACAAAAAATGTCTTACAATGTGTCATCTCTTAGCCATATCTTCAATAACTAGATATTTATAAAATTGTGGTGAGACATATTGTGATATGAGATCACCTCTTGTCTTCTCTTAAATAAGAGAAATCAAACATTTTCTTATGAGTTCTCTCTTCTTTACCTCACATACGTGGCAGGGGTGAAGCCCAATGGGCCAACCCTGTAGCACACGCTATAGGGTCCAAAGTAATTTTTAGTGCTAATTATAATACATAGGGCCCGAGGCAACAAGGTGGCCCATCAAAAGTGCATTAGGTGCCCATGAAATCAACAAACCAGGTTGCTTTCGTTCAAAAAGGAAAATGAACCAGGTTGTACTTATCACGCACGTACGCTCGAAGCCCAAATAGCGGACTGACGTTTGCTCCATGGAGCACACAGTTGTAGAGGCGGCTGGGCGTTCGGTGATCACACTTTTCAGTTTTTCACTAGAGAAGAAAAAAACAGCGATCCAAAATCCAATCACATCGTCTACTCATCTTCTGACTCCCATGTTTTGTTCCTCGCGGCTGCACTGCCGCCGGCCAGCTCACATGATTCGTGCAGGTGTGGCAACGGCAAGCTAGTAACCAACAGATCATCATTGGTCATTCGTGTTGGGGAACGTTGCATGGGAATCAAAAAATTTCCTACGCACACGAAGATCTATCATGGTGATGTCCATCTACGAGAGGAGATTAGATCCACATACCCTTGTAGATCGCTAAGCGGGAAGCGTTAAGAAACACGGTTGATGTAGTGGTACACCTTCGTGATTCAAATCACCGTCGAACCACGATCTATTTCGATCTAGCGCTGAATGGACCGCACCTCCGCGTTCAACATACATACAGCTCGATGACGATCTCAGCCTTCTTGATCGAGCCAGAGAGACACAGAAGTACATGAGTTCTCCGGCAGCGTGACGGCGCTCCGGTGGTGGTGATGATCTACTCCTGCAGGGATCCACCCGAGCTCCGCGGAAATCCGGTCAAGAGGAAGAACTACGTGGTATAGGTTTGAATTGCATGTGGAAAAGTTGTGTCTCAAAAGCCCTAAAACCACCAATATATATAGGAGGAGGGGAGGGACTAGCCTTGGGGCTCAAGGGAGCCCCAAGGGCGCCGGCCGAAGGGAGGAGGTGGACTCCCACCCTAATTCAGTTTGGGGGAAGGAGTCCACTCCTTCCTTCCCACCTCCCTCTTTCCTTTTTTTCTTCTTTCCTTTGGTATTTTTCTCTTGTGGCGCCATGGACCTATTGCGCTGGCCTAACCATCCCAATAAGGGCTGGTGAGCCACCCTAGGGTCATTGGGCTCACTCTCGGGTGGGTGGGCCCCTCCCGGTAAATACCCGGAACCCATTCGTCATTCTCGATACACTACCGGTAATGCCCGAAACTTTCCGGTACCCAAATGAAACCATCCTATATATCAATCTTCGTTTCCGGACCATTCCGGAAACCCTCGTGACGTCTGTGATCTCATCCGGGACTCCAAACAACATTCAGTAACCACAAACATAACTCAACTATACTAAAACATCATCGAACCTTAAGTGTGCAGACCCTGCGGCTTCGAGAACTATGTAGAGATGACCCGAGACACTCCTCGGTCAATATCCAATAGCGGGACATGGATGTCCATATTGGATCCTACATATTCTACGAAGATCTTATCAGTTGAACCTCTGCGCCAAGGATTCATATAATCATGTATGTCATTCCCTTTGTCCTTCGGTATGTTACTTGCCCGAGATTCGATCGTTGGTATCCGTATACCTATTTCAATCTCGTTACTGGCAAGTCTCTTTACTCGTTCCATAATACAAGATCCCGTGACTTACACTTAGTCACATTGCTTGCAAGGCTTGTTTGTGATGTTGTATTACCGAGTCGGCCCCGAGATACCTCTCCGTCACACGGAATGACAAATCTCAGTCTTGATCCATACTAACTCAACGGACACCTTCGGAGATACCTATAGAGCACCTTTATAGTCACCTAGTTACGTTGCGATGTTTGATACACACAAGGTATTCCTCCGGTGTCAGTGAGTTATATGATGTCATGGTCATAGGAATAAATACTTGACACGAAGAAAACAATAGCAATAAAATGACACGATCACATGATGCGTTCATAGTCTGGATCTAGTCCATCACATGATTCTCCTAATGATGTGATCCAGTTTTCAAGTGACAGCACTTGCATATGGTCAGAAAACCTTGACCATCCTTGATCAACTGGCTAGCCAACTAGGGGCTTGCTACGGACATTGTTTTGTCTATGTATCCACACATGTATCTATGTTTTGATTCAATACAATTATAGCATGGATAATAAACGATTATCTTGAAACAGGAAATATAATAATAACTATTTTATCATTGCCTCTAGGGCATATTTCCAACAGCCTCCCACTTGCACTACAGTCATTAATCTAGTCCTCACATCGCTATGCGATTTACATTGTTATGAATCTAACACCCATACAGTTCTGGTGTTGATCATGCTTCGTTCGTGGAAGAGGTTTAGTCAGCGCATCTTCTACATTCAGATCCATGTGCACTTTGCAAATATTTACGTCCTCTCCTTTGACATAGTCGCGGATGAGGTTGAAACATCGCTTGATGTGTCTGGTCTTCTTGTGAAACCTTGGTTCCTTTGCTAAAGCAATGGCACCAATGTTGTCACAGAACAGAGTTATTGGGTTTAGTGCGCTCGGCACAACTCCAACATCCTTCATGAACTGCTTCATCCAGACACCCTCCATAGTTGCCTCCGAGGCAGTCATGTACTCCACTTCACATGTAGAATCTGCTACGACGCTTTGCTTGAAACTGCACCAGCTTACCGCACCCACATTAAGAATAAATACATATCCAGTTTGAGACTTAGAGTCATCCGGGTCAGTGTCAAAGCTTGCGTCGACGTAACCCTTTACGACGAGCTTTTCATCACCTCCATAAACGAGAAACATTTCCTTAGTCCTTTTCAGGTACTTCAGAATATTCTTGACCACCGTCCAGTGATCCACTCCTGGATTACTTTGAAATATGTCTACCATACTTATGGCCAAGCTGACGTCCGGTCTAGAGCACAGCATTGCATACATGATAGAACCTATGGCTGAAGCATAGGGGACGGTACTCATCTTTTCTCTATCTTCCGCAGTTGCTGGGCACTGAGTCTTACTCAATTTTATACCTTGTAATACTGGCAAGAACCCCTTCTTGGACTGTTCCATTTTGAACTTCTTCAAAACTTTATCAAGGTATGTGCTTTGTGAAAGTCCTATCACGCGCCTCAATCTATCCCTATAGATCTTAATGCCTAGAATGTAAGCAGCTTCTCCTAGGTCCTTCATTGAGAAACTTTTATTCAAGTAATCCTTTATGCTCTCCAAAAACTCCACGTTGTTTCCAATCAGCAATATGTCATCCACATATAATATTAGAAACGCCACAGAGTTCCCACTCACTTTCTTGTAAAAACAAGATTCTCCAACCACTTGTATAAACCCAAATTCTTTGATCACCTCATCAAAGCGCTTATTCCAACTCCGAGATGCTTGCACTGGTCCATAAATGGATTGATGGAGCTTGCATACTTTGTTAGCATTCTTTGGATCGACAAAACCTTCGGGTTGCATCATATTCAACTCTTCCTTAAGAAAACCGTTAAGGAACGCCGTTTTGACATTCATCTGCCAGATTTCATAATCGAAAAATGTAGCTATTGCTAACATGATTCGGATGGACTTAAGCATTGCTACCGGTGAGAACGTCTCATCGTAGTCAACTCCTTGAACTTGTGAAAAACCCTTTGCCACAAGTCGAGCTTTATAAACGGTCACATTACCGTCCGTGTCCGTCTTCTTCTTAAAGATCTATTTGTTCTTAATAGCCTTGCGACCTTCAGGTAATACTTCCAAAGTCCACACTTTGTTTTCATACATAGATCCTATCTCGGACTTCATGGCCTCCAGCCATTTGTTGGAATCCGGTCCCACCATTGCTTCTTCATAATTCGCAGGTTCATTGTTGTCCAACAACATGATTGATAAGATAAGATTACCGTACCGCTCAAGAGAGTACGCGATCTTGTCGACCTGTGAGGTCCGATAGGAACTTGATCCGAAGTCATCATCATTAACTTCCTCCTCAACCGGCGTCACTTCGACAAAGGTTTCCCCTTGCCCTGCGCCACCATCTAGAGGGATTAGAGGTTCGACAACCTTATCAAGTTCTATCTTCCTCCCACTCAATTCTTTCGAGAGAAACTCCTTCTCAAGAAAAGCTTCGTTTTTAGCAACAAACACTTGGCCCTCGAATTTGAGATAGAAGGTGTACCCAACTATCTCCTTCGGGTAACCTATGAAGACGCACTTTTCTGCTTTGGGTTCCAGCTTTTCAGGCTGAAGCGTTTTGACATAAACATCACATCCCCAAACTTTAAGAAACGACAACTTTGGCCTCTTGCCATACCACGGCTCTTATGGTGTCGTCTCAACGGATTTTGATGGTGCCCTATTTAAAGTGAATGCAGCTGTCTGTAATGCATAACCCCAAAAAGATAACGGCAAATCGGTAAGAGACATCATAGATCGCACCATTTCTAACAAAGTACGATTACGATGTTCGGACACACCATTACGCTGTGGTGTTCCAGGCGATGTCAACTGTGAAACAATTCCACATTGTCTTAAGTGAGCACCAAACTCGAAACTCATATATTCACCCCCATGATCAGAATGTAGGAACTTGATCTTCTTGTTACGATGATTTTTAACTTCACTCTGAAATTGCTTGAACTTCTCAAATGTTTCAGACTTGTGCTTCATCAAGTGGATATAACCATACCTACTCAAATCATCAGTGAAGGTGAGAAAATAACGATATCTGCCGTGTGCCTCCACACTCATCGGACCGCACACATCGGTATGTATGATTTCCAACAAGTCACTTGCATGCTCCATTGTTCTGGAGAACGGAGTCTTAGTCATCTTGCCCATGAGGCATGGTTCGCACGTGTCAAGTGATTCAAAATCAAGTGACTCCAAAAGCCCATCGGAATGGAGTTTCTTCATACGCTTTACACCAATATGACCTAAGCGGCAGTGCCATAAAAACATGGCGCTATCATTGTTAACTCTACATCTTTTGGTCTCAATGTTATGTATATGTGTATCATCACTATCAAGATTCAGTATGAACAATCCTCTCACATTTGGTGCATGACCATAAAAGATATTACTCATAGAAATAGAACAACCATTATTCTCTGACTTAAACGAGTAATCGTCTCGCAATAAACAAGATCCACATACAATGTTCATGCTTAACGTAGGCACTAAATAACAATTATTTAAGTTCATAACTAATCCTGATGGTAACTGAAGTGAGACTGTGCCGACGGCGATTGCATCAACCTTGGAACCATTTCCCACGTGCATCGTCACTTCATCCTTCGCCAGCCTTCTTTTATTCCGCAGTTCCTGTTTCGAGTTGCAAATATGAGCAATAGAACTGGTATCAAATACCCAGGCACTACTACGAGAGTTGGTAAAGTACACATCAATAACATGTATATCAAATATACCTCATTTTTCCTTGACCGCCTTCTTATCAGCCCAATACTTGGGGCAGTTGCGCTTCGAGTGACCCATTCCCTTGCAATAATAGCACTCTATTTCCGGCTTAGGTCCAGCCTTGGGTTTCTTCGTCGGATTGGCAACAGGCTTGTCGCTCTTCTTGGAGTTACCCTTCTTGCCTTTGTCGTTTCTCTTGAAACCAGTGGTCTTATTGACCATCAACACTTGATGTTCTTTCCGGAGTTCTGACTCTGCGACTTTCAACATCGTGAATAACTCGCCGGGTGACTTGTTCATCCCTTGCATGTTATAGTTCAACACAAAGATCTTATAGCTAGGTAGCAGTGATTGAAGAAGCCAGTCAGTGATAGCCTCTTGCGGGAGTTCAATCCCCAGCTTAGCTACATGGTTTGAGTACCCAGACATTTTGAGCACATGTTCACTCACAAACGAATTCTCCTCCATCTTGAAAGCATATAATTTATCGGAGGTCTCATACCTTTCGATCCGGGCGTTCTTCTGAAAGATGAACTTCAACTCCTGGAACATCTCATATGCTCCATGACGCTCAAAGCGACGTTGAAGTCCCGGTTCTAAGCCATACAAGACTGCACATTGAACTACTGAGTAGTCCTCCTTACGTGATTGCCAAGCATTCAAAACATCTTGGTCAGACGTAGCGGGTGGTTCATCTCCTAGCGCAGCATCAAGGACATAAATTCTTTTTCCCAGCTTGTAGGATGAGCCTAAGATTACTTGTCGAGTCTACAAAGTTGCTTCCATCATCTTTCAACTTAGCTTTCTCTAGGAACGTATTGAAATTCAGGATTGCTACTGCGTGAGCCATTGATCTACAACATAAAATATTGCAAAGTGGACTTAGACTATGTTTAGGATAATTAGAGTTTAACTAATCAAATTACTGATAAACTCCCACTCAAAAAGTACATCTCTCTAGTCATTTGAGTGGTACATGATCCAAGTCCACTATCTCAAGTCCGATCATCACGTGAGTTGAGAATAGTTTCAGTGGTAAGCATATCTATGCTAATCATATCAACTATACGATTCATGCTCGACCTTTTGGTCTCTTGTGTTCCGAGGCCATGTCTGCACATGCTAGGCTCGTCAAGTTTAACCCAAATGTTCCGCGTGTGCAACTGTTTTGCACCCGTTGTATGTGAACGTTGAGTCTATCACACCATCACGTGGTGTCTCAAAACGACAAACTGTCGCAATGGTGCACAGTCAGGGAGAACACAATTTCATCTTGAAATTTTAGTGAGAGATCACCTTATAATGCTACCATCGTTCTAAGCAAAACAAGGTGCATAAAAGGATTAACATCACATGCAATTCATAAGTCACATTATATGGCCATGATCTTGTGCTTCTTGATCTCCATCACCAAAGCACCGGCATGTACTTCTTGTCACCGGCGCCACACCATGATATCCATCATCGTGTCACCATCGAGGTTGTCGTGCTATCTATGCTATTACTACTAAAGCTATGACCTAGCAATATAGTAAACGCATATGCAAACACAAACGTTAGTTTAAAGACAACCCTATGGCTCCTGTCGGTTGCTGTAGCATCGACATGCAAGTCGATGTTAACTATTACAACATGATCATCTCATACATCCAATATATCACATGATGTATTTGGCCATATGACATCACAAGCATACCCTGCAAAAACAAGTTATTTGTTGTTGCATGTTTTACGTGGGTGCTATGGGTATCTAGTATGATCGCATCTTACTTACGCAAAAACCACAACGAAGATGTGCAAATTGCTATTTGACCTCTCTCCAAGGACCGCCTCGGTCAAAACCAATTCAATAAATTTGAAGAAACAGGCACCCGCCAGTCATCTTTATGCAATGAGTTGCATGTTAGTCGATGAAACCAGTCTCTCGTAAGCGTACGAGTAATGTCGGTCCGGGCCGCTTCAATCCAACAATACCGCCGAATCGATAAAAGACTAAGGAGGGCAGCAAATCGAACATCAACGCCCACAAAACCTTTTGTGTTATACTCGAGATAACATCTACGCATGAACCTAGCTCATGATGCCACTGTTGGGGAACGTTGCATGGGAAACAAAAAAATTCCTACGCACACGAAGACCTATCATGGTGACGTCCATCTACGAGAGGAGATTAGATCCACATACCCTTGTAGATCGCTAAGCGGGAAGCGTTAAGAAATGTGGTTTATGTAGTGGTACATCTTCGTGATTCAAATCACCGTCGTCCCACGATCGCACTGAACGGACGGCACCTCCGCGTTCAACATACGTACAGCTCAATGACGATCTCAGCCTTGTTGATCCAGCAAGAGAGACAGAGAAGTAGATGAGTTCTCCGGCAGCGTGACGGCGCTTCGGTGGTGGTGATGATCTTCGGCGTGCAGAGGTTTGTACGACAGTAGCAATTTTCCCTCAAGTGGGTGACCTAAGGTTTATCAATCCGCGGGAGGCGTAGGATGAAGATGGTCTCTCTCAAGCAACCCTGCAACCAAATAACAAAGAGTCTCTTGTATCCCCAACACACCTAATACAATGGTAAGTTGTATAGGTGCACTAGTTCGGCGAAGAGATGGTGATACAAGTGCAATATTGTAGCGACCCGACTCAAGACGAGTCAAGCCTCTGTGTATCTGTGCCATCCCTGGATCAGTATGCTGGCACACACAGTACATCAATGTATATATCAAAGTGCAATCACATGTAAAATAGCGTAAAACTGATATATACATTAAATATCTCAGCGGAAGCAGTCAAGGGAGTGGAGTCCCAATAAACACCAACGGCAAGTTGAGTGTAGACCGTAACCCTGAATCGTACTCTTACTCGTCGAAGAAAAATATCTGCAACATAAGACGTTGCAGCCGTGTAGGTCAGCATATTGAATATGCCGGCAAGTCACATAAGAGAGGGGTGAAAAGTAATCATCTAAACTATATGCATATATGGCAGGTGGGGCTATAAGTTTTTAGCGAAAAGCAAGTTTTCTCCTACATCAAGGGAGGGCTAAAAGCAAAATGTTACTACATTGTTGGTTGTTAACGAGATGGTTCCACCAACCAATTCTCGTACCCATGTTCTCAATAATACCCACATCAATATCATTATTTGTGTTGAGAATTTCAGATAACTTCAGTTCCTTTGGCTCAAGTTGTCCATGACCGTGGACACGGCTAATCGATTAGGTTTGAGTACTCTGTAGAGTTTTGCACACGTTCCCCACAAGATTTGATCGCCTCCGAGTATGTCCTCGCACTTCAGGGTGTTTAAAGACCGGATGATCAAAACATGGTCTTTCAACGGGTCCCTCTGAATCCCTGTCGGTGCCCATCCATTCCTACCATTCTTCTACATCTGCTAGCACCGCCTATCGAGAGTCGCCGCGTTGTCCAACCAAGCCAGAGCCCATAATGACTTGTGGCTGTGCAGGTAAGCCTTGGGTCTTGAAAATATCCGTCCGTCTCTTTGAGCCTGGGTGAAGCTTTCCGCAGGATGTCATGGCCTCTCCAGCATCCCGGGTCATCCACTGGGTTCTCCAGGGAGCCGATCAACCGTCCTTCACCCAGAGTTGCATTGCGTCCGAGGTCTTAAAAATCTTGTCTTAACCGGTCTTGATTATTTAATCAACCTCGCATCACTCGTGTTATGCACTCAACCGAAATCCCGTCTACTCAAGCATAGCAATATGAAATTTGTCGTCCCGGGGCCAAGTATCGGGGTTGTTGTGTGCCTACCACATGATACTACAATCTATACTAAAATTTCTAAGTACCTACTCAGCATGCAATTGGGCATAGGATTGTAGAACTACGATGCATAAAACATAGGTGATAGTATGATCAAAGTGACTTGCCTGGTATTACTTGATGAAGATAGTCGCTCTCAAAATCCTGATAATTCTACTCGCCACACTCCGAGCAATCTATCGTAACTGAATAGCATTCAATAAACATTCATGCCAAAAAGGAAGAACCAAGAGAACATAAGAACAAAGCATGTCTTGGTGCAAAATAACAACGTACTAAGGTTTAATAAAAAGGTCCTAAGTGTGTTGTAAAGTGAAGGTGCATGAATGAGATCAAAAGAGGTAATGTACGATGAACTATTGCTATATAAGCTCGACTTGCATACACTATGGGAGATGATCAAAAATATTGGGAGAACAACATGAATGTTATTTGACAAATAGTATAAGACATACGAATTTATTTGTAGAAAGAATTTCTTGAAATGGAGCACTACAACACAAGTTATAGTGAATTGAAGTATGAATTGAATTTTCATTTAAAAGGTCAAGAGAAGTTGAACTGAAGTACGATGGTTACGTACAAAAATATATGACATGAGTGTTTAGGGGTAAAAGGAATCAATTGAAAAGGTGGTACGATTTGCAAGATAAGATCAAATGCATGTTCGAATACAAACTTGAATCGCTCAAATTTGTAAGGTTCAAAGGTCGGAACTAATGATGCTACTGGATATAGGAGTTCAATATGAGCGTGTAGAAAAAAGAATTACTAGATTTGAACTAGCGGATCAAAAGATACAAATACGTCAATATAACATTGAATCGGCTTAAAACGATGTGAACACTTTTGAGCACTAATAGATAAATCTGATTTGATCAAAATTATAAGTTGAAAAGTTAAAACTAATGATACAAATGGAAAGATTACTTTGATACGAATCCGACGTAATTAAATTCATCTAAAACGGAGCTACGGATAAAAAGATATGATCAAAAGAAGTTTGAATATGAATATGAACAAATTTCGAAATTTGAAAATTTCAAAAAAAGTTGATATGATAGGTTCATCGGATAGGTGGGATCAAGAAGAAACTCTAGGCGTTGGTTTCATCTAATTCGGATAAACGAGTAAAAAGTTATGGCTATTTGAAAAATCAGGGCCAAGCTGTTTTACGGAAGAAAAGTGCTATGTCTAAAAGAATTCTAGTACTAATGTGTAAATACAAAGACTAAATAATATATCTAATTACTCTACCGTATACTAGTGTAGGAATACTAGTCTAGAAATACTAAACTACGGGGTATAAAAAAATACGAAGAGAAATACCTTTAGAATGCAGAGTAAGAATTAATTCCAATGAGGAGACGACTTCGAGAAATCCCGCCGAAGAGAAAAAATATATATTTTTATTTAATAAATCTAGTTAAACCAAAAGATTGATTTAACCCGAAATAGATGATTTTTGGATGCTCCTATGGATCTATATTTATAGGTGGAAAGGAGGTCTAATGGTCCATAGGTAGGCGATGTGGGACTAAATATATACGTAATGTAGGGAAACTAGAAAAAAGAAGTAAAAAGGTGCCTCATGGACCAAAGGAATCGGCCGGCCGCGCACATGCACATGGTTGGGCTGGTTGGCCTCGGCGCTTTGTTTTTTTTCTTTTGCGAACGAATAAATTTTTTTTAAAACAAAGAAGAAAAACGTATAAATGAAAAAGAGAAAACATTTTATATAGGCATATTATATATCAAAAATTTTAGAATAAAATTTTCAAAAACATGAACGTATTTTTAAAACCAAAAAATACTTTTAAAAAAAAATTATTTTTTTGCAATAACTTTAAAATGAAAAGGAATTTGAATTCAAATAAATTGCAAATACTTAAAATTTGAATCAAGACATAGTCTCTGATTTTGGAGGGTCATTTTCCTCCTCTCGTTTGATTTTTTTTTAATCAAAGGGTTTTGAAAATATTCAAACTCAAAATTGAAAAGGCATTCAAAATAGAAAATTTTGGGAAAGTCATTTTATTCCCTCTCATTTTTTTGAGAAGTTTCAAATTCCACTCAAGTTTCAATCACTCAAACAAACAATCAATCTAATAATTATATTAACATTCCAAAATTTATAATTTTGGGATGTTACAAATATGGATGGTAGGTATAGGTTTTTGTAATCTGAAATTACAGAAACAGCAAGGTAACAAATGGTAAAAGTGAGCACGAACGGTATTGCAATGTGTGGAAACAAGGCCTAGGGTTCATACTTTCACTAGTGAAGTTCTCTCAACAATGATAACATGATTGGATCATATAACTAGCCCTCAACATGCAACAAAGAGTCACTCCAAAGTCATTAATAGCGGAGAACAAACGAAAAGATTATTGTCGGATACGAAACCACCACAAAGTTATTCTTTCTGATCGATCTATTCAAGAGTCCGTAGTAAAATAGCACGAAGCTATTCTTTCCGTTCAATCTTTCATAGAGTTCGTACTAGAATAACACCTTAAGATACTTATCAACCAAGACCCTAATGTCACCTAGATACTCCATTTTCACCTCAACTATCCGTGGGCATGATTGTACGATATGCATCACATAATCTCAGAATCATCTATTCAACCAACACATAGAACTTCAAAGAGTTCCCCAAAGTTTCTACCCGAGAGTCAAAACGTGTGCCAACCCCTATGCATATGTTCCCAATGTCACGAAGCCGCAAGTTGATCACCAAAACATACATATAGTACTCACATGAATCAAACGTGTGCCAACCCATATGCATAGGTTCCCAATGTCACAAACCCGCAAGTTGATCACAGCAGATAGACACATGCAAGACATACATCAAGTGTTCTCAAAGACTCAATCCGATAAGTTAACTCCAAAGGGGAAACTCAATTCATTACAAGAGGGAGAGGGGGAAGAACATCATAAGATCCAACTATAGTAGCAAAGCCCATGGTACATCGAGATCAAGACATCTCAAGAACACGAGAGAGAGATCAAACACATAGCTACTGGTACATACCCTCAGCCCCGAGGGAGAACTACTGCCTCCTTGTCATGGAGATCGCCAGGATGATGAAGATGGCCACCGGAGATGGATTCCCCCTCCAGCAGGGTGCTGGAACGGGCTCCAGATTGGTTTTTGGTGGCTACAAAGGCTTGCGGCGGCGAGACTCCCGATCTAGTTTTTTTGGGAGGTTTCTGAATTTATAGGAATTTATGCTAGTGGAATTACGTCGGTTGGGCCCACGAGGAGGTCACAAGCCTGCCCTGCGCCACCTAGGGGGTGGTGGCGGCGTCAGGGCTTGTGACTCCCTTGTGGCTCTTCTAGCCTTCTTCCAAAGCTTTGGGGGTGTCTATTGGTCCAAAAAAACCATCGTAAAGTTTCATTCCATTTGGGCTCCGTCTGAAAAAGGGTCAAAAACACGGAAAAAACAGAAACTGGCACTTGGCACTGAGTTAATAGGTTAGTCCCAAAAAATATATAAAATAGAATATTCATGCATATAAAACATCCAAAGTTGACAAGATAATAGCATGGAACCATCAAAAATTACAGATACGTTGGAGACGTATCAAGCATCCCCAAGCTTAACTCCTGCTCGTCCTCGAGTAGGGAAGTGATAAAGAATGATTTTTTGATGCTTTCATGATACCTAGCATAGATGTCCTTTGTAACTCCTCTTATGTGACATGAATGTTCAGATTCGTTAGATTCAAAACAATAGTTTTCTATTGATGTGGAGACAATAATACTTCTAGCAAACTAGCAAGGTAATCATGAACTTTCAAAATAACAAGGCCAAAAGAAAGTTATCCCTACAAAATATTATAGTCTGGCTATGCTCTATCATCCTTGCACAACAAATTTAAATCATGCACAACCCCGGTATTGGCCAAGTAATTGTTTTCACACCTTTACTTTCTCAAACTTTTTCGACTCTCACGCAATACATGAGCGTGAGCCATGGTTTTAGCACTATAAGTGGTGTGGAGTGTGGTGGAGGTTGCAAGGCAAACAAGGAGAAGATGGTCACATTGACTAGGCATATCAATGAGATATGGAGATGCTCATCAATATATATCAACGTGAATGAGTAGGGATTGCCATACAAATGATGCACTAGATCTAGGAGTATGTGAAAGCTCTTAAAGAAAACTAGTGGGTGTGCATCCAACTTGCTTGCTCACGAAGACCTAAGGCAATTTTGAGGAAGCCCATCATAGGAATATACAAGCCAAGTTATATAATGAAAATGTCCCACTAGCTATATGGTGGTGACAAAATGAGAGACTCTCAATCATGAAGATCATGGTGCTTAATAAGCACAAGTGTGGAAGGATAGTAGCATTGTCCCTTCTCTCTTTTTCTCTCATTTTTTTGGTGGGCTGTTTGGCCTCTTTTTTTCTTTTTTTTATGGGCATCTTTGGCCTCTTTTTGTAAATGGGCTTCGCTAGCCTCTTTTATTTCCTCACATGGGATAATGCTCCATCAATGATGATCATCACACTTACAACTCAAAACTTAGAGCAATGATGACTCTATATGGAATGCCTTCGGTAGTGTACCGTGACAATGATCTAGCATGGCATAGACATCAATGGAAACATCATGCTAGCTATCTTATGATCATGCAATGGTAATGTAGAAGTGGTGGCACAAGTCATGGTGGTAGTTGCATGGCAATATATCTCGGAATGACTTTGAAAAAGCCATAGTAGGTAGGTATGGTGGCTGTTTTGAGGGAGGCTAATGGTGGGTTTTGTGCACCGGCGAAAGTTACACAACACTAAGAAGATAGTTATGGTGGAAGGTGAAAGTGCATCTAAATCATGGACTCAACATTAGTCATGAAGAACTCATATACTTGTTGCAAAAGTTTTATTAGTAATCGAAACAAAGCATTCAACGCATACTCCTAGGGGAAGGGTTGGTAGGTATAAACCATCGCGCGATCCCGACTTCCACACAAAGGATGACAATCAAAAGACTAATCATGCTCAGACTTCATCACATAGCGCTTCACCATACGTGCATGCTACGGGAATCACTAACTTCAACACAAGTATTTCTAGATCCACAACACCTTACTAGCATGACTTCAATATTACCAAAACCACAACTCAAAACTAATTGAGATGAATCAAACTTCTCTAACTATTCAATGCACATGAAGGTGGAAGTTTTCGTATCCCTTTGGATAACTACCCCTTTTGAGACTACTTTCAAAGCATAGATCAACTACCAAGCCACGCACCGCTGCGCTCTAAAAGATATAAGTGAAGCACATGTGAGCTGAATTGTCTACCAAAGGATATAAGTGAAGCTCGACAAAATCACGGTGAGTGCATGTCTCTCTCTCTAGGTGTGCAGCAAGGATGATTGTGACACAACAAAAATAAAATACTCCTACGATACAAGACGCTCCAATAAAAACACATAACATGTGGTGAATAAAAATATAGCCCCAAGTAACGTTACCGATGGATCAAAGACGAAAGAGGGGATTCCTTCCCGGGGCATCCCCAAGCTTAGACTTTTTCGGCATCCTTGAATCAACTTGGGGTGCCTTGGGCATCCCCAAGCTTGAGATCTTGCCACTCTTTATCTCTTTGTCCATAAGAACTTCACCCAGAACTTGAAAACTTCACAACACAAAACTTAAACAGAAACTCGTGATATCATTAGTATAAGAAAGCAAATCACCACTTCCTTAGGTACTGTAGCAAACTTAAATTTTACTTATGTTGGTGTTGGGTTGCTGTATTTTCACTTTTCCATGGCTAGTACCCTCCGATACTATCCATAGTTTCATCAAAATAAGCAACCAACTCAACAAAAACAGAATCTGTTAATAGCAGACCAGTCTGTAGCAATCTGTATACTTCGTATACTTATGGTACTTCAAAAAATCTGAACAATTACGACAGTCTGAATAAATTGCATAGAAATCAGCAGCAAAAAGAATCAACTCAAAACATATTACAGAATAAAAATGCAAATTCTTTTCGTGAGCACAAAGTTTCTGTCTTTTTCCAGCATGATCAAACAATCATCACCAAGACTAATCATAACGGTTTTGCTTGGCACAAACACAAAAAGAAACACAGAAGACACAATCATAACAGAATTATGATGGTTTGGAGAAAACAAAACAGGAAGCAAAAATCAAAGAAAAATTTATTCATTGGGTTGCCTCCCAACAAGTGCTATCGTTTAACGCCCTTAGCTAAGCATTGATTTCAATGATGCTCACATAAAAGGTAAGGATTGTAACACAACGAGCATCATGGAGCAAATGGCTAGAACATTTAAGTCTAACCCACTTCTTATGCATAGGGATTTTGTGATCAACCAATTTATTGGAGCAAGAATCAACTAGCATAGGAAGGCAAAATAAGCATAGCGTCAAAAATTTCAACATATGGAGAGGAAGCTTGATACTATTGCAATAAGTAGAAGCATATGATCCTCTCTCATATTAATTTTAAGTAGCATCATGAATGAATTCAACAATATAACCAGCACCTAAGGCTTTCTTTTCATGATCTACAAGCATAGGAATTTTACTACTCTCCACATAAGGAAATATATTCTCAAGAATAGTAGTGGGAGTATCGTGAAAGACTTGAGCACTACAAATTGTGTCCACAATGAAAAAGCAAGGTTTAGCAAAGGGGTTTTCGAAAGTATGACAAGCTGTATCATCCCTCTTCTTTAAAGCATAAGTATCCTCACAATAATCATCATAGATAGGGGGCATGCTTTCATCAAAATGATTTTGATCATTCAAAGTGGAAGAACTAAAAAGATCCTCTTTATCAAATATAGCATCCCCAAGCTTGTGGCTTTGCATATCATTAGCATCATGGGTATTCAAAGAATTCATGCTAAGAACATTGCAATCATGCTCATCATTCACATATTCTATGCCAAGCATTCTATGTAATTCTTCTTTCAACACTTGAGCACAATTTTCCTTTCCATCATGCTCAAGAAATACATTGAAAAGATGGAGCATATGAGGCATCCTCAATTCCATTTTTTTGTTGTTGTTTTCTAGCGAAAGAACAAGAAAAAAAAAGATTCGATTGCAAGATCTAAAGATATACCTTCAAGCGCTAACCTCCCAGGCAACGGCACCAGAAAAGAGCTTGATGTCTACTACGCAACCTTCTTGTAGACGTTGTTGGGCCTCCAAGTGCAGAGGTTTATAGGACAGTAGCAATTTTCCCTCAAGTGGGTGACCTAAGGTTTATCAATCCGCGGGAGGCGTAGGATGAAGATGGTCTCTCTCAAGCAACCCTGCAACCAAATAACAAAGAGTCTCTTGTGTCCCCAACACACCTAATACAATGGTAAGTTGTATAGGTGCACTAGTTCGGCGAAGAGATGGTGATACAAGTGCAATATAGTAACATCCCAAAATTATAAATTTTGGAATGTTAATATAATTATTAGATTGATTGTTTCTTTGTTTGTTTGAGTGACTGAAACTTAAATGGAATTTGAAACTTCTCAAACAAATGAGAGGGAATAAAATGACTTTCCCAAAATTTTCTATTTTGAATCCCTTTTCAATTTTGAGTTTGAATATTTTCAAAACCCTTTGATTAAAAAAAATCAAACGAGAGGAGGAAAATGACACTCCAAAATCAGAGACAATGTCTTGATTTAAATTTTAAGTATTTGCAATTTATTTGAAATTCAAATTCCTTTTCATTTTAAAGTTATTGCAAAAAATAATTTTTTAAAAAAGTATTTTTTTTGGTTTTGCAAATATGTTCATGTTTTAGAAAATTTTATTCTGAAAATTTTGATATATAATATGCCTATACAAAATGTTCTCTCTTATTCATTTATACGTTTTTTTCTTTAAAAAAAATTGTTCATTCGCAAAAAAAAACGAAAAAGAAGCTTATGTGGCCATGCACGTGTGTGTGCGCCGTGTGCATGCAGGCTGGCCGATTTTGGCCCATGCGGCACCTCTCTTTCCCTCTTTTTTTCTAGTTTGACTACAATACGTATATGTTTAGTCCCACATTGTCCATCTATGGATCTTTACACCTCCCTTTCACCTATAAATATAGACCCATAGGAGCATCCAAAAATCATCTATTTCGGGTTAAATCAATCTTTTGGTTTAACTAGATTTATTAAATAAAAATATTCTTTTCTCTTCGGCGGAATTTTTCGAAGTCGTCTCCTCATTGGAATTAATTCTTACTCTCCATTCTAAAGGTATTTCTCTTCGTATTTTTTTTATACTCCCGTAGTTTATTATTTCTAGACTAGTATTCCTACACTAGTATACGGTAGAGTAATTAGATATATTATTTAGTCTTCGTATTTACACATTAGTACTAGAATTCTTTTAGACATAGCACTTTTCTTCCGTAAAACAGTCTGGCCCTGATTTTTCAAATAGCCATAAATTTTTACTCGTTTATCCGAATTAGATGAAACCAACGCCTAGAGTTTCGTCTTGATCCCACCTATCTGATGAACCTATCATATCAACTTTTTGAAATTTTCAAATTTCGAAATTTGTTCATATTCATATTCAAACTTCTTTTGATCATATCTTTTTATCCGTAGCTCCGTTTTAGATGAATCCAATTGCGTCGGATTCGTATCAAAGTAATCTTTCCGTTTGTATCATTAGTTTTAACTTTTCAACTTATAATTTTGATCAAATCAGATTTATCTATTAGTGCCCAAAAGTGTTCACACCGTTTTAAGCCGATTCAGTGTTACATTGACGTATTTGTATCTTTTGATCCGCTGGTTCAAATCTAGTAATTCTTTTTTCTACACGCTCATATTGATCTCCTATATCCAGTAGCATCATTAGTTTCGACCTTTGAACCTTACAAATTTGAGCGATTCAAATTTGTATTCGAACATGCATTTGATCTTATCTTGCAAATCGTACCACCTTTTCAATTGATTCCTTTTTCCCCTAAACACTCATGTCATATATTTTTGTACGTAACCATCGTACTTCAGTTCAAATTCTCTTGACCTTTTGAATGCAAATTCAATTCATACTTCAATTCGCTATAACTTGCGTTGTAGTGCACCATTTCAAGAAATTCTTTCTACAAATAAATTCTTATGTCTCATACTATTTGTCAAACAACATTCATGTTGTTCTCCCAATATTTTTGATCATCTCCCATAGTGTATGCAAGTCGAGCTTATATAGCAATAGTTCATCATCCATTACCTCTTTTGATCTCATTCATGCACCTTCACTTTACAACACACTTAGGACCTTTTTATTAAACCTTAGTACGTTGTTATTTTGCACCAAGACATGCTTTGTTCTTATGTTCTCTTGGTTCTTCCTTTTTGGCATGAATGTTTATTGAATTCTATTCATTTACGGTAGATTGCTCGGAGTGTGGTGAGTAGAATTATCAGGATTTTGAGAGCGACTATCTTCATCAAGTAATACCAGGCAAGTCACTTTGATCATACTATCACCTATGTTTTATGCATCGTAGTTCTACCATCCTATGCCCAATTGCATGCTGAGTAGGTACTTGGAAATTTTAGTATAGTTTGTAGTGTCATGTGGTAGGCACCCAACAACCCCGATACTTGGCCCCGGGACGACAAATTACATATTGCTATGCTTGTGTAGATGGGATTTCGGTTGAGTGCATAACACGACTGATGCAAGGTTGATTAAATAATCAAGACCGGTTAAGACAAGATTTTCAAGACCTCGGACGCAATGCAACTCTGGGTGAAGGACGGTTGATCGGCTCCCTAGAGAACCCAGTGGATGACCCGGGATGCTGGAGAGGCCATGACATCCTGCGGAAAGCTTCACCCAGGCTCAAAGAGACGGACGGATATTTTCAAGACCCAAGGCTTACCTGCACAGCCACAAGTCATTATGGGCTCTGGCTTGGTTGGACAACGCGGCGACTCTGGACAGGCGGTGCTAGCAGATGTAGAAGAACGGTAGGAATGGATGGGCACCGACAGGGATTCAGAGGGACCCGTTGAAAGACCATGTTTTGATCATCCGGTCTTCAAACACCCTGAAGTGCAAGGACATACTCGGAGGCGATCAAATCTTGTGGGGAACGTGTGCAAAACTCTACAGAGTACTCAAACCTAATCGATTAGCCATGTCCACGGTCATGGACAACTTGAGCCAAAGGAACTGAAGTTATCTGGAATTCTCAACACCATTATATATAGTTGATGTGGGTATTATTGATAACCTGGGTATGAGAACTGGTTGGCGGAACCATCTCATTAACAACCAACAGCGTAGTAATATTTTGCTTTTAGCCCCTCTTGTTGTAGAAGAAAATTTGCTTTACGCTAAAACTTACAACACCACCTGCCATATATGCATGTAGAGATAGATGATTATATTTTTCCCCTCTCATATGTGACTTGCCGGCATATTCAATATGCTGACCTACACTGCTGCAACGTCTTATGTTGCAGATATTTTTCTTCGACGAGTAAGGGTACGATTCAGGGTTACGGTCTACACTCAACTTGCCGTTGGTGTTTATTGGGACTCCACTCCCTTGACCGCTTCCGCTGAAGTATTTAAGGTATATATCAGTTTTACGCTATTTACATGTGATTGCACTTTGATATATACATTGATGTATTGTGTGTGCTAGCATACTGATCCAGGGATGGCACAGAAACACAGAGGCTTGACTCGTCTTGAGTCGGGTCGCTACAAATATGGATGGTAGATATAGGTTTTTGTAATCTGAAATTACAAAAACAGCAAGGTAAAAATGGTAAAAGTGAGCACGAACGGTATTGCAATGCGTGGAAACAAGGCCTAGGGTTCATACTTTCACTAGTGAAGTTCTCTCAACAATGATAACATAATTGGATCATATAACTAGCCCTCAGCATGCAACAAAGAGTCACTCCAAAGTCACTAATAGCGGAGAACAAACGAAGAGATTATTGTCGGGTACGAAACCACCACAAAGTTATTCTTTCTGATCGATCTATTCAAGAGTTCGTAGTAAAATAGCACGAAGTTATTCTTTCCGTTCAATCTTTCATAGAGTTCGTACTAGAATAACACCTTAAGATACTTATCAACCAAGACCCTAATGTCACCTAGATACTCCATTGTCACCTCAAGTATCCGTGGGCATGATTGTACGATATGCATCACATAATCTCAGAATCATCTATTCAACCAACACATAGAACTTCAAAGAGTGCCCCAAAGTTTCTACCCGAGAGTCAAAACGTGTGCCAACCCCTATGCATAGGTTCCCAATGTCACGAACCTGCAAGTTGATCACCAAAACATACATCGAGTACTCACATGAATCAAACGTGTGCCAACCCATATGCATAGGTTCCCAATGTCACAAACCCGCAAGTTGATCACAGCAGATAGACACGTGCAAGACATACATCAAGTGTTCTCAAAGACTCAATCCGATAAGATAACTCCAAAGGGGAAACTCAATTCATTACAAGAGGGAGAGGGGGAAGAACATCATAAGATCCAACTATAGTAGCAAAGCACATGGTACATCGAGATCAAGACATCTCAAGAACACGAGAGAGAGAGAGATCAAACACATAGCTACTGGTACATACCCTCAGCCCCGAGGGAGAACTACTCCCTCCTCGTCACGGAGATCGCCGGGATGATGAAGATGGCCACCGGAGATGGATTCCCCCTCCGACAGGGTGCTGGAACGGGCTCCAGATTGGTTTTTGGTGGCTAGAGAGGCTTGCGGCGGCGGAACTCCCGATCTAGGTTTTTTGGGGGGGTTCTGAATTTATAGGAATTTATGGCGGTGGAATTACGTCGGTTGGGCCCACGAGATGTCACAAGCCTGCCCTGCGCCACCTGGGGGGGTGGCGGCGTCAGGGCTTGTGACTCCCTCGTGGCTCTTCTGGCCTTCTTCCAAAGCTTCGGGGGTCTCTTTTGGTCCCAAAAAAATCATCGTAAAGTTTCATTCCATTTGGGCTCCGTCTGAAAAAGGGTCAAAAACACGGAAAAAACAGAAAGTGGCACTTGACAGTGAGTTAATAGATTAGTCCCCAAAAAGATATATAATAGCATATTCATGCATATAAAACATCCAAAGTTGACAAGATAATAGCATGGAACCATCAAAAATTATAGATACGTTGGAGACGTATCAGAGGGGAGGGGCTAGCCTTGGGCTCAAGGAAGCCCCAAGGGCGCCGACCGAAGGGAGGAGGTGGACTCCCACCCCAATTCGGTTTGGGGGAAGGAGACCACTCCTTCCTTCCCACCTCCCTCTTTCCTTTTTTCCTTTCCTTTGGCATTTTTCTCTTGTGGCACCATGGCCCTATTAGGTTGGCCTCACCAGCCCACTAAGGGCTGGTGCGCCACCTAGGGTCACTAGGCTCACTCCCGGGTGGGTGGGCCCCTCCCGATGAATACCCGAAACCCATTCGTCACTCCCGATACACTTCCGGTAATGTCTGAAACTTTCTGGTAACCAAATGAAACCATCCTATATATCAATCTTCGTTTCCGAACCATTCCGGAAACCCTCGTGACGTCCGTGATCTCATCCTGGACTCCGAACAACATTCAGTAACCACACATATAACTCAACTATACTAAAACATCATCAAACCTTAAGTGTGCAGACCCTGTGGGTTCGAGAACTAGGTAGACATGACCCGAGACACTCTTCGGTCAATATCCAATAGTGGGACCTGGATGTCCATATTGGATCCTACATATTCGACGAAGATCTTATCGGTTGAACCTATGCGCCAAGGATTCATATAATCCCGTATGTCATTCCCTTTGTCCTTCGGTATGTTACTTGCCCGAGATTCGATCGTCGGTATCTGTATACCTATTTCAATCTCGTTACCGGCAAGTTTCTTTACTCGTTCCGTAATACAAGATCCCGTGACTTACACTTAGTCACATTGCTTGCAAGGCTTGTTTGTGATGTTGTATTACGGAGTGGGCTCCGAGATACCTCTCCATCACACGGAGTGACAAATCCCAGTATTGATCCATACTAACTGAACGAACACCTTCGGAGATACCTGTAGAGCACCTTTATAGTAACCCAATTACGTTGCAACATTTGATACACACAAGGTATTCCTCTGGTGTCAGTGAGTTATATGATCTCATGGTCATAGGAATAAATACTTGACACGCAGAAAACAATAGCAATAAAATGACACGATCACATGCTACGTTCATAGTTTGGGTCTAGTCCATCACATGATTCTCCTAATGATGTGATCGAGTTACCAAGTGACAACACTTGCATATGGTCAGAAAACCTTGACCATCCTTGATCAACTGACTAGCCAACTAGGGGCTTGCTATGGACATTGTTTTGTCTATGTATCCACACATGTATCTATGTTTTCATTCAATACAATTATAGCATGGATAATAAACGATTATCTTGAAACAGGAAATATAATAATAACTATTTTATCATTGCCTCTAGGGCATATTTCCAACAATGCGTTGATCAATGGCCCAATGCCGGACGCCTGATTCCTCCAACGTGAGACGCGACTAGTCAAATATGTCGCACGCTGTAAACAAATCCTCCCTAGATCCCCTTTCTGTTTGGCCTTGATACGTCTCCAACATATCGATAATTTATGAAGTATTCATGCCATATTTTCCTATGTTTATAATAACTTTATATGGTTTTGATACACTTTATATGATTTATTTAGAACTAACCCGGACTGGCGTTGTTTTCACCAAAATTACCGTGGTGTTGTTTTTTGTGCAGAAAATGAAAGTTCTCGAAATCGCCCGAAACTTTTTTATGATTTTTTCTAGAACATATGAGCAAAGTTGGAGAGAATAACCACTAGAGGAGGGTTGCCACGGAGGCACAAGCCAACAGGGCACAGCCTGTGCCTTGGCCCCGCCCTGATGGCTTGTGGGGCCCATGTGGCACCGTTGCACGTGATACCAACGTTGAAAAATCCTATAAAATCCTAGAAACCCTAGAAATAAAGAGAGAATTTCCGCTCTGCCGCCACAACTCTATGTATCGCCGAAAAATTAATCTGGAGCGATTCCAGTACCCTGTCGTAGATGGAAAACCATCACCGGTGGCTATCTTCATCATCCCGGCGGAGGCCATGACGAGGAGGGAGTAGTTCACCCTCGGGGCTGAGGGTATATACCAGTAGCTATGTGTTTAATCTCTCCCTCTCTCTCTTGTGTTCTTGAAATGGCACGATCTCAAGAACACGGGCTTTGTTAATATAGTTGGATCATATGATGTCTTTCCCTTACCATCTAGTTGTGATGAATTGAGTCTTTTCCTTTAATATCTTGTCATGTTGGATTGAGCATATTGGTATGACAGCACTTGATGTAATTCTTGCGTGGGATACTCGTAGTGACATTGGAGTATTCTATTGATTCACTTGATATATGTTGAGGCATCAACTTGCGGGTTCCGGTGACCTTGGGAATCTATGCATAGGGGTTGATTGCACGTTTTTATACCATGTTCTCCGATAGAAATCTTGGGGTGCTCCTTGCACGTTCTTTGTGTTGGATTGAATGTGATAGCTCTGAAATTGTTTGATGCATGTCGCATAATTTACCCACGGATACTTGAGGTGACATTGGAGTATCTAGGTGACATTAGGGTCGATTGATATGTATCATTGGTGTTAATTCTAGTACGAACTCTTAGATAGATCGAACGGAAAGGATAGCTTGGCGTTATCTTAGTACGAACTCTTGAATAGATTGAACGGGAAGGATAGCTTGATGTTATCTTAGTACGAACTCTTGAATAGATTGATCGGAAAGAATAACTTTGAGGTGGTTCTACTACCTACACCAATTTCATCTTATTGTTCTCCACTAGATAGGAACTTTTGAGTGATTATTTGTTGCATGTTGAGGGATCCAACTATGTTAGCATTGTTGAGAGATTGCACTAGTGAAAGTATGTGCTTGGAAATAAGGCCTAGGGTACATACTTTCACTAGTGCAATCTCTCAACAATGCTAACATAGTTGGATCCCTCAACATGCAACAAAGAATCACTCAAAAGTTCCTATCTAGTGGAGAACAATAACATGAAATTGGTGTAGGTAGTAGAACCACCTCAAAGTTATTCTTAATACAACGTTTTGCTCGCTGCTTGCCACTTGTTACCTTGCTGTTTTTATATTTTCAGATTACAAAAATCTATATCTACCATCTATATTGCACTTGTATCACCATCTCTTCGCCGAACTAGTGCACCTATACAATTTAAAATTGTATTGGGTGTGTTGGGGACACAAGAAATTTCTTGTATTTGATTGCAGGGCTGCTTGAGAGAGGCCATCTTCATCCTACACCTCCCACGGATTGATAAACCTTAGGTCATCCACTTGAGGGAAAATTGCTATTGTCCTACAAAACTCTGCGCTTGGAGGCCCAACACGAGTCTACAAGAATAAAGTTGTGTAGTACACATCAGGCCTTTGCAAAATAGCAACATCATTTTCAGTATTTTTACGTACATGTAGTCAATTAGTCATACTTGATTAGAATTCTGCCTGGTACCCCCTTCTCTTCATATATGCTCGTACAAGTTACAACAATTATATGTATTAACTTGTAGTTAGTAGTTCAATTTTTTTCACTTTTGTAATTTTATTAGTTAAATGAACGCACATAATATGGACAAGTTTCTTCTCAAAAGAAAGGCACCATCACAGATTTCTCCAAAAGGCATGAATTGGGAGGAGGAGATTCAATACGATCTAGTTAAAAGGAAATCACAGAACATTATCATCCAAATTCGAAGGATCTAGTAAGAAGAAAGTACTTGCTTAATGGACCTTGTCAGCCAAAAGATATTTATTTTCCATATTCTAGCTTTGGGACTAAGAAGAAAGTAATTTTGTCGTTTTTTCAGCATTATATTGAGCAGTTTGACAATTGCATTTTGATTTTAGAAACCTACTTTTGTTATGTTTTGCAATCCATGTTACAACATATATAACACTTCTTTATTTAATTTATCATTGCTTGAAAAAACTACACCATGATAAAGTGGTGCTTTAGGGTAAGATTAGCTCCAGCTCCGCCCCTGCTAGGTGGGACTCCTAAGATAGCCCTTTTTTTAATAAAGAACATATATTAATATCATAGTGATACCAATTACATCTAGCCTCTGTAACAACGTAATGCCCTAATGACATGAAGGATGCATACAACCAAAAAAAATGAAGAAGAGGCTAAAAAGGAAAAGTCCCGCTACAGAGTTCCAGTACTTGCAGCACCAGCACAACCGCCACCAAGACAACACCTAACGTCCAAGTACTCCAAAAACGATGCCTCCAAGAAGAAAACAATGCAATAGCACCGTCGTCGCCCAATCATAAATCTTGGGTTTTCATCCTGGAGATAATCCCCGCTATCAAAACAATGTCTTCAACAAGGCCATTGCCAGGCACAACCGATTAAGGCCAGACCTTGGATTTTCACCCTGAAAGGTAGGACCTTGAACCTCACCTCTGATGTTGCCGCCACTTACATACCACTGCTACGAATCCCGAAACTCCAAGAAAATTCCTAAACGCCGTAGGCTACAATCACCATTACTAGTCCTCCAATCTCAACTTTCATGACATTCTCCACCTCTGACTTTACCATACAGTAAAATATCTCGTGATGAAACAGATAGCAGAGCTTCACGCCGCTCCCTCCTTAATGGAAAACCAATGGGCATGACCAAATTCCATCTGATCCAGCAATCTCCACGCATAACACGCCCATGGGAGTTCGTCGGCGGAGCCTTCCGGAACTCCCCACTCCTGCCAGATCAGAAAGATCATGCATCAGGCAGATCTTCGTCATGGCGCAAGAGGAACCCTAGGACTGGTGCCTTAATTCAAGCACACTAGCAGGTCCCGCTATTGCCATAGGTTTCACGCCTGTCACGCCCAAGATGCGACCCTATCCTCAATTTGGCACGAGGCCTCGTCAGGGATAGAAGCGCATCTCGTCGTGTCGCAAGAATGGATATCGTTACAAGTACATGTACTGAAAAGAAGAGATATATAAATAGAGTTGGCTTACACTCGCCACAAGCTACATCAGAGTCACAGTAGTACAATACATAATCATCACGAAGAAGAGCAGGGTCCGACTACGGACGAAAACAAACGAGAAAAGAAGAACGACGTCCATCCTTGCTATCTCAGGCTGCCGGCCTGGAACCCATCCTAGATCGATGATGAAGAAGAAGAAGAAAAAGCAACTCCAAATGAACAAACAACACGCTCGCGTTGAGTAACCTTTACCTGTACCTGCAACTGGTGTTGTAGTAATTTGTGAGCCACAGGGGACTCAGCAATCTCATTTCCAAAGGTATCAAGACTAGCAAAGCTTAATGGGTGAGATATGGTTAAGTGGTGAGGTTGCAGCAGCGGCTAAGCATTATTTGGTGGCTAAACTTACGAGTACAAGAAATAAGAGGGGGAAGATCTACGCATAGCGGATGTGAACTACTGATGATCAAATGAATGATCCTGAACACCTACCTACGTCAGACATAACCCCACCGTGTCCTTGATCGGAGAAGGAAGTCACGAAAGAGACAGTCACGGTTACGCACACAGTTGGCATATTTTAATTAAGTTAACTTCAAGTTATCTAGAACCAGTGTTAAACAAAGTTTCCACGTTGCCACATAATCGTAGGCACGGCTTTCCGAAAGATTTAACCCTGCAGGGGTGCTCCAACTAGTCCATCATAAATTACCACAAGCCGCATAGAAATCTCAATCACGAAGCTCGCGATCTCGTCGGATTCCCTAGTGGGAAACCTCAACTCTGAGATTACCCAAAGCATCATCGGAATCCCAATGCACAAGATATCTCGTCAAAGGTAAAACTAATCCAGCAAGGCCGCCCGACGTGTCGACGTACCCAATAGGAGCCGCGTATCTCGTTCTCAGGACACGACGGATGGAGCTAGCTATGAGTGCCAAACCTCGAGTTTCCTCGCGGTGGCCCCGCAGGCAGACCATTTGGGACCAACACCATCAGCACTGGGCCCCCTGTTTATGTAGAATTACTCCTCGGGTAGCACTAACTCCCTATGCATTTCAGTATTAACAGAATTATTATGTTGGGCAAACAGTACCAATGTTGGGCCTTGCCAGACCAGCTTTAATCTAAAACGAATTATCAAGGGGGTCCCCATAACAACCCCGATCGTGTTAGGAGCGCTCAATTATGGAACATAACACCGGTAGCCGAGAACTAAGGGGGCAAAGGTGGAACAAAACACCAGGCTAGAAAGGCCGAGCCTTCCACCTTTTACCAAGTATATAGGTGCATTAAATTAAATAGCATTTAACATGGTGATATACAAGGAACCCATGTTAACACATGGAAGCAACTGTACCTGTAACTAGCAACGCTAACACATGGTTAAGCAAGCAGTAACATAGCCAATCGGTGGTTTGCTAGGTTGAACAGGTTGAAGGTTTTCATGGCATTGTTGAGAGGCTGATGTTTAACATGTGGTAGGCAACGAGACATAATCGATAGAAACAGTGATACTAGCATGGCAATGACAGTAATGGTATCTGGGGAAATGGTCATCTTGCCTGAGATCCAGCTTGGAAGAAGAATGCCTTCGTGAAGCAGACGAACCGACGTAGTCGAACGGGTCCTCACTTTCCGACACGCTTGTGGAACTCTATCGAGACGAAGCAAACCGGAAACACAAATCAACACACGGAATTCACCACATGAAGCACAACACAAATGATGCATGAGAAGCTGAATACATGCAAGTCACGGCATGACAATTCACACACTCAAACACTACACTTTAAGTGAAGTTCAATATGCAACGAGTCGCATATTGACGAAACTCCACGTTTATTTATTTAGTTCTATCCCGAATAGATACACGGCAATATTAAATGTTATTAATCATGGCAAGAGGTGAAGCGTAATTAAACTACCTATCTAGGCATTTTAAATGAGGTCGGAAATGACATATAGCATCTCCGAAACGACCTCACATGTTAATTTACAATTCTGTCCAGATCTGAACTAACACATTTAATTAATTGTTAAACAGCAAAACAAATAGGTTCTCGTGATTCTACGCATTGTTACAAGCAATTTACACATAGAGATCATCTCCAACGAAGCTACGGTTCAAAAGATACAAGCACCGCAAGATATGATGGCATGAATGCAATATGTGTGCAACGACGGTCACGAGCACTTCAAAACACACAACCAGAAAGAGAAAATGAAACTACATGAGATTATAAGCAAGTTTCATATAGGACACGGTCAAATCGGAGCTACGGTTCAAAAACTACGAGCAAAACAAGATATCACTACAATCTGCCAAAATCAGCCACATAGCATTTTCTACACCCCACAACTACGAGCTACACAACTCCAATCTACTCAACCAAGGCATGACACGAAAGAGGGCAAGAAGCACTACAACAAACAACTAACAACAACTAGCATGGCATCATGGATCACTAGGAAAAGAAGTCACAAAATGGCTTCTCACACACAGTTTCAGACTTAGTGAAAATAATACTTCATGAAAGTGCAGTTTTCGGTCTGAAGGCATATTGGCAGCAGCCAAACCATAAGCTACAGGACTCCAAATGGCATGAAAATTCACAGCATGCTAGAGAAACACAAAGTCTACAACTAACTCCATTGCACCAACCTTAAAAGAGCTACAAATTACAAGATACAAGCAAGACAAGACAGCAACAAAATATAACAGATTCCAGACTTAGAAATATTTCAGCACCTCCAAATCAGCACTATTTCTAGCAACTTGAGAGCAAGCAAACCACACCTAAACATGCATTTCTATTGCAACCAAAAATACCAGGGGCTAGAGTAAACATCCAAGAACAACTCCCTAGTTGACAACTTAATCAAACGAAGCACGGAATAAATCCTACGAAAAAGACAAGATGGCAACATGGCAAAATATCTCGCGAACTAACTTGCTGAAAAGCTAAAACTAATCGCACAAAAAAATCCTATGGATTTTTCTACCCCGAAAACATATAAAATATGTGGGGTTGCACAACATTAATTTCACCACACGTAAATGCGAGATAAAAACCTATAGACGGAAACATAAACTAGCGGCAAATCCCTACACGCAAAAATGCCAATGACGGCTCTAAAATACATGGAAAAGTGGTTCCTAAAACATGGGCATTTCTACTACGGCATACGGGCAAACCGGACTCGCACGAGAAAATAAAACGGGACAAAACCTATTGGAACAGCACGCGTTTCTAGGCATACGACACGCTAAAACACGTCAAACAAATATGCAGGTTATAAATTCGGATTCCGCGCGAAATTCTACACAAAATACATATGCTACATGTCGCGAACCGACTTACGGTTAAAAAGATACGGGCGTTTGAAAATCTAGTCTATCCATTGAAAAATAATTAAATTAGGATTAAATCCTAAATATCTACTGGGCCGGATCTGTTGACAAGCCTAAACAGAGGAGCATGCGTGATCTAGCTATACGACGCCATGGCGGGGGATAGTGGTAGGAAGTGGTCTCACCTGCTTGGCCGATTGGGCCGACGGGGCTGAGCTGGGCCTTGACCAGCTGGGGGCTTGGAGGGCGAAGCAGCCCGACGCGGAGGGAGAGAGCTGGGCCGGCTTGGCCGCAACTGGCCCACGAGGCCGGGGCGCACGGGAGTTGGCAGCCCGGGAGCACGGCGGCCCACTCACCGGTCAACGAGCGACGGTTCCGCACGGACCTGCTCTCGATCTGGATCGGGCGTGGGGAGGCGACGGGGCGAAGCAGGGCGCCAGCGCAGCTGCGGGGACGTCGACTGGCCTACTCTGGCGGGTCTCCGGCGAGCTGGCTAGGTCCGGATAGGGGAGGCGGTCGGCCGCGACTGGGGCGTAGGACCCGTGGAGCTCGGGCTCCTCCCGCTCGGGAACGGGGAAGCACACGCGCACGGCGGCCTGCAGCTCCGGGAACAGCAGGCGGCGGCAGCAGCAGAGCTCCGACCTCCAGCAACGACGGCTCTTCGGCGAGGTCCGACCTGTGCACGGACTGCAGGAGGAGCTGTGCAAGGGCACGGCTCGGGGTGAGGCTGCTCGGGGAGAAGGAGGGTTGGCACGGGGCGGATCTGGGCCGTTGGATCTTCGATCTGACGGTCCAGATCGCTCAGATCGGATCTGAGGATTAGCTGGAGAAGGTGGAGGCTAGGGTTTGCACGAATTTCAAGGAGAGAGGGGGTTGGCTGCCTAAAAAATAGCAGGGGGTCTATTTATAACAAATGGGGGGCTAGGTTTAGCGGTTTTCCGCCCCGGATCCAACTGTGCGGTCGGAATCGGACGATTCCGCACGCGGGAACGGGTACGTGGCTGTGAAGAGTGGTTTACCGGAGACGAGAGGGAAAACGGGCGGCACGGCAACGATTTTTAAAACACCGACAACCATCCGACGGTAGACCGAATACGGTGCCGCTACGGTCGACCGTTCGGGTACCACACGGACTCCGATCGCGACGAAATTCGACAGGCGGCCTACCCATAACTAATCACGAACGCATGCCAAGTTTCACCCTGATCAGAGAAAGTTTTCTACACACCTTTAAAAACAAGATTTAAACGTTGCCACGGGTGCGTGCTTGTGTGGTCGGGCTCGGAACGGACAACGACGAGAACCGGCAACTAACAACGGATGCAAGTTTTGAAAACTGGCGGCAACGGGGTGCCAATGTAATGCTGATGATGCGCATGATGCGATGATGATGTGACAAAAGAAAATAGACAAACGACGAAGACGGAAAGAATGGGGAATCTTCTCGAACGTCGGCATCGGGCTGTCACAGCGCCATCGCCTTCGGCCATCACCGTAGGTCCGCCCCTCTCTGCCCATCCACGCCTCCCTTCAGATGCCACACATGGGCTAGCACCATTACCTCGCTGCCTGACTTCCCCCTGTACCGCCAATAAGCCGAACCCCCTGCTCGAAGGGAATCCATCAAGCTACGCCAGCCCCACCCACCGTCTTCGACATCCATGACGTAACCGCCACCACTGCCACTGGCGGCGATAGCAGCCCGTGGAGAGGAGGCAGCCACGTCGGGCCAGAAGTTGCAGTAGCCGGACGAAGGGAGTAGGCACCACAAACGGCTGGGGGAGGCCCCAGATCCAATCAGGGCGGATGAGGATGGCGCCCCAGGAGTCGGGGCGAGGCCACCTGTGATAGCAGCTGGTCGGGGAAGAGGCCACCGGGGAGCCATTGGGGGAGGCCGTCTCCGGTGCCAGGAGCGGATCTGGGGGTGGGGGCGGGTCGGGAGGGCAGGTGGGCATCTGCTGGCCCTCCAGCGACGGTGACGCGGGATGGGCTGGAGGACGGGTGGCTGGCCAGCGGCGGCTGGGTTCCCCGGCCCCCAGTCGCCCGCGACGGGCGATGCGGGGTCGGGACAGATGTTTTTAGAACCTCCTAAGATAGCCCTAAGGATGGAGCGCGTTATCTTGTGGATAACACTAAATCGTTTGCCCGCTAGCGCTAGTTTTGGGCCTTCAGTCGTGGCTCCTCGGTCAAGATTTGAGCATTTTGCACATGAGTGGTGGATGAGTTTTGTCCTTTGCTTTGCGACGAGATGGTGCATGACTGTGAGCAATTTCATCTACGTCATACTTAACCTGGGAAAAAAATCTACGTCGTAGTACATAGCCGATGCTATTGCTAGGTAAATCAATATTGTGGTAAAACAACAGTAGGTAAACAGAGCTGAAGAGAGCAGTATCGACGCAGGAGCTAAAGAAATCAGAGGCAAGGAAATGTGAAAAAGATTTACTTCAACTGCCACAATTCAAAACTCCTCAGCAGCCTGATGACCCATTATTGACAACTTGATATATATAATTTGAAAAGGAGGGTAACCTTCGGCCTCTGCATCGAAAGATGCATACGACTCACAACCTATAACTTTAATAAGTTACTCCCTAAACTTGATCGACATGCTTCGAGATGTTAGAGCTCAAAAGGTTTTTGAATCACTTGAAAAGGGCGAGATTGAAAGTGGAAGTGGGCTAAATCAAGAGATGGGACTAGCTAGACCCAACGATACTCGGGGTTCTTATTTTAAAACCATTATGCACGTTGTTAACATATATTCCACAATCCTTGAAGTACTTGATGCTATTGGAAAAGATCCTTCACAAAAGGTGAGTGGACAAGAATACATGGAGTTACTCAAGCCATTGAATCATTTGACTTTGTTTTCAATCTTCACTTGATGCTTGTTATTCTTGGCTATACAAATGAGTTGTCCAAATCTTTGCAAAAGAGAGATCAAGATACTATTAATGCAGTGGCACTTGTTAGTTTGGCAAAGAGTAGAATGCGACACATGAGGTGTCATGGTTAGGAAGAATTTCTTGCAAAGCTAACCCTATTTTGCCAGAAACATGACATTCAAGTTCCTTTGTGGGAGGATACTTATGCAGGGGCAGAATTAGCATGGGTTCACGTCTAGGGCCAAATTAGCTTCAGTGGTGTATTTTAGAGATTTTTTGTACTTAGTAAGTAGGTATTACAAAGACTATTGTCACTACACCTAGGGCTATAGCCCCATTTTCCCTAGGCCTGATTCCAACATTGTACTTATGAGCATCATGGAATATCACGTTGGTATAATGAAGTTCAAACAAATGATGATCGTTATAAAAGAGAAGTATATCTTGGTGTCATTGATCAAACCATTCTATCCCATGGACATATCAAGCACGGATTTGATAAGGCTAGAATTTCAACTTGCTACTTTTATTGATGATACGAGACAAGATGATATTGGTGAGCTCTCTATTTTACTTGTTGCAACAAAGAATCATATTCTCTATGATTTGGTCTACTTACTCATCAAATTGATATTGATTTTACCGATGGCAACAACGAGTGTTGAAAGGGTATTTTCTGCAATGAATCTAGTGAAAAATAAATTAAGGACTAGTATGGGTGATGATCGTTTGGTGACAATTATTAAGCGAGATGTGTTCATGAAAGTAAATGAAGATGACATAGTTGATGCTTTCATGACAATGCAACGACGTAGAGTTACCTAGTGTTGTAATTTTCTACTTCTGTTACTTTCATGTAAGTCTTTTCTATTGTAACTGGGCACATTTGAAATACATTTTATGTACTAAATGGTTGTGAGATTTCAATTGAGCTATTTATGTTACTCATTTGACATATTTTGATACATTTGGATTAGGTAGGAAAAAAATAGAGTGCGCATGCCCTTTATTTTATTCCTGGGTACCCACACAATGGAACGCAAAAATATCCAGCCGAGCGAGCAGTAAATCCACCATACGGGATGTGCATACTTAATACTCCTACATTGCAACAAATAATCGTGAAAAAAAATGGAAAAAGAAACCATATGCGATCAGGCACATGACGAAGGAAGGGTCACATGAATGAAGAAGAGAGAAAAGCCACATATCGACCCGAATAGCGAAGTGTGGGAGCCGCGATGGCGGGCACTGGCAGCCATACATTGGGCTATCCAAAATCTCATCTCTCGCCCAATCCCGGCCTCACGATCTCAATTCTCACCCCGCGTGCACCACAAGCTCCAATCCCCTAACTCGTATATACAGCCACGCCCGCCTCACCGTCCTTGATCTTCCCCCCTATCTGATCGGATCCTTTGGACATGGCGTCGCCCATGCTCTCCACGGCCATGGCGCCACTCCAGGTATTGCTCGTGTTCCATTTCCATTCCATGCTTGCGTAGTAGTAC
This sequence comes from Hordeum vulgare subsp. vulgare, assembly GCF_904849725.1. Taxonomy (NCBI): domain Eukaryota; kingdom Viridiplantae; phylum Streptophyta; class Magnoliopsida; order Poales; family Poaceae; genus Hordeum; species Hordeum vulgare. The sequence continues at coordinate 510,550,307 of NC_058519.1, forward strand.
AGTTCTTCCATGTTTGTGACGCGCGGTGGTTATGTAACTGGACTGCCATGCATCCTCTGTCGATCCAGGGGGGCATGCTGGAGTTCTCCGGGCTGAGGAGCTCGTCGTCGCTGCCGCTCCGGCGGAATGCCACCTCCGACGACTTCATGTCCGCCGTCTCCTTCAGGACATACGCGGTATGATATGAATATGATGGGCGGAATGTGGCTGTCACCTAGGAGTACGTAGCTCGCTTGGTCGCATGCCATGAGACATGAGCGGCGCGTGGTACGGTGGTTGCAGGTGAGCACGAGCGGCGGGTCGCGGAAGGCGCCGACGGAGGCGAAGCTCAAGGTGGCGATCAACGGGTTCGGGCGCATCGGGCGCAACTTCCTGCGGTGCTGGCACGGGCGCGGCGACAGCTCGCCGCTGGAGGTGATCGCCATCAACGACACCGGAGGCGTGAAGCAGGCGTCCCACCTCCTCAAGTACGACTCCACGCTGGGCATCTTCGACGCGGACGTCAAGCCCGTGGGCGACAACGCCATCTCCGTCGACGGCAAGGTGATCAAGGTCGTGTCCGACCGCAACCCCTCCAACCTGCCGTGGGGCGAGATGGGCATCGACCTCGTCATCGAGGGCACCGGCGTCTTCGTCGACCGCGCCGGCGCGGGCAAGCATCTCGAGGCCGGAGCCAAGAAGGTGCTCATCACCGCGCCCGGCAAGGGCGACATCCCCACCTACGTCTGCGGCGTCAACGCCGACCTCTACACCCACGCCGACACCATCATCAGCAACGCCTCATGCACCACCAACTGCCTCGCCCCCTTCGTCAAGGTCCTCGACCAAAAGTTCGGTACGTGCCCGTCTCCCTCCCTCTCTCTCTCTCTCAACTGAATCAACTTGTTGACGATGACTAATGGCGGCGGTGGCAATGGCGCAGGCATCATCAAGGGAACCATGACCACAACCCACTCGTACACCGGCGACCAGAGGCTGCTCGACGCGAGCCACCGCGACCTGCGCCGTGCCCGCGCCGCCGCCCTCAACATAGTGCCGACCTCCACCGGCGCGGCCAAGGCCGTGGCGCTGGTGCTCCCCAACCTCAAGGGCAAGCTCAACGGGATCGCGCTCCGGGTGCCCACCCCCAACGTGTCCGTCGTCGACCTCGTGGTGCAGGTCTCCAAGAAGACCCTCGCCGAGGAGGTGAACCAGGCGTTCCGCGACGCCGCCGCCAACGAGCTCAAGGGCATCCTCGACGTCTGCGACGAGCCCCTCGTGTCCGTCGACTTCAGGTGCTCCGACGTCTCCTCCACCATCGACGCGTCGCTCAGCATGGTCATGGGAGACGACATGGTCAAGGTCATTGCATGGTACGACAACGAGTGGGGTTACTCCCAGAGGGTCGTCGACCTCGCCGACATCGTCGCCAACCAATGGAAGTGAACGCCCCCCCACAGCGGCATTGCCCTGTCAAGTGACTCCTCTCGAAATTTTCCCCAGCCGTCGTCACGGATGATCGATTCTTTGTAATGAGAATTCAAAGTATCGAGCTCCCAACACCTTCTTCCTTTTTCTTTCTTTTCTTCTTTTCTCTTTCTCTGATTTTTCAGTGTCCAGACACGGATTATAATAGGCTTCCTGCAAAGGAAGTCTCAACGCTGTGCATCTGTAATACTCGTATATACTACTATCGTTTGCCAGATTCTGATGTAGAATTCAACTCGCTCTTCGAACCGTTTGAGCAATTTGACCTTTATTATTGCTATATCTAAACATGCATGATCAACTCAGAGACAAAGAAAAGTTTGAACCATATACACGAAAGTTACCATAAAATAAAAGGTTTGAACTTCTGATGGCAATTGCAAAATTTAAGGGAGCACAACCATGCAGCTCATTATCAGAGTTTCTCCGCTTTTTTAAAAAAATATATCAAAGTTTCTCATTTTTTGCGAAACCTCATTATCAGAGTTATCCAAACAAATTGACCCACAAGATAAGAGATTGTGATCAGCGCGCTGAGCCTAGTTGGATGATCCAAACAAATTGACCCACAAGATAAGAGATTGTGATCAGCGCGCTGAGCCTAGTTGGATGATCCAAACAAATTGACCCACAAGATAAGAGATTGTGATCAGCGCGCTGAGCCTAGTTGGATGATGGCCTGAACTACTTAGAGAGTAGACCCAGCTTTTGTGAGTCGTATTTCGTTGGACATCATGGTTCACATGTTTGCCATCCTATATCCTTGCTGCCAATCGCAGTGTGTGAGTGGTCAAGAATATATGGAACCCATGAGGGATAAGTATTGCAGACCATACAATGCACAGACCACAGAGGGTGTCTTTCCACTCTGAAGCACTCATATGGATCAAAACATCTCGAATCTCTATACCCAAATGGCCCATGTTTGAAGATATTCAGAATTCAGAGTTGATCTCTCTCTACTCAATGCCCCATGACGACATATGCGGTCCTTATCGATGAAATAGCAAGTACTAAGAACCATTAAGTAAATTCTAGAAGCTAACATGATATATTGAACTTCAACCAGAGTTCTTTGGATGACACTACATACGCCAAGTGATAGTATTTTCAGGGGGAAAAAAAATCGCTACTCTAAAGGAAAATTCAGAGACAGCACTAGTTTTTGCTTAAGGAAAATACATTCCCCAAACACTCCCTTGCAGAACATTTTTTCTAGAATCACTCTAGCACTGAGATGTTACCCTCTCTGCTTCAGCCGCTGCCATTGAAAAGGTTCCAATCATGGACATCAAAGTTCATCACTGCAAGCCTGAAGACCTCGGACATTGGCATGCATCCTGCTTGTTCTGCCGGTATGGCTGGTCCAGCTGCAACTGCCTGGGCACTTTCACTCAAAGGACTGAAATAAAAATGACAGAAAAATATATCATTCAAGGGGCGGCCTGTAACATTGGAGAAGTGGGAAGCACAAACATAATACCCAGGCTTAAAATAAAGGCATCAATAGCCTAGCTAGTCGTTAATTTGGATATGTAAGTCCATACTAATTTTACTTGCTTTCACTAAGATGTAATACGACTATCTCCACATTACTTGTGATGCATCGTTATACTGTTTCATCTGCATTTTAGCTGAAACATATAATCTAGTTTCGGCATTTTGGTCTCCCCGTAGTACTACTGCCACCCGGCAGTCTCGGGGGGAGGGGCAAATTATCAAATTGAGAAGTAAAGTGGGGCAAAAGATCCAATTTCTCTAGTACTATTATAGCATTCAACATGACTAGCCTAGGTAGAAAACTGAAGGAACTACATGAGGACCTGAGCACAACAGGCTTCTGTTTCATCAACCGAGAAGTGTTTTTTTTTTTTCAGTTTAGTTCTGCCCTTGGCCATACTACTACGATAATACAACTTTATTCAACATGTGTAGCCTAGATAAAGAACTAAAAAAAATATTCAGCAGGGCAGGATTGTCGTTCTGTATTACAAAGATGACAGAGACAAGGGAGTTTAAAACCCACATGATTAGTAAGCATAATTGCTACTGCATAAGAATTAAGAAGTTGTTGATCGTCATTCAAACATGCCAATATAGACCAGATTTATGCAAGTTAAGATTATACCAAATAATACATAGTTCTCCTAAGCACATCGCTGTATAATAATCAAGTCATACAAAGATTAATAAATGGTGATAAACAGTACTCTCTATGATGATAAATCTGAACAAGACTTTCTACTTGAGAAGGTAACAAAATATATTAGTATAAAAGACTGGTTTATAAAATTCCATTAACCAGAGGAAGTGTGTCATAGTGATCTACAAAGCTTACTTTATCAAGAGCGGCTCATATGCGGTGATAACTACATCAGTTGCTGCATTCTTGAGACGTATGTTTGCCAAGTAAAGCTGCAAAGGTAGCCCAACTCTCAGTTGCAAAACAAACATTAACTGTTGAACCATAATTCCAAGGGATGGGTGTACTCACTCGAACAATGTTCTGTGCTTCTCTGCCTTGCCTCCCTTTTGAAACAGCCTACAGAAAGCGGAAATCAAGCGTGAGATCATTACATACTTTTTATTCACTGCCGGTGAGAAGTGGCCATCATATAATGAATGTCAAGGAACAGAAATATCATATTATGAGACTGAGCCGACTTAATGCAACTAACTAAAGCTATCATATCCAGGGAAGCACAGGTGAAAGCCAATGGACTGGAGGTCGATTGAAGGGAAGGAGCAGGGAAATCTGGATATGGCACAGGACATTTGCTTACCAGCTTGCCAATTGCAGTTCCTGACACTGCAGGTGCTTCCCCAGATCGCAGACCAGCTAGCTCGATTGTCCCAGAATGCTCGACCACCTAAACGACAAAAAAAAAAAAGATAAGTTACCAACATGCCTGTCTCTATGACTAAAATGCACTTGGATGGGAAAATTAACAACCATGAGTTCATGACCATCCAATGCACATGAAGCAGACAAAGAATTCATGAATGCAGTTAATTTTATTGTGAAAAGAAGAATGCGGTTGTTGTTTGGGACAGAAAGCCAGGCATGAAGAAGTGTTTTTTAATGGCAATGAGGCCAAGCTATTGACACTTGACAGAGTGAAGCCAGGATGCTGTTGACATTACCAAGTTATCCCCCGCATCTTGCTCGTTGGCGACGTCGCGCAGGAACCAGAGCGCGCTGCCGCCGTCCTCAACCTCGCCCTTGAGGTCGAGCAGCTCGAAGATGAGGCTCTCGTCACGGGCGGGGTCGACGAGAACTTCCTGCGCACGCAGCACAACCACACACACACACACACACATCGATCAGTACGGGAACTCACGCCCCGGGCCAGCGCGCTCCAAACAACAAAATCGAACGGGGGAGTGGGACGAACCTGGTGGTCGGGGACCTCGCGAATGTTGCTCACATCCTGACCAAGACAGTACCAAAACCAAACAGAAACGGCGTAAGCGCGAGCAGGGGACTGGAGGGCCGGAGGAGCAAGGGGATGTGTGCGAGGGAGAAGGGTGTAGTGTGGTGGTACCTGGAACCGGACGGGGAAGGCGGTGGAGACGGCGCCGCCGAAGAGCGGGCGCGTGGTGGTGCTCTCGCCGGCCATCTTCCGAGCCTCGGGAGTCCGGCGGCTAGGCGGCAAAACAGGATTCTGGAGCCTGGGAGAAGGCGGGGGTGGAGGAGAGGGAGAGGGTCGGGCGGGTTCGCGATTCGAGCGAGTTTTATAGGCCGTGCGTCGATGCTACGCCACCGCGGCTGCGTGGATGCTACGCCGTGCCAACGGTTGCTCCGCTTCCTTCCTGCAGCCAGGCAACCAGAGCATTTTTTTCTTTTCTAAGAAATTCGGTTTCCGCAACCAAAATTGATGTGGGGATTGCCTCTATTAACCGGTAAACCGAATAAAGGGGTTTAGACGGGGTTCAGAGGCTCGGTACCGTGAGTGCTGAGGCGTGGAAGTCAGAGAGACGGCGACGGCGGCGGCGGCGGGAGCGTCACGGTGCACGGCCCAGCCACAGCGGGGGTAACCTACGGCGGCGCACGCGAGGGTCTGGCCGCTCCCCGTGGGCTTGGTGGAGAATCAGGCGGGTCTGGATCCGTTCGGTGGGGATTAGGGCTAGAGAAGGAGTAGGACAGAGGATGGCTAGGCAAGGTGAAGAAATGGAGAGGAGGGGTCACCGGCGGTGAGCGGGGAGGAGGCCTCGTGGTCTCGGCGCCGTCCCGTGGAGCTCGGGGTGCCAAGAGGAAGAGGAGTCGGGATGGAAGGGGCGGGGTACCGTACGGGGTAGGAATGTATCATCACGGCTGGGATTTGGGATTTTGGGGGCCAATCGGCAATTCTGATCCCGGATTGCAGCCGAACAACAAAACGTCTGGATTTCGATTCCAATGCCAAATGACGGTTGCCAAACGAGGTGAAGCGGCCACTACGGGTGCTGGAATTGGCGTCGATGGCGAGGACTTTTTTGCTTCAAATCGTCATCAGATTTTGCTACAATCGGCGAGGACTTTTGCTATCAGGGTTTCCACTTTCCAGGCTTGAACGTCGACGGCGAGGATGGAAGTGGAGAGTGGAGACTTGCTGGAAGGGCGATGGCTACATGCGCAGGAATGGCGGTGGTGTTGCGACGTCATGGTGCGCAAGCACAAGCGTGACTCCGCTTTTCTCAACCCCTGCACGTGTGGTTGTGATTTGGGGAAAGAATAGAGCCAAAATTTGAGCCGACCAACCGACGCCTAGCAACGCCCAAGGAAAAAAAAACTTTGATCCACAAACAGTTTTAAAGTATGTGAATGATATGATACAAAAATGGTACTGTCGAGAAGTAATTGAAATACGGCATCAATTAGGTACCATATAAGTTACATATTGCCCACCAACTGTCGTTAAAGCTACTGTATCTTAGGAAACACAGCCACCTTGCATATCAGGAGCTACTGCATCCCTACAATAAAAATATACTTAAATGCACACATTGGAATCTGCAGGACTCCAAATGTATGAGCTGATTCACGATAAAGCAGATCAAAACAAGTTCCTACAGATCAAGCTTCCCTTCTTTGAGGGATCCTACAATCCAGCTAACCCCGGCAAACAAAACACCCACCTTGCTTTTCAGTCCCCAGGAGACCAGTGATCTCCACTCTACACGCACGGGAGTTGTCAAAGCCAGTTGAAATTCAGCATGAAAGAGGGCTTCACTCCACATCGTCTTCCTCCTCTTCTTCATCTTCATCATCGTCTTCTTCGTCAAATCCCTGCAGAAGTTGCAAAAGAATGATAAATACATGTACAAAAGAGATAAAGTGCAGCGGAACTCCGCAACCAGACCTCATATTAAATTTATGTGTGCGTAGAACAAAAACAAGGTCCCAAGTGACATCACCAACTCAAACTCATTTCCTTCAGGCCTCATGAGAGCACAAAAGCCTGACACGATGCTAGCTAGCAAATTTAAGGAAGTTGGGCCAAATGTTAGATGTGTAGTGCATGGCGTGCTAATGCCAACCTAAATTCCTTTTGCTGTTGGGGTTGGAGCACCTGAGATGAACAGATGATGCACAGTGTTGCGGTATGAACAGGAAACATGTATTGAGAAGTCAAAAAAAACATCAGGATAACTGAGGTGGTTATGCATTATTGCATGAGTATCAGGATATTGTACACCATTGCAAATGAACTACAAGAAGGTTATGCATTGTTGCATAAGTGCACACACCGTCACACTCAACAAGTATCATATATATACGGAAGTAATGGAGGTATGGAACTGCTGCTAAAGATAACAGGATTACCTCTTCATCCTCGTCATCTTCAAATTCATCTTCCGCCTCCTGCAATGAAAGATTCGAGGGACATGACAAAAAGGTCCAGAATAAAAAAATATAGGACACAATAAAATAAACAACTTATATCACACTAGAAGCACTAACATTGTTAAAATACTTCAAAGGATTAGGCCACAATTCTTCCTTGATAACATCTGCCACCTGTATGATTGGAATTTCTCAGAGAATAATTCAAGAGGAAGAATTAAAGTTCCTAATTTATGCCAGACTTCAGAGAGACAAAACTTCTGATCAATTGACACAATCCTGATTTAGCAGGAGGTACAAGCATAGGAGACACGTAATCCTATACCTCATCCAGCACTCCATCAGAAAATCTTTTGTTATTTGCATCATTGAACCAAGTGAAGAAACTGCAAAGAAAAGAAGGGAAAGAAAACAGAACATGAATCCTCTTCACAAATTTCCTACTTGCACATTGTAACTCAAATGGGATGATGACCTCTCTCTATGTTGGAATGAATCATATATACAGATAAGGCATGGAGCAAAAAATATTAATAATTTATAGCACGGAAGAAGAAGAAGAAGACATCCGATTCACAAATTGCACGGAGAAACTCCTGCTACAAAAAATGAAAAGGGAATTGTGAAAGAAAAAAATACTAACCTGTCATCAATCAATAGTCGTTTCTCCCCATTCTCCGTGTACGCCATTCCGTTAGCAATATCCTTAATGTATAATTAGAAAACTCGTTAGATCTAATTTTACAGACAGAAGCATCTTAACTGAAGCGCTTATAACGAGGCATAGTACCATTCCATCCTTCCAATTGATGGAGGTGGCCTTTACAGTTATTTTTCCATCATCACTGAACGAACATGTTTTCGTAAGCTTCTTATCTTCAAAATATGGATTAGAAGAGAATGTCTGCCAGTTCAAGTTAAAAACATGTAAGCAAAGGGAAGGAAACCAAAGCTTGTAGATGCAAAAGAAGCTTACAAGAGCAATGGAGTAGCCTGATTTAATATCTTGAAACTCATCCACATCAATAGACACCAAGTGTTTGAATATCTACAATGGAACAAGAGGTGATCAAATAGTATGAGTATGGTTCCACATTATTACTCAGCAAATCTGATATAGTATTTTAGTATTTTTATTACTTGTTGGCACTTTTAATACAAATGCTAAAAGTTAAAGGATGAGTTGATGTTAAACTTCCCACAAAATAATGTACCTTCTGATCATCTTCAGTCAGAAGTTCACCAAGCATAGGATGGCTAAGAAACTGCAGCATAAATGCATGAAATAAGTAACGATGAGACTATACCAATCAGCAGTTTTAGGATTAAACAGATGACATAAATCAGCATAGAATATGTTACAAACCACAGTCAACCAGAAGTCCGGAATTTCCTTGATAATTTCATTCCGTCGAGTATAAACTGGCCTGCGAACTTCATTGTACTTCTGTACCACCTCCAAAACTTTATCACTGGCTTCCTCATTAACCTGCAGTAAATGAATGTATAAGCTAATCAATGTTTGTAAGGCGGTAAGGTGATGCGATGTACCCCCATCTCACCGTTTATGCACATAAAGCGTAAGGCGAGGCGACACCTTAGACACATAAATATATATATATGGCACTCTAAATCTGGCCAGAACCCATACTTGAAGCTGGATCATTGGATGTAGTTCTTCTCATAGGACCATTGGAGATCATAAGCATTACCAGCCACAGGATCCATCAGAGCAGGGACACCTGGCTACTGCAGCAGCACTGGGAGAAGGCCCAATCAGCCGTCAAAGAAAAAGAGAGAGGGGCCAAATCAATAAGCAACCAGATAAAGCATGGGGAAGGAGAGAAGCGGTGGTGGGGCTGCTGCCTTGTGGGTGGAGAAGCAGATTTGGGAGGAAACAGATGCGGGGAGGAGGAGCAGCCAAGCACATCTAGCTACACTGCTGGGAGAAATAGAGCACTGGGGGGGGGGGGGGATGAAATAAAGAGCAGAGTGTTAGAGTATATGTGGATTGCACTAGGCCTTTCCATCAGTTCGGACTTTTGGTTGCGTTGGCTAGTGCATGAAGCTTAACATGGTATCGGAGCTAAGGTCTTGAGTTCAAGTCCTGGCTTTCGCAATTTATTGAAAAAGTGAGTTTAGCGAGTTCGGACTTTTGGTTGCGTTGGCTAGTGCATGAAGCTTAACACAGAGGAGGGTAAGGGAGAAGTGACACCAGGACGGGAGCCACGCCTTGTTGTTGCGCCGGAGAAGGAGGGCGAGGAGCTTTGCCCGGAGAGGAGGAGCACAGATCGAAGCCATGGGGGAAGGAGACGTCACCAAAGGTCCAGAGAGGAGAGGAGGAGCCCCTCTCGCTTGGATTGGACGATTGGTCTAATCCTCTCTGCCTCCCCCCCCCCCCCCAAAAAAAGGCGAGCCCAACGCGCTGCCATCGGAGGGCGCCCTGACGCCAAAAGTGATGCCTTAGGGACGGGTTTAAAAAAATGAAGCTAACTGGCTACTAATTTAATTGCATTCAAATATTCCAGCCAAATATAGCCTGTCCGTTCACAATATGTTCTTGTCACTGTAGATATTTAGGGAATAATTCTGTTTCAGAAAGACAGGAGTCCTAAGCAATTAAAAGAGCGTTTAACTAGCAGATAAGGTGCCTTATCCTAACAAGGAACTAACAAATCCTTAGGTGTTTCATCACTATCTCATACATAGAATGCATAATCGTGCTCTTATCACCGAGTCAAGTTATAGAACTAAGCTTGACACAGAATTTACATAATGGAACAATTATGGAGCCCATAAAAACAGGAGTTGAAGCTGATTTGGTAATAGTATAACGGAGTGGAAGAAGCGCTATATTTGGTGGTAATGGAGATTGACGTGTCATACATGTTCTGAAGAAAGGCAAGATGTAGAGCAAGGCATGTATTCATTTTCTATTTCTAAAGGAAATTAGCTTATATTTGTCTGAAGAGTATAGGGGCTCTATATGTACATGGGAGTATTATGCTGGCATTCATGTGTTTACTTTCCACCAAAACTTCAATCGATTGAAGTATTCAAATAGGGTGTTGATATGTGTTTCCTTAAGCACTACTTACTGTATTTTCAGACTACCAGCCATCAAAATGAATCTAAAATAGACCATTGCAATCGCCACACACCCTGGTCGGTAGGCCTCTCGGAGTGCTCACAAACATTTAAGTGCACCCAAAAGCTATTGTAAACGTGTATAATCCAGTGTGCATAAGCTCACGAACAAGTAATTTGAAATATCCACAGAGAACGCGGGCACAGGCCACAATTCTGCAGCAGCACAAGCAAAGGTCTCCAAATATCTATCACTACCTAAAAGTCTAAGAAGGTTCTACTAGCTCGACCCCTGGGCCTGGAGGGGAAGCACAGAATTCCTCCCCAATTACCGAATACTCCTATCGAGGGCACAACCAAATCAGTCGGCCACCAAACGCTGCCTCGGTGCCGGCGCGAGACCAGCCCCCTCGCGGATAAACAAATCGGGAGTTGAAATTTCTCCTAAATTCCCCGATGCCTTCGTCCAAGCTGCTCCGAAAATAAAAAGAACGACGCTAGAATCAAAGGCCGAGCGAGCAACCGGAGCGCGCGGCGACAGCTGTCAGCTGGCGAGAAACGAAGCGACTCACCCTCTTGATCTCGTCCTGGATCTCCTGGAGCTTCCCGATGGAGTGCAGTAGGGCGCCGTCGATGCGGTCGCCCTCCTCCGCCTCGATCCTCGGCCTCTTCCCCTTCTGCTCCGCCGTCGCCATCTCGATAAAACCCTCCGCGAGCTCTAGGGTTTTAGCTTTGGGTTTCCGGGGAGGCTTTGACTGGCTGCGCACCCACTCTGCTGTGGAGACTCGAGAGAGGAGAGTTGAGCATCTCCCCCGTATAAGAGCAACTCCCACCATCCCACACGCCCGCAAAACGCTTTACGCAAAACCGTTTTTCGGACCGAGGCGGGCTGGCACAGATGTAGACCCCGTATAATGGATCCGTAAAAAAAAATATTTGCGGAATATGTTTTTTAGGATCGGCTTCTGCGGGTTCTGACCTGACGCAGCTCCTTCCGACCCGTAAAACTTAAATTTACAACTTAAATTGATCTAGCACAATGCTTTTCTTTGCTTTTGCAACAACATTCTAGATGATGGGGTTATAGTCCTAGGGTAGGGTCATAGCCCTGCCCTACAAGTCCTATCCAAGGGCTATCCTTCATAAGGGATAAGACCCTTAGTCAGTTTCGACTGTCTTATGGACTTCCCATCATCCAGTCGGTAACAAATCCTCCACCATCCAGTTAGAGATGAGCATTCGGAGTGTAACAAACTAACCGACTGGATTCCACTCTGTGCATCGTAACCCCCCTGAAGGGAAACGATCGTACGTTTCCATGTGCCTTTATTAGCATTTAAGACATACGTTACGTGTAACGTATGCATTTATTCGCCACTACTCCATCCCTGTGCACCGAACTGTTGTGGAGGGTAGCGCACTCTATATAAGCCGCCCTCCCCCACTGGTGCAAGGGTGAGCAATTCACTGTAATCCATATTCCACTCGACAACAAGCTCCCAAGAGCACTGAGACGTAGGCTATTACCTCCACCGTAGAGGGGCCTGAACTCATACAACCTCGCCGTAGCTAAGGCTCTGCCCATCCTTTCGTACCCTACACATCTACTGTCAGACTTATACCCACGACAGTTGGCGCCCCACCGTGGGGCAGGCGTCTAAGCGACTTCCAACGAGTTTGCGACTACATCTTTTCGTCATGTCATCCGGTGGAGATTCGAGCATGGGTCACGAGATCCTCTTCGGCGCTCTCTCCTTCATCGTCGATGATTCGGCATGGCTTCGGGACGCCCCTCTCGACGTCGAGGCGCTTCCCCGTCGCGGAGCTACGCACTTCCGTCCTGGCACCCGCGGCATTCTTCTTCTCCAGCAGTCGGCTCTAGTGTCGACCTACACCGCCGTCACGCGTCGCAACAAGCAGTCCCGCCGTCCGCGGCTCCAGCGTTGGGTGCAGCACGCCCAGGCGCGCCAGAACGCGTCTTCACAAGTGGCGGTCCTAGAGTCGGTTGTGGTTGCCCCGTCGTCCCAGCGCTCGGACTCGGTTCCGACTGAGTTTCCTTCCGAGTACTTGGGTCGCGGGCCTGCAGCAGAAGTACACATGGCCAACTCCCATGAAAGTCCCCGCCAAACTGGCCGGAACGAGCACGAGATCGGCGAAACATCCGACGCTCGCCGTCCACCTCGTCGTTCCGCCAGTCGACACACTCGGCGGAGCAACGTGGAGTTGTTCCGCACACCCATCCTCAACTTGGCTGTCGCTGCCAAGATAGCCGATTCCCTTCAGCCGACTGATTCAGAGGCTGGCAGGGGGATCGAGCAAATCCGCGCCCTGCTGCACACGGCGCAGCAGCAAAACTCGGCGGTCTCCCAATCGCACAACAGGATCCACAATAGTTTTGTCCATGCGAACACACATCGGTCAGTTCACAGCCCTGGTTCTCATCAGCGACCCAGGGGAGGCAGTCGTTCCATGAACCCCGAAGATCGTCGCCGTTCACGCACCCCTCCGCGGGGTGGGCCCTACGGGCCCCGACATCATGATGATCGGCGTTCAGTCGGTGACACTTGCGATCCAAGGCCCGACGCGAGAGGGCATATCGCCCCAGCGGAGGGTCGACAGGGGCCGAGCCCATCGCGATGGTCATGATATTGACCGTCCGAGTGGAAGCGGGACCATCGTTTCTGGTCCCGAGTGTTTCAGGCGAGCCATCCGTTCGGCTGACATCCCTCCCAACTTCCGATTGGCGACGGGGATCATCAAGTTTACACGAGAGTCCAAGCCAGAAACGTGGATGGATGTGTTGGGGAACGTCGCATGGGAAACAAAAATTTTCCTACGCGCACGAAGACCTATCATGGTGATGTCCATCTACGAGAGGGGATTTCCGATCTACGTACCCTTGTAGATCGCATAGCAGAAGCGTTAAGAAACGCGGTTGATGTAGTGGAACGTCCTCACGTCCCTCGATCCGCCCCGCGATCCGTCCCACGATTCGCTCCGATCTAGTGCCGAACGGACGGCACCTCCGCGTTCAGCACACGTACAGCTCGACGATGATCTCGGCCTTCTTGATCCAGCAAGAGAGACGGAGAGGTAGATGAGTTCTCTGGCAGTGTGACGGCGCTCCGGAGGTTGGTGGTGATCTAATCTCAGCAGGGCTCCGCCCGAGCTCCGCAGAAACGCGATCTAGAGGAAAAACCGTGGAGGTATGTGGTCGGGCTGCCGTGGCAAAAGTTGTCCCAAATCAGCCCTAAAACCTCCGTATATATAGGTGGGAGAGGGGGGGCCTTGCCTTGGGGCTCAAGGAGCCCCAAGGGGGTCGGCCGAGCCAAGGGGGGGAGTCCCCCCCTTCCAAACCGAATCCAACTAGGTTTGGAAGGAGGAGTCCTTCCCCTTTTTCTTTCTTTTTCTCTTTGATCTTCTTCCTATGGCGCATAGGGCCTTCTTGGGCTGTCCCACCAGCCCACTAAGGGCTGGTGCGCCACCCCCAAGGCCTATGGGCTTCCCCGGCGTGGGTTCCCCCCCCCCCCCGGTGAACACCCGGAACCCATTCGCCATTCCCGGTACATTCCCGGTAACTCCGAAAACCTTCCGGTAATCAAATGAGGTCATCCTATATATCAATCTTCGTTTCCGGACCATTCCGGAAACCCTCGTGACGTCCGTGATCTCATCTGGGACTCCGAACAACATTCGGTAACCAACCATATAACTCAAATACGCATAAAACAACGTCGAACCTTAAGTGTGCAGACCCTGCGGGTTCGAGAACTATGCAGACATGACCCGAGTGACTCCTCGGTCAATATCCAATAGCGGGACCTGGATGCCCATATTGGATCCCACATATTCTACGAAGATCTTATCGTTTGAACCTCAGTGCCAAGGATTCATATAATCCCGTATGTCATTCCCTTTGTCCTTCGGTATGTTACTTGTCCGAGATTCGATCGTCAGTATCCGCATACCTATTTCAATCTCGTTTACCGGCAAGTCTCTTTACTCGTTCCGTAATACAAGATCCCACAACTTACACTAAGTTACATTGCTTGCAAGGCTTGTGTGTGATGTTGTATTACCGGGTGGGCCCCGAGATACCTCTCCGTCACACGGAGTGACAAATCCCAGTCTCGATCCATACTAACTCAATGAACACCTTCGGAGATACCTGTAGAGCATCTTTATAGTCACCCAGTTACGTTGCGACGTCTGATACACAAAAAGCATTCCTCCGGTGTCAGTGAGTTATATGATCTCGTGGTCATAGGAACAAATACTTGACACGCAGAAAACAGTAGCAACAAAATGACACGATCAACATGCTACGTCTATTAGTTTGGGTCTAGTCCATCACATGATTCTCCTAATGATGTGATCCCGTTATCAAGTAACAACACTTGCCTATGGCCAGGAAACATTGACCATCTTTGATCAACGAGCTAGTCAACTAGAGGCTTACTAGGGACAGTGTTTTGTCTATGTATCCACACAAGTATTGTGTTTCCAATCAATACAATTATAGCATGGATAATAAACGATTATCATGAACTAAGAAATATAATAATAACTAATTTGTTATTGCCTCTAGGGCATATTTCCAACAGTCTCCCACTTGCACTAGAGTCAATAATCTAGTTCACATCACCATGTGATTCCAACGAATCCAACACCCATATAGTTATGGGGTCTGATCACGTTTTGCTCGTGAGAGAGGTTTTAGTCATCGGTTCTGAAACTTTCAGATCTGTGTGTTCTTTACAAATCTTTATGTCATCTTATATTTGCTGCTACTATGTGCTATTCGGAAATACTCCAAATATCTACTCTACTATACGAATCCGTTTCACTACTCATAGTTATTCGGATTAGTGTCAAAACTTGCATCGACGTAACCCTTTACGAGGAACTCTTTAACCACCTCCATAATCGAGAAAAATTCTTTAGTCCATCAGTTACTAAGGATAATTTTTGACCGCTGCTAGTGATTCAATCATGGATCACTCTCTGTACCTCTCAACAGACTTTGAGTCAAGGCACACATCAGGTGCGGTACCCAGCATGGCATACTTCAGATTCTACGGCCAAGGCATAGAATACGACCTTCGTCTATTCTCTTTATTCTGCCGGGGTAGGGTTTTGAGTCTTACTCAAATTCACACCTAACAACGCAACCAAGAACTCCTTCTTTGCTGATCTATTTTGAACTCCTTCAAAAACTTGTCAAGGCATGGATCTTGTTGAAACTTCCATTAAGCGCTTTCGATCTATCTCCATAGATCTTTGATGCTCAACGTTCAAGTAGCGCAATCCAGGTACTCCTTTGAAAACTCCTTTCAAACAACCTTGTATGCTTTACAGAAATTCTACATTACTTCTGATCCACAATATGTCAACCACATATACTCATCAGAAATTCCATAGTGCTCCCACTCACTTCTTTGGAAATACAAGTTTCTCATAAACCTTGTACAAACCCAAAATCTTTGATCATCTCATCAAAGTGTATATTCCAACTCCGAGATGCTTGCACCAGTCCATTGAAGGACCGCTGGAGCTTGCATACTTGCTAGTATCTTTAGGATCGACAAAACCTCCTGGTTGTATCACATACAATGTTTGCTCAAGGAAACCATTGAGGAAACAATGTTTTGACATCCTATGTGCAATATTTCATAAATAATGCATCAACTACTAACATAATTCTAACAGACTTTTAGCATCGCTACGAGTGAGAAAGTCTCATCATAGTCAACTGTTTGATCTTGTCGGAAACATCTTTGCGACAAGTCGAGCTTTTCTTAATAGTGACTTATCACCATCATCGTCTGTCTTCCTTTTAAAGATCCATCTTTACTCAATAGTCCTATGACCATCAAGTAGTTCTTCCAAAGTCTACACTTTGTTTTCATACATGGATCCTCTCTCGGATTTCATGGCCTCCAGCCATTTGTCGGAACCCGGGCCCACCATTGCTTTCTTCATAACTCGTAGGTTCACTGTTGCTCAACAACATGACCTCCAAGACAGGGTTACCGTACCACTCTGCAGTAGTACGCGACCTTGTCAACCTACGAGGTTTGTAGTAACTTGATCCGATGCTCGATGATCACCATCATCAGATTTCACTTCAATTGGTGTAGGCTCCACAGGAACAACTTCCTGTGCCCTGCTACACACTGGTTGAAGTGATGGTTCGAATAACCTCATCAAGTTCTACCACCCTCCCAATCAATTCTTTCGAGAGAAACCTTTCCTCGAGAAAGGATCTGTTTCTAGAAACAAACACTTTGCTTTCGGATCTGAGATAGGAGATGTACCCAACTGTTTTGGATATCCTATGAAGATGCATTTATCCGCTTTGGGTTCGAGCTTATCAGACTGAAACTTTTTCACATAAGTGTCGAAGCCCCAAACTTTCAAGAAATGACAGTTTAGATTTCTCTAAACCTCAGTCTATATTGTGTCATCTCAACGGAAATACGCGGTGCCCTATTTAAATGAATGCGGTTGTCTCTAATGCATAACCCATAAACGATAGTGGTAATTCGACAAGAGACATCATAGCATGCACCATACCAAATAGTGTGTGGCTATGACATTCAGACACATCATCACACTATGATGTTCCAGGTGGCATGAACTGCGAAACAATTTCCACATTGTCTTAACTGCGTACCAAAACGTAACTCAGATATTCATTTCTATGATCATATCGTAGACAGTTTATCCTCTTGTTACGACGAACTTCATTCCGAAACAGAATTGAACTTTTCAATATTTCAGACTTGTTATTCATTAAGTAAATACTCTTGTATCCACTCAAATCGTCATTGAAGTAAGAACATAATGATATCCACTGCGTGCCTCAGCACCCATTGGACTGCATACATCAAAATGTATCACTTCCAACAAGTTACTATCTTGTTTCATCTCAATGAAAACAAGGCCTTGCTCATGTGGTATGATTTGCATGTCACTAGTGATTCAAAATCAAGTGAGTATAAAGATCCATCAGCATGGAGCCTCTTCATGCAATTTATACCAACATGACTCAAGCGGCAGTGCCACAAGTAAGTGGTACTATCATCATTACCTCGTATCTTTTGGCACCAATATCATGAACATGTGTAACACTATGATCGAGATTCAATAAATCATTGAAGGTGATTATTCAAGAAAATAGAGTAACCATTATTCTCTTTAAATGAATAATCGTATTGCAATAAACACGATCCAATCATGTTCATGCTTAACGCAAGCACCAAATAACAATTATTCCGGTTTAACACCAATCCCGATGGTAGAGGGAGCATGCGACGTTTGATCATATCAACCTTGGAAACACTTCCAACACGTATCGTCACCTCGCCTTTAGCTAGTCTCCGTTTATGCCGTAGCTTTCATTTCGTGTCACTAATCACTTAGCAACCGAACCGGTATCTAATACCCTCGTGCTACCAGGAGTACTAGTAAAGTACACATCAACATCATGTATATCAGATATACTTCTTTCGATTTTTGCCAGCCTTCTTATCTACCAAGTATCTAGAGTTGCTCCGCCTCAGTGACTGTTCCCCTCATTACAGAAGCACTTAGTCTCGGGTTTGGGTTTAATCTTGGGTCTCTTCATTAGTGCAGCAACTGTTTTGCCGTTTCACGAAGTATCCCTTCTAGCCCTTCCTTTCTTGAAACTTAGTGGTTTTATTAACCATCAACTATTGATGCTCCTTCTTGATTTCTACTTTCGCAGTGTCAAACATCGCGGATCGCTCAAGGATCATTGTATCTATCCTTGATATGTTATAGTTCATCACGAAGCTCTCACAGCTTGGTGGTAGTGACTTTGGAGAACCATCACTATCTCATCTGGAAGATTAACTCCCACTTGATTCAAGTGATTGTCGTACTCAGACAATCTGAGCACATGCTCAACGATTGAGCTTTTCTCCTTTACTTTGTGGGCAAAGAATCTTGTCGGAGGTCTCGTACCTCTTAACAAGGGCACAAGCATGAAATCACAATTTCATCTATTTAGAACATCACTTATGTTCTGTGACGTTTCAAAACGTCTTCGGCGCCTTGCTTCTAAGCCATTAAGTATTTTGCACTGAACTATCGTGTAGTCATCAGAAACGTGTATGTCGGATGTTCACAGCATCCACAGACGACGCTTGAGGTGCAGCACACCGAGTGGTGCATTAAGGACATAAGCCTTCTGCGCAACAACGAGGACAATCCTCTGCAAAGTTTGCTACTATCAACTTTCAACTAAATTTTCTCTAGGAACATATAAAAACAGTAGAGCTATAGCGCAAGCTACATCGTAATTCGCAAAGACCATTAGACTATGTTCATGACAATTAGTTCATTTAATCATATTACTTAAGAACTCCCACTCAAAAAGTACATCTCTCTAGTCATTTGAGTGGTACATGATCCAGATCCACTATCTCAAGTCCGATCATCACGTGAGTCGAGAATAGTTTCAGTGGTAAGCATCTCTATGCTAATCATATCAACTATACGATTCATGCTCTACCTTTCGGTCTCATGTGTTCCGAGGCCATGTCTGCACATGCTAGGCTCGTCAAGCTTAACCCGAGTGTTCCGCGTGTGCAACTGTTTTGCACCCGTTGTATGTGAACGTTGAGTCTATCACACCCTATCATCACGTGGTGTCTCGAAACGAAGAACTGTCGCAACGGTGCACAGTCAGGGAGAACACAATTTCGTCTTGAAATTTTAGTGAGAGATCACCTCATAATGCTACCGTCGTTCTAAGCAAGATAAGGTGCATAAAGGATTAACATCACATGCAATTCATAAGTGACATGATATGGCCATCATCATGTGCTTCTTGATTTCCATCACCAAAGCACCGACACGATCTTCTTGTCACCGGCGTTACACCATGATCTCCATCATCATGATCTCCATCAACGTGTCGCCATCGGGGTTGTCATGCTACTCATGCTATTACTACTAAAGCTACGTCCTAGCAATATAGTAAACGCATCTGCAAGCACAAACGTTAGTTTAAAGACAACCCTATGGCTCCTGCCGGTTGCCGTACCATCGACGTGCAAGTCGATATTAACTATTACAACATGATCATCTCATACATCCAATATATCACATCACATCGTTGGCCATATCACATCACAAGCATACCCTGCAAAAACAAGTTAAACGTCCTCTAATTGTTGTTGCATGTTTTACGTGGTGACCATGGGTATCTAGTAGGATCGCATCTTACTTACGCAAACACCACAACGGAGATATATGAATTGCTATTTAACCTCATCCAAGGACCTCCTCGGTCAAATCCGATTCAACTAAAGTTGGAGAAACCGACACTCGCCGGTCATCTTTGAGCAACGGAGTTACTCGTAGCGATGAAACCAGTCTCTCGTAAGCGTACGAGTAATGTCGGGTCCGAGCCGCTTCGATCCAACAGTACCACGGAATCAAGGAAAGACTAAGGGGGCAGCAAAACAGACCTCACCGCCCACAAAAACTTTTGTGTTCTACTCGAGAATGTTGGAATTATGCCCTAGAGGCAATAATAAATATAGTTATTATTATAATTCCTGTATCAAGATAATCATGACTGCCTACTCTAAGTTGCAAACCGGATACGTATTTATTCTTAATGGGGGTGCGGTAAGCTGGTGCAGTTCCAAGCAAAGCGTCGTAGCAGATTCTACATGTGAAGCGGAGTACATGGCTGCCTCGGAGGCGGCTAAGGAGGGTGTCTGGATGAAGCAGTTCATGACGGATCTTGGAGTGGTGCCAAGCGCACTGAATCCAATGACCTTGTTCTGTGACAACACGGGTGCCATTGCCTTAGCAAAGGAACCACAGTTTCACAAGAAGTCCAGACACATCAAACGACGCTTCAACCTCATCCACGACTATGTCTAAGGAGAGGCCGTAAATATATGCAAAGTGCACACGGATCTGAATGTAGCAGACCCGCTGACTAAACCGCTTCCACGGCCAAAGCATGATCAACACCAGAACTGTATGGGTGTTAGATTTATTACAATGTAATTCGCATGATGATGTGAGGGCTAGATTATTGACTCTAATGCAAGTGGGAGACTCTTGGAATTATGCCCTAGAGGCAATAATAAATATAGTTATTATTATAATTCCTGTATCAAGATAATCGTTTATTATCCATGCTATAATTGTATTGAATGAAGACTCATTTACATGTGTGGATACATAGACAAAACACTGTCCCTAGCAAGCCTAGTTGATCAAAGATAGTCAGTGTCTTCTGATTATGAACAAGATGTTGTTGCTTGATAACTGGATCACGTCATTAGGAGAATCACGTGATGGACTAGACCCAAACTAATAGACGTAGCATGTTGATCGTGCCATTTTGTTGCTACTGTTTTCTGCGTGTCAAGTATTTGTTCCTATGACCATGAGATCATATAACTCAATAACACCGGAGGAATACTTTGTGTGTATCAAACGTCGCAACGTAACTGGGTGACTATAAAGATGCTCTACAGGTATCTCCGAAGGTGTTCGTTGAGTTAGTATGGATCAAGATTGGGATTTGTCACTCCGTGTGACGGAGAGGTATCTCGGGGCCCACTCGGTAATACAACATCACACACAAGCCTTGCAAGCAATGTGACTTAGTGTAAGTTACGGGATCTTGTATTACAGAACGAGTAAAGAGACTTGCCGGTAAACGAGATTGAAATAGGTATGCGGATACTGACGGTTGAATCTCGGGCAAGTAACATACCGAAGGACAAAGGGAATGACATACGGGATTATATGAATCCTTGGCACTGAGGTTCAAACGATAAGATCTTCATAGAATATGTAGGATCCAATATGGGCATTCAGGTCCCGCTATTGGATATTGACCGAGGAGTCTCTCGGGTCATGTCTACATAGTTCTCGAACCCGCAGGGTCTGCACACTTAAGGTTCGACGTTGTTTTATGCGTATTTGAGTTATATGGTTGGTTACCGAATGTTGTTCGGAGTCTCGAATGAGATAACGGGCGTCACGAGGGTTTCCGGAATGGTCCGGAAACGAAGATTGATATATAGGATGACCTCATTTGATTACCGGAAGGTTTTCGGAGTTACCGGGAATGTACCGGGAATGACGAATGGGTTCCGGGAGTTCACCGGGGGGGGGGGGCAACCCACCCCGGGGAAGCCCATAGGCCTTGAGGGTGGCGCACCAGCCCTTAGTGGGCTGGTGGGACAGCCCAAAAGGACCATATGCACATTGGAACAAAAATCAAAGAGAAAAGGAAAAAAAGGAGGAGGTGGGAAAGGGAAGAAGGACTCCACCTTCCAAACCAAGTAGGACTCGGTTTGGGGGGGAGACCTTCCCCCTTGGCTCGGCCGACCCCCTTGGGGCTCCTTGAGCCCCAAGGGAAGCCCCCCCTCTCCCACCTATATATACGGAGGTTTTAGTGCTGATTTGAGACGACTTTTCCACGGCAGCCCGACCACATACCTCCACGGTTTTTCCTCTAGATCGCGTTTCTGCGGAGCTCGGGCGGAGCCCTGCTGAGACGAGATCATCACCAACCTCCGGAGCGCCGTCACGCTGCCGGAGAACTCTTCTACCTCTCTGTCTCTCTTGCTGGATCAAGAAGGCCGAGATCATCGTCGAGCTGTACGTGTGCTGAACGCGGAGGTGCCGTCCGTTCGGCACTAGATCGTGGGACTGATCGCGGGGTAGTTCGCGGGGCGGATCGAGGGACGTGAGGACGTTCCACTACATTAACCGCGTTCACTAACGCTTCTGCTGTACGGTCTACAAGGGTACGTAGATCACTCATCCCCTCTCGTAGATGGACATCACCATGATAGGTCTTCGTGCGCGTAGGAAATTTTTTGTTTCCCATGCGACGTTCCTCAACAGTGGCATCATGAGCTAGGTTCATGCGTAGATGTCTTCTCGAGTAGAACACAAAAGTTTTTGTGGGCGGTGATGTGCGTTTTGCTACCCTCCTTAGTCTTTTCTTGATTCCGCGGTATTGTTTGATTGAAGCGGATTGGACCGACATTACTCGTACGCTTACGAGAGACTGGTTTCATCGCTACGAGTAACCCCGTTGCTTAAAGATGACTGGCAAGTGTCAGTTTCTCCAACTTTAGTTGAATCGGATTTGACCGAGGAGGTCCTTGGATGAGGTTAAATAGCAACTCATATATCTCCGTTGTGGTGTTTGCGTAAGTAAGATGCGATCCTACTAGATACCCATGGTCACCACATAAAACATGCAACAACAAAATTAGAGGACGTCTAACTTGTTTTTGCAGGGTATGCTTGTGATGTGATATGGCCAACGATGTGATGTGATATATTGGATGTATGATATGATCATGTTGTAATAGATAATATCGACTTGCACGTCGATGGTACGGCAACCGGCAGGAGCCATAGGGTTGTCTTTATACTAACGTTTGTGCTTGCAAATGCGTTTACTATTTTGCTAGGATGTAGCTTTAGTAGTAATAGCATGAGTAGCACGACAACCCCGATGGCGACACGTTGATGGAGATCATGGTGTGGCGCCGGTGACAAGAAGATCGTGCCGGTGCTTTGGTGATGCAGATCAAGGAGCACGTGATGATGGCCATATCATGTCACTTATGAATTGCATGTGATGTTAATCCTTTTATGCACCTTAGTTTGCTTAGAACGACGGTAGCATTATGAGGTGATCTCTCAGTAAAATTTCAAGATGAAATTGTGTTCTCCCCGACTGTGCACCGTTGCTATAGTTCGTCGTTTCGAGACACCACGTGATGATCGGGTGTGATAGACTCAACGTTCACATACAACGGGTGCAAAACAGTTGCGAACGCGGAACACTCGGGTTAAGCTTGACGAGCCTAGCATGTGCAGACATGGCCTCGGAACACATGAGACCAAAAGGTCGATCATGAATCATATAGATGATATGATTAGCATAGGGATGCTTACCACTGAAACTATACTCAACTCACGTGATGATCGGACTTGAGCTAGTGTAAGTGGATCATGAACCACTCAAATGACTAGAGAGATGTACTTTTTGAGTGGGAGTTTAGCAAATAATTTGATTAAGTTAAACTCTAATTATCTTGAACATAGTCTAAGTCCACTTTGAATATATTTGTGTTGTAGATCATGGCTCACGCGACAGTCACCCTGAATTTTAATACGTTCCTAGAGAAAGCTAAGTTGAAAGATGATGGAAGCAACTTTGTAGACTGGGCTCGTAATCTTAAGCTAATCTTACAAGCTGGGAAGAAGGATTATGTACTTAATGCTGCGCTAGGAGATGAACCACCCGCTACGGCTGATCAGGATGTTAAGAACGCTTGGTTAGCACGTAAGGAGGACTACTCAGTAGTTCAATGTGCAGTCTTGTATGGCTTAGAAATGGGACTTCAACGTTGCTTTGAGCGTCATGGAGCATTTGAGATGTTCCAGGAGTTGAAGTTTATCTTTCAGAAGAACGCCCGGATCGAGAGGTATGAGACCTCCGATAAATTCTATGCTTGCAAGATGGAGGAGAACTCGTCTGTAAGTGAACATGTGCTCAAAATGTGTGGGTACTCAAACCGTCTAGCTGAGCTGGGGATTGAACTCCCGCAAGAGGCTATCACTGATACAATCCTTCAATCACTGCCGCCAAGCTATAATGGCTTTGTGTTGAACTACAACATGCAAGGGATGAACAAGTCACCCGGCGAGTTGTTTGCGATGCTGAAAGTCGCAGAGTCTGAACTCCGTAAAGAGCATCAAGTGTTGATGGTGAATAAGACCACTAGTTTCAAGAGAAACGGCAAAGGCGAGAAGGGCAATTCAAAGAAGAGCGGCAAGCCTGTTGCCAATCCGACGAAGAAACCCAAAGCTGGACCTAAGCGTGAAATAGAGTGTTACTAATGCAACGGTATGGGTCACTGGAAGCGCAATTGCCCCCAAGTATCTGGCAGATAAGAAGGCGGCCAAAGAAAAATCAGGTATATTTGATATACATGTTATTGATGTGTACTTAACCGGCTCTCGTAGTAGTGCCTGGGTATTCGATACCGGTTCTGTTGCTCATATTTGCAACTCGAAACAGGAACTGCGGAATAGACAAAGGCTGGCGAAAGATGAAGTGACGATGCGCGTAGGAAATGGTTCCAAGGTTGATGCAATCGCCGTCGGCACAGTTTCACTTCAGTTACCATCAGGATTAGTTATGAACTTGAATCATTGTTATTTAGTGCCTGCGTTGAGCATGAACATTATATCTGGATCTTGTTTATTGCGAGACGGTTACTCTTTTAAGTCAGAGAATAATGGTTGTTCTATTTCTATGAGTAACATCTTTTATGGTCATGCACCCAATGTGAGAGGATTGTTCATATTGAATCTTGATAGCGATACACACATACATAACATTAAGACCAAAAGAGTTAGAGTTAACAATGATAGCGCCATATTTTTGTGGCACTGCCGCTTAGGTCATATTGGTGTAAAGCGCATGAAGAAACTCCATGTCGATGGACTTTTGGAGTCACTTGACTTTGATTCACTTGACACGTGCAAACCATGCCTCATGGGCAAGATGACTAAAACTCCGTTCTCCGGAACAATGGAGCGTGCAAGTGACTTGTTGGAAATCATACATACCGATGTGTGTGGTCCGATGAGCGTAGAGGCACGCGGCGGATATCGTTATTTTCTCACCTTCACTGACGATTTGAGTAGATATGGTTATGTATACTTGATGAAGCACAAGTCTGAAACATTTGAAAAGTTCAAGCAATTTCAGAGTGAAGTTGAAAATCATCGTAACAAGAAGATCAAGTTCCTACGGTCTGATCGTGGGGGTGAATATGTGAGTTTCGAGTTTGGTGCTCACTTAAGACAACGTGGAATTGTTTCACAGTTGACACCACCTGGAACACCACAGCATAATGGTGTGTCCGAACGTCGTAATCGTACTTTATTAGAGATGGTGCAAGCTATGATGTCTCTTACTGATTTGCCGTTATCATTTTGGGGTTATGCATTAGAAACAGCTGCATTCACTTTAAATAGGGCACCATCAAAATCCGTTGAGACGACGCCATACGAACTGCGGTATGGCAAAAGGCCAAAGTTGTCGTTTCTTAAAGTTTGGGGATGTGATGCTTATGTCAAAAAGCTTCAGCCTGAAAAGCTGGAACCCAAAGCGGAAAAGTGCATCTTCATAGGTTACCCAAAAGAGATAGTTGGGTACACCTTCTATCTCAAATTCAAGGGCAAAGTGTTTGTTGCTAAAAACGGAGCTTTTCCCGAGAAGGAGTTTCTCTCTCGAGAATTGAGTGGGAGGAAGATAGAACTTGACGAGGTTGTCGAACCTCTCATCCCTCTGGATGGTGGCGCAGGGCAAGGGGAAACCTCTGTCGTTGCGATGCCGGTTGAGGAGGAAGTTAATGATGATGATCATGAAACTCTGGTTCAAGTTTCTGTCGAACCACGCAGGTCGATGAGACCACGTGCTGCTCCAGAGTGGTACGGTAATCCCGTCTTATCAATCATGTTGTTGGACAACAATGAACGTGCAAATTATGAAGAAGCAATGGTGGGCCCAGATTCCAACAAATGGCTAGAAGCCATGAAGTCCGAGATAGGATCCATGTATGAGAACAAAGTGTGGACTTTGGAAGTACTGCCTGAGGGTCGCAAGGCTATTCAGAACAAATGGATCTTTAAGAGGAAGACGGACGCTGACGACAATGTGACCGTTTATAAAGCTCGACTTGTGGCAAAGGGTTTTTCACAAGTTCAAGGAGTTGACTACGATGAGACATTCTCACCCGTAGAGACGCTTAAGTCCGTCAGAATCATGTTAGCAATAGCTGCATTTTTTGATTATGAAATCTGGCAGATGGATGTCAAAACGACATTCCTTAACAGTTTCCTTAAGGAAGAATTGTATATGATGCAACCCGAAGGTTTCGTCGATCCTAAGGATGCTAACAAGGTGTGCAAGCTCCAACATCCATTTATGGACTGGTGCAAGCATCTCGGAGTTGGAACAAACGCTTTGATGAGGTGATCAAAGCATTTGGGTTTATACAAGTGGTTGGAGAATCTTGTATTTACAAGAAAGTGAGTGGGAGCTCTGTGGCGTTTCTAATATTATATGTGGATGACATATTGTTGATTGGAAACAACGTAGAGTTTTTGGAGAGCATAAAGGATTACTTGAATAAAAGTTTCTCTATGAAGGACCTAGGAGAAGCTGCTTACATTCTAGGCATTAAGATCTATAGGGATAGATCAAAACACCTGATAGGACTTTCACAAAGCACATACCTTGATAAAGTTTTGAAGAGGTTCAAAATGGAACAGTCCAAGAAGGGGTTCTTGCCAGTTTTACAAGGTACGAGATTGAGTAAGACTCAGTGCCCAGCAACTGATGAGGATAGAGAGCATATGCGCTCCGTCCCCTATGCTTCAGCCATAGGTTCTATCATGTATGCAATGCTGTGCACTAGACCGGACGTTAGCCTAGCCATAAGTATGGCAGGTAGGTTCCAGAGTAATCCAGGAGTGGATCACTGGACAGCGGTCAAGAATATCCTGAAGTACCTGAAAAGGACTAAGGAGATGTTTCTCATGTATGGAGGTGACGAACAGCTCGCCGTAAAAGGTTACGACGATGCAAGCTTTGACACAGATCCGGACAACTCTAAGTCGCAAACCGGATACGTATTTATTCTTAATGGGGGTGCGGTAAGCTGGTGCAGTTCCAAGCAAAGCGTCGTAGCAGATTCTACATGTGAAGCGGAGTACATGGCTGCCTCGGAGGCGGCTAAGGAGGGTGTCTGGATGAAGCAGTTCATGACGGATCTTGGAGTGGTGCCAAGCGCACTGAATCCAATGACCTTGTTCTGTGACAACACGGGTGCCATTGCCTTAGCAAAGGAACCACAGTTTCACAAGAAGTCCAGACACATCAAACGACGCTTCAACCTCATCCGCGACTACGTCTAAGGAGAGGACGTAAATATATGCAAAGTGCACACGGATCTGAATGTAGCAGACCCGTTGACTAAACCTCTTCCACGGCCAAAGCATGATCAACACCAGAACTGTATGGGTGTTAGATTTATTACAATGTAATTCGCATGATGATGTGAGGGCTAGATTATTGACTCTAATGCAAGTGGGAGACTCTTGGAATTATGCCCTAGAGGCAATAATAAATATAGTTATTATTATAATTCCTGTATCAAGATAATCGTTTATTATCCATGCTATAATTGTATTGAATGAAGACTCATTTACATGTGTGGATACATAGACAAAACACTGTCCCTAGCAAGCCTAGTTGATCAAAGATAGTCAGTGTCTTCTGATTATGAACAAGATGTTGTTGCTTGATAACTGGATCACGTCATTAGGAGAATCACGTGATGGACTAGACCCAAACTAATAGACGTAGCATGTTGATCGTGTCATTTTGTTGCTACTGTTTTCTGCGTGTCAAGTATTTGTTCCTATGACCATGAGATCATATAACTCAATAACACCGGAGGAATACTTTGTGTGTATCAAACATCGCAACGTAACTGGGTGACTATAAAGATGCTCTACAGGTATCTCCGAAGGTGTTCGTTGAGTTAGTATAGATCAAGACTGGGATTTGTCACTCCGTGTGACGGAGAGGTATCTCGGGGCCCACTCGGTAATACAGCATCACACACAAGCCTTGCAAGCAATGTGACTTAGTGTAAGTTACGGGATCTTGTATTACGGAACGAGTAAAGAGACTTGCCGGTAAACGAGATTGAAATAGGTATGCGGATACTGACGATCGAATCTCGGGCAAGTAACATACCGAAGGACAAAGGGAATGACATACGGGATTATATGAATCCTTGGCACTGAGGTTCAAACGATAAGATCTTCGTAGAATATGTAGGATCCAATATGGGCATCCAGTGCCCGCTATTGGATATTGACCGAGGAGTCTCTCGGGTCATGTCTACATAGTTCTCGAACCCGCAGGGTCTGCACACTTAAGGTTCGACGTTGTTTTATGCGTATTTGAGTTATATGGTTGGTTACCGAACGTTGTTCAGAGTCCCGGATGAGATCACGGACGTCACGAGGGTTTCCGGAATGGTCCGGAAACGAAGATTGATATATAGGATGACCTCATTTGATTACCGGAAGGTTTTCGGAGTTACCGGGAATGTACCGGGAATGACGAATGGGTTCCGGGAGTTCACCGGGGGGGGGGGGGGGGGGGAACCCACCCCGGGGAAGCCCATAGGCCTTGAGGGTGGCGCACCAGCCCTTAGTGGGCTGGTGGGACAGCCCAAAAGGACCCTATGCGCATTGGAAGAAAAATCAAAGAGAAAAAGAAAAAAAAGGAGGAGGTGGGAAAGGGAAGAAGGACTCCACCTTCCAAACCAAGTAGGACTCGGTTTGGGGGGGGGAGACCTTCCCCCTTGGCTCGGCCAACCCCCTTGGGGCTCCTTGAGCCCCAAGGCAAGGCCCCCCCTCCCCCACCTATATATACGGAGGTTTTAGGGCTGATTTGAGACGACTTTTCCACGGCAGCCCGACCACATACCTCCACGGTTTTTCCTCTAGATCGCGTTTCTGCGGAGCTCGGGCGGAGCCCTGCTGAGACGAGATCATCACCAACCTCCGGAGTGTCGTCACGCTGCCGGAGAACTCTTCTACCTCTCCGTCTCTCTTGCTGGATCAAGAAGGCCGAGATCATCGTCGAGCTGTACGTGTGCTGAACGCGGAGGTGCCGTCCGTTCGGCACTAGATCGTGGGACTGATCGCGGGATAGTTCGCGGGGCGGATCGAGGGACGTGAGGATGTTCCACTACATCAACCGCGTTCACTAACGCTTCTGCTGTACGGTCTACAAGGGTACGTAGATCACTCATCCCCTCTCGTAGATGGACATCACCATGATAGGTCTTCGTGCGCGTAGGAAATTTTTTGTTTCCCATGCGATGTTCCCCAACAGAGAAGACATCTACGCATGAACCTAGCTCATGATGCCACTGTTGGGGAACGTCGCATGGGAAACAAAAATTTTCCTACGCGCACGAAGACCTATCATGGTGATGTCCATCTACGAGAGGGGATTTCCGATCTACGTACCCTTGTAGATCGCACAGCAGAAGCGTTAAGAAACGCGGTTGATGTAGTGGAACGTCCTCACGTCCCTCGATCCGCCCCGCGAACCGTCCCATGAACCGTCCCGCGATCCGTCCCACGATCCGCTCCGATCTAGTGCCGAACGGACGGCACCTCCGCGTTCAGCACACGTACAACTCGACGATGATCTCGGCCTTCTTGATCCAGCAAGAGAGATGGAGAGGTAAATGAGTTCTCCGGCAGCGTGACGGCGCTCCGGAGGTTGGTGGTGATCTAATCTCAGCAGGGCTCCGCCCGAGCTCCGCAGAAACGCGATCTAGAGGAAAAACCGTGGAGGTATGTGGTCGGGCTGTCCTGGCAAAAGTTGTCCCAAATCAGCCCTAAAACCTCCGTATATATAGGTGGGAGAGGGGGCCTTGCCTTGGGGCTCAAGGAGCCCCAAGGGGGTCAGCCGAGCCAAGGGGGGAGTCCTCCCCTTCCAAACCGAATCCAACTAGGTTTGGAAGGAGGAGTCCTTCCCCTTTTTCTTTCTTTTTCTCTTTGATTTTCTTCCTATGGCGCATAGGGCCTTCTTGGGCTGTCCCACCAGCCCACTAAGGGCTGGTGCGCCACCCCCAAGGCCTATGGGCTTCCCCGGGGTGGGTTGCCCCCCCGGTGAACACCCGTAACCCATTCGTCATTCCCGGTACATTCCCGGTAACTCCGAAAACCTTCCGGTAATCAAATGAGGTCATCCTATATATCAATCTTCGTTTCCGGACCATTCCGGAAACCCTCGTGACGTCCGTGATCTCATCCGGGACTCCGAACAACATTCGGTTACTGTTAGGGATATTACCTGTGACTGACCCGCCCTAGTTGGGCCGGGTTAGTCATTAGGCGATTCATCCGAGCAGGTATTTGGGCCTTGTCCTGGTCAAATCAAGGTCATATGATGGTTTGTGAATCGTGGAAAGTCTCCAAGCTTCGGAAGATAGCGACTTAGAGACCACCGGGGTCACGATTCGTAGGAAGGAAAGTATCCTTGGAAAACCCTAGGGGATTTGACCTGTATATAAAGGCGAGCCCTAGGGGACGAGAGGCTAGGTTAGAAATCATCGAGTGCTAGGTTTGGCGAATTACGCCCTCCTTGTAATCGAATCCACATCAATACACACAAAAGCAAGACGTAGGCTATTACCTCCTCTCGAGGGGCCGAACCTGGGTAAATCGTCGTGTCTCTCCCGCTTAACCCCTTTGAGTCGCCACCAAGGTGCGATGGCTCCAGTATTAAGTCCTTTCATGAGGACATCTCCCGTGAAAAAACCACGACAGTTGGCGCCCACCGTGGGGCCTACGCACGGTGGAGTTGAGTTCTCAAAGGGAGCCCTACCAGGGTTTGGGAGTTACGCGACGGGGCTCATGACTCGGAGCCGCCGCGGGATAACCTACATCGACAACCAGCAATGGGGACCTGAAGCGGATTCGATTGAATCTGGTTAGAGGGTCCCCTTCGGTAAGATCAACATCTTCATCGGCATGATCGGATCATCCGCGCCTGAGCCGGACATCTCCACCGACATCGTCGAGCCGGCCAGGTACGTCCGCCAAGTCATAACGCCAAATCTGACTCGCCCGGTCTTTGTGGGGTTCACACAGGGATCGGAGGAGCCAGAATGCTCGGCGACTCAGGAAACTACACCGGTCAACTCCGATGACGAATCCTTCATGGGTGACTCAGATTCGATCCGCTCTCTGCATGGGGATTGTCTTGGGAGCTTGTCGCTGGCCATGGACCCAGAAATCCTTGACCGAAGTCGCCGCCAGATCGCCATCTACATGGCTGGGGCGACTCAGCCCACACAAAACCCTACTGGGGGCGATGGAACCGGCGTGACGACCAGTAGCCCGACCGCAGTCCTAGTGGATTTAGCGGCGGAGGTCACAAGGCTAATGGCGACTCCCCTCACACCAGAGAACCAAGAGGAGATAAACACGGAGCTGGCGAAACTCAGAGAGGCAGTGGAAAAGGCTCATCGGGACGCCGAGATGGAGTCCGCCAGGATCGAGACTCGGCAAGCTCAAAATACGGCCGAAAGGATGCGTTTAAACACTGACAACTGGCGGCTCGAGAGACAGCAGCGCGCGTCCGACGCCGTCCATCAGCGGAGACACCAGGGTCGCCTGCCCCATGACCTCAACCCGACCCGCCTGTTCGACACTCCACGAACCCCTGGGGCGGGAGCCGCCCCGGGGGGAGGACCGGGCCGCCCGCCAAACCCGCCGGCTCAGCCGGCTGAGGATCACATTCCCCGATTCCGGACGCCCCAAGGCCACTTTTCCAACCCGGTGGATAACGTGCTTGCCGCAACTCGCCATCTGGAGTCTCTTCCGATTCATGGCAACACCCCTGCCGAGATAGAAGCAAGGAACGCCATCGAGATGTTGAAGACGGCGGTGGTTCAAAA
The DNA here is from genome assembly GCF_904849725.1 of Hordeum vulgare subsp. vulgare. Lineage (NCBI taxonomy): Eukaryota > Viridiplantae > Streptophyta > Magnoliopsida > Poales > Poaceae > Hordeum > Hordeum vulgare. The sequence continues at coordinate 510,582,287 of NC_058519.1, forward strand.
CGCCCAGTTCTCACATAGCCTCGAGAGGTTGCATTCCACCCCCCAGGCAAGTTACACCAGGAGCCGGCCAGAGGACCAGCCCGCCGTAAACAGCGGGCCGCGACACTTCCCACAGGACAACACGCCCGAACGAAACCCGCCGGGCCGAGATCTCCCGAACATCCAGGACGCCCCGGCCCCCCTCGTCGGGGGCGGAGGGCGAGTTGGGGTACCATGCTTGTCCCCGGCCCTTCGGAACGAAAGGATGCCCAAAGACTTCAAGGGACCAAGGAAAGTGCCTAATTATACACCGGACCTCGAGCCGACGTCATGGATCGAGAGTTATGAAATCGCCATGGACATGCTCGACGTAAACGAGGCGGTTTGCGCCAGATACTTCACAATGATGCTCGAGGGGTAGTCACGCACTTGGTTGAAAAACTTGCCTCCCAATTCCATCCAGTCCTGGGCCGAGTTAAAAGAGCGTTTCATCAAAAACTTCCGAGGAACTTGCAAACGTCCGATGACGGTCGTCGATCTACAACACTGTGTTCAGCACCGGATGAGTCGGCCCACCATTTGTCACGGCGGGTTGCAGAAATTATTCATTCGTCAGATGGTATTACGGTGGCTCAAGTTGTGCTCATCCTCGAGCACAATTGTCATTACGAACCCTTGGTGCAGAAATTGGGGCGACTCAAACGAAAGGTCCAAGACATGGGCGAGCTGATGGACACCCTCACTAGATATGCCGAGGCCGATGATACCAAAGATCCCGGCGGATGGCAAGGCTAATTCGCCTAAGAAGGGCGAGTCATCCAAAAATCATACCCGGTTCCAGGGGCGTAACCATCATAATCAAGGGAGCAATGGCAAGCGGAGACCACAGGAGGAGCCCTCCGACTTAGTCGCCAATACCAACGCTAATAACGGCAAAAAGAAGAATCGAGGTTTCAGTGGGAAGAGGCCGCGTAACTATGAAGAGCTACTCAAGGGCCCTTGCCCGCACCACGCCACGGCTGACGGCCTGGCGAGTCACTCTTGGGAAAACTGCTTCGTGATGCGAGAGTTTCGGGCGGAGGCAATCAAGAAGAGTCAAAACGAAGACCCGGACCAGCGCCAGGAGAAATTCGCCGCGCCCAACCAAAGATAGAACCCCTTCGGCGGTTTTCCCGAACAAGGGGCTCAGGGAGGCCCGCAGCCAGGCCGCGGCCAGTACCCGGTGCACCACCAGCGGCGGTACAACCCGCTAGGAGCCTTCCAGCAGCCACCCCCACAGGGGGCTCCGCAGGGTCAGGACGATAATGGTGGCTTCCGTAGCAACCCCAAACAGTTAAGTAATGGGCAGTACCATGTTTTCACCACTAATGCTTGCAGGCGTGATAAGAAGGTGAGTCACCGGGCGTACAGTGTATCTGAAACGGCGATTCCCAGATACCTCCATTGATCTGAGCAGACCATAACATGGAGCAGGGAGGATCACCCGCCGAGAGTAGATAACCCGGGCGATCTGGCGTTGGTCGTGGCCCCCCAAGTGGGGGGTTACACCCTATCAAAGGTACTAATGGATGGTGGCAGCAGCATCAATATCCTATACTTCGACACCTTCCAAAGGATGAATCTATTGGAGAAAGACCTGATGCCTTCAACCACAGTTTTCCACGGGATTGTCCCAGGCAAGTCGCCTTATCCCATAGGCCGGGTCAGGCTCACAGTGGCATTTGGAACTGCATAGAATTATAGGTCGGAGTCTCTAATCTTTGAGGTGGTCAAATTGAAAAGCCCCTACCATGCGTTGTTTGGGCGACCGGCTTACGCTCGCTTCATGGCTCGCCCGTGCTATGTCTACCTCAAGCTCAAAATGCCTGGTCCCAAAGGACCCATCACAGTTGATGGAGATATAAGGATTGCAAAGGAATGTGAAGAAGGGGATGCGGCTTATGCGGAAGTCGCCTGTGCTGCGGAAGAACTCAAACACCATCGGGCCAATGTTGACCCGGCGGACATGTCACCCCTGAAGAAGCCGACTACAGACTCTGAGTCGCCCCTCAAGTTCAAACCAACGGATGACACTAAGACAATCGATTTCGTGCCTGGCGATTCATCCAAGCAATTCACCATTGGGACGGGTCTGGACCCCAAATAGGAAAGCGCGCTCATCGAATTCATCCGTGAGAATCGGGACATCTTTGCATGGAAACCTTCTGACATGCCTGGTGTGCCGAGAGAATTCGCTGAGCACCATCTTAATGTTGACCCAAAGTGCAAACCCGTCCAGCAGTACCTTCGCAGATTCAACAAGGAGCGACGCAAGGCGATTGGGGAAGAAGTCGCCTGTTTTTTAGCCGCCGGATTCATCGTGGAAGTTTTTCACCCCAAATGGCTGGCTAACCCGGTTTTGGTACTCAAGAAGAATGGTACATTTCGTATGTGTATTGACTATACAGACCTCAACAGAGCTTGTCCAAAAGATCCCTTCGCTCTTCCCCGCATCGACCAAATCATTGACTCGGTGGCGGGATGCGAACGATTGTGCTTTCTGGACGCCTATTCAGGATATCACCAGATCAAGATGGTCGTAGAGGATCAAGAGAAAACGGCCTTCATAACCCCCTTTGGGGCCTTTTGTTATGTGTCCATGCCCTTCGAACTCAAGAGTGCGGGGGCGACTTATCAACGTTGCATCCAGAATTGTCTTCGTAACCAAATTGGTCGCAACGTCCATGCCTATGTCGACGATATTGTGATCAAGACCCGCCAGGGGGAGACACTACTGGAAGACCTCAAGGAAACATTCGATAATCTATGGGTATATCAGATGAAACTAAATCCTACCAAGTGTGTTTTTGGTGTGCCTGCAGGAAAATTGCTGGGTTTCCTGGTATCGGAGCGCAGCATCAAAGCTAACTCGGGAAAGATCGAAGCGGTTACCTCCCTCGGAAAGCCGGCGAACGTTAATCAAGTTCAACGACTGGCGGGTCGCATTGCGGCTTTAAGTCGTTTTGTGAGTCGCCTCGGGGAGAAGGCGATCCCTCTTTATCAATTATTGAGGAAATCCGATCGATTCGTTTGGACAAATGAGGCAGACGAGGCGCTCGAGGCCCTGAAACGCCAATTGGTTAACCCGCCGGCCCTGGCAGCCCCAACTGAAAAGGAGCCCATGCTTCTGTATATCGCGGTGAATTCCAAAGCAGTAAGTGTGGCAGTGGTCGTTGAGAGAAAGGAAGAAGGAAAGGAATACCCAGTGCAACGCCCAGTATATTTTATCAGCGAGGTGCTAACTCTTTCCAAGCAGCGGTACCCACATTGGCAGAAGTTGGTATATAGGGTGTTTATGGCGAGTCGAAAACTTAAGCATTATTTCCAGGAGCACCCTATCACAGTGGTTAGCTCTGCCCCCCTTGGGGACATCATCCAGAATCGGGTGGCAATAGGGTGAATCGCCAAGTGGGCAATAGAGCTTGGGCCTCATCACATACAATATACTCCTCGCACAGCTATCAAGTCTCATGCACTAGTTGATTTCGTTAACGACTGGACAGAGCTACAGGATCCGGAAGACCGGCCTGATCTCACTTACTGGACTATTTACTTTGATGGATCCAGGCAGCTGGAAGGCTCGGGGGATGGTGTGGTGTTGGTATCCCCTCAAGGAGATAAGTTCTGTTACGTTCTCCGACTCATGTTTCCGTGCACTAACAATGCGGCGGAATACGAAGCTTTGCTTCATGGCTTGCGACTCGCCAAGGAGACGAACCTAACACGAGTCAGATGTTTCGGTGACTCCGATTTGGTGGCACAACAAGTTTCGGGTACCTGGGATTCTCGGGACCCCATGATGGCGGCTTACAGGCGAGCTGTGTCTGATGTGGCGGGTCATTTTCATGGTTATGAGGTGGACCATATTGATCGGCGCCTCAACGAGGCAGCTGATGCCCTTTCGCGACTTGGCTCCGAGAGAAAGCCGGTTCCCCCTAATGTTTTTCTGGATATCTTACATAAACCATCCGTGATTTTACCGTCAGAGGAGGAATTGGCGATACCAGATCCCAAGTCTCAGCTCGTGGCGGCTCTCCATGTCACTCCGGATTGGGTTCTCCCTTATCTGGCTTATCTCGCTCGGGGCGAGTTACTGGCCGACGAAGTTTTGGCTCGCCAGATCGTTCGACGCAGCAAATCCATGGTCATCATTAATGGCGAGTTATATAAATGGAGCGCCTCTGGAGTTTTTCAGCGATGTGTTTCCCCCGAAGAAGGATGCATAATCCTAAATGACATTCATTCCGGAGATTATGGGCATCACGCCGGGTCACGTTCTTTGGTATCGAAGGCTTTTCGTCATGGTTTCTTTTGGCTGACGGCTCATGCAGATGCAGAAGACATAGTTCGTCGGTGCGAGGGGTGCCAGTGTTATGGGAGGGAGGCTCATGTGCCGGCTCAAGAATTAAGAATGATTCCCATTACTTGGCCTTTTGCGGTCTGGGGGCTGGACATGGTTGGCCCCTTTAAGATGTCCTCCAACAAGAAGACCCACCTGCTGGTGGCGGTTGATAAGTTCACCAAGTGGGTTGAGGCGGAACCTGTTGGGACTTGCGATGCGGAAACAGTGGTCAAATTTTTGAAGAAGCTGATTTTACGGTTTGGATATTCGCATAGTATCATCACTGATAATGGTACTAACTTGTCCCAAGGGGCGATGCAGGAGTTTTGTCGTCGAGAACATATCCAACTTGATGTTTCTGCAGTCGCTCACCCACAATCTAACGGGCAGGCAGAGCGGGCAAATTAGGAGGTTTTGTGAGGGATTAAGCCCCGACTCATGGTTCCCCTGGAAAAAACCCCAGGGTGTTGGGTTGAAGAGTTACCTTCAGTACTGTGGAGTATTCGGACTACCCCGAACTGATCCACGGGATTCACCCCTTTCTTTTTGGTCTACGGAGCAGAGGTTGTTCTCCCTACTGACATAAGGCATGACTCGCTTAGAATCGCCGCGTATGTGGAACAAGACAATGAGCTGGCACGTCAAGACTCTTTGGATGCCTTAGAGGAGGCGCATGACCTGGCTGTGGCCCGTTCGGCTATCTACCAGTAGGATCTGCGGCGTTATCATAGTCGCCGGTTTAAGAGTCGGACCTTTCAGGAAGGCGACTTGGTTCTTCGTCTAATACAAGATCGAGCAGGCATGCACAAGCTGTCACCACCTTGGGAAGGGCCGTTCGTCGTCAGCAAGAACCTCTGCAATGGCTCTTATTATTTGGTGGATCTCCGGCCTAATCGGCCGACCACGGAGGCCGAGTCGACTCGCCCCTGGAATATTGCCCATCTGCGGCCTTATTACACTTGAGCTCTTAAAGCTCTATACTATGTAAGTTTTTCAGTTTCAGTATGAAGTAATAAAATACTCCCTGACTTGGGGGCTTCTTCATTAAAAAGCAATTGTGTCATCCTGTTGCAACCTTATGAGCCGACAAAATCTGCATTTAGGGTGTGTGCTCGAGCTTTCTGACTCGCCTCATCCTGTCGCGACCTTATGAGCCGACGAAACCTGCATTTAGGGTGTGTGCTTGAGTTTTCTGACTCGCCTCATCCTGTGGCGACCTTATGAGCCGACGAAACCTGCATTTAGGGTGTGTGCTCGAGCTTTCTGACTCGCCTCATCCTGTCGCGAACTTATGAGCCGACGAAACCTGCATTTAGGGTGTGTGCTTGAGTTTTCTGACTCGCCTCTGCCTGTCGCGACCTTATGAGCCGACGAAACCTGCATTAAGGGTGTGCTCGAGCTTTCTGACTCGCCTCATCCTGTCGCGACCTTATGAGCCGACGAAACCTGCATTTAGGGTGTGTGCTCGAGCTTTCTGACTCGCCCCATCCTGTCGCGACCTTATGAGCCGATGAAACCTGCATTTAGGGTGTGTGCTCGAGCTTTCTGACTCGCCTCATCCTGTCGCGACCTTATGAGCCGACGAAACCTGCATTTAGGGTGTGTGCTCAAGCTTTCTGACTCGCCTCATCCTGTCGCGATCTTATGAGCTGTGGCGACCTTATGAGCCGACGAAACCTGCATTTAGGGTGTGTGCTCGAGCGTTCTGACTCGCCTCATCCTGTCGCGACCTTATGAGCCGACGAAACCTGCATTTAGGGTGTGTGCTCGAGTTTTCTGACTCGCCTCATCCTGTCGCGACCTTATGAGCCGACGGAACCTGCATTTAGGGTGTGTGCTCGAGCTTTCTGACTCGCGTCATCCTGTCGCGACCTTATGAGACGACGAAACCTGCATTTAGGGTGTGTGCTCGAGCTTTCTGACTCGCCTCATCCTGTCGCGACCTTATGAGACGACGAAACCTGCATTTAGGGTGTGTGCTCGAGCTTTCTGACTCGCCTCATCCTGTCGCGACCTTATGAGCCGACGAAACCTGCATTTAGGGTGTGTGCTCGAGCTTTCTGAGTCGCCTCATCCTGTCGCGACCTTATGAGCCGACGAAACCTGCATTTAGGGTGTGTGCTCGAGCTTTCTGAGTCGCCTCATCCTGTCGCGACCTTATGAGCCGACGAAACCTGCATTTAGGGTGTGTGCTCGAGCTTTCTGACTCGCCTCATCCTGTCGCGACCTTATGAGCCGACGAAATCTGCATTTATGGGTGCATGCTTGAGTTTTCTGACTCGCCTCATCCTGTCGCGACCTTATGAGCCGACGAAACCTGCATTTATGGGTGCATGCTTGAGTTTTTTGACTCGCCATCCTGTCGCGACCTTATGAGCCGACGAAACTTGCATTTATGGGTGCATGCTTGAGTTTTTTGACTCGCCTCATCCTGTCGCGACCTTATGAGCCGACGAAATTGCTGTTTTTGTTTAAAGGCATAGCCTTGAGGGTTTTGTACCTTTCTTTCTGATCCCTCTGGGAAATATTTGTTGTCACTTTTTGGGTTTTCATATATGCTGTTTTCAAGGCCTAAAGACAGGTTAATGATCAGAACTACTTTTGTCCATGGCAAGTTGAGCATCTTAAAGGAGTCTCAAATATTTCAAAATCGCCTTACGAGCGACATAAAGATTCTTGCAAAGGGTATCACCAAAACAGTACCGACTTATGAAATAAACCTATTACATGGCTCTGAGGCCAAAATCAGTAAGGTTCATTCTGTTGGCGCCTTAGGATCATCCTGCTGTGAGCTTTGGCCAACTTCGATTTGCAAGTCGCCCAGTACCCAATTGCACTTAGCCAAGGCTGCGAAGTCATCATCGTCAGTCAGGATCGATGCCAGGTCTGCTTCCAAGTCAAAAGGGTTCTTGGGTCGCCGAGGAGTTAAGCTGGTCGTCGCAAAGGCTGGTGGGTTGACCCTCTTGTTTTTACTATCATAAGCTGCCTGATACTTTGATAAATCAAGGCTTGTTGCAAGATGGGTTGCTGCCAATCGGGAGTCCTTGACGACACGTTGATAGTCCTCTTCAACAAACTTTGACCCATCATATTTAAGCTGAGGAAAGCCTGCTGCTACCTCTTCCGGGTTGATTTCCGGAGCATACGCCAAGCAGCGACTCAGGGCAGTCAGAACACCCTTTCGAGCGGCTGACCGAGTTAGCTCGCCAATTTGAGGGGGAAGTGTGGATAAGAAGCCAAGCACCTTCTTTATGGAAGTGATAGGCTCTTTGGCACCCATCACGACTTTGACGGTCAAGACACTGCCGGTGTACAGTTGCTCTGTCAGTGTGTAAATCGCCTTCAGCATCAGCACGCAGTCTTCTTGAAGGTTGGCGGCTCTCGGACCTGAGCAAGGAGTCATGATGATCAGCGACTGATGATGAAGATTATTTATAAAAAAAGAAGAGGAGATCAAAAGTTTGAGAAAGCTTACCAAAGACGGCTTGCGTCATGTTGGAGATATGACGCTTCAAGCCGGATAATTCCTGTTGCATAGTGGCCAGCCTAGCTTCAGCCTTTTCTGCTCTTTTTATGGCGGCATCTTGGTCAGCTTGAGCTCTTTTCAACTCGGCCTTGAGTTTCTCCAGCTCAGCCAAGGCTAATTGATATTTCTCCTCCGACTTGGCTCGGGCGTCTTGTTGACCAGATAAGTTTTTCTTTAAATCGCCAAGCGCCGATTCAGTTTGAGCAAGAGTTTCCTGGTTGAAAGTGCAAAACAAGGGCAAGTCTCAAAACTATTGCAAGCAATATCCCTGACACTTGGGGGCTAATGTATATATTTTTTTCTTTTCAGATGAAATTATACAATATCAAGACCTGGTTCATCCTTTTACTGATGACCCGACCCTTGGGGGTTACTGGTCGCAAAGTTTTTCTAACTTTTTCAAGACCCGGCTCATCTTTTTACTGATGACCCAACCCTTGGGGGTTACTGGTCACAAAGTTTTTCTAACTTTTTCAAGACCCGGCTCATCTTTTTACTGATGACCCGGCCCTTGGGGGTTACTGGTCGCAAAGTTTTTCTAACTTTTTCAAGACCCGGCTCATCTTTTTACTGATGACCTGACCCTTGGGGGTTACTGGTCGCAAAGTTTTTTCTAAAGACCCGGCTCATCTTTTTATTTGGATGACCCGGCCATTGGGGGTTAATGGGAGTAATACAATATAACAAGTTTACCTCATGTTTGTTTTTTAACATTCGCAGCAGGCTCTTTTCCATCTCATAGCTCGCCTCCAGGCGACTTGAAAAACCAGAGCAGAGTTCCCCGAACTCCAGGTTTTCATACTCGGAAAGCTTGGCCTTGGAGAGTCCCGATCCAGGAATGGCTTGGGAGTAGGATGCCACATGTTTTGACAAAACCGTCGCCGCCGGCTTCGAGAATCCAGTACCAGTAATAATCACAGCATCTGGGTCTTCTGTTGTCGTCAATGGACTTGGCGGCTTAGGGATATCTGTTGTTTCCTTCGGCGATTCAGGAAGATCCATCTGATTTTCAGGCTCGGCTTGATCCGGTTCATCCTGATTCGGTGTTGAGTCTTCGATGGGTTCTGAAGTTGGGATAGGAGTTGACCCACTGGTTTTCCTTTTCTTGGCCTGTGCCCTAAAAAGAAGGGAGAAGTGTATTAAGGAATTGAAAGGTTCATTACTTTCAGAATTCAAAACAAGATTATCAAAAGATTTACCCTGGAACTCGAATCATTGGTGGAAGTGTCGACATCACTGAGTCGCCAGATGTAGGAGGAGAGTTCTGCAAGAATTATACGTCAACAATATAGGCGGGTTACAGGCGTGATTCAAGGAGAACATGAAGAATTGTCATTCACAAAATACCTCATTCGGTTTCCTCTTGTTCGTTGGTGGTAAGCCGGACACCAGATCACCGGAATGACTTCGCGTCTTCCGATTTGAAGTGTGCTGTGCTTTCTTCAGTAGGAAATTTGGGTCCAAACAAGCATTTGGGTGTGATAAGGGAACTTTCCCACAAACTCGCCTGGCCGGCTTAGGTGGAGAAGGAGATGAATCGGAGGAAACCGAAATTACCTCAACAGAGTCCTCCTGGCTTTCATTGTCTTCGTTCTATTACAAAGAAAGGGAAAGACATAAATACAAAGATTAACAGTAGTGGATGGCGAGTGAAAATAGGATGAATTTTTACCTCCGAAAGTGCATCGCCGACTTGAGATTCATCGACTTCGGATGGCTCAGCCACAGCAGCTTTGCCCTTACCCTTGGTTTTCTTTGAAGGCGGCTTAACATTTTTCATGGCTGGCCTTTTGGGTTTTCTGGACCAGAACTTATCGCCTTTCTGAAATAATATATGTTACGAAAACACAATACAAATGAAGCATAAGGAGTAAAACCAAAGGCGGATTAGATTTGTTCACCTTGGGCGCCGGGTTAATTTTGCAGAAAGGCTTGAGGCCGATTTGGCCGCATTTTCCCGCAGGCTCGCCAGTCCGTTTCTTGATAATGGTGACAATGCCCTTTTCTGTTAAAGCTGTACGGAAATAACATTGAGGATGATCTAGGGTGCCATCAAATTCGCACATCAGACCGTCCCGGCGACTCAGAGGGAGGATACGCCATTCGACCCAGCAGCGGATTAGGTCAACTCCAGTAAGGCCATTATTCGTCAAGGACCTTAATTCAGACAGTACTGGGATGAACTCCGATTCTTCTTCCTCGGTGAGTTTGTCTGGGAGCTTGAAGTTTGTTGGAAGGCGAGTTGGCCGGTAGCCCAGAAGTTTGTTTTCGCCTACAGGAGAAGTCACTTGACAGTAGAACCAAGACTCGCCCCAACCTTTGGGATGGTGGGCATGGCGAGTGAGGGAAACGGGCTATCCCTGCGGCGTTGGACATTGACACCGCCGAGTTCCAGGCTGGGACCGTTGTGGAATTCCGTTTTGCGATTCAGATGAAAAAAGTGCCAGAATAGAGGAATAGAGGGCTCAATCCGCAGATAAGCTTCACAGAAAACTTGGAATTGGCATAAGTTGCTTATGGAATTGGGTCCCAAATCCTGGAGGCGGACGTTCATGAAAGCCATGGCGTCTCTAAGAAACTTCGATCCAGGCGGCTTAAAACCTCGCTCCAGGTGTTCAACAAAGACGACTATTTCCCCTTCCCTGGGGTTAGGAAGATCCTCTCCAAACCCGGTGCGCCAGCCGATAACATTCTGGGGATCCAGGTTGCCCGTTTTCACGTAATCGGCCGATATGGTATCGTCAACCTTAGTAGGAAGCCAGTCACTTTTGAAGACGACGCCCATGCTACAAAGAGGGGAAGGACTTGACTCGCCATATCAAAGGGCCGAGTCGGTTTATTATGGCGACTTACGGGGTGTGGCTATTTACAAGAGCTGCGCTCTAGAGATGACGGGGACGTTCGTTCGAAATGTCCAAGTGTGAAGACTACAAACAGCTTTCCGCAAATAGTAGGTAAATGGTGGATCTATCAGGCAGGTAAAAAAAACCTGAGAAAAACGACTGGATGCGGCCATTTCTTACCAGGGCAAGACGACGCCCCTCATTTGATGGAACACTATACTAAAAGATCCACAAGTAAAGATGGATAAATAAAGGTATTCAAGGGCATTGGATATCTCATCAATGTTCGTGTTAATCGGTTCAGGGTATGCGGCGTGTGCTCGCGAGGAATATCAAGAACTTAGCAATGGCAGGAACATGGCAATGGCCGGAATTCTGAGCAGGGATTGAATCTTTTCCTAAAAGGGGGGTGCAGGCCTAACCTGACGCTCTTAGACGAAGAGGGCCGACGACGACGAAGGTTGTTGGAGAAGCACGGAGTTTTCGTCGGGCGACGAGGTCTTCGGTGGCGGCGGAGTTCGTAGCAGACGACAAGATGGTCAGCGACGATATGGTGGTCGACGGCGGCGGACAGATCGGCCGCGGTGCGAAGCTGGACGACGGCGAAGGCGTAGGGGCGGCGCCAAAGCCTCTCGCGTGAAGGTGGGAAGGACGGCGGCGGCGAAGTCCTCGGAAGACGATGAGATTTTCTCGCTGTAGTGATGGGGAAGAGATTGACGAGACTGGTAGGTGGGGAGCACCAGTCCTGTCCCCCCTGTCTATTTATCAGAGCCGGCGCTGGAATCGAGGCGCCGTGAGCGGGAACCGCCAGGGAATAAAAAGATTCGCTATAAATGCGCGCCGAAGACTTCGGGATAACGATGTGCTAAGATCCGTTGGGGTTGTGTCAATCTTCCCGAAAATCGAGGGATAAGAAGAGGCCAGCAAGAAATGGTTTGGCGACTTAAAGAATTTTCGGTGCCCGATGGCGGGTTACAATTTCTGACATATGAAGGAAAATGAGGAATGAATCGCCTTCAACTAAGCAGATGTATTGGCATGAAGAAGAAGTTCAAGTCAATTTGGGGCCTAATGTTGGGGATATTACCTGTGACTGACCCGCCCTAGTTGGGCCGGGTTAGTCATTAGGCGATTCATCTGAGCAGGTATTTGGGCCTTGTCCTGGTCAAATCAAGGTCATATGACGGTTTGTGATTCATGGAAAGTCTCCAAGCTTCGGAAGATAGCGACTTAGAGACCACCGGGGTCACGATTCGTAGGAAGGAAAGTATCCTTGTAAAACCCTAGGGGATTTGACCTGTATATAAAGGCGAGCCCCAGGGGACAAGAGGGTAGGTTAGAAATCATCGAGTGCTAGGTTTGGCGAATTACGCCCCCCTTGTAATCGAATCCACATCAATACACACAAAAGCAGGACGTAGGCTATTACCTCCTCTCGAGGGGCCGAACCTGGGTAAATCGCCGTGTCTCTCCCGCTTAACCCCTTTGAGTCGCGACCAAGGTGCGATGGCTCCAGTATTAAGTCCTTTCACGAGGACATCTGCCGTGACAAAACCACGACAGTAACCAACCATATAACTCAAATACGCATAAAACAACGTCGAACCTTAAGTGTGCAGACCCTGCGGGTTCGAGAACTATGCAGACATGACCCGAGTGACTCCTCGGTCAATATCCAATAGCGGGACCTGGATGCCCATATTGGATCCCACATATTCTACAAAGATCTTATCATTTGAACCTCAGTGCCAAGGATTCATATAATCTCGTATGTCATTCCCTTTGTCCTTCGGTATGTTACTTGCCCGAGATTCGATCGTCAGTATCCGCATACCTATTTCAATCTCGTTTACCGGCAAGTCTCTTTACTCGTTCCGTAATACAAGATCCTGCAACTTACACTAAGTTACATTGCTTGCAAGGCTTGTGTGTGATGTTGTATTACCGAGTGGGCCCCGAGATACCTCTCCGTCACACGGAGTGACAAATCCCAGTCTCGATCCATACTAACTCAACGAACACCTTCGGAGATACCTGTAGAGCATCTTTATAGTCACCGAGTTACGTTGCGACGTTTGATACACACAAAGCATTCCTCCGGTGTCAGTGAGTTATATGATCTCATGGTCATAGGAACAAATACTTGACACGCAGAAAACAGTAGCAACAAAATGACATGATCAACATGCTACGTCTATTAGTTTGGGTCTAGTCCATCACATGATTCTCCTAATGATGTGATCCTGTTATCAAGTAGCAACACTTGCCTATGGCCAGGAAACCTTGACCATCTTTGATCAACGAGCTAGTCAACTAGAGGCTTACTCGGGATAGTGTTTTGTCTATGTATCCACACAAGTATTGTGTTTCCAATCAATACAATTATAGCATGGATAATAAACGATTATCATGAACTAAGAAATATAATAATAACTAGTTTATTATTGCCTCTAGGGCATATTTCCAATAGGATGACTACCGAGTGGCAGTCCAAATCGGAGGAGGGGACGACCACGTCGCCATGAAGCACCTCCCTCTGATGCTCGACGGCTCGGCACGAGCGTGGTTGAACCAATTGGCCCCCTCAAGCATCTACAGCTGGGCAGATCTGGCCCGAGTGTTCATTAGGACCTTCGAAGGGACGTGCAAGCGCCCTGCTGGCCTCGTGGAGCTCCAGCACTGTGTCCAGAAGCAGAATGAGCCCCTGCGCGATTTCATTCAACGTTCGACGACCCTCTACCACACGGTGGAGAACGTCACAGAACACCAAGCAGTCTGCGCCTTCAAGGCAGACGTGCGGTACCGGGATCTGTACCTGAAGTTCGGTCGAATAGGCGACATCTCCATGAGCAAGATGAGGGAGATAGCGGCACGCTATGCAAATGGCGAAGAAGAGGACCGCATCCGTAGCGGCTAGCACAAAACAGTCGCCGACGGAGAAGGGAATAACACTCGGAAGCAGAAGCAAAAAGCTCCGTCCACTCCTCAGGCAGAAGCCGCATTTATTACCAATGCCAAGTTCAAGGGCAAGGGGAAGGCTCAGTTCACCCCCAAGAAGAAGCAGTTCAACAACCCCATCCTGGACCAGCCATGCCCGATTCACACAAAGATAGTTGAAGAGGGCAACGCCATATATCCGAAGCATACCACTCGGCAATGTCGCCTCCTGATCCAGGGGTTCGGCGAAGGGCAACCGAGTGAAAAGGGCAATGATCAAGATGAGGAGGACAAGGAGGATCCGTTCCCCCAAGTCCATGCAACACTGATGATTTTTGCTGACGTTGAGAGCAAGAGTCGACTGAAGCTGGTGAACAGGGAGGTGAACATGGCCACGCCGACCAACCCCACGTTCCTCAAATGGTCTCAGACTGCGATCACCTTTGACCAGTCGGATCATCCACCACACGTGCCCACCCCAGGGCGGCAAGCTCTGGTCGTCGACCCGGTGGTGGAAGGAGTCCGACTGCGCAAAGTCCTCATGGACGGCGGCAGTGGTTTGAACATCATGTACGTTGACACTCTCAAGGGGATGGGCATTCCAATGTCCAAACTCAGCGAGAGCAGCATGCAATTCCACGGAGTCGTCCCTGGACGAAAGGCCAAGTCACTCGGCCAGATCGCGTTGGACGTCGTTTTCGGCTCCGACAAGAACTTCCGCAAGGAAAACCTGACGTTCGAGGTGGTGGACTTCCAGAGCGCTTACCACACAATTCTAGGCCGCCCGGCATATGCGCGTTTCATGGCCCGCCCATGTTACGTGTACCTGAAGCTGAAGATGCCAGGCCCGAAAGGTGTGATCACTATCACAGGCAATCGACAGCGGGCCGAGGAGTGTCTGCAGCAGGGATCAAGAATCGCCGATCAGCAGATGGCTGTACTCGAGCTTGACGAGTACAAGAAAACGGTCGACCCCGCTGACTTGATGCGTTCGAAGAAGCCAGCTTTGGAGTCCGCATTCCAGTCGGCGGGAGAGACGAAGAAGGTCAGCATCCACCCGACGGACGATACAGCTGCCCCGACGAACATCTCCACCACCCTCGATCCTAAATAGGAAGCCGAGCTCATCCAATTCCTCCGTGAGAATTGGGACATCTTCGCATGGAAGCCTTCTGACATGCCAGGTGTACCCAGGGAGTTGGCTGAGCACTGATTGCATGTGGATCCCACCGCTCGGCCTGTCCGAGAACGCCTGCGTCGGTCCGCCGCGCACAAGAGGAAGGCAATCGGAGAAGAAGTGGCCAAGCTTTTGGAAGCCAACTTCATTCGCGAGGTACACCACTCCGAGTGGCTCGCCAATGTTGTCATGGTGCCCAAGAAGGACAAGTCGCTCCGAATGTGCATCGACTTCAAGCATCTCAATAAGGTCTGCCCGAAAGACCATTTTCCGCTCCCCCACATCGATCAAATTGTCGATTCGACTGCGGGTTGCGAGCGTTTGTCATTTCCTGATGCCTACTCGGGCTATCATCAGATCCGTCTGTATGGCCCCGATGAATTAAAAACCGCCTTCATCACCCCATTCGGGTGCTTCTGCTACATCACTATGCCATTTGGTTTGAAGAATGCAGGAGCAACCTTTATGAACATGATCCAAAAATGCCTCCTCGACCAGATCGGTCGGAATGTGGAGGCGTATATGGATGATATCGTAGTCAAGTCACACAAAGGTTCCGACCTGCTGACTGACTTGGCAGAAACATTCGCTAACCTTCGTAGGTACGATATCAAGCTCAACCCCGCCAAGTGTGCATTCGGCGTTCCCAGCGGAAAGTTACTCGATTTCTTCGTTTCCGAACGAGGGATCGATGTCAACCCCGAAAAGATCGGGACCATCGTCCGAATGGAGCGGCCGGTCAGAATACACGATGTTCAACGGCTCACACGTTCCCTAGCGGCTTTGAGCAGGTTTATCAGTCGACTCGGCGAGAAAGCACTTCCTCTGTACCGACTCATGAAGAAATCAGATACTTTCGAGTGGACAGATGAAGCCCAAGTTGCATTCGACGACCTCAAAGTCCTACTTTCCACCCAGCCGGTTCTTACTGCTCCGCTCAGTAAAGAGCCCCTTCTTCTGTACATCGCGGCTACAAATCAAGTCGTCAGCACTGTTCCCATAGTCGAACGAGAAGAAGAAGGCAAAGCATACAAAGTTCAGTGGCCAGTGTATTACGTCTCCGAAGTCCTGACTCCTTCCAAGCAAAGGTATCCCCACTATCAAAAACTTATCTACGGGATTTACATGACTGCGAAGAAGGTGGCTCATTATTTCCAAGACCACTCAGTGTCTGTCGTTTCTAATGCTCCGTTGTCGGAAATCCTCCACAATCGGACGCATCGGGCCGAGTGGCGAAGTGGGCAATGGAGATGTTGTACTATGACATCAAGTTCGAGGACAAGAAAGCTATAAAGTCTCAAGCTCTGGCTAACTTCATAGCAGAATGGGTAGAACAACAGCAACCAACCCACATCTACTCGGCTCATTGGACAATGTTCTTCGATGGGTCCAAGATGTTGAATGGCTCCGGCGCTGGCGTTGTGATAGTATCGCCAAAGGGCGACAAACTCAAGTATGTGCTGCAGATACACTTTGATTCCTCCAACAATGAGGCAGAGTATGAAGCTCTCCTTTATGGACTACGCATGGCCATCGCACTCGGCGTCCGTCGCTTGATGGTCTATGGCGATTCAGATTTGGTGGTTAATCAAGTGATGAAAGAGTGGGATGTCAAGAACCCCACCATGACCACATACTGCAATGCACTGAGGAAGCTCGAGAAGAAGTTCGAAGGTCTAGAACTCCACCATGTTCCGCGACTGAAGAACCAAGCAGCTGATGAGTTGGCAAAACTCGGATCCACTCGGAGACCAGTCCCGAGTGACATCTGCCTCAAGCACCTCCACCTTCCCTCAGTTAAAGAAGATCCTTTCACAGAGGAACCAGTACAACCAAAGAGCTCAATAGATCCGACTGAAGTCGACGTACCTACTGTGGTTGATTTGATCATGGAGATTCTTGCTGTCATCCCCGATTGGACTGTGCCGATCACTGCATACATCCTGAGGCAGGAATTACCCGAAGACGAAGTCCAGGCCAGGCAGATCGTCCGCAGGTCAAAGTCGTTCACTGTCATTGATGGCCAGTTGTACAAGGAAAGTGTTTCAGGCGTTCTTCAACGATGCATCTCCCCTGAGGAAGGACAGTTAATCCTGGAAGAAATTCACTCGGGAACCTGCGGTCATCACGCCTCTTCAAGAGCAATCGTCGCCAAAGCATTCAGAGCTGGCTTCTTCTGGCTGCAGGCGAACAAAATGGCTAAAGATATGGTCGACCGATGTGAAGGCTGTCAGTTCTATTCCAACAAGTCCCACAAGCCAACATCTGCGTTGAAGACAATCCCTCTTGTTTGGCCGTTTGCAGCATGGGGATTAGATATAGTCGGTCCATTCAGGACAAGCCAAGGGGGATACACACATCTGTTGGTGGCAGTCGACAAGTTCACAAAATGGATTGAAGCCAAGCCCATCAAGAAGCTCGACGCCCTAACGGCCATCAAGTTTGCCAGGGACATCATCTCCAGATTCGGGGTACCCCACAGCATAATCACGGACAACGGGACAAACTTTGACTCGGACAAATTCAAAGGTTTCCGTGCAAGCCAAGGTATCCGAGTGGATTTTGCATTTGTGGCGCATCCTCAAACAAACGGACAAGCAGAGCGGGTGAATGGACTTATTCTGCAAGGTTTGAAGCCCTGGCTCCTGCGAGAGGTGGGACATGCCGCTGGCGCATGGGTCACCGAGCTACCTTCAGTGCTTTGGGGTCTCCGCACAACCCCGAATAGATCTACGAGGCGATCCCCGTTCTTCCTCGTTTACGGAGCAGAAGCGGTCCTTCCGAGTGACTTGCTTCACAATGCTCCACGAGTCGAACTCTTCTCCGAAGCTGAAGCAGAACAAGCAAGGCAAGATGGAGTGGACCTTCTACAGGAGGAGCGCGAGATGGCACTCACTCACCCAACCATTTATCAGCAAGATCTGCGGCGCTTTCACGCGCGACATGTCAGGAGTCGTACATTCCAAGCAGGCGACCTGGTGCTCCGAGTGGATCAGCAAAGACCTCACAAGTTGGCTCCCGCCTGGGAAGGACCCTTCATCATCTCCAAGGTGCTGAACAACGGAGCATACAGACTCTACAACATCGACAGGGAAACAGACGAGCCACGAGCATGGAACGGAGATCTCCTGAAGCGCTTCTACACGTGATCGTCGACTGAAGCAATGTAAAGAATAAGTATTGGTGAAATAATACAAAGCAGATTGAGTTTTTGTAGATTCAAAATTCTTCCGCGGTCGCAGACTCCGGTCTCAAAAAAAAATCTTAGCTGCGATCAAGAATCACCTAAGTACTAACTTTCTCCGAGTGTGCACTAAACGTCGCACTCGGGAACTTAGCTGCGATCAAGAATCGCCTAAGTACTAACTTTCTCCGAGTGTGCACTAAACGTCGCACTCGGGGACTTAGCTGCGATCAAGAATCGCCTAAGTACTGACTTTCTCCGAGTGTGCACTAAACGTCGCACTCGGGGACTTAGCTGCGATCAAGAATCGCCTAAGTACTAACATTCTCCGAGTGTGCACTAAACGTCGCACTCGGAGACTTAGCTGTGATCAAGAATCGCCTAAGTACTAAATTTCTCCGAGTGTGCACTAAACGTCGCACTCGGGGACTTAGCTGCGATCAAGAATCGCCTAAGTACCAACTGTCTCCGAGTGTGCACTAAATGTCGCACTCGGGGACTTAGCTGCGATCAAGAATCGCCTAAGTACTAACTTTCTCCGAGTGTGCACTAAACGTCGCACTCGGGGACTTAGCTGCGATCAAGAATCGCCTAAGTACAAACTATCTCCGAGTGTGCACTTCACGTCGCACTCGGGGACTTAGCTGCGATCAAGAATCGCCTAAGTATTAATTATCTCCGAGTGTGCACTTCACGTCGCACTCGGGGACTTAGCTGCGATCAAGAATCGCCTAAGTATTAACTTTCTCCGAGTGTGCACTTCACGTCGCACTCAAGGACTTAGCTGCGATCAAGAATCGCCTAAGTACAAATTTTTCCGAGCGTGCACTAACCGTCGCACTCGAGGACTTAACTGCGATCAAGAATCGCTTAAATAGAAAGCTTCCTTCGACTGTATCCTACAGATGCACTCGGGGGCTCAGCAAACCCTCATTGAGGCTCATGTAGATGTCAAGACCACTGACAAATACATGAGTAGCAGAACCTCATTGAGGCTCATGCAGATGTCAAGACAACTGACAATTACACGCTCCGCATGTTTGCCATTGGCTTCACCAAGAAACGCCAAACAAAAAACACGAGCCAAAATCGTATCAACAACTCTTTGGCAAAAGAAGAGTAAAAGATTCGATTCAAATTCAAAGTTCACCTAAGGATAGTTGGCTCGGTGTAGATCAAGCTTATCCACACCGAACCAAGAATGTGACGGCCAACAGCAGTGGCCAAAGTTTCTTACAACCAACACTCGGCATTCCGAGGTAAAAGTTTTCTCAAACGTCGTCAGGACTGGCGCTGGGACTGGCAGGCTCTACGAACGTGTCGAGGTCGATCCCGTCGGCAATGTGGGTGGCGCTCTCAAGGAAAGTCTCCATGAAGTCTTCGAATCGAAGCTTTTTCGTGTTGGCGACCTGCAACGCCTTCAGCTTCTCTTCGCGCGCCTCCTTGCAATGCACTCGGACCAGAGACAAAGCGACGTCCGCACCACAGCTAGCCGCAGACTTCTTCCATGACCGCACTCGGTTCGGGACCTCCTCCAGCCGAGTCATCAAGCCTTCCATCTCGTGCCGAGACTCGTCTTCAGGCCAAAGCTCCTTGTCGATTCGGCCGATGACTTCTCTCAGTCGACCGATGAAAGGTCCAACTTTGCCCAGATGAATGTGCGCTCGGAGCAGGTCTCGATTGGCGTCCTCGCCGAGTGGAATGTTCTCAAGAATCGACTTCTCAACGTCAGCTGCTTCAACCTCAGCGTCCATGCAAAAATATGCAAAGAGAGGACGAGAAACCACTAAGCGCCGAATGAAATGCACAGTCCACAAGCACTCGGAAAAACAGAACTTACCACCCAGAAGCGCTATCATCTTCCGGGCCTAGTCACTGGCGTAATTTTCCTGTGCTATCCACCGCCTGTTCAACATTTTCATCTGCCCCATCAGCTCCGTCCTTTGTTTCCCCATTTTCTCCACTTCAGCAGTCAATGCCTTGTTTGCCTCACGGGCCTGCTCCAAGGACTTTTCTCGTTCCACCAGAACATCCTTCATACCAGCCATTGCAACCATTGCTGCATCCAGTTCACCAGCAAACTGAACCTTTTCAGCCCTCAGAGTCTCGTACGCTGTCCCCATCTCGCAAGTTTTCTGCAAGTCAGCGCCAAGAGACGGTCAGACAAATTCAACAAGGACAACAATAAAAATTCTAAGTTCTTCAGACCCCTGCCGACGCAAGCAGCCGACAGTGGTCTCGGGGACTACACCCAGTGGGTTCACTAAGAGTGACCCCACTGGCATGAAACTCAAACAAGTCCGCCCTATTGAGCTACATGATAACAAATAAGCCTATGAGGCTACTACTACCCGACCTGAGTAAAATTACTCTCGGGGACTCATCCAGTAGGTGCACTCCGAGTGCTCCAACTGTTAACATTCGAACAGATTAATTTTCGATCTGATCAAGTTAAAGAACATGTATAAAGACAACTGCCGGTGCAAGCACTCGACAGAAGTCTCGGGGACTACACCCACTGGGTTCACTACGAGTGAACCCATTGCAAAAAATCATACGCTATCCGAGCACACCCAGTGGGTTACAAGAGGAAAGTAAATACTTACTAGCCCACTTACTCGGATATCGTCCCGCAGTTCCAAGCTTCGCTTGTACAAGGACGCGATGGAGTCGTACGCCTTCTTGGCCTCTCCAGCCATCAGCTCCGCCTGCACCATGGCCCCCTTGGCAGCTCCCACTTGATCTTCTGGGAGGCGCTGGACGTTGTACTCGATAGTCGAGGGGCCTGGCATCGTAGGAGGCTCCTGGGGCATCCCAAGGCTTGCTCCAGTCAGTTCAGCAGCGATCGGCGCCGTTTCAGTCGACGGCATCGTCTCAGTCGGCGGCGCGTCCATGGCGAGAGTGGTAACCGGTGGAACAGCCTCAATGACAGGCACCACAGCTTGCTCGGACCTCCTCTGGTCGCCCTCCTCCACATAGGTCAGCTCTGAGGAAAACCCGACCGAACGGCGTGAGACCACAGGAAAAAGACAAGACCAAAGACATAATTCATGATGCAGTAATATAAACTCTCGGAATCACCGCGACGCACCTGGCTGGGATGTGACAACGTTGTCCATGTCCATGGGATCGTCCCCTCGGCGTGTCGGAGAGGTGGCAGAGGTAGCAGCTCTGTCGAGTGCCATTCATTCGATCAATAAGCAGAGATTCGATCAAATACTGAAAGAAGATAGAAGAACCATGCACTTATGTTGAGGTGACGGGAACTGTGACCCTCATCCGTGGCAGAGCCTTCCGAGGCTTAGATCCACTCGGTTTAGCCACCTTAGAGGGCTGACCCGCAGGTTCAGCAGCAGAGTCCCTGGACCTCTTTGTGCTCTGAACGTTCGGAGCCACGGGAACGGCTGGCGAAGCACTCGGTACCATAGAAGCAGCTGGCAGAGCTGGCGGCACACTCGAGGATGGTGGAGGAGCTGAAGGAGCCACAGGTTCATGACGACGCTTAGTCCGAGGCTCTGGCGGTGGAGGTGGCGAGGTCTGCTCCTCATCTGCCTCTTCTTCTTCTACGGACTCCTCTTCCGTCTGCCCACTGTCGGAGACGTACTCGCCGCTCTCCACGCTGCACTCCTGGCTGCCTTCCTCCTCCTCGGCTGGATTCCCGTTCGAGACGGGAGAAAACCAGTTAGTCCACTCCTGCACAAGATACAGTCGACGACATCAGACGTCAGACAACGATTCAAGAAAGCAATAAACCTAAGACAATTGGGTGCACTCGACAAGTTGTACTCACTGCGTTTGGAGGAGGGTTGTCCGCCCGGAAGGCCTTCACTCGCCGAGCTCCTCTAGGGTTTTCGCAGACGCCGGTGATGTTGAGAACCCACGACGCCACCATCTCCCCGGTCACACACTCGACGTTAGTCCGAGTGGAGTCCTCAGGCCCTGTGTAATGCCACATGGCATGGTCTCGAGCTTGCAGAGGCTGGATACGCCGACCCAGGAAAACCTCCAGCAAATCTATGCCAGTGACCCCCCTTCGGACGACCTCTACAAGCGCATCGACCAGAGGCTGGATCTGGGTTTTCTCCGCCTTCGTGAGCGCGAGCTTCCTAGGAGGAGCCGGTCGGTCTAAGCTAAAAGGAGGGAGTCCAGTGGTAGCATTCGGGCAAGCAACGTCCTGGCAGTAGAACCATGTCGACTGCCAGTTCCTAACAGATTCACTCAACTGCAGAGCAGGATAGCTACTTTTACTTTTCTTTTGGAAGCCTAAGCCTCCGCAGAGCTGGAGAAGGTGGGTTTTGTCATCCGACTGGCTAAGCCGTTTGATGGTCTGGGCTCTAGCAGAGAAGATATGTTTGAAAAGCCCCCAATGGGGAGGACAGCCGATGAAACACTCGCACAGCACAACGAAGGCAGAGAGATGAGCTATGGCATTGGGAGGAAAATGGTGGAGCTGCGCCCCGAAGTGGTTCATGATACCTTTGAAGAAGGGGTGAGGAGGCAGAGAGAAACCTCTGTACACATGGCTCAGCAGAAAGACGCGCTCCCCCTCCCGGGGCGCCGGCTCGGTCTCGCCTTCCGCCGGCAACCTCCACGACTTGTGCACAATCATCCCATGCTCCACCAACTCCAGCAGGTTCTCCTCCGTCACCATGGAGGGGAGGAAATCCCCCTGGATCCACCCCGCCGGTAGCGTTCGCTGCCGCCGCTGGGCAGGAGCCACCGCCTTCCCCTTCTTCTTCTTCGCCTCTAGCTTGCTAGTCTGCCCCTTTGTCACGGCGGAGGCTGCAGATCCGCGAGGGAGAAGAAGAAGGAAGGAGCTTGGGATGCGCAGGAGGTGGCGAGAGAAGCGGGGCACGCAAGTGCAAGATATCTGGCGAGTGTAACGAAAAAACCCTCGCCGCTGAGGTTTAAATAAAGTTCCGACTGGGTCACTGGCAAGTGGCCCCGAAATCTTATCCCTCGACCGGTCGCGGCGATATCAGTGGAGAAGATAAAGGCGCGGGAATCGAGGCGTCAGGTACTACTCGAGCGCGATGTCGTCATCCCCGCTGAGCGCGCGGCAACCGAAATTTGAGGATGTCAGTTGACTGGTCACGTCAGAAGATACCACGGAAGCGCTCGGTTCCTAACAGTTCGTTTCACAAATACTTCCACTCGGATCGTCAGACAAAGAAGAAAAAATGGATCGAGGCAAGCAACGCCAAAGTCGCATCCGTACCAGTCGGATCCATACTTCAAACTGTTGGGGAACGTCGCTAGGGAAACAAAAAATTTCCTACGCGCACGAAGACCTATCATGGTGATGTCCATCTACGAGAGGGGATGAGTGATCTACGTACCCTTGTAGATCGTACAGCAGAAGCGTTAGTGAACGCGGTTGATGTAGTGGAACGTCCTCACGTCCCTCGATCCGCCCCGCGAACAATCCCGCGATCAGTCCCACGATCTAGTACCGAACGGACGGCACCTCCGCGTTCAGCACACGTACAACTCGACGATGATCTCGGCCTTCTTGATCCAGCAAGAGAGACGGAGAGGTAGAAGAGTTCTCCGGCAGCGTGACGGCGCTCCGGAGGTTGGTGATGATCTTGTCTCAGCAGGGCTCCGCCCGAGCTCCGCAGAAACGCGATCTAGAGGAAAAACTATGAAGGTATGTGGTCGGGCAGCCGTGAGAAAGTCGTCTCAAATCAGCCCTAAAACCTCCGTATATATAGGTGGGAGGGAGGGGAGGAGGCAGCCTCAAAACCTAAAGGTTTGGCCGAAATTGGAGGTGGAGGAGTCCTACTCCAATCCTACTTGGAGTAGGATTCCACCTTCCCACTTGGAAACTCTTTCCACCTTGTGTTTTTTCCTTCTCAAACCTTATGGGCCTTAGTGGGAACTTATTCCAGCCCACTAGGGGCTGGTTTATCTCTTCCCATAGCCCATGAGACCCCTTGGGGCGTGACACCCCTCCCGATGGTCCCCGGCACCCCTCCCGGCACTCCCGGTACACTACCGATGAGCCCGAAACTTTTCCGGTAATGCACGAAAACCTTTCGGTAACCAAATGAGGTCATCCTATATACAATCTTCGTTTCCGGACCATTCCGGAAACCCTCGTGACGTCCGTGATCTCATCCGGGACTCCGAACAACATTCGGTAACCAACCATATAACTCAAATACGCATAAAACAACGTCGAACCTTAAGTGTGCAGACCCTGCGGGTTCGAGAACTATGTAGACATGACCCGAGAGACTCCTCGGTCAATATCCAATAGCGGGACCTGGATGCCCATATTGGATCCTACATATTCTACGAAGATCTTATCGTTTGAACCTCAGTGCCAAGGATTCATATAATCCCGTATGTCATTCCCTTTGTCCTTCGGTATGTTACTTGCCCGAGATTCGATCGTCAGTATCCGTATACCTATTTCAATCTCGTTTACTGGCAAGTCTCTTTACTCGTTCCGTAATACAAGATCCCGCAACTTACACTAAGTTACATTGCTTGCAAGGCTTGTGTGTGATGTTGTATTACCGAGTGGGCCCCGAGATACCTCTCCGTTCACACGGAGTGACAAATCCCAGTCTTGATCCATACTAACTCAACTAACACCTTCGGTGATACCTGTAGAGCATCTTTATAGTCACCCAGTTACGGTGCGACGTTTGATACACACAAAGCATTCCTCCGGTGTCAGTGAGTTATATGATCTCATGGTCATAGGAATAAATACTTGACACGCAGAAAACAGTAGCAACAAAATGACACGATCAACATGCTACGTCTATTAGTTTGGGTCTAGTCCATCACATGATTCTCCTAATGATGTGATCCCGTTATCAAGTGACAACACTTGCCTATGGCCAGGAAACCTTGACCATCTTTGATTAACGAGCTAGTCAACTAGAGGCTTACTAGGGACAGTGTTTTGTTTATGTATCCACACAAGTATTGTGTTTCCAATCAATACAATTATAGCATGGATAATAAACGATTATCATGAACTAAGAAATATAATAATAACTAATTTATTATTGCCTCTAGGGCATATTTCCAACAGTCTCCCACTTGCACTAGAGTCAATAATCTAGTTCACATCACCATGTGATTCCAACGAATCCAACACCCATATAGTTATGGGGTCTGATCATGTCTTGCTTGTGAGAGAGGTTTTAGTCAACGGTTCTGAAACTTTCAGATCCGTGCGTTCTTTACAAATCTTTATGTCATCTTATAGATGCTGCTACTACGTGCTATTCGGAAATTCTCCAAATATCCACTCTACTATATGAATTCGTTTCACTACTCATAGTTATTCGGATTAGTGTCAAAGCTTGCATCGACGTTACCCTTTACGACGAACTCTTTAACCACCTCCATAATCGAGAAAAATTCCTTAGTCCATTTGTTACTAAGGATAAATTTTGACCGCTGCTAGTGATTCAAACATGGATCACTCTCTGTACCTCTCAACATACTTTGAGTCAAGGCACACTTCAGGTGCGGTACACAGCATGGCATACTTTAGATTCTACGGCTAAGGCATAGAAGACGACCTTCATCTATTCTCTTTATTCTGCCGTGGTCGGGTTTTGAGTCTTACTCAAATTCACACCTCACAACGCAACCAAGAACTCCTTCTTTGCTGGTCTATTTTGAACTCTTTCAAAAACTTGTCAAGGCATGCATCTTGTTGAAACTTCTATTAAGCGCTTTTGATCTATCTCCATAGATCTTTGATGCTCAACCTTCAAGTAGCATAATCCAGGTACTCCTTTGAAAACTTCTTTCAAACAACCTTGTATGCTTTGCAGAAATTCTACATTACTTCTGATCCACAATATGTCAACCACATATACCTATCAGAAATTCTATAGTGCTCCCACTCACTTCTTTGGAAATACAAGTTTCTCATAAACCTTGTACACACCCAAAATCTTTGATCATCTCATCAAAGTGCTTATTCCAACTCCGAGATGCTTGCACCAGTCCATTGAAGGATCACTGGAGCTTGCATACTTGCTAGTATCTTTAGGATCGACAAAACCTTCTGGTTGTATCACATACAATGTTTGCTCAAGGAAACCGTCGAGGAAACAATGTTTTGCCATCCTACGTGCAATATTTCATAAATAATGCAGCAACTACTAACATAATTCTAACAGACCTTTAGCATCGCTACGAGTGAGAAAGACTCATCATAGTCAACTGTTTGATCTTGTCGAAAACATCTTTGCGACAAGTCGAGCTTTTCTTAATAGTGACTTATCACCATCATCGTCTGTCTTCTTTTAAAGATCCATTTTACCCAATAGTCCCATGACCATCAAGTAGTTCTACCAAAGTCTACACTTTGTTTTCACACATGGATCCTCTCTCGGATTTTATGGCTTCCAGCCATTTGTCGGAATCAGGGCCCACCATCGCTTTCTCCATAACTCGTAGGTTCACTGTTGCTCAACAACATGACCTCCAAGACAGGGTTACCGTACTACTCTGCAGCAGTACGCGACCTTGTCGACCTACGAGGTTTGTAGTAACTTGATTCGAAGCTTAATGATCACCATCATCAGCTTCCACTTCAATTGGTGTAGGCGCCACAGGAACAACTTCCTACGCCCTACTACACACTGGTTGAAGTGATGGTTCAATAACCTCATCAAGTTCTACTACCCTCCCACTCAATTCTTTCGAGAGAAACCTTTTCTCGAGAAAGGATCCGTTTCTAGAAACAAACACTTTGCTTTCGGATCTGAGATAGGAGATGTACCCAACTGTTTTGGATATCCTGTGAAGATGCATTTATCCGCTTTGGGTTCGAGCTTATCAGACTAAAACTTTTTCACATAAGTTTCGAAGCCCCAAACTTTCAAGAAATGATAGTTTAGATTTCTCTAGACCTCAGTCTATACTGTGTCATCTCAACGAAATACGCGGTGCCCCATTTAAAGTGAATGTGGTTGTCTCTAATGCATAACCCATAAACGATAGTGGTAATTCGATAAGAGACATCCCAGCATGCACCATACTAAATAGTGCGTGGCTATGACGTTCAGACACATCATCACACCATGATGTTCCAGGTGGCATGAACTGTGAAACAATTTCCACATTGTCTTAACTGTGTACCAAAAATTCGTAACTCAGATATTCATTTCTATGATCATATCGTAGACAGTTCATCCTCTTGTTACGACGAACTTCACTCTGAAACAGAATTGAACTTTTCAATATTTCAGACTTGTGATTCATTAAGTAAATACTCCTGTATCTACTCAAGTCGTCAGTGAAGTAAGAACATAATGATATCCACTGCGTGCCTCAACACTCACTGGACTGCATACATCAAAAATGTATCACTTCCAACAAGTTACTATCTTGTTTCATCTCAATGAAAACAAGGCCTTGCTCATGTGGTATGATTTGCATGTCACTAGTGATTCGAAATCAGGTGAGTAAAGATCCATCAGCATGGAGCCTCTTCATGCAATTTATACTAACATGACTCAAGCGGCAGTGCCACAAGTAAGTGGTACTATCATCATTTAACTCGTATCTTTTGGCACCAATGTGTAACACTACAATCGAGATTCAATAAACCATTGAAGGTGATTATTCAAGCAAATAGAGTAACCATTATTCCTTTTGAATGAATAATCGTATTGCAATAAACACGATCCAATCATGTTCATGCTTAACGCAAGCACCAAATAACAATTATTTAGGTTCAACACCAATCCCGATGGTAAAGGGGGCGTGTGACGTTTGATCATATCAACCTTGGAAACACTTCCAACACGTATCGTCACCTCGCCTTTAGCTAGTCTCCGTTTATGCCGTAGCTTTCATTTCGCGTTACTAATCACTTAGCAACCGAACCAGTATCCAATACCCTCGTGCTACTAGGAGTACTAGTAAAGTACACATCAACATTATGTATATCAAATATACTTCTCTCGACTTTTGCCAGCCTTCTTATCTACCAAGTATCTAGAGTTGCTCCGCCTCAGTGACTGTTCCCCTTATTACAGAAGCACTTAGTCTCGGGTTTGGGTTTAATCTTGGGTCTCTTCATTAGTGCAGCAACTGTTTTGCCGTTTCACGAAGTATCCCTTCTAGCCCTCGCCTTTCTTGAAACTTAGTGGTTTTTCAAACCATCAACTATTGATGCTCCTTCTTGATTTCTACTTTCGCAGTGTCAAACATCGCGAATCTCTCAAAGATCATTGTATCTATCCTTGATATGTTATAGTTCATCACGAAGCTCTCAAAGCTTGGTGGCAGTGACCTTTTGGAGAACCATCACTATCTCATCTGGAAGATTAGCTCCCACTTGATTCAAGTGATTGTCGTACTCAGACAATCTGAGCACACGCTCAACGATTGAGCTTTTCTCCTTTACTTTGTGGTCAAAGAATTTTGTTGGAGGTCTCGTACCTCTTAACAAGGGCACAAGCATGAAATCACAATTTCATCTCTTTAGAACATCACTTATGTTCCGTGACGTTTAAAACGTTTTCGGTGCCTTGCTTCTAAGCCATTAAGTACTTTGCACTGAACTATCGTGTAGTCATCAGAAACGTGTATGTCGGATGTTCACAGCATCCACAGACGACGCTCGAGGTGCAGCACACCGAGTGGTGCATTAAGGACATAAGCCTTCTACGCAGCAACGAGGACAATCCTCGGTTTTACAGACTCAGTCTGCAAAGTTTGCTACTATCAATTTTCAACTAAATTTTCTCTAGGAACATAAAAAAACAGTAGAGCTATAGCGCAAGCTACATCGTAATTCGCAAAGACCATTAGACTATGTTCATGACAATTAGTTCAATTAATCATATTACTTAAGAACTCCCACTCAAAAAGTACATCTCTCTAGTCATTTGAGTGGTACATGATCCAAATCCACTATCTCAAGTCCGATCATCACGTGAGTCGAGAATAGTTTCAGTGGTAAGCATCCCTATGCTAATCATATCAACTATACGATTCATGCTCGACCTTTCGGTCTCATGTGTTCCGAGGCCATGTCTGCACATGCTAGGCTCGTCAAGCTTAACCCGAGTGTTCTGCGTGTGCAACTGTTTTGCACCCGTTGTATGTGAACGTTGAGTCTATCACACCCGATCATCACGTGGTGTCTCGAAACGAAGAACTGTCGCAACGGTGCACAGTCGGGGAGAACACAACTTCGTCTTGAAATTTTAGTGAGAGATCACCTCATAATGCTACCGTCGTTCTAAGCAAAATAAGGTGCATAAAAGGATTAACATCACATGCAATTCATAAGTGACATGATATGGCCATCATCACGTGCTTCTTGATCTCCATCACCAAAGCACCGGCACAATCTTCTTGTCACCGGCGCCACACCATGATCATCCATCAACGTGTTGCCATCGGGGTTGTCGTGCTACTTATGCTATTACTACTAAAGCTACATCCTAGCAAAATAGTAAACGCATCTGCAAGCACAAACGTTAGTATAAAGACAACCCTATGGCTCCTGCCGGTTGCCGTACCATCGACGTGCAAGTCGATATTTCTATTACAACATGATCATCTCATACATCCAATATATCACATCACATCGTTGGCCATATCACATCACAATCATACCCTGCAAAAACAAGTTAGACGTCCTCTAATTTTGTTGTTGCATGTTTTATGTGGTGACCGAGGGTATCTAGTAGGATCGCATCTTACTTACGCAAACACCACAACGGAGATATATGAGTTGCTATTTAACCTCATCCAAGGACCTCCTCGGTCAAATCCGATTCAACTAAAGTTGGAGAAACAGTCACTTGCCAGTCATCTTTGAGCAAAGGGGGTTACTCGTAACGATGAAACCAGTCTCTCGTAAGCGTACGAGTAATGTCGGTCCAAGCCGCTTCAATCCAACAATACCGCGGAATCAAGAAAAGACTAAGGAGGGCAGCAAAACGCACATCACCGTCCACAAAAACTTTTGTGTTCTACTCGAGAAGACATCTACGCATGAACCTAGCTCATGATGCCACTGTTGGGGAACGTCGCAAGGGAAACAAAAATTTTCCTACGCGCACGAAGACCTATCATGGTGATGTCCATCTACGAGAGGGGATGAGTGATCTACGTACCCTTGTAGATCGTACAGCAGAAGCGTTAGTGAACGCGGTTGATGTAGTGGAACGTCCTCACGTCCCTCGATCCGCCCCGCGAACAATCCCGCGATCAGTCTCACGATCTAGTACCGAACGGACGGCACCTCCGCGTTCAGCACACGTACAACTCGACGATGATCTCGGCCTTCTTGATCCAGTAAGAGAGATGGAGAGGTAGAAGAGTTCTCCGGCAGCGTGACGGCGCTCCGGAGGTTGGTGATGATCTTGTCTCAGCAGGGCTCCGCCCGAGCTCCGCAGAAACGCGATCTAGAGGAAAAACTATGAAGGTATGTGGTCGGGCAGCCGTGAGAAAGTCGTCTCAAATCAGCCCTAAAACCTCCGTATATATAGGTGGGAGGGAGGGGAGGAGGCAGCCTCAAAACCTAAAGGTTTGGCCGAAATTGGAGGTGGAGGA
Source organism: Hordeum vulgare subsp. vulgare (assembly GCF_904849725.1). Classification (NCBI taxonomy): domain Eukaryota; kingdom Viridiplantae; phylum Streptophyta; class Magnoliopsida; order Poales; family Poaceae; genus Hordeum; species Hordeum vulgare. The sequence goes on from NC_058519.1 coordinate 510,612,869, forward strand.
GTCCTACTCCAATCCTACTTGGAGTAGGATTCCACCTTCCCACTTGGAAACTCTTTCCACCTTGTGTTTTTTCCTTCTCAAACCTTATGGGCCTTAGTGGGAACTTATTCCAGCCCACTAGGGGCTGGTTTATCTCTTCCCATAGCCCATGAGACCCCTTGGGGAGTGACACCCCTCCCGATGGTCCCCGGCACCCCTCCCGGCACTCCCGGTACACTACCGATGAGCCCGAAACTTTTCCGGTAATGCACGAAAACCTTCTGGTAACCAAATGAGGTCATCCTATATACAATCTTCGTTTCCGGACCATTCCGGAAACCCTCGTGACGTCCGTGATCTCATCCGGGACTCCGAACAACATTCGGTAACCAACCATATAACTCAAATACGCATAAAACAACGTCGAACCTTAAGTGTGCAGACCCTGCGGGTTCGAGAACTATGTAGACATGACCCGAGAGACTCCTCGGTCAATATCCAATAGCGGGACCTGGATGCCCATATTGGATCCTACATATTCTACGAAGATCTTATCGTTTGAACCTCAGTGCCAAGGATTCATATAATCCCGTATGTCATTCCCTTTGTCCTTCGGTATGTTACTTGCCCGAGATTCGATCGTCAGTATCCGTATACCTATTTCAATCTCGTTTACTGGCAAGTCTCTTTACTCGTTCCGTAATACAAGATCCCGCAACTTACACTAAGTTACATTGCTTGCAAGGCTTGTGTGTGATGTTGTATTACCGAGTGGGCCCCGAGATACCTCTCCGTTCACACGGAGTGACAAATCCCAGTCTTGATCCATACTAACTCAACTAACACCTTCGGTGATACCTGTAGAGCATCTTTATAGTCACCCAGTTACGTTGCGACGTTTGATACACACAAAGCATTCCTCCGGTGTCAGTGAGTTATATGATCTCATGGTCATAGGAATAAATACTTGACACGCAGAAAACAGTAGCAACAAAATGACACGATCAACATGCTACGTCTATTAGTTTGGGTCTAGTCCATCACATGATTCTCCTAATGATGTGATCCCGTTATCAAGTGACAACACTTGCCTATGGCCAGGAAACCTTGACCATCTTTGATTAACGAGCTAGTCAACTAGAGGCTTACTAGGGACAGTGTTTTGTCTATGTATCCACACAAGTATTGTGTTTCCAATCAATACAATTATAGCATGGATAATAAACGATTATCATGAACTAAGAAATATAATAATAACTAATTTATTATTGCCTCTAGGGCATATTTCCAACACAAACATCGCTTCGCGTTCCAACCCCAATCCATTCGGGGACTAATGATGGGGTTATAGTCCTAGGGTAGGGTCATAGGCCTGCCCTATAAGTCCTACCCAAGGGCTACCCTTCATAAGGGATAAGACCCTTAGTCAGTTCCGACTGTCTTATGGACTTCCCATCATCCAGTCGGTAACAAATCCTCCACCATCCAGTCGGAGATGAGCATTCAGAATGTAACAAACTAACCGACTGGATTCCACTCTGTGCATCGTAATCCCCCTGGAGGGAAACAGTCGTACGTTTCCATGTGCCTTTATTAGCATTTAAGACATACGTTACCTATAACGTAGGCATTTATTCGCCACTACTCCACCCCTGTGCACCGAACCGTTGTGGAGGGTAGCGCACTCTATATAAGCCGCCCTCCCCCACTGGTGCAAGGGTGAGCAATTCACTGTAATCCATATTCCACTCGACAACAAGCTCCCAAGAGCACTGAGACATAGGGCTATTACCTCCACTATAGAGGGGCCTGAACTCATACAACCTCGCCGTAGCTAAGGCTCTGCCCATCCTTTCGTACCCTACACATCTACTGTCAGACTTATACCCACGACACTAGATACAAAAGATATCACCAATTCTAAAGAGTGCACTAACATCTATTAAGTTTTTTTCTATCAACAAATCAATGTATTGACCTTCCCAAAATCAAAATGAGTATCCATTGTCCTACACAAAAGAATGAGGGAGCTCGAAGTGAGCTACCGCAATTGAACTAAAGAATGAGCTATGGAACGAGCTACCGCAAGTGAGCGGCAACACTTGGCGCCGGCAGTCGTCGCACTATATGAGCGGCATCGGCAGGCCACAAAGACGCTGCGTGAGCGTCAAGCCCGGTGGACGGTCGGACGAGTCCATGCGCGCAAACCTTCGGCGGCGGCGGGTGGACGAACCCGTGCCTGCATGCGGTGATGCTCCCTTGCCTGGGCTGCGGGAGAGGCTCCCTGGCCACTCCATCGCCTCGGGCAGCAACCGGCGGCCGGAAAAAGACAAATCCGGCGGCCCGAGATGAAGTGCCGCACATCTGCAAATCCGGCGGCCTGCCGACGCAGGGAGGAAGGGAGGGGAGGCCTCGTGCGCGTGGCAGCCTTCCGGGGAGCTCCTGCCGGCTGCTGTCGCCGGAATCTTTGGCGACGGCGCGAGGGGGAGAGGAGGTGTGGTTGGTTGGGAAAAGCACGGGATGAAATGTCCTCCACCAACCGCTTCTGCATATATGCAGGGCACCACAACCGCGAGGGGGAAACCCGTGTTTTGTCGGGTTGGGGTCGGGATTTTGCCACGCCCCCTAAAATTTTTTGCGGGCCGGGGCGGGATGCGGGGTCTGATCTGGCAGGTTTTTCCGCCCCGACCCGCATTTTGGCGGTTATTTTACGGGCCAGGGCGGGATGCGGTGTCTGGTAGAGTTGCTCTAATGCCGACCCGCAAAAGCTTCATGGAAAACGGGTTTTACGGGCTAACGTGGGTGCGGACAAAAATAGACCCTTTAAAACAAATCCGTATAAAAGCATATTCGCAGAAGATGCTGCTATACGGGTCGTCAATGCAGGGTTTGTTCGGACGCCACCTTGTCGACCCACAAATTGAATAACCCGTAAATCAGATTACTCATCATGTGCAAAATAAATAGAATGTCAATATTACAAATACAGTAATCATCCAAAGTATAATAATTATTCAAATCACCGTAACAAACTAAATGAATGTCACACATGAATACAAAACTTGTCCCGTAAACAAATCACACATGAATTAAATGAAAATGAATGAAAAAAATGAAATGTTACTATTCCCCAGCCCTTTGCCAATGGTGTTTAATAAGATTCTTCTGAAGTTGGCAGTGGGTGTTTGCATTTGCAATGAGATACTTCTAAATTTGACAGTCGATCCACGTCGCCTCTTTCGGTTCTCGTCTTCGTGCTCCTTCATGGCCAGGTCCATCACCAATCTCTGTTGGCGAAATGTGAGAAGCATCCTAAGTCATCAGAAGAGGATGAATCCTCGAGCAGAAACTTCTCGCATAGGCTCAAGTCCATCTCCGACGGTGGCTCTCCCTACGCCGTGGATTGACGGACCCGGGGAGCCGGTGCAGCGGCTCGGCAAAAGAGGGAAGCGGCGAGCGAGCGACGTGATTCGCCCCGAAGATTCGGCTGATAGCGGAGCCGTGAGCCGACGGCGGACTGGGGGAATAAATGAAGGCGTGGCGGCGAAAGGGGGTGGGGAAAGGGCACAGGCTGAAATGTCTGTCCCGCCAACCCTTTCCCTGCGATACAGGGCACCGTATAGGTGAGACAGAAACTTGTGTTTTCGCAGGTCCGGGAAAGGATTTTGCCGCGTCCCTTAAAAAAATTATGGATCAAACGAGTTTGCAGGGTCTGATCTAACAACATTTCCCGCCCCGAACCTTATTTTAACGGATATTTTGCGGGACGAGACATTATACGGGGTCTACTAGAGATGCTCTAACTGGGCCTTGTCTTATGAGGATCGTGTGTTCGCGATGCCTTTATTACGCGAGCTATCGGGTTTGTTGTTCCAAAAATACGTTCAATATGGCCTAAAAAAGCTAATGGTGCCTCAAACATAATGGAAGATTGGAGAGTGCAAACGTCTAAAATTCATGTTATGAAAAAAGAATAGAATTCGTTTAGATGCTATAGGATTGAAGTTCTAAAAAAATTATAGAACACATTTAGATGCTATTTTTTAATCCTTTTTGCCGGTCAAAAGTAAAATATTGTTTATCTTCGCATTATCCGCCTCACCTACCACTATTAGAAGAAAGCTTAATAGTAGCGTTGGTTTACCCTTAGCAGTAGCGCTACTGCTAACGTGCTACAGCTAACCTGTTAGCAGTAGTGTTGAAATTAAAACGCTACTGCTACCTGCATCTAAGTCAGCTCTACTGTTAATATTCCAGTGCTACTGCTGTGATTCCTGCTTCCAATATTTAATTCTCGTCGTATTTATGCTCCGCTGATACGTCTTCAACGTATCTATTATTTTTTATTATTCCATGCTATTATATTATCTGTTTTGGATGTTTTATATGCATTAAGATGTTGTTTTATATTATTTTTGGACTAACCTATTTAATCTAGAGTCTAGTGCCAATTTCTGTTTTTCACGTTTTTGAATTTGTAGATAAGAAACATTAAACAAAGTCCAAACGAAACAAAATCTCCGGAAAGATTTTTCTTGGACTAGAAGACACCCACGAGACTTGGAGTAGGGGGCAGAGCATCTGCCGGGAGCCCACAAGCCTGCAGGGCGCACCGTGGGGGGTGGTCGCGCCTCCCTGGCTTGTGGGCCCACTATAGGTCTCCTAACCCCATTCTTTGGTCTATAAATTCCCAAATATTCCCGTATCGCCAGAAAAAGAGGCACGAAAATACTTTTATGCCACCGGGAGTGTGACATTCCCGGTTAGGCTACACTAACCCCTATAATCAAGCTACAATGATAACACGCTAATGATGCCATGTCATCAAGATTTGCCAAGCCAAACTACCACTTGACAAAAACAAAAACTAAATTCAAATGAAAATTTAAAGTCAAATAAATTATTGCTTTTCAAAATTTAAATTAAAAATCATGTTTGGGGTTACAAAAATTCCGCAGGTAATTGTCAATGTGAAACCAACTTTTTATAAAGTGGTTGAAGACCCTAAAAATATTTAAAACAGTAACATAAAGACATTTGAAAATACTTCTCTAAATTGTGGGAATTGCAAACTATTTCCAAATGGACCCTAAAATTTTTATGGCGGTACTAATTATTACATTACAATTATTAGGCTAAGTCCCATATTTTTATAAAAGTATTTTTGATACAAAAAGTTACAAAAAAAACTTCCCCCTGGGCCGAGGCCCAGCCAGCCCACCCGGTCGGCCCACTTCTCCACCCGGAATCCTAGCAACCCCGCAACCCTAACCTCCCCGTGCCCCACTCACCCCCACTCTTCCTCCTCCTCCCCCGTTTTCCCTCACACTGGCGGCGGCTCGCCCCCCTCCACCATCGAGCCATTCGGCGCCCCAAAGCGGCCACCGACCACCGCCGCCCCTTCCCTCCCCACCAGCGCCATGTCTCCCCTACGCACCGCCGCCGGCCACCCTCCTCCGTGCCATCGCGTCCCGCGAACCACCGCTCTCCCTGTTGTTACTCGTCGCCCTCCTCCACCTCCCACGCCTCCCGCACCCTGACCCGCCTCCACTGCTCTACCCAGCCCCGGTCGATGTTGTTGGCCAGTGCAACACCATCGCCCTCTGGATGCCTTCACCGCTGGCCGCCTCCTCCCCTGCCCCGTCGGATCTCCCCTGAGCCGCTGCTCGACTACAATAGCGGTGAGCCACCGGGGGCTCCTCCCCTCGTCTCCCCATTTCCCTCCCACTCCAGCGAGTTGCCTCGCGCCTCTGTGCCCCCTCTCCCAGTGCTCGCATCCACTCACCGCGCTGCACCCCCACACCTACACTATCGCGGTCCAGCATCTCCTCGCCCCGTTCGCTGCTCCACCAATGTCGTCACAGTGGCTCTCGCGTCGTCCCCCCCCCCCCCCCCCACCGACGGCCACCCTCCGATGATCGCTCCGGTGGCCGCCTGTGACGCCCTCGATTTAATCGTACGCTAACCATACACGCAAATGCGTACGATCAAACCCAAGGACTCACGGGAAGATATCACAACACAACTCTAGACACAAATAAAATAACATCAACTTCATATTACAAGCCAAGGGCCTCGAGGGCTAGAATACGAAAGCTCGATAAGCACACGAGTTAGCGGAAGCAACAATATCTGAGTACAAACATAAAACATGGGGTGCCTTAGAGAAGGCTAGCACAAAAGATACAACGATCGAACGAGGCGAGGCCTCCTTCCTGGGAACCTCCTAACTACTCCTGATCATCAGCGGCCTCCACGTAGTAGTAGGCACCGTCGGGGTAGTAGTCGTCGGTGGCGGGGACCTCCATCTCCTGGGCTCCATCATCTGGTCGCAGCAAACGGATCAAGAGGACAAGGGGGAGCAAAGCAGCGGTGAGTACTCATCCAAAGTACTCACAAGTCTTACATGAGAACTATTCTAATTATGCATCAGTATCAAAGAAGGGGGGTTATATGTGGACTGACTGCAGCAATGCGAGAATAGAGAGAGAAGGCCTAGTCCTATCGAAGACTAGCATCTTCAGGGTCTTGCAGCAATAGACGAGAGTAGAACAGGGGTAACACATTAATAGTCATATTGTTACAACAATAATAAAGTGAGGTCACGCCTAAAGATCCTCCCTCAACTCCCTGCGAGGAAGCAATCCCGAGGCAAACTAGTTCCAGTTAAGTAACAATTGTAGTTGTATAAGATCAGGGCACAACTCCAAGTCGTCCTGTAACCGTGGACACGGCTATCCGAATAGTTAATTTTCATCCCTGCTGGGGTGCACCACATGTCCCGTCATGCTCGATAACACTCTGGCCGGACATACTTTTCTGGGTCCTGCCCGGCCTCGGAATGTCGACACGTCGTAGCCCCACCTAAGACTAATCAGAGAGGCCAGCTCGCCAGTCTAAATCCTAAGCGCAAAGGGTTCGTGGGCCCAGTTCCCCTTCACGCTCCTGCACGTGGCGTGGGCGGCCGACGTCAGTCCTAGCATCCCTTAATCACAAGCGCGATGCATCTCGGGACCACTCGGGCGTGCGCCACTACATTGCTGGCATCTGAAAAGCTTCAGCTGATACCGCGACGTCGAGTACCCACAATTCTTCCCGCGTAGCCGGTTAGTGCGAAAAGGTCTCCGACCAACCCAGATCAAATACCCAAATCCATTAACATTTTAATTAGGCCATCAACACAGTCTCACGGGAATCCACCCGTCTTACAACTAATCACCAAAGATCCCAGTAACATGGTCGAGTAACTGTGTGGTTGTAACATCGGGGGGAATCCGAGGTATCACCCTCGTTGGATTCCGAACGATGTACCCGTCAAGGTGGGCTTAGAGGAATCACCCTCCGGGTCCCACACTTGAGGGGTTGCACGACATAGGCGTCTTCGGGAATGGTGAAAGAGGAATCACCCTCGATAACCACGACCGACTAGCTATACTACAGAGATATCATCAGGAGTACTTAGCGAGGTGCCACCCTCGGTACCCGATAGTATCTCTGTAGCGTCGTACAACGAAGGGGGTGTATGTGCTGTGTCGGGTCTGGCTCGTCGATCAGAGATCGAGATTTGAAAACAAGCGGGGCGACTGAACTACGGGGTCAGAGGGGATGACTGCTCCACCTATACTAAACATTTTAAAGGTACATGACTGAAAGTAGCAGTTCATCAAAAACATGCTATGCATCAGATATAGGAGCTCACTACAACATCAGCAAAATACTAATGCAAGCAGTAGGAAGAAAGGCATAGGTGATATAGGAATGATCAAGGGGGGTTTGCTTGCCTTGCTGCTCTGCGGCAAAGGACTGATCGGCAGGGTCGTAGATGTACCCGGCAGCAGCGTCAGTCTCGGGGTCTACCGGTAAGAAGAGGGGGAAGAAACAATAAATAATAGCACCGATGCAACACAAAGCATGACATGGCAAGATGCAGGCTAGACATGAGCTAACGCAACAACATCCGTTATAGACGGGTCGGAAGAATATCTGACGATATTTTCCGGGTCTCGGGCTACTACCGGTTATACTGGAAACGATGGAAATGTTCCATGTTTGCTATGCTAAGGACGCGTGACAGGCGAACGGACCGTGTATCCGGGTTCGTCTCGTTCTGCTGATCAACTTTCATGTTGAAAATATTTCGATCTGACTTACGGATTATTTAATATTAATTTTTAAAGTTTTATTTAATAATTAGGAATTAAAAACAGATTTAAATGATTTAATAAAAAGCTATTATGACATCAGCATGATGTCATGCTGACCCCAACAGTTGACTGGTCAACTGACCAGCGGGTCCCGAACGTCATAGGCACAAGTTTTAATTAAGATTAAATATTAATTAATCAGATTTATTTAGTAGGGGACCCACGTGATATACTCTAATTATTCTAATTAATTAATTTAACTAATATATCTATTTATTTATTCAATAAAACATTAACATTATCTTTATTTTAGTTTAACTATCGCGTGGGGCCTCCTTGTCATAGACAGCGGGTGCGTTGGCCCCACCGGTAAGTGACCTAAGGCTATATACTCATTTTTTTACAGATACATAACCATGCAATTATCGTATTCCTCCAAATATCTATATACGCAAATACATACATCGCATCTCATACATACATACATACATACATACGCATCTAATACATCATTTGTTTTTATTTTCATTTAACTCTTAGCACACTCTCATCTCTCTCTCTCTCTGTTAACACAGAGACAAAGAACAACTCCCTGCTCTAACTCAACCTAGAAGAACACCTCCTTCAAATCCTCCTACCGGTCACTACCGTCGACGGATCGGGGTCCCGTTTGCCGGAACGGAACCGGGACGGTGAGGGGAACACGACGGTGGGAGGAGCCCGAGGAGGGGCTCACCAACGTTGATGAGACGACCCGATGAAGCCGGAGTTTGCGGGAAGCAGAGGTGACGGCGAGGAGGAGGACGAGGCGGTGACGGTGACGGCGCGGTTCCGGTGAGGACGGTGACGGTCGTTCCGGCGAGGAAGACGTGTAGGGGAGGCCCGGTGGGGGAGGGGCTCGCCGGCGGGGTGGAGGGGCCGAGGGGGCCTGTCTCCTTGCCCAGTCCCTCCTGGACCGAGCGGGAGGAAGGGGCAGCGCGACGGGGGGAAAGGCCCGTGGCCTGGGTCGGTCGACCAGGGAGGAACCGGGAGGGCTTCGGCCGCCGGAGGGTGCTGGAGGTACGACCGACGGGGGGTTCCTCTCGGCTCGAGGTGAGAGGAGCCGAGTGGAGGAGGGGCAGGGGGGGCGCCGGCGGGAGGGGAGGAGGTGGAGAGGAGGGCCGGTGGGGAGGAGGTGGATCGGGCAGGGGAGGGAGAGTCGTGGGGGAGGGGGCTCTGTCGTGGGGAGGGGAGAGAGGTGGGGAGCTGTCGGTGGGGTGGGGGCCCCACGAGGGGAGTTGGCGGCGGGGTGGGAGGCGAGCGGGAGGGGGGCTGGCGGCGGCTAAGGGGAGGGAGGGAGCGAGGCAGGGAGGGGCTCCCTCGCCTAGGGATTGAGGGGGGGGGGGCGCGGGGTGGGCTGGCCAGTTGGGCCTCTTGGCCCAGCTCGGCCAGGGGGGTGGGGGTTTCTTCTCCTTTTTTGTTGTTGTTTTGTTTTATTTTGCTTTTTCCTTTTCTATTATTTCTTTCTTTCTAATTTCTTTTCTTTCTTTTATCATTATTATTTTTAATACTTTCTTTCTTTAATAGTTAATAGGAATTTATAATTATAATTATCTTTTGTTTTCAATTTCTGAATCCAGATAGAAATTCAATGCGGGTCATCGACGGTAATTCTCGATGATGTGGCATCATCTGCGGGTGATCACTGTAGCTTAATTACAATATTTACTGTAGCAAAAGTCGAGGATGTCACAATTCTCCCCTACTAACAAGAATTCTCGTCCCGAGAATTAAGAGGTAGAGGGAAAGAGCCCGGGGTATTCATCACGAAGATGATCCTCGCGTTCCCAAGTGGCTTCATCTTCAGAGTGATTTGACCACTGCACCTTAAGGAACTTGGTGACCTTGCGACGAGTCTTACGTTCAGCTTGGTCGAGAATGCGGACCGGATGCTCTTTATAAGAGAGGTCTTGTTGTAGCTCAAGCATATCGTGATCCACTGCTCGAATAGGGTCCTTGAAGCAGCGACGGAGCTGAGAAACATGGAAGACATCGTGGACCTGAGAAAGGTTCGCCGGCAGTTCCAATTGATAAGCCACTCTTCCACGCCTTTTGAGAACAGTGAAAGGACCAATATAACGAGGAGCTAACTTGCCCTTGATTCCGAAACGGTGTGCACCTCTCATTGGTGTGACACGAAGATAAGCCTTTTCGCCAGGTTGATAGACCATATCTTGATGATGACGGTCATACTGACTCTTCTGACGAGACTGAGCAGCCTTCAGATTCTCATGAATAATGCGAACTTGATCTTCGGCATGTTGAATAATATCCGGACTGAAGAGTGATCGTTCCCTAGTTTCTGACCAATTCAGAGGAGTTCGACACCTTCGCCCATACAATACTTCGAAAGGGGCCATCTTCAGACTAGCTTGATAGCTATTGTTGTAAGAGAACTCGGCATACGGGAGAGATTCCTCCCATTTCTTACCGAAAGAAATGACACAAGCTCAAAGCATGTCCTCAAGAATTTGGTTGGCTCGTTCAACTTGTCCCTGGGATTGAGGATGAAATGCAGTGCTGAAGGACAGATGAGTCCCCATAGCCTTCTGAAAACTTTCCCAGAATTTTGAAGTGAACAAGTTGCCACGGTCCGAACTGATTACCAACGGAATACCGTGAAGTGAAACAACTCTTGACATATAAAGATCTGCCAGCTGACTAGCATTAATCGTTTCCTTGACAGCCAGGAAATGTGCAACTTTGGACAGTCGATCAATGACGACAAGAATAGCATCATTACCTTTCTGAGATCTGGGAAAACCAGTGACGAAGTCCATTTCAACATGGTCCCATTTCCACTCGGGAATAGAGATAGGTTGCAGAGTTCCAGCAGGCTTTTGGTGTTCTGCTTTGATACGCCGACATATATCACATTCTGCCACATAGCGTGCAATGTCTTGTTTCATATTGGGCCACCAGAATCTTTGCCGGATGTCTTGGTACATCTTGGTACTATCCGGGTGAATAGACAGTGGTGTGTCATGAGCTTCTTCCATCACCTTCCGAGTCATCCTGAGATTTTCCTTCTTATTTGGGACGAATAGGCGACCCTTGAAATACAAGGCGCCACCTTCATCAACAGTGAAAAAGGAGGGCTTACCCTTCGCAATATAGCTCTTAATCCCGTCGACATCATCGTCAAAGTCTTGCAGCTTTATGGAGCTCACAAGATCTGGTTCAACCACTAGGTTACTGAGGGAACCCTGATTAACAACACGAAGGTTCATCTTTTGACACTCTTCAGGAGGGGGAACAAGGTAACCCTGAGGAACAATGTGGAGGTTCAGCTTACGGAATTCCTCTTGCAGACGATCGTGAACCTGATGAACCTGGAGGTGGTTGCAGTATGACTTGCGACTTAAGGCATCAACCATTACGTTAGCCTTGCCAGGGGTATATGATATACTACAGTCAAAATCTGCTATACGCTCCATCCATCTTTGTTGACGCAGGTTCAGCTCCGGTTGAGTGAACAAGTACTTCAGACTTTGATGGTCGGTGTAGATTTCACAGCGATTACCGACAAGGTATTGTCGCCATTCCTTCAATGCATGAATGACCGCGGCAAGCTCGAGATCATGAAACTGGGTAGTTCTCTTCATGAGCACGCAGTTGACGTGAAGCATAAGCGATCACCTTACGATCCTGCATTAGGACACAACCTATTCCTTGACGAGAAGCATCATAGTATATGACGAAATCCCTTTTCATATCTGGAGGAGCAAGTACTGGAGCGGACGTCAGTTTGTCCTTGAGCGCCTGGAAACTTTCCTGACATTTATCAGTCCATTCATACTTAACACCCTTGTGAAGCAGGTTGGTTAAGGGCTTCACAATCTTGGAGAAGTTCTCGACGAATCGACGGCAATAGCTGGCGAGTCCGAGAAAACTTCTGACTTGCTTGACATTCTTCGGGGGAGTCCAGTCAAGAATAGCTTGAATTCGTTCTGGGTTGACCGCAATACCATCCTTGGAAATCACATGACCAAGGTAAGTCACTTCGTCTAGCCAGAACTCACATTTGGAATACTTCGCATAGAGTTTATGCTCCCGAAGCTTATCCAGTACAAGACGAAGATGTTCAGCATGCTCTTCTTTGTTCTTCGAAAACACCAGAATATCATCCAGATATACCACGACAAGTTTGTTGAGGTAGTCCATGAATATATAATTCATCAATTGAGAGAAGGTTGCCGGTGCATTGGTTAAGCCGAAGGACATGACGGTGTACTCGTATGATCCATATCGAGTAACAAAGGCGGTCTTTGGAATATCCTCCTTGCAAACACGGATTTGGTGGTATCCCAATCTCAAGTCGAGCTTAGAGAAAACGGTGGAACTAGCAAGTTGATCATACAAATCATTTATCCGAGGGAGAGGATATTTGTTCTGAATAGTGGCCTGGTTGATAGGACGATAGTCTTGGACCAATCGATTTGTCCCATCCTTCTTCTTAACAAAGAGAGAAGGTGCTCCCCAAGCAGAGGAACTCGGACGGATGAAACCCAGACGGAGCGAGTTGTCAATTTCCTGCTTAAGTTCAAGGAGTTCATGTGGTGGCATTTTATAAGGACGCTTGGCAATAGGAGTGGTACCGGGTACCAAGTCAATGACAAACTCGACAGCTCGAGCAGGGGGAATCCCTGGAAGTTCTTCTGGACAGACATCTTGAAATTCTCGGACCACTGGTATGTTTTCAATCCCTTCAAGAGGCGACGCATTTAATGCATTCAAAGCATACAGCCGTGCCTCAGCATTACGGGCGAGATGAGCATGGTAGCTTATTACTTCATCTGAAGGGTGTAGGAGGTGGACGGTCTTGGTGGCACAAACGATCGATGCCGTATGAGCTTTCAACCAGTCCATCCCCAATATGAGATCAATGTTGGATGACTTTAGTAGGATGGGGTTGGCAAGGAATTCTAATCCTTCAATTTCAACTGGAACATGGGGGCAAACCACAGAGGTTCGGCATTCGCCCCCAGGGGTGTTTACCACTATCGGGATGTTCATCTCTTCGCTCCTAATGTCATGCATGTATGCAAAATTTTCTGACATAAAGGAATGCGATGCTCCTGTATCAAACAATACAGAAGCAGGTACTGAGTTAACGAGAAGTGTACCCATCACGGTAGGAGGCTGGTCTTGAGCTTGACTCATATCAATGTTGTTGGCCTGACCACGAACATAAGCAGGCTTAGCGTTGAAATTGCGGTTCTGGTTGTTGCCACTGCCAGTTGCGGGAAGTGTCAGCTGATTCGGATTCTGCCTGCAGTCTCTAGCACGGTGACCTGGACGGCCACACTTGAAGCACAGCCCGTCCTCAGGACGGGAAGGAGGAACTTGAGGCGGTGGAGCTGGAAGCCTCGGCTGCCTAGGTGGTGGAGGAGGCAGGCGAGGTGCAGCATAGGACGGCCTCGGAGTAGGAGCAGGTGCATGGTACATGTTGTTGGGAATCCAGATCTTCCGCTTCTGTGCAGATGAGCCCGAAGATGAGCCCATGTCACGGTTGCGCTTGCTGCTATCTTTGTATTCCTGCAGACCAGTCTCAACCTGAATAGCCTTGTTCACCAGGGTGGCGAAATCAGCATAGTCCTGAACGAGGAGTGTCAGCTTGATATCAGGGTGGAGGCCTTCACGGAACTTCTCCTGCCTGCGTGCATCAGTTGCAATGTCTTCTTCAGCATAGCGAGATAATTCCAGAAATTCCCGCTGATAAGCATCCACAGTCTTGTTGCCCTGGACCAAGTTGCGGAACTCACGCTTCTTCCGGTCCATGATTCCCTGGGGAATGTATCGAGCACGAAAAGCAGCCTTGAACTCTGCCCAAGTGATGATAGTTCCATCGGGCTGAGAGCGCCTGTGGCTGTCCCACCATTGAGCAGCGGGACCCTTCAGAAAGTAGGCGGCAAAGTTGACATAGCTCGCTAGGGGCACATTGGCAGACTCCAGCTCATAAGAAATGTCGCGGAGCCAGTCATCAGCATCAAGAGGCTGAGTTGAGCTGCGGTAGATCGCAGGGTTGAGACAGCAGAAGTCTTGCAGTGTCACGCCTTGCGGTTGGTTCATGTTCGGCCTTTGGAACTGATCCATGAGCCCTTGCATAAACTGGCGGTTCAGCTCAAACTGTTGGATCATCCCCGCCATATACTCAGGAGGCGGGGGTGGTGCATCGTTGGCAGGGGCACGCGGGCGGCCAGCTGGTCTAACCATCCTGTTAAATATTTAGCAGGGGTAGTTTAGCTTAAAGTAATTGCAAAGGCATCGCACGCATTCATGAAGTAATTAAGCATAATGAAAGGGAAATGCGATAGATACTCCATAGTAGTTGAGTTCGACATACAGACCCATACATAAGTTCGATTACAGACTAACGATTACAAATTCGAAATTTGGCGATAGCCCGGACGCATTAGACGATACCCTGGACTCACTAGGCGGCGCGCAGGCACGCGGTGGAAGAGTACCACAACGAGATGTAGCGATAAGGCTACATCAACGTCGAAGAGGACGATCGAATCCTGGTAGCTGGCGGTGATAGAAGGTAGGGACAGGACCCTGTGTCCCGTTGTGACTCTGGTGAGGGTACCGCATCCAGTCGAGCAGCTGAGGTCCAAGTGCAGGGGTTCTACCCCCAACATCAGTCCACTCGAGAGCTGATGGTAGCTTTGTCCTGCTCGGCTCGCGGATGCGCGTAGGGGGAATCCTCGGACAGTGTGATGGCTGCAGCTCTGTCAACGCGTCGTAAAGACGAGCGCGCGTAGCATACAGCTCCACAGTCAGAGCTCGGAAAGCATGATCCATTGCCTCAGTGTACTGCACCAGAACCCGCGCGTCGTAGCGACGCGTCACGTAGGGGGCGCAGACAGCGACGTAGGAACGGTCGCTGCACTCCCGAACGTCAGAAGCGTAGGCAGTGAGATCAGACCCAGTCTCATCCCCAGCAGGAGCATGCGGGATGTATCTGAAAGGGCTCTCCTCCAGGTGAGGGTACGCTCCACGGAGACGGGTGATGGCGACGTAGGCTGCATCATGGACGACCATCTCGACCGACACTCCAATACCATAGAAGACGTGGCGCTCGAGGGTCTTGCCGCCCCTCTGGTCGAAGATGCAAACCTCAGCATGGTACTGGTACTGGTTGTACTCGCGGAAATCCTCGAACACAGTGTACTCGGGGTACCAGCGATATCCCAGCCTGGTCAGGAGATCGACCAAAATGGCCGGGAACCCAGTCGTCTCAGTGGCCTGTGTCAGGCGCACGTGCTGTCTTGCGGGACGAATCTGAAAATAAGATTGACGGATGTCAATGACAGTGTGTGTAATACATATTCAGGAGAAAAAGAGTAGATAGTCCAGCGCTCCGGGTCGATGTGATTCTAGAACCTAATGTTAGAGTTAGTAAAATCTTTGACCCGAAAGAGAAGAGAGAGTAGAGCCCAGAGTATAGGAAAGGAGTAAAAGATACTAATACCACCCAATTGAGATGTGGGCCCGTAAGCCACAACATCAGTGTTAGTAAAGTTTTTCAAACACTAGACTCAACTTCGGCCAAGGAGTTGGAAAGGGGGCTACCTACAGGCAGTCGGCTCTGATACCAACTTGTGACGCCCTCGATTTAATCGTACGCTAACCATACACGCAAATGCGTACGATCAAACCCAAGGACTCACGGGAAGATATCACAACACAACTCTAGACACAAATAAAATAACATCAGCTTCATATTACAAGCGAGGGGCCTCGAGGGCTAGAATACGAAAGCTCGATAAGCACACGAGTCAGCGGAAGCAACAATATCTGAGTACAGACATAAAACATTGGGGTGCCTTAGAGAAGGCTAGCACAAAAGATACAACGATCGAACGAGGCGAGGCCTCCTTCCTGGGAACCTCCTAACTACTCCTGATCATCAGCGGCCTCCACGTAGTAGTAGGCACCGTCGGGGTAGCAGTCGTCGGTGGCGGGGGCCTCCATCTCCTGGGCTCCATCATCTGGTCGCAGCAAACGGATCAAGAGGACAAGGGGGAGCAAAGCAGCGGTGAGTACTCATCCAAAGTACTCACAAGTCTTACATGAGAACTATTCTAATTATGCATCAGTATCAAAGAAGGGGGGTTATATGTGGACTGACTGCAGCAATGCGAGAATAGAGAGAGAAGGCCTAGTCCTCGAAGACTAGCATCTTCAGGGTCTTGCAGCAATAGACGAGAGTAGAACAGGGGTAACACATTAATAGTCATATTGTTACAACAATAATAAAGTGAGGTCACGCCTAAAGATCCTCCCTCAACTCCCTGCGAGGAAGCAATCCCGAGGCAAACTAGTTCCAGTTAAGTAACAATTGTAGTTGTATAAGATCAGCGCACAACTCCAAGTCGTCCTGTAACCGTGGACACGGCTATCCGAATAGTTAATTTTCATCCCTGCTGGGGTGCACCACATGTCCCGTCATGCTCGATAACACTCTGGCCGGACATACTTTTCTGGGTCCTGCCCGGCCTCGGAATATCGACACGTCGCAACCCCACCTAAGACTAATCAGAGAGGCCAGCCCGCCGGTCTAAATCCTAAGCGCAAAGGGTTCGTGGGCCCAGTTCCCCTTCACGCTCCTACACGTGGCGTGGGCGGCCGACGTCAGTCCTAGCATCCCTTAATCACAAGCGCGATGAATCTCGGGACCACTCGGGCGCGCACCACTACATTGCTGGCATCTGAAAAGCTTTGGCTGATACCGCGACACCGAGTACCCACAATTCTTCCCGCGTAGCCGGTTAGTGCGAAAAGGTCTCCGACCAACCCAGATCAAATACCCAAAACCATTAACATTTTAATTAGGCCATCAACACAGTCTCACGGGAATCCACCCGTCTTACAACTAATCACCAAAGATCCCAGTAACATGGTCGAGTAACTGTGTGGTTGTAACATCAGGGGGAATCCGAGGTATCACCCTCGTTGGATTCCGAACGATGTACCCGTCATGGTGGGCTTAGGGGAATCACCCTCCGGGTCCCACACTTGAGGGGTTGCACGACAGAGGCGTCTTCGAGAATGGTGAAAGAGGAATCACCCTCGATAACCACGACCGACTAGCTATACTACAGAGATATCATCAGGAGTACTTAGCGAGGTGCCACCCTCGGTACCCGATAGTATCTCTGTAGCGTCGTACAACGAAGGGGGTGTATGTGCTGTGTCGGGTCTGGCTCGTCGATCAGAGATCGAGATTTGAAAACAAGCGGGGCGACTGAACTATGGGGTCAGAGGGGATGACTGCTCCACCTATACTAAACATTTTAAAGGTACATGACTGAAAGTAGCAGTTCATCAAAAAGAGGCTATGCATCAGATATAGGAGCTAACTACAACATCAGCAAAATACTAATGCAAGCAGTAGGAAGAAAGACATAGGTGATATAGGAATGATCAAGGGGGGTTTGCTTGCCTTGCTGCTCTGCGGCAAAGGACTGATCGGCAGGATCGTAGATGTACCCGGCAGCAGCGTCAGTCTCGGGGTCTACCGGTAAGAAGAGGGGGAAGAAACAATAAATAATAGCACCGATGCAACACAAAGCATGACATGGCAAGATGCAGGCTAGACATGAGCTAACGCAACAACATCCGTCATAGACGGGTCGGAAGAATATCTGACGATATTTTTCGGGTCTCGGGCTACTACCGGTTATACTGGAAACGATGGAAAGGTTCCATGTTTGCTATGCTAAGGACGCGTGACAGGCGAACGGACCGTGTATCCGGGTTCGTCTCGTTTTGCTGATCAACTTTCATGTTGAAAATATTTCGATCTAACTTACGGATTATTTAATATGACATCAGCATGATGTCATGCTGACCCCAACAGTTGACTGGTCAACTGACCAGCGGGTCCCGAACGTCATAGGCACAAGTTTTAATTAAGATTAAATATTAATTAATCAGATTTATTTAGTAGGGGACCCACGTGATATACTCTAATTATTCTAATTAATTAATTTAACTAATATATCTATTTATTTATTCAATAAAACATTAACATTATCTTTATTTTAGTTTAACTATCGCGTGGGGCCTCCGTGTCATAGACAACGGGTGCGTTGGCCCCACCGGTAAGTGACCTAAGGCTATATACTCATTTTTTTAGAGATACATAACCACGCAATTATCGTAGTCCTCCAAATATCTATATACGCAAATACATACATCGCATCTCATACATACATACATACATACATACGCATCTAATACATCATTTGTTTTTATTTTCATTTAACTCTTAGCACACTCTCATCTCTCTCTCTCTCTGTTAACACAGAGACAGAGAACAACTCCCTGCTCTAACTCAATCTAGAAGAACACCTCCTTCAAATCCTCCTACCGGTCACTACCGTCGACGGATCGGGGTCCCGTTTGCCGGAACGGAACCGGGACGGTGAGGGGAACGCGACGGTGGGAGGAGCCCGAGGAGGGGCTCACCAATGTTGATGAGACGGCCCGATGAAGCCGGAGTTTGCGGGAAGCGGAGGTGATGGCGAGGAGGAGGACGAGGCGGTGACGGGACGGCGCGGTTCCGGTGAGGACGGTGACGGTCGTTCCGGCGAGGAAGAGGTGTAGGGGAGGCCCGGTGGGGGAGGGGCTCGCCGACGGGGTGGAGGGGCCGAGGGGGCCTGTCTCCCTGCCCGGTCCCTCCTGGACCGAGCGGGAGGAAGGGGCGGAGCGACGGGGGGAAAGGCCCCTGGCCTGGGTCGGTCGACCAGGGAGGAACCGGGAGGGCTTCGGCCGCCGGAGGGTGCTGGAGGTACGGCCGACGGGGGGTTCCTCTCGGCTCGAGGTGAGAGGAGCCGAGTCGAGGAGGGACAGGGGCCGCCGGCGGGGAGGAGGTGGATCGGGCAGGGGAGGGAGAGTCGTGGGGGAGGGGGCTCTGTCGTGGGGAGGGGAGAGAGGTGGGGAGCTGTCGGTGGGGTGGGGGCCCCACGAGGGGAGTTGGCGGCGGGGTGGGAGGCGAGCGGGAGGGGGGCTGGCGGCGGCTAAGGGGAGGGAGGGAGCGAGGCAGGGAGGGGCTCCCTCGCCTAGGGATTGAGGGGGGGGGCGCGGGGTGGGCTGGCCAGTTGGGCCTCTTGGCCCAGCTCGGCCAGGGGGGTGGGGGTTTCTTCTCCTTTTTTGTTGTTGTTTTGTTTTATTTTGCTTTTTCCTTTTCTATTATTTCTTTCTTTCTAATTTCTTTTCTTTCTTTTATCATTATTATTTTTAATACTTTCTTTCTTTAATAGTTAATAGGAATTTATAATTATAATTATCTTTTGTTTTCAATTTCTGAATCCAGATAGAAATTCAATGCGGGTCATCGACGGTAATTCTCGATGATGTGGCATCATTTGCGGGTGATCACTGTAGCTTAATTACAATATTTACTGTAGCAAAAGTCGAGGATGTCACACCGCCGCTGCCCGCTCCACTGGCAGCCCCCGGCATTAGCCTCGGTTGGCCACGATCGAACGCCCAGCCCCTCCGCTTTGCTTTGTGGGAGTAACTCCCCCACGCACAAATCCCCCCTTACCCCTTGTAGATGACAAGTGGGACCCTGGCCCATTATTTTTTTAATAATATATAAATAATAGTATAATTAATAAACTTAATTAATTAATTAGATGAGTGATTAATTAGTTGATCTAATTAACCTATGTTAACTTGTCCAATTAGTTAGAGTAATTAATTAATTATGATTAATTAAAACTAATTGGTTTAATTAAATTTGTTAATAAAATTAGCTGAGTATGACATGCGGGGCCCACTCTATTTATGAAAATCTAATTAAATTAAATTAAAATGATTTAAACGTGGGTCAATGACACGTAGGACCCACTCGTCACATTTGACGAGTCAACGGGGCCTGTTGACTCTTGATGTTTGCATGCCATCATGCTGATGCCATAATACTGATTATTGAATTTAAATAATCTGTTTTAATTTCTGGATATTAACAAAACTTTCAAAATTAATATAAAATATTCCGTAATCTGGATGAAAATATTTTATACATGAAAGTTGATCAGAAAAACGAGACGAATCCGGATACATTATCTGTTCATCTGTCACGCGTCCCTACCATAGCGAACGTTGAACTTTTCCATCTGTTTTGAGTGACCGGTAGTAGCCAGAGCCCCGAGAAATATCATCTCATATTGTCTCGATCTGTCTATGATGGGTGATACTGCGTTAGCTCATGCCTAGCGCTGCATATAGCTATGTCATGCTTTGTGATGCATTTGATTGCTCTGTTATTTATTTTGTTTTCCCCTACGTTACTTCCTTTCCGGTAGACCCCGAGACCGATGATGATCCGGTGATTGACTACTTCTCGGTCGAGGATCCGTTTTCTCTGCACAGCAACCAGGCAAGCAAACCGCCTTGATCATTCCTATATCACATAGTCTTTCCCCCTCATGCTTGCATTAGAGTTTTGCTACTGTTGTAGTTAGCTCCTATATCTGATGCATAGCTTGTTTTTGATAAATTTCTACATTATTCCACTACACCGTAAAACTGTTTAGTATAGGTGGAGCAGTCATCCCCTTTGCCCCCTTAGTCCAGTTGCCCCGTGATACGTCCATTTTGCATCATGCTTTCATGTTGATATTTATCACTTTTTGGGCTGTTATTTCACTTTACGGTACAATACTTATGCCTTTTCTCTCTTATTTGCAAGGTTTACATGAAGAAGGGAGAATGCCGATAGCTGGAATTCTGGCCTGAAAAACGAGCAACTTTGAGATGCCTATTCTGCGCAACTCCAAAAGCTGTGAAAATCAACGTGGATTTTTTGGGATTTATAAAAAATACTGAGCCGAAGAAGTGTCAGAGGGGCGCCAACACGTGGCCACAAGCCTGCTAGGCGCGACCACCCCCTGGTCGCGCCTAGGGGGCTTGTGGGATCCCTGCTGGCCCACTGGCCCCCCTCTTTTGCTACAAGAAGGGTTTCAGTCTGGAAAAAATCAAGAGGAGGCTTTTCGGAGGATTCGCCGCCGCCACGAGGCGGAACTTGAGCAGAACCAATCTAGAGCTCCGGCAGGACGATCCTGCCGGGGAAACATCCCTCCCGGAGGGGGAAATCGTCGCCATCGTCATCACCAACACTCCTCTCATCGGAGGGGACTCATCACCATCAACATCTTCATCAACACCATCTCATGTCCAAACCCTAGTTCATCTCTTGTAACCAATCTCCGTCTCGCGACTCCGATTGATACTTGTAAGGTTGCTAGTAGTGTTAATTACTCTTTGTAGTTGATGCTAGTTGGATTACATGGTGGAAGAGTTTATGTTCAGATCCTTGATGCTACTCATTACCTCTCTGGTCATGAATATGATTATCCCATGTCCTCAGGAACAAAAGTAACTACTCACAAAGCATAATCATATTCATGACCAGAGAGGTAATGAGTAGCATCAAGGATATGAACATAAACTCTTCCACCAAGTAATCCAACTAGCATCAACTACAAAGAGTAATTAACACTACTAGCAACCTTACAAGTACCAATCGGAGTCGCGAGACGGAGATTGGTTAGAAGAGATGAACTAGGGTTTGGAGATGAGATGGTGCTGATGAAGATGCTGATGGTGATGAGTCCCCTCCGATGAGAGGAGTGTTGGTGATGATGATGGCGGCGATTTCCCCCTTTGGGAGGGAAGTTTCCCCGGCAGGATCGTCCTGCCGGAGCTCTAGATTGGTTCTGCTCAAGTTCCGCCTCGTGGTAGCGGAGATTCCATGAAAAAGCCTCCTCTTGATTGTTTTCCGGACGAAACCCTTCATATAGCAGAAGAGGGGGGCAGAGGGCCAGCTGGGTGCCCACAAGCCCCCTAGGCGCGGCCGGGGGGGGGGGGGGTGACCGCGCCTAGCAGGCTTGTGGCCACCTGCTGACGCCCCTCTCGCACTTCTTCGGCCCAGTATTTTTTATAAATTTGGAAAAAAATCCTCGTTTATTTTTACGATGTTTGGAGTTGCACAGAATAGGTATCTCACACTTGCTCCAATTTCAGGCTAGAATTCCAGCTGTCGGCATTCTCCCTCTTCAAGTAAACCTTGCAAAATAAGAGAGAAAAGGCATAAGTATTGTATCGTGAAGTGAAATAACAGCCCAAAAAGCGATAAATATCAACATGAAAGCATGATGCAAAATGGACGTATCAGTGCCTCGATCCTATACAACTACAACTCTTACTTAACTGGAATGTTTGCTCCGGGATTGCTTCCTCGCAGGGAGTTGAGGGAGGATCTCTAGGTGTGACCTTAATTTAATATTGCTGCAATGATATGACTATAACTGTGTTCTTTCTCTACTCTCGTCTATTGCTGCAAGACCGCTAAAGATGCTAGTCTTCGATAGGACTAGTCTTCTCTCTCTATTCTTGCATTGCCGAAGTCAGTCCACATATAACCCCTTCCTTTGACACTGATGCATACTTAGCATAGTTGTGATGTCATACTTGCGAGTACTTTGGATGAGTATTCACTGTTGCTTTGCTCCCCCTTTTCCCCTCGACCCGTTGCTGCGACCAGATGATGGAGCCCAGGAGATGGCGTATCCCACTGCTACGGCGACATAAATCTTCTGTCGTCTCTTGAGCTTGCGTTGGTTTTTCCCTTGAAGAGGAAAGGGCGATGCAGCACAGGAGCAGTAAGTATTTCCCTCAGTTTGAGAACCAAGGTATCAATCCAGTAGGAGAATCTCGTCAAGTCCAGAGTACCTGCACAAACACAAAAGAGCTTGAACCCAACGCTATAAAGGGGTTGTCAATCCCTTCAAGATTGATTGCAAAGTGAGATCTGAAGGCGGGAAGTGCAACGAAGAAAAAGTGTAAGGCTGAAAATATGGTGTGAAGTAGACCCGGGGGCCATAGTGTTCACTAGAGGCTTCTCTCAAAATAGCAAATATTACGGTGGGTGAACAAATTACTGTCGAGCAATTGATAGAACCGCGCAAAGTCATGACGATATCTAAGGCAATGATCATACATATAGGCATCACGTCCGAGACAAGTAGACAAATACTTTCTGCATCTACTACTATTACTCCACACATCGACCGCTATCCAGCATGCATCTAGTGTATTAAGTTCATGACGAACAGAGTAACGCCTTAAGCAAGATGACATGATGTAGAGGGATAAACTCAAACCAATGATGAAAACCCCATCTTTTTACCCTTGATGGCAACAACATGATGCGTGCCTCGCTACCCCTTCTGTCACTCGGTGAGGTCACCGCACGGTGTGAACCCAAAACCAAGCACTTCTCCCATTGCAAGAATCATAGATCAAGCTAGCCAAACAAAACACACAACTCGAAGAGAATTACAAAGATATGAAATCATGCATAAGAGAGATCAGAAGAAACTCAAATAAGATTCATAGATAATCTGATCATAAATCCACAATTCATCGGATCTCGACAAACACACCGCAAAATAAGATTACATCGGATAGATCTCCATGAAGATCATGGAGAAGTTTGTATTGAATATCCTAGAGAGAGAAGAAGCCATCTAGCTACTAGCTATGGACCCGTAGGTCTATGGTGAACTACTCACGCATCATCGGAGAGGTCATGGTGTTGATGAAGAAGCCCTCCGTATCTGAATCCCCCCCTCCGGCAGGGCATCAGAACGTGCCCCTGATGGGATCTTGTGGAGACAAAAGCTTGCGGCAGTGGAAAACTACTTTTGATGATCTCTTCATTTTTTCTGGAATTATTGGGAATATATAGGCGAAAGACCTAGGGCAGAGGTGGCCTAGGGAGACCACAAGCCGGGGAGGCGCAGACCCCCTGGTCGCGGCTAGGGGGCTTGTGGGGTCCCTGGTGGTCCCCTGCCTTGGTTCTCAAGCTTCCCGATCTTCTTCTGTTTCGGAAAAAATCTTTTTGGATGTTTCGTTCCGTTTGGACTCCGTTTAAAATCCTCCTTTGAAAGGGGTCAAAAACACGAAAAAAACAGGAACTGGCACTTGGCACTGAGTTAATAAGTTAGTCCCAAAAAGATATAAAAGGCATACAAAACATCCAAAGTTTGACAGGATAATAGCATGAAACCATCAAAAATTATAGATACGTTGGAGACGTATCAAGCATCCCCAAGCTTAACTCCTGCTCGTCCTCGAGTAGGGAAGTGATAAAGACTGAATTTTTGATGTGGAATGCTACCTAGCATAGTTGTCCTTTGTAACTTCTTTCGTGTGACAAGAATGTTCAAATCCGTAAGATTCAAAACACTAGTTTGCTATTGACATGAAAACAATAATACTTCAAGAAAACTAGCAAGTTAATCATGAACTTTCGAAATAACAAGGCCAAAGAAAGTTATCCCTACAAAATCATATAGTCTGGCTATGCTCCATCATCCCCACACAACTAATTTAAATCATGCACAACCCCGGTATTGGCCAAGTAATTGTTTTCGCACTCTTACTTTCTCAAACCTTTTATAACTATCACGCAATACATGAGTGTGAGCCATGGATATAGCACTATAAGTGGAATAGAGTGTGGTGGTGGTTGTGAGACAAAAAGGGAGGAGATGGTCACATTGACTCGGCGTATCAAAGGGCTATGGAGATGCCCATTAATATATATCAATGTGAATGAGTAGGGATTGCCATACAAAGGATGCACTAGAGCTATAAGTATGTGAAAGCTCAAAAGGAGAACCAGTGGGTGTGCATCCAACTTGCTTGCTCACGAAGACCTAGGGCAATTTTTGAGGAAGCCCATCATTGGAATATACAAGCCAAGTTATATAATAAAGATTCCCACTAGCATATGGTGGTTATGAAACGAGAGGCTCTCAATCATGAAGAACATGCTGCTATTATGAAGCACAAGTGTGGAAAAAGATAGTAGCATTGTCCCTTCTCTTTTTTTTCTCTCTCTTTTTTATTTGGGCTCTTGGGCCTCTCTTTTTTCTCTTTTTTTTATTTGGGCTCTTTGGCCTTTTTTTTTCCTCACATGGGACAATGCTCTAATAATGATGATCATGACACTTTTATGTACTCACAGCTCAAAGCTCAGAACAATGATGACTCTATAGGAAATGCCTCCGCCAGTGTACCAGGATGTGCAACGATCTAGCTTGGCGTATGACGTTGAAACATCTCGCTAGCTATCTTACGATCATGCAATGGAAATATGAGAGTGACGACACAAGTCATGAGACAGAACGGTGGGAGTTGCATGGCAATATATCTCGGAATGGCTATGAAAATGCCATAGTAGGTAGGTATGGTGGTAGTTTTGAGGAAAGGCATATGGTGGGTTTGTGCACTGATACGTCTCAAACGTATCTATAATTTTTGATGGTTTCACGTTGTTATCTTGTCTTCTTTGTATGTTTTATGTATCTTTTTATATCTTTTTTGGGGACTAACTTATTGATTCAGTGCCAAGTGTCAGTTCCTATTTTTCCGTGTTTTTGACCCTTTTCAGATCTGATTTTGGAACGGAGTCCAAACGGAATAAAATCCCCGAAATGATTTTTTCCCGAATGAAAGAAGACCAGGGAGCCTTTGGGCCAAGCCAGGTGGGCCCCAGGGAGCCCACAAGCTTGCACCACACCACCAGGGGGGAGGCGGCGGTGGGCAAGCTTGTGGCTTCCCTGGCCGCCTCCTGACCTAGGTCTTGCGCCTATATATTCCCAAATATTCCACAAAAAATCAGGAGAGCCTCCAAAATACTTTTCCGCCGCCGCAAGCTTCCGTTTCCGCGAGATCTCATCTGGAGGCCCTTCCCGGCGCCCTGCCGGAGGGGACTTTGGAGGTGGAGGGCTTCTTCATCATCATCATCATCGCCCCTCCAATGACTCGTGAGTAGTTCACTTCAGACCTACGGGTCCGTAGTTAGTAGCTAGATGGCTTCTTCTCTCTCTTGGATCTTCAATACAAAGTTCTCGATGATCTTCATGGAGATCTATCCGATGTAATCTTCTTTGGCGGTGTGTTTGTCGAGATCCAATGAACTGTGGACTTGTGATCAGATTATCTATGATATATATTTGAGTGTTTGCTGATTTCTTATATGCATGATTTGATATCCTAGTAAGTCTCTCTGAGTCTTGGGACTTGCTTGGTTTTGGGTTCTGCCATGTGGTGACCTTTCCCATCGACAGTAGGGGCAGCAAGGCACACATCAAGCAGTTGCCATCAAGGGTAAAAAGATGGGGTTTTTATCATTGGTTTGAGATTATCCCTCTACATCATGTCATCTTGCCTAAGGCGTTACTCTGTTCTTATGGATTTAATACACTAGATGCATGCTGGATAGCGGTCGACGTGTGGAGTAATAGTAGTAGATGCAGACAGTATCGGTCTACTTGTTTCGGACGTGATGCCTACAGAAATAATCATTGCATAGATATCGTCATGACTCTGCATAGTTCTATCAATTGCTCGACAGTAATTTGTTCACCCACCGTCTACTTGCTTTCATGAGAGAAGCCACTAGTAAACACTACGGCCCCCGGGTCTATTCACATCTATCGTTTACATCTCCGCTTTTACTTTGCTTTGTTACTTTGTTGCTTTCAGTTCTCACTTGGCAAACAATCTATAAGGGATTAACAACCCCTTCATAGCGTTGGGTGCAAGCTTTTGTGTTTGTGCAGGATCTTCAGATACTCTTGCGCCGGATTGATACCTTGGTTCTCAAACTAAGGGAAATACTTACCATCGCTGTGCTACATCACCCTTTCCGCTTCGAGGGAACACCAACGCAGAAAGATCAAGCCAAGTATTCTCCCATTGACGTGGCTATCTGTGGCGCCGTTGGAAGGTTTTTGTTGCAGTAGGAGAAGTATTTCTGGCGCCGTTGTCGGGGATACACAGCAAACATCATGCACCGGCGAGAATTGCGCGGCACTAGAGAGGCTAGCAATGGTGGAAGGTGAAAGTGCATCTATTCCATGGACTCACATTAGTCATGAAGAACTCACATACTTGTTGCGAAAGTTTTTATTAGTAATCAAAACAAAGTGCTAAATGCATACTCCTAGGGGAAGGGTTGGTAGGTGTTCACCATCGCGCGATCCTGACCGCAACCCAAAGGATGACAATCAATAGATCAATCATGCTCCGACTTCCTAACATAGCGGTTCACCATACGTGAATGCTACGGGAATCACTAACTTCAACACAAGTATTTCTAGATTCACAACATCCTACTAACATAACTCTTAATATTACCAAATCCATGTCTCAAAACTAATTGAGAGGAATCAAAACTTCTCTTTCTACTCAATGCACATGAAGATGGAGGTTTTTGTATCCTCTTTGGGTACCTATCACCTTTGGGGACTAGTTTCATAGCACAAGCCAACTACCAAGTCACGCACCGCCGTGCTCTAAAAGATCTAAGTGAAGCACATAGAGCAAAATTATCTAGCTCAAAAGATATAAGTGAAGCACTATGAGCATTCTAGAAAAATCACGATGAGTGCATGTCTCTCTCAAAAGGTGTGCAACAAGGATGATTGTGACACAACAAAAAGAAAAGACTCCTACGATACAAGACGCTCCAAGCAAAACACATATCATGTGGTGAATAAAAATATAGCTCCAAGTAATGTTACTGATGGATTGAAGACGGAAGAGGGGATGCCTTCCCGGGGCATCCCAAAGCTTAGGCTTTTTGGTGTCCTTGAATTTGGCTTCGGATGCCTTGGGCATCCCCAAGCATGATCTCTTTCCACTCCTTATCTCTTTGTCCATGAGAACATCACCCAAAACTTGAAAACTTCACAACACAAAACTTAAACAGAAACTCATGATAACATTAGCACAAGAAAACAAACTAGCACCTCTTTAGGTACTGTAGCAATCTTGATTTATATTTATATTGGTGTTATATTACTGTATTCTCACTTTTCCATGGCTAGTACCCCCCAATACTATCCATAGTTTCATCACAACAAGCAACCAACTCAACAAAAACAAAATTTGTCAAAACAGACCAGTCTGTAGAAATCTGTATACTTCGTATACTTATGTTACCTCAAAAATTCTGAAAACTTACAACTGCCTCGGAAAAATGCATATCAACCAGCAGCAAAAAGAATCAACTCAAAATCTCTTTCTGAATAAAAATGAAAAATAATCTCGTGAGCGAACAGTTTCTGTCTTTTTCCAGCAGGATCAAACAACCATCACCAAGACTAGTCATAAAGGTTTTGCTTGGCTCAAACACAAAAGACACAATCACAACAGAATTATGATAGTGTGGACGCAACAAAACAGAAAGAAAAAAATAAATTCATTGGGTTGCCTCCCAACAAGCGCTATTGTTTAACTCCCTTAGCTAGGCATAAGGTGATGGAATCACGTATCGTCGTCTTTGGTGCTCAAACCATAAGTAGCCCTCATCATGGATTCATAAAGGCAATCTTATTTTATTTCTAGGAAAGTGCTCCATTCCCTTCTTTAAAGGGAATTGAAATCTAATATTCCCTTCCTTCATATCAATGATAGCACCAATAGTCCTTAGGAAAGGTCTACCAAGAATAATAGGACATGTAGGATTGCAATCAATGTCAAGCACAATGAAATCCATGGGTACATAGTTCCTATTTGCAATAATAAGAACATCATTGATCCTTCCCATGGGTTTCTTGACAGTAGAATCCGCAAGATGCAAATTAAGAGAACACTCCTCAATCTCATTAAAACCTAGAACATCACATAAAGACTTTGGAATCACGGAAACACTAGCACCCAAATCACACAAATCATTGCATTCATAGTTTTTGATTTTGATTTTGATAGTAGGTTCCCACTCATCATGAAGCTTTCTAGGGATAGATACTTCCAATTCAAGTTTCTCTTCAAGAGATTTTATCATAGCTTCGACGATATGATCGGTAAAGGCCTTGTTTTGGCTATAAGCGTGTGGAGAGTTTAGCATGGATCGCATCAAGGAAATGCATTCATTCAAGAAGCAACTATCATAATTGAATTCCTTGAAATCCAAAGTAGTAATTTCATTACTACTCAAAGTTTTAATATCTTCTACTCCACTTTCAATGCTTTTAGCATCAAGATAGATGGACTCCGAATCATTGGGGCGTTTTTCAACCAAGGTGGTTTCATATCCAGTCCCATCATCATTAGGTTTGACACAAGAAAACAAAGATTAAATGGGAGTCACACCAAACACTTTAAGATCTTCGTGATTCTTATCACGAGAACACGCCTTTTTAAGCCATTCATGTCTAGCACGAATTTGGGCGGTTCTTTCTTTGCTCTCACTCATGGAAACACACATATCTTTCAAAGTTTCGTCCATATTGATCTTGGGAGGAGCACATCTAACTTTCAAAGCATCAATATCACTAGACATTCTATCAACGCTCCTAGCCAAATCATCAATTTTGAGTAGTTTTTCCTCTATGGACGCATTGAAAATCTTTTGTGAGTTAATAAACTCTTTGATATTACTCTCTAGATCAGAGGGTAATCTATTGTAATTTCCATGAGTATTGTTGTAGGAGTTGCCTAAGTTATTAGAGGAGTTACTAGGAAAAGGCCTAGGAACATAGTTTCCTCTAAAAGCATTGTTGTTGCCAAAATTATTCCTACCAACAAAATTAACGTCCAGGCTAGCATTGCTACTATCAATCAAGGAAGACAAGGGCATATCATTAGGACCTAAAGGAGCACTTCTACTAGCAACCAAATTCATTAACTCATCCATCTTAGCACTCAACGAGTTAATTTCTTCTATAGCGTGTACCTTCTTACTAGTAGGTAACCTTTCAGTGTGCCACTGAGAGTAGTTCGTAATGATATTATCTAGGAGTTTTGTGGCTTCTCCTAACATGATTTCCATGAAGGTTCCACCGGAGGCGGAGTCCAAGATGTTTCTAGAAGCGAAATTCAAGCCAGCGTAGAAGATTTGTATAATCATCCAAAGACTCAAGCCATGAGCGGGACAACTTCTAATCATCAATTTCATTCTCTCCCAAGATTGTGCAACATGTTCATGATCAAGTTGCTTAAAATTCATGATATAATTACGGAGAGAGATAATCTTAGTCGGCGGAAAATACTTGGATATGTAAGCATCTTTGCACTTATTCTAAGAATCAATACTATTTTTGGGCAAAGATGAAAACCAAGTTTTTGCTCGATCTCGCAACGAGAAAGGAAAAAAGCTTCAATTTAATCACATCATTATCCACATCTTTCTTCTTTTGCATATCGCAAAGCTTAATGAAGGTACTAAGATGGGATGCGGCATCTTCACTAGGAAGGCCGGAGAATTGCTCTTTCATAACAAGATTCAGCAAAGCAACATTGATTTCGTATGATTCCGCACTAGTGGCGGGAGCAATTGGAGTACTAATAAAATCATTATTATTAGTATTCGAGAAGTCACAAAGTTTGGTGTTTTCAGTCATGATGACTTCAGCAAACGAGCAAGCACACAAGCGAACAAAAAGCAAGCGAGAGAAAAGGGCGAACGAAAAAGGCAAATATTTTTTGTAAATTTTTGTTTTTCAGAAGTGGGGGAGAGGAAAATGAGAGGCAAAAAAGGTAAATGCAAGAGATGAGTTTGCGACACTTACTTGGATGAGTTCTTGACTTGATCCTCCCCGGCAACGACGCGAGAAATCCTTCTGCTACGGTGACAGAAATCTTCTGTCGTCTCTTGAGCTTGCGTTGGTTTTTCCCTTGAAGAGGAAAGGGCGATGCAACACAAGAGCAGTACGTATTTCCCTCAGTTTGAGAACCAAGGTATCAATCCAGTAGGAGAATCTCGTCAAGTCCAGAGTACCTGCACAAACACAAAAGAGCTTGCAACCAACGCTATAAAGGGGTTGTCAACCCCTTCAAGATTGATTGCAAAGTGAGATCTGAAGGCGGAAAGTGCAACGAAGAAAAAGTGTAAGGCTGAAAATATGGTGTGAAGTAGACCCAGGGACCATAGTGTTCACTAGAGGCTTCTCTCAAAATAGCAAATATTATGGTGGGTGAACAAATTACTGTCGAGCAATTGATAGAACCGCGCAAAGTCATGACGGTATCTAAGGCA
This sequence comes from Hordeum vulgare subsp. vulgare, assembly GCF_904849725.1. NCBI lineage: Eukaryota > Viridiplantae > Streptophyta > Magnoliopsida > Poales > Poaceae > Hordeum > Hordeum vulgare. The sequence continues at coordinate 510,644,105 of NC_058519.1, forward strand.
ATTATCATACATATAGGCATCACGTCCGAGACAAGTAGACTGATACTTTCTGCATCTACTACTATTACTCCACACATCGACCGCTATCCAGCATGCATCTAGTGTATTGAGTTCATGACGAACAGAGTAACGCCTTAAGCAAGATGACATGATGTAGAGGGATAAACTCAAACCAATGATGAAAACCCCATCTTTTTACCCTTGATGGCAACACCATGATGCGTGCCTCGCTACCTCTTCTGTCACTGGGTGAGGTCACCGCACGGTATGAACCCAAAAACAAGCACTTGTCCCATTGCAAGAATCATAGATCAAGCTGGCCAAACAAAACCCACAACTCGAAGAGAATTACAAGGATATGAAATCATGCATAAGAGAGATCAGAAGAAACTCAAATAAGATTCATAGATAATCTGATCATAAATCCACAATTCATCGAATCTCGAAAAACACACCGCAAAAGAAGATTACATCGGATAGATCTCCATGAAGATCATGGAGAACTTTGTATTGAAGATCCAAGAGAGAGAAGAAGCCATCTAGCTACTAGCTATGGACCCGTAGGTCTATGGTGAACTAGTCACGCATCATCGGAGAGGTCATGGTGTTGACGAAGAAGCCCTCCGTATCCGAATCCCCCCTCCGGCAGGGCACCAGAACGTGCCCCAGATGGGATCTTGCGGAGACAGAAGCTTGCGGCGACGGAAAAGTACTTTTGATGATCTCTTCATTTTTTCTGGAATTATTGGGAATATATAGGAAAAAGACCTAGGGCAGAGGTGTCCCAGGGAGCCCACAAGCCTGAAAGGTGCGGGCACCCCTGGCCGCGGCTAGGGGGCTTGTGGGGCCCCTGGTGGCCCCCTGCCTTGGTTCTCAAGCTTCCCGATCTTCTTCTGTTTCGGAAAAAATCTTTTTGGAAGTTTCATTCCGTTTGGACTCTGTTTAAAATCCTCCTCTGAAAGGGGTCAAAAACACGGAAAAAACAGGAACTGGCACTTGGCACTAAATTAATAAGTTAGTCCCAAAAAGATATAAAAGGCATACAAAACATCCAAAGTTTGACAGGATAATAGCATGAAACCATCAAAAATGATAGATACGTTGGAGACGTATCACCTACCGACGATGACTGCTACCCCGACGGTGCCTACTACTACGTGGAGGCCGCTGACGACCAGGAGTATTTTAGGAGGTTCCTAGGCAGGAGGCATCGCCTCGTTTGATCATCGTACCTTTTGTGCTAGCCTTCTCTAAGGCATTATCATGTTTCATGTTTGTAATCAGATATTTGTTGCTTCCGCTGACTCGTGTGTTTATCGAGCTTATGTATTCTAGCCCTCGAGGCCCCTGGCTTGTAATAGGAATCTTGTATTGGTTTTTAATTGTGTCTAGAGTTGTGTTGTGATATCTTCTCGTGAGTCTTTGAGCTTGGTCGTATGCATTTGCGTGTATGATTAGCATACCATCAAATCGAGGGTGTCACAAGTTGGTATCAGGGCCGACTACCTTTAGGTAGCCCCCTTTCCAAATCCTTGGCCGAAGTTGAGTCTAGTACTTGAAGAACTTACTAACTTTGATGTTGTGGATTACGGGCCCACATCTCAATCGGTACTAGTATCTTTTACTCCTCTTCTATACTCTGGGTTCTAATCTGTCTTCTCTTTCGGGTTAAAGATTACAATAACTTTAGGTTCTCGTAAATACTTCCTCATGGAGAGCCCCGCATTCCAGACTATGGCTTGATTCCTGAGAAGACTCCAAATATACTCTCCGATGTTCTTTTGAGAACTGGTGCTCATCGCTTCTGCGATTTCCTTTCCTCCGTGATCCCCTATGGATGACTGCATACAAAGGTCGTTCATACTTACTCTTCCAATTGCTCTTGTTATTACAAGGTGCATCGAACTATCTCACCGGGGATTCGTTCATCCTCAATTTTCATGGGTTTCACAAGTCCCTCGAATTACTATTCGATCTTCCGGAATCCTCGGTAGCCTATTGCGCTTGACCTTTCTCACCTTCTTGCATTATGGTTAATTCCATATGTCTAGCAACCATCCTTTGAATCCTTAGTGATTATCCTTTAATCTTATCGATTCAACATGTGTGTGAATGCACGCAATCATTAGTTGATCCTCATAAATTAGCTTTCCGGCTCTGACATCCTTCCAGACATGAGTTGGTTCTCGACAAATCAACCATGATTGATTGTCCATCTAAATCCATTCAGCTTACTTGTATTTGATCGGAGCATCTGAATCTGATACACCAACCTGGAAATCATAAATTCCTTTGGTATTTAAGTATCGATATTTTTCAGATGTTCTATAATCCGATGCCTTGCATTCTATCTTCCTCTGATTGAGTACCGATACTCACATCAGGTTTTTTGTGAACCGCCAGACCCATTGTTGGGTTATCATCGGAGGACATCCTTTACATTCAAAAAATCTTGTGATATGCTTCCCCTGATACATGATGCCATTGGTAAATTTTGTCTTCTCCCTTTGATAAGTTGTATTCTATGCTTTTGTGAGCCATGCTCTTCAAGCATGTGTTAATTATTCTTGAAGTTTGTGGTATATGTTCCTAAGATGCCCTGATGGGTTGAACCTATCCCTTCCAAAAACAATATGATCCGAAGAGTTTTCACGAGTCTTACTCTTCTGGTGTTTGGCCAGATAATCTTTCCAAGCTACAACCTCATCAAAGGCGAGGAGTAAATGGCAGGTGATGCATTGATGAAGTGGGAGTCGACCTTGAACTTTGTGTTCATGCCCATGAAAACGACGTTAATCCTATCATAGCAGCTTCTCGTATCAATAATCATTCATTCTATGTTTTAATCTCGTACTTGTGATTTGGTACTTTGCAACTGTGGTTCCGACCATGTAGTTCTACTTTGGTTTCATTCTCAGACAAGTTAAAGTGCTTATCTTCTCCAGATCAATACATTGGTCCAAGCTTTAATGTTGATCTACCTCCGGGTATTATCCTTCGTATCCCGAGAATAGCGCGGAGCTACATAACTTCTTGTGAGCTCCTCATCAGCTATGATATTTTGTTGATTCCAGTTTCCTCGTGTTTTGAGTCGTTGGAAACTCAAGTACATCGATAACTGAATCGAGTATACATTGCGATTCAACAACTCTTAGTAATATTATTTGCTTATGAGTTTGTACTCGACCATGTCTTTCCAAGCTGTTAGGCTGCATCATCATCGTCATGCTAGAGCTTGAACATGCTATCTATGTCCTCCATCCGTAGAACACATTTCCAACTATGCGTTAAGCTCACATCGAGCTTTCAACATCGTGTTGGTTGTCTTGAAAGGCAATTTTGACTCTGAGCTAGCAATCTTATTTGTGGTTCCAACAACCTTTTTCGCTTCACCATTCCTTTGCTTGATGTCGTCACTGAATGATTACATCTTCATGAAACTTCTTGACAAATATGTCATGATCATCATCAGCAACCTGAGCTCTTCCAGGATATTAATCGAGTTCATGATGATAAATACCATCCTTTTCCCCTCGATGATCTGTGTTATCGTCGACAATCTTATTGCTTTCCCTCCAACAAAAACTTGATCGCATTTTGTGTTGTCCCTTGAGTTCCTTGCTATACAGCTTATGTTAATTTCTACCTTGGAGTATTACCATCTTTTATGTCAAGGATGTTATGAGAATTGTTGCACCTCTTAAGAATTCCTGATATAGTGATACTTCTTGCCATCACCATTCATTCCCTTGTCCCCGTGTTGTTTCTAACCGGAATACGGACAATTGAAATTTGATGTGTGATTCCAATACTTCTCGCAACCCTATTGCCTTGAGGTTAACAACTGATTGTTTCATTCTTGGTGTGTTGGTTGTTGACTCGTCATTTTAGGATTGGTCGTGCTACTCATTTCGTATTTCCGAGTGCACCCTCCAATCAATGTTTAATTGTTGATGTTTCCTCGAGCATACATCATTATATCATTTGATTTGACAAATGATATCTCCTTGATCTTATAATTTTGGAAATTCATTCCTATGGAAATCTTGAGGGATTGTTGTTGAGCCCATCAGCCAGACCCTCAACTTATTCATGGTTCATGATGAATCTTTTGAAGGCATTATCCTTGTGCCTAGCTCATGAAGAATATGTTTGGTAGAAGAAGTGTTTTTCCCAAAGTTCACGTGCACTCTTGCCGCCGTGAATATGTGAAAGTTTTGTTTCACTTCCTCTGGGGTCATCCCAAATCATTCACACATATGAGATGTGTTACATGTTTTGAAGATTTGCTATCTTCACTTCATATAACTTCTCTTAACACCCCAGGCCACCGACTGATTTGATCAAGGAAAAGAAGTTCCGTCATAAGAGATAATCGAGGCTCACACAAGGGCCTTGATATCCTCGATGATGGTTCTCAAATCAGAACTCGGTTGCATTGTGTTGTAAGAATTCCACGTGGGCACGAATGTCTTGACATTGTGTTCATGTGTCTTACAATCCAACTCATGATCCAATACTTGCTTCTATAGTTCATATCCCGAGAATCTTGCATCATCATCTCGTCTGTTTTTGGTGGTCCCCTTTTCTTCTCAGGCATCCTTAGCCTGAGGTGTCCTGACACCAATCAGATCTGAATCTCGGGCAGATACGATGGTTGGAACATTTCCCAGTAATTATAACTTTGGTCTTTATGTAACCCGGTACGGTGATGTCTTGTCTAGCACACCTAGCCGAAGGACCTATTGTTATAGCATCTTGTTCAAACAAGATTCGCCATTCTTACATGCGGAAACTGTATGACTTATTTTATAAGTTGTTTTTGATGAATCCTTTGTGTATCCAAAGTCCGACCCTGATACGTCTCCATCGTATCTACTTTTCCAAACTCTTTTGCCCTTGTTTTGGACCCTAATTTGCATGATTTGAATGGAACTAACCTGGACTGACGCTGTTTTCAGCAGAATTGCCTTGGTGTTATTTTTGTGCAGAAATCAAAGTTCTCCAAACGTCCTGAAAATTTACGGGGAGCAGTTTCGGAAAATATCAAAAATATCTGCGCCAAGTTCCACCTTAGGGGGTGGGCCAGTGGGCCACAAGCCCCTGCTCCGCCACCACCCCCCTGGTGGCGGTGGGCAGGCTTGTGGGGCCCACAGGCACCTGCCGCCCCCAACTTCCAGCTCTATAAGTTGCCTTTCGTCCCAGAAAAAATAAAAAGAGAAGTTTTCGTCGCGTTTTCGATACGGAGGCGCCGCCACCACTTGTTCTTCATCTGGAGGGCAGATCTGGAGTCCTTCTTGGGCTCCGGAGAGGGGAAATCATCACCATCGTCATCATCAACCTTCTTCCCTCTCCAATTCCATGAAGCTCTTCGTCGTTCGTGAGTAATCTATTCGTAGGCTCGCTCGACGGTGATGAGTAGGATGAGATCTATCATGTAATCGAGTTAGTTTTGATGGGGATTGATCCCTAGTATCCACTATGTTCTGAGATTGATGTTGCTACTACTTTGCCATGCTTAATGCTTGTCACTAGGGCCCGAGTGCCATGATTTCAGATCTGAAATTATTATGTTGCCACCAATATATGTGTGTTTTAGATCCGATCTTGCAAGTTGTAGTTACCTACTATGTGTTATGATCCGGCAACCCCGGAGTGACAATAACCGGAACCACTCCCGGTGATGACCATATGTAACATCCCAATTTTCCTAATTGGGAATGTTTTACATTGTAGCTAAGCATCTATGCATATTGATTGAAATAAAGTTGCATTTGAATTCTTTCGACTTTTGCTTTTGCATTTCTATTTTTCTTCACACGAGAAATGCCGGGAAACGATCTCTTGCACGCAAGAGAGAGCAGAGGAAAATGACCCTCCAAAAATGTGAGGCATCTCTGAAATAATTGGAGTCAAGAAAGCCAAGGTTTTATCGCGAAAATATTTGCAAAAAGAAAATAAAGCATTTAGGGGAATTTCTGAAAAAAACAATTTTTAAAAGTTTTTATTTTTGCCTTGGAAAAATGTTAATCGAGTAGAGGATATTTTTCTGATTTTTTTGGTATATAATACCCCATATTAATTATTTTATTTGTTTCCTTTTTTCCTTTTAGTTTCTGTTTGATTAAAAAGGCTAAATAGGAAAGTTAGTTTTTTTTAAACAGCGCGTGGGCGCATTATACCTGTGGGCCGAATCCCTTAAGGCCCGGGATCCTGATCCCCTTTCGCATCGGGTGGCCGACCCCAGCGCCCCTCTCTCCCTCTCCCTGCCAGGTGGGCCCCCCTGGCCGACCGAGCCCCCCCTGCTGGCCACCCCCTTCCTCTCGTCCCTCTCTTTCCTTCCCTGGGGCCGAGCCCCTTCCTTCCATGGCAGCCCCGATCCCCACCCGGGATCTCCCTGCCCCTTCCCTCCCGAGGCCCCTCTCCCCCTATATATACCCCCCCTGCCGCCTCGCCCCGTTCCCCACCTCGCCATGCCGTTCCGCCGCCCCAAGCCCCCCCTGCTGCACTCGCTGGAGTTGGCCACCACCACCAAAGCTTCGGCCACCCACTGCTCGCCTCCGCCCCACGCCGCACCTCCCCGACGCCACCAGCAGCACGCCGGCGATCCCCTTCGCCGCCCGGACGTCTCCCCCACCTCGGCCGACCGCCGGAACCCCTTCCCCACCACCACCTCTTCTCCTCGGACTCGCCGGAGTAGAGCAGCCACGGTGAGCACCCCCATCCCTCCACCACCATTAGATCAAAACCGACGCGCTAGATTAGTTCCTAGATACCCTTTCGGCCTTCTAAACAAAACCGAACCGGTTTTTATTTACTTAACTATTTAGCCAGAGAGTTCTTGTTAGGCTTCGGCCGTTTGCTCACACACCCGCAGTACACACCCCCGCAGCAAATCAGTGAGCGCCACGTGTACCCCCTGTCTGTTAGCAATTGTTTTCTTTTTCTGTTTAGTTCCAAAAACAGAAAAGTTTTAGTTTTGTTTTGACCATAGCTTTTGATCCCGAAGTCTAATGAGGTTGATTCTTTCTCCAGTAGATCCCAATTTTTCTGTAGTGTTTAAAAACATATAATTTGTCTATGTTTGAAATTTTCAAATGTGAATTAGATCAGATTTAGTTTAAACCTTGTTTTGCTTATTCCAGGAGTTTAAAAAATGATTTTGAGTTGATTCTTTTTTCTACTGCTTCCTAGTGATTATATCTTACTGTGGTAGAAGTTTCAAAATTTTTTAGTATTTTTACTTGGGTTTTTAACAGAAACAAGTTTCTGCCTTAGTGACGTGTAGTGAATTCTTTCACTTAGGCCATATCAACTTTTACTTGTCATGTTATTTTTACTTGTTGCTTGATTGTAGTGCTTATGGTGTGTATTTGGTTGTATCGGTAGATCACCCGGAGTGCGAAGCTTGTTACTTAGAAGCGCTTGATCAAGACAACTATCATCAAGGCAAGTCATTTTGATCATTCTATTTCCTATGTTTTTGATGCATGGTAGTTTCACCTTTCTTTGCCCAATTGCATGCTGCTTAGGTACATGGAAATTTTAGTATAGGTTGTAGTATCATGTGGTAGGCACACAACAACCCCGATACTTGGCCCCGGGACGACAAATTTCATATTGCTATGCTTGAGTAGACGGGATTTCGGTTGAGTGCATAACACGACTGATGTGAGGTTGATTAAATAATCAAGAGCGGTTAAGACAAGATTTTCAATACCTCGGACGCAATGCAACTCTGGGTGAAGGAAGGTTGATCGGCTCCCTGGAGAAACCAGTGGATGACCCGGGATGCTGGAGACGGCCATGACATCTTGTGGAAAGCTTCACCCAGGCTCGAAGAGACGGACGGAGGCTTCAAGACCCAAGGCTTACCTGCACAGCCACAAGTCATTATGGGCTCTGGCTTGGTTGGACAACGCGGTGACTCTAGACAGGCGGTGCTAGTAGATGTAGAAGAACGACAGGAATGGATGGGCACCGACAGGGATTCAGAGGGACCCGTTGAAAGACCATGTTTTGATCATCCGGTCTTCAAACACCCTGAAGTGCGAGGACATACACGGAGGCGATCAAATCTTGTGGGGAACATGTGCAAAACTCTGCAGAGTGCCCAACCTAATCGATTAGCCGTGTCCACGGTCATGGACAACTTGAGCCGAAGGCATTGAAATTCCCCTGAACTCTCGACACAACTTAATAATGATGTGGGTGTTAACAACAACTCGGGTACGAGAATTATTTGGCGGAACCATCTCGTTAACAACAAACAATGTAGTAATATTTTGCTTTCAGCCACTCTTGTTGTAGGATAAAATTGGCTTTATGCAAAACTTATAGCCCCACCTGCCAAATATGCATGTAGAGATAGTTGATTATTATTTTTTCCCCTCTCTTTGATGACTTGCCGGCATATTCCATATGCTGACCTACACGGCTGCAACGTATCATGTTGCAGAGTACTTTTCCGACCAGGAGTGAGGCTACGATCTACGCTCAGCGACATGCCCTGGAGTCGGATGGACTCGTCTACCTGATGCTTCCGCTAGTCTTCGTTAGATATCTCATGAGATGGCCTTCAGCCACTTTATTGTAATCCATTGTTGTAATAAAGTACTCGTTATGAGATTTAGATTATTAAAGTTGTGTGATTGAACTCTTGATATATACATGGATGTACCTAGTGTGTACCAGCATAATCTTGGGATGGTACGAAAACACGAGAGGCTTGACTCGTCTTGAGTCGGGTCGCTACACCATAGTTTGAGGAGTTCATGTGTTCACCAAGTGCTAATGCGTTGGTCCGGTTCTTTATTAAAAGGAGAACCTTAATATCCCGTAGTTTTCTTTTGGACCCCGCTGCCACGGGAGGGATGGACAATAGATGTCATGCAAGTTCTTTTCCCTAAGCACGTATGACGACACACGGAATGCATGCCTACATCACATTGACGAACGGGAGCTAGCCACATATCTCTCCGTGTTATAGCTGTTGCATAATGAATATCATCCAAACGAATCACCGACCCATTGCCTACGAGTTTGTCCTTCTGTTGTTACTTGTTTTGCTCTGCTGTTGCTGCTACTACTGTAGCTACTGTTGTTCCTTGTTTTGCCCTGCTGCTGCTGCTACTACTTTTGCTACTGTTGTTACTTGTCTTGCTCTGTTGCTACTGTTGCTACTACTGTCGCTTGCTACTGTTGCTACTTGCTACTATTGTCACTACTACTGTTCCTTGCCGCTGCTATTGCTCGTTACACTGCCGTTGCTCGTTACTTTGTTGTTACTACTGTGCTTGCAGATACTAATCTTTCAGGTGTAGTTGAATCTGACAAATTCAGCTGCTAATACTCGAGAGTATTCTCTCACCTCCTGACGTGCAAACCAACAAATTGGGTCGAATACTCTACCCTCGAAAACTGCTGCGAACCCACGTGCTGGTGGGCCGTCAACAACATTCTTCTAGTTTCATTACTAGGGAGTGTTATCAGCATTCTTCTGGTGCCGTTGCAGGAGAAGGTTTGTTGTCATAAGCATTTGTCTAGCTAACGCCAGAGATTGCAGATCAGCATTTTTCTGGCGCCGTTGCCGGGGAGGTATTGCTATATTCTCCGAGTTACTTGGGATTTATATCTGCTGATCACTATGAAGAATCTGAAGGATCCAAAGACCAAAGTCTTGCCCTCAACTACGAGGGGAGGTAAGGAATTGCCATCTAGCTCTGCACTTGATTCACCTTCGGTTATGAGTAAGTTTGCGACATCACCTCCTGCTGGAAATCTTGATATGTCGCCTGTGCTTGATGATGCTTGTGATACTACTGCTAGAGATGCTATGCTTGATACTATGCCTAATACTGCTAGAGATGTTATGCTTGATACTATGCCTGATGATGCTATGCTTTATGCTATGCCTGATACTGCTAGAGATGCTATGCTTGATACTGCTTTGCCTGATGATGCTAGAGATGCTATTTTGCCTGATGATGCTATGTTTGATACTGCTAGAGATACTCCTTTGCCTGATGTTCCACTAGGAGTGTTCCTTGATGCTCATATTGCCGAAGTTTGCCACTTCGCCTATCTTTATCACTGATAAGGATTATGAATTCTCTGTCGACCCTGAGATAATCTCTCTAGTCGAATCTGATCCTTTTCACGTTTATGAGTCTGAGACGGTCATAGCCCATCTTGCCAAACTATCCGAAATAGCCAACCTCTTCACTAATGAGGAGAAGATCCGCCACTACTATATCCTTAAGCTGTTTCCTTTCTCTCTAGAGGATGACGCTAAAGTCTGGTTCACCTCTCTTGCTCCTGGATGTGTGCGTAGTCCCCAGGAGATGGTCTATTACTTCTGTGAGAAATATTTCCCTGCCCATAAGAAGCAAGCCGCCTTGCAGGAAATATACAACTTTGCTCAACTCCAAGAAGAGAGTCTTCCACAAGCTTGGGGGAGGCTCGTCCAGCTACATAATGCTTTGCCTGATCACCCTCTTAAGAAGAACGAGATACTTGATATCCTCTATAATGGACTTACTGATGCCTCTAGAGACCACCTAGATAGTTGTGCCAGTTTGTTTTTAGGGAACGAACTGTAGAACAAGCTGAGACCCTACCGAATAACCTCTTGATCAACGATAATGCTTGGACTATTCCCGAACCACCTCCTAAGCCAACTCCTAAGAAAAGAGGTATTATATTCCTCAGTCCCGAAGATATGCAAGAAGCCAAGAAATCTATGCAAGAGAAAGGCATTAGATCTGAAGATGTTAAATATCTACCACCTATCGAAGAGATCCACGGTCTCGATAACCCGATACAGGTAGTAGAACTCAATTCTCTGCGTAGGTTTGATGGGAGTGATATTACTTTTGATAAACCTGCTAGCCTATGCTTTGATGAATTTGATAACTTTGTTGCCAAACAACAGAGTTTAAATGATTATGTTAGCAGACATTTGGAACAAAGCACTCATATGCTTAGCCATTTAAGTGCTTGTGTAGACAGAAATGTCAATGATCTGAAGCTTCTGAGTAAATAAGCCTCTATGATTACTACTTGATGTTTGATGTGTATCCCTTGCAATGGCGCCAAAAATAGTTGTGTCGACGGCACCAGGAATCCTTCAGCTACGGCTACGCCTTAAGGGACTTCCTAGGCAAGTATGCAAAGGATTTCCCCCGTGGCCTTGGAGCCTTGTGTTCGTGTTCCCTCGAAGCGGAAAGGGTGATGTAGCACAGCGACGGTAAGTATTTCCCTCAGTTTGAGAACCAAGGTATCAATCTGGCGGAAGAGTATCTCAAGATCCTGCACAAACACAAAAGCTTGCACCCAACGCTATGAAGCGGTTGTAAATCCCTTATAGATTCTTTACCAAGTGAGAACTGAAAGCAACAAAGCAACAAAGCAAAGTAAAAGCGGAGATGTAACCGATGGATGTGAATAGACCCGGGGGCCGTAGTGTTTACTAGTGGCTTCTCTCATGAAAGCAAGTAGACGGTGGGTGAACAAATTACTGTCGAGCAATTGATAGAACTGTGCAGAGTCGTGACGATATCCATGCAACGATTATTTCTATAGGCATCACGTCCGAAACAAGTAGACCAATACTTTCTGCATCTACTACTATTACTCCACACATCGACCGCTATCCAGCATGCATCTAGTGTATTAAGTCCATAAGAACAGAGTAACGCCTTAAGCAATATGACATGATGTAGAGGGATAATCTCAAACCAATGATAAAAACCCCATCTTTTTACCCTTGATGGCAACTGCTTGATGTGTGCCTTGCTGTCCCTATTGTCACTGGGAAAGGTCACCACATGGCAGAACCCAAAACCAAGCACTTCTCCCATTGCAAGAATCATAGATCTAGTTGTCCAAACAAAACCCAAGACTCGGAGAGACTTACAAGGATATCAAATCATGCATATAAGAAATCAGCAAAGACTCAAATATATATCATAGATAATCTAATCACAAGTCCACAATTCATAGGATCTCGACAAACACACCGCCAAAGAAGATTACATCGGATAGATCTCCATGAAGATCATGGAGAACTTTGTATTGAAGATCCAAGAGAGAGAAGAAGCCAGCTAGCTACTAACTACGGACCCGTAGGTCTGAAGTGAACTACTCACGAGTCATTGGAGGGGTGATGATGATGATGAAGAAGCCCTCCAACTCCAAAGTCCCCTCCGGCAGGGCGTAGGGAAGGGTCTCCAGATGAGATCTCGCGGAAACAGAAGCTTGCGGCGGCGGAAAAGTATTTTTGAGGCTCCCCTGATTTTTTGCGGAATATTTGGGAATTTATAGGCCAAAGACCTAGGTCAGGGGGTGGCCAGGGAGGCCACAAGCCTGCCCACCACCGCCCCCCTAGTGGCGGAGTGGGGGCTTCTGGGCTCCCTGGCGCCCATCTGGCTTGGCCCAAAAGCCCCCTGGACTTCTTCCGTTCGGGAAAAAATCATTTCGGGGTTTTTCTTCCGTTTGGACTCCGTTCCAAAATCAGATCTGAAAAGAGTCAAAAACATGGAAAAAACAGGAAGTGGCACTGAATTAATAAGTTAGTCCCAAAAAGATATAAAAAGGTACATAAAACATACAAAGAAGACAAGATAACAACGTGAAACCATCAAAAATTATAGATACGTTTGAGACGTATCAAGCATCCCCAAGCTTAACTCCTGCTCGTCCTCGAGTAGGGAAGTGATAAGAATGAATTTTTTATGCTTTCATGCTACCTAGCATAGCTGTCCTTTGTAATTCCTCTTATGTGACGTAAATGTTTAGATCCATTAGATTCTAAACAATAGTTTGCTATTGACGTGGAAACAATAATTGTTGGAGCATATATTGGAGCATATATCTCCATATGTGGTTTTGGTACTTGATGACAATTCCTATGGACTAATGGTTGCCTTAAGTTACATTTGTAGGATTTGTCCATAGGCACTTCTTGAAGTCCATCTGTTGGGTTCAAGGAGTTTATATGATGACCAAGATGGTATTCAAGGTATTATCCAAAGAATGGTCATAGAGACGCATGGTTGATCAAGATCTCAGACAAAGAGTAAATCAAGATGATCAACACACAAAGCCTACAAGATGTACCGAGAGGGATCAAGTGATCCCATGGTATGGATTTGTCCATAGGCACTTCTTGAAGTCCATCTGTTGGGTTCAAGGAGTTTATATGATGACCAAGATGGTATCCAAGGTATTATCCAAAGAATGGTCATAGAGAGACATGGTTGATCAAGATCTCAGACAAAGAGTAAATCAAGATGATCAACACACAAAGCGTACAAGATGTACCGAGAGGGATCAAGTGATCCCATGGTATGGTAAGCATTGTCCATTACGTGTTTGTGTACTAACCCATGGTCTTCGTGAGAGTTCTATGTGGGGGTTAGGTGTGTTTACATGGGCTTGCGTCAAAAGGAAGATCTCATACAACCCATGGAGTATGACGTCAAGTTGTGATCATCATCAATGGTTGATCAAGATCTCAGACAAAGAGTAAACCAAGATGATCAACACACAAAGCGTACAAGATGTACCGAGAGGGATCAAGTGATCCCATGGTATGGTAAGCATTGTCCATTACGTGTTTGTGTACTAACCCATGGTCTTCGTGAGAGTTCTATGTGGGGGTTAGGTGTGTTTCCATGAGCTTGCGTCAAAGGGAAGATCTCATACAACCCATGGAGTATGACGTCAAGTTGTGATCGTCATCAAGATTGCGACGTGCAAGTTCAAGTGGATCAGCACGAAGATAGCATGCTTGAAGCTTGCCGTCCATTATGGTGGCAATGGACTTGTGAAGATATGCTGAAGAGTGGCTCACCCATAGTGAGTATGGGGGAGCAATCAACTAGTATTCATCAAGCCAACACAATCAAGAAAGGTGGTCCATCTTGAGGAAGCCAAGATCATCATCATCTAGCTCAAGAGGATGAGGTGCAAGGTATAGGTTTGCCCTTGATAGGTTTTCTGGTTAGGATAGATTGTTTTTCTATCAAGGGGGGCTCTCAAGTGAGTAGCTTGATCGTATCGTTCGTTGAGAGCTCAAACCATTTGCATCCTTGCATCATACTTCTTGGTTCTTAGTTGGTGTTTCTCTTTGTGAGTTTTAGAGCTTATGGTCATCTTCATGACAAGCTCGAGTTCATCGAAAACGGAGTCCATATGCATCTACTATGATGTTTTCGATGTTGGAGTTTTTGCCGGTTCTTCATTCATAGAGATCTCACATCTCTATATCTTTGGCATATTCATAACCGCATGGTCGCTGTTTGGATAGCCCTAGTCGTCCTGAATCCAACAAGCTTGGGTTTGCTCGATTCGGAGCTCGTATGCGAAAGTTATGGCTGTTTCAGTGGCGAGCGGTAGTACCGCTGGACCTAGCGGTAGTACCGCTGGACCTAGCGGTAGTACCGCTCGACCTAGTGGTAGTACCGCTAGAGTTGGCGGTAGTACCGCTGGCCCTAGCGGTAGTACCGCTGGCTCGCGGTAGTACCGCCCCTGGTCAGCGGTAGTACCGCTCCAGGAGCTTAGTACCGCCTGCCTAGCGGTTGTTCGTGGACGGACCTTTTTGCGAAGACTTTCTTGGCGGTGGTAGTGCCGTTGCACTACCAGGGGCCCAGCGGTAGTACCGCTGGGGCCAGCGGTAGTACCGCTGGAGTGCCGGCGGTAGTACCGCTGCAGCCAGCGGTAGTACCGCTAGCTAGCGGTAGTACCGCTGGAGTACCAGCGGTAGTACCGCTGAAGCCAGCGGTAGTACCGCTAGAGCTCGGGCAGAAAGTGGGGGTAACGGTCTGATTCCTTCCCCCACTATATAAAGGGGGTCTTCTTCCCCCTTGGTCTTGGCTATCCGTTGAGCTCTTGTTCTATCTCCATTGTTGACATTCTTAGAGCTTGATTACTCTCTATCCCTCCAATGATTCTTGCTTGTTCTTGAGGGAAAAGAGAGAGGAGATCTAGATCCACATCTCCACCAATCACTTTCTCCTCTATGTGAGGGGAACCCCTTGGATCTTGATCTTGGAGTTCTTTGTGAGCTCCTTGTTCTTCCTCTCATATTTCTCCATAGCTTTTGTTGTTGTGGAGGGATTTGAGTGTGAGGGACTTGACCACTTCGTGTGTTCTTGCCATTGCATTAGTTGCATCGGTTTGAGTTCTCCACGGTGATACGTGGAAGTGAGAAGTTGAGAAGCTTACTACCTTTGGTACTTAGTACCCTTGATATTGTTCTTCGTGGATGCTTTGGCGTCCTAGAAGCTTGGTAGTGTCTCGGAGCTCAATCAGTGTGGTGTGAAGCTCCGGCAAGCGTCGGGGTCTCCAATTAGGTTGTGGAGATTGCCCCGAGCAATTTGTACGGGTACCGGTAACCGCCCCCAAGGGTTGCCACGTGTACGGGTTCGGTGACCGCCCCCAAGGGTTGCCATTTGTACGGGTTCGGTGACCGCCCTAAAGGGTCCCTTAGTGGAATCACGGCATCTTGCATTGTGCGAGGGGCGTGAGGAGATTACGGTGGCCTTAGTGGCATCTTGGGGAGCATTGTGCCTCCACACCGCTCTAACGGAGATTAGCATCCGCAAGGGTGTGAACTTCGGGATACATCATCGTCTCCCCGTGCCTCGGTTATCTCTTACCCGAACCCTTTACTTATGCACTTTACTTTGTGATAGACTTATTCTTTATTGTAATATATCTTGCTATCACTGAGTTGTTTATCTTGCTTAGCATAAGTTGTTGGTGCACATAGGTGAGCCTAGTTGTTTGTAGGTTTTGTGCGTGACATATTAAACGATTAGTTTTATTCCGCATTTGTTCAAGCCTAAACCTTAACTATTTTAAAGCGCCTATTCACCCCCCCCCTCTAGGCGACATCCACGTCCTTTTCAATAATAATTCAAGCAAACTAGCAAAGTAATCATGAACTTTCAAAATAACAAGGCCAAAAGAAAGTTATCCCTACAAAAGCATATAGTCTGGCTATGCTCTATCATCATTGCACAACGAATTTAAATCATGCACAACCCCGGTATTGGCCAAGTAATTGTTTCACACCTTTACTTTCTCAAACATTTTCAACTCTCACGCAATACATGAGCGTGAGCCATGGTTATATCACTATAGATGGTGTGGAATGTGGTGGGGGTTGCAAGACAAAAAGGAGAAGATAGTCACATTAACTAGGCATATCAATGAGCTGTGGAGATGCTCATCAATAGATATCAATGTGAATGAGTAGGGATTGCCATACAAATGATGCACTAGAGCTACAAGTATGTGAAAGCTCTTAAAGAAAACTAGTGGGTGTGCATCCAACTTGCTTGCTCACGAAGACCTAAGGCAATTTTGAGGAAGCCTATCATTGGAATATACAAGCCAAGTTATATAATGAGAATTTCCCACTAGCTATATGGTGGTGGTAAAACGAGAGACTCTCAATCATGAAGATCATGGTGCTCAAAATGCACAAGTGTGGAAAAATTGGTAGCATTGTCCCTTCTCTCTTTTTTTTGGTGTGCTCTTTGGCCTCTTTTTTTTATGGGCTTCTTTGGCCTCTTTTATTTCCTCACATGGGACAATGCTCCAATAATGATGATCATCACACTTTCAACTCAAAACTTAGAGCAACTATGCCTCTATATGGAATGCCTTCGGTAGTGTACCGTGGCAATGATCTAGCATGGCATAGACATCAATGGAAACATCATGCTAGCTATCTTATGATCGTGCAAAGGCAATGTAGACGTGGTGGCACATATCATGGTGGTAGTTGCATGGCAATATATCTCAGAATGACTTTGAAAAAACCATAGTAGGTAGGTATGGTGGCTGTTTTGAGGGAGGCTAATGGTGGGTTTTGTGCACCGGCGAGAGTTGCACGGCACTAAGAAGATAGTGATGGTGGAAGGTGAAAGTGCATCTAAACCATGGACTCAACATTAGTCATGAAGAACTCATATAATTGTTGCAGAAGTTTTATTAGTAATCGAAACAAGGCATTCAACGCATACTCCTAGGGGAAGGGTTGGTAGGTATAAACCATCGCGTGATCCCGACCGCCACGCAAAGGATGACAATCAATATACTAATCATGCTCAGATTTCATCACATAGCGGTTCACCATACGTGCATGCTACGCGAATCACTAACTTCAACACAAGTATTTCTAGATCCACAACACCTTACTAGCATGACTTCAATATTACCATAACCACAACTCAAAACTAATTGAGATGAATCAAACTTCTCTAACTATTCAATGCACATGAAGGTGGAAGTTTTCGTATCCCTTTGGATAAGGACCCCTTTTGAGACTACTTTCAAAGCATAGATCAACTACCAAGCCACGCACCGCTGTGCTCTAAAAGATATAAGTGAAGCACATAGAGCAAAAGTATCTAGCTCAAAAGATATAAGTGAAGCTCGACAAAATCACGGTGAGTGCATGTCTCTCTCTCTAGGTGTGCAGCAAGGATGATTGTGACACAAAAAAAATAATCCTACAATACAAGACGCTCCAAGCAAAAACACATAACAAGTGGTGAATAAAAATATAGCCCCAAGTAACGTTACCGATGGATTGAAGACGAGAGAGGAGATGCCTTCCCGGGGCATCCCCAAGCTTAGGCTTTTATGGCATCCTTGAATCCCTTGGGGTGCCTTGGGCATCCCCAAGCTTGAGCTCTTGCCACTCTTTATCTTTTTGTCCATAAGAACTTCACCCAAAACTTGAAAACTTCACAACACGAAACTTAAACAGAAACTCGTGATAACATTAGTACAAGAAAGCAAACCACCACTTCCTTATGTACTGTTGCAAACTTAAATTCTACTTGTGCTGATGTTGGGTTACTGTACTTTCAATCTTCCATGGCTAATACCCCCCCGATACTATCCATAGTTCCATCAAAATAAGCAACCAACACAACAAAAACAGAATCTGTTAACTGCACACCAGTCTGTAGCAATCTGTATGTTTTGTATACCTCTGGTACTTCTAAAATTCTGAAAAATTACGACAGTCTGAAGAATTTGCGTAGCAATCAGCAGCAAAAAGAATCAACTCAAAATCTCTTACATAAAAAAATGAAAATTCTTTTCGTGACCAGAAATTTTCTGTCTTTTCCAGCGTGACCAAACGATCATCCCCAAGACTAATCATAATGGTTTTGCTTGGCACAAACGCAAAAAGAAACACAAAAAAACATAATCATAACAGAATTATGAAAGTGTGAAAAACACAAAACAGAAAGAAAATGGATAGATTCGTTGGGTTGCCTCCCAACAAGCGCCTTTGTTTAACGCCCTTAGCTAGGCGAAAGTGATGGAATCACGTATAGTCATCTTTGGTGCTCAAACCATAAGCAGCGTGATCATTTATCATCTTAAGATTTTCATCTTTATTAGATGACTCACCACTAGCTCTAGGAACAAAAACAGGCTTGACGGTCTTTTTGAGAGTAAGATTTGGAGTATTTTGCACAGCGGAAAAAGCGGAACCCAAGTTGGTTATGACATCTTCTAATTTGCCAATTCTAGAAGAATCATTAACTATAAGTTCCTTCTCCTTCAAATTTTTCAAAAAGTTTCCCACTTTGGATCCGTACTGAGTAATTTGATTGTGGATCTTTCTATCCAAACCCTCAATAAGTTCAACTGTGGCAATTTTGTTTTCAATAGCGTCAAGCCTTTGCATCACGTGTTCCAAGGTCAAGATAGTTCCATTAACCATGAGCGGGGGTGAGCCTACCAAATTAATGATAGCTCTATAGGAGTCAATAGTATGGCTCCCCAAAAAGTTCCCGCCTACAATGGTATCAAGGATATACCTATTCCAAGGAGAAATTCCAACATAGAAACTGCGAAGGAGGATGGTAGTGGATTGCTTACGAGTAGATCTACTTTGAGCATTGCAAATCCTGTACCAAGCGTCCTTCAAATTTTCTTCCTCATTCTGCCTGAAATTGAGAACTTCATTTTCAGGGGTGTCGTTTGGAGTGGTGGGTCTAGCCATTGATGGCTATCTCACGCACAAACGAGTGGGAAGAGAGAATGAAACGGGCAAAAGGAAACGGCGAAGGAGAAAGGCAAATGAAAACAACAAATGTGAAGTGGGGGAGAGGAAAACGAGAGGCAACTCGCAACAAAAGTAAATGCAAGAGAAGAGTTTGTGAGACCTACTTGGATAGATCTTGATTTCTCCTCCCCGGCAACGACGCTAGAAATACTTCTGATGTTTGCTGTGTATCCCTTGCAATGGTGCCAGAAATAGTTGTGTCGACGACACGAGGAATCCTTCAGCTACGGCTATGCCTTAAGGGACTTCCTAGGCAAGTATGCAAAGGATTTCCCCCGTGGCCTTGGAGCCTTGCGTTGGTGTTCCCTTGAAGCGGAAAGGGTGATGTAGCATAGCGATGGTAAGTATTTCCCTCAGTTTGAGAACCAAGGTATCAATCCGGCGGAAGAGTATCTCAAGATCCTTCACAAACAGAAAAGCTTGCACCCAACGCTATGAAGGAGTTGTCAATCCCTTATAGATTGTTTGCCAAGTGAGAACTGAAAGCAACAAAGTAACAAAGCAAAGTAAAAGCGGAGATGTAAATGATGGATGTGAATAGACCCGGGGGCCGTATTGTTTACTAGTGGCTTCTCTCATGAAAGCAAGTAGACGGTGGGTGAACAAATTACTATCGAGCAATTGATAGAACCGTGCAGAGTCGTGACGATATCTATGCAATGATTATTTCTATAGGCATCACATCCAGAACAAGTAGACCGATACTTTCTGCATCTACTACTATTACTCCACACGTCGACCGCTATCCAGCATGCCTCTAGTGTATTAAATCCATAAGAACAGAGTAACGCCTGAAGCAAGATGACATGATGTAGAGGGATAATGTCAAACCAATGATAAAAACCCCATCTTTTTACCCTTGATGGCAACTGCTTGATGTGTGCCTTGCTGCCCCTACTGTCACTGGGAAAGGTCACCACATGGCAGAACCCAAAACCAAGCACTTCTCCCATTGCAAGAATCATAGATCTAGTTGTCCAAACAAAACCCAAGACTCGGAGAGACTTACAAGGATATCAAATCATGCATATAAGAAATCAGCAAAGACTCAAATATATATCATAGATAATCTAATCACAAGTCCACAATTCATAGGATCTCGACAAACACACCGCCAAAGAAGATTACATCGGATAGATCTCCATGAAGATCATGGAGAACTTTGTATTGAAGATCCAAGAGAGAGAAGAAGACATCTAGCTACTAACTACGGACCCGTAGGTCTGAAGTGAACTACTCACGAGTCATTGGAGGGGCGATGATGATGATGAAGAAGCCCTCCAACTCCAAAGTCCCCTCCGACAGGGCGCCGGGAAGGGTCTCCAGATGAGATCTCGCAGAAACGGAAGCTTGCGGCGGCGGAAAAGTATTTTCGAGGCTCCCCTGATTTTTTTGCGGAATATTTGGGAATTTTTAGGCCAAAGACCTAGGTCAGGGGGCGGCCAGGGAGGCCACAAGCCTGCCCACCACCGCCCCCCTGGTGGTGGAGTGGGGGCTTGTGGGCTCCCTGGAGCCCACCTGGCTTGGCCCAAAAGCCCCCTAGACTTCTTCCGTTCGGGAAAAAATCATTTCGGGGTTTTTCTTCCATTTGCACTCCGTTCCAAAATCAGATCTGAAAAGAGTCAAAAACGTGAAAAAAACAGGAACTGGCACTTGGCACTGAATTAATAAGTTAGTCCCAAAAGATATAAAAAGGTACATAAAACATACAAAGAAGACAAGATAACAGCGTGAAACCATAAAAAATTATAGATACGTTTGAGACGTATCACTACTCAGGTAGAACAAGTACTTAAAGCTCAGAATGAATTGCTCAATGAATTAAATGACAACTCTGTCATAGTCATTATTAGAGGAGGCAAAATGAATCAGGAACCTTTGTATCCTGAAGGTCATCCTAAGAGAATTGATCAAGATTCTCAAGCAATCAATGCTGATACACCTAGTCATCCTAAGGAGAAGAAGAAGGATGATAGAAGCCTACACTCCAGTTCACCAAATACTGTCACACCTGAAGAACCTAATGATATTTCTGCGTCTAATGCAGAAACACAATCTGGTGATGAACATGAACCTGGTGACAATATGGACAGCGATGTTCATAATAATGCTCAACCTAGCAATGATGAGGATGTGGACATTGAACCTATGGTTTCCTGATAACCCACAACCTAAGAAGTACGATAAGAATGACTTCACTGCTAGGAAGCATGGTAAAGAAAGAGAGCCATGGGTTCAGAGACCTATGCCCTTTCCTCCTAAGCCATCCAAGAAAAAGGATGATGAGGATTTTGAGCGCTTCGTTGAGATGATAAGACCCGTCTTTCTGCAGATGCGGTTAACTGATATGCTCAAGATGTCTCCGTATGCCAAGTACATTAAAGATATCGTGACTAATAAACAGAATATACTAGATCTTGAGATCTCAACCATGCTTGCCAACTACACTTTCAAAGGTGGAAGTCCTAAGAAACTTGGTGATCCCGGAGTGCCCACTATACCTTGCTCCATTAAAGGAAACTATGTAAGAAGTGCCTTATGTGACCTTGGAGCCGGTGTTAGTGTTATGCCACTCTCTCTTTATCGTAGACTTGAGTTGGATAAGTTGACACCCACTAAAATTTCTCTGCAAATGGCCGACAAATCAACTGCTTTCCCTATAGGCATTTGCGAGGATGTGCCTATTGTGGTTGCTAACACCACTATCTTAACAGACTTTCTTATCTTGGATATTCCTGAGGACGATGCCATGGCTGTCATCCTTGGAAGACCCTTTTTAAACACTGCAGGGGCTGTTATAGATTGCAACAAAGGCAATGTCACTTTCCATGTCAACGGTAATGAGCACACAGTGCACTTTCCGAAGAAACGATATCCAGTACATTGCATCAATGCTATCGAAAAGACTTCATCGATTCTCATTGGGAGCTTTGAATGCCATATTCCTCGTGTCAAGATGAAGTATGATTTGCCTTTTGGGGAGATCCCCATTGAGGTGACTTAGTGGCTATTCGAAAATTCTCCGTTCTCTCTTGCGATTCGAGAAGGTTTTGTCATAAGGACTTGATCAATCCCATTGACGGAATTCTTTCCATGACCATGAAACGAATGAATCAAAGAGTCACATACCTATGTCTTGAGCTTTCCTTTTCTGTTGCTTAGAAGAAAAATGATAGAATTAGTTTAGCTTTTCCTGTTTTCTGTTTTAGCGTCCCGGAGAAAAATACCTCGAAAATAAGAGTTCTCCGATGGTCCTGAAAATTTAGTATGATTTTTCTGGAATTTTTGAAAATTTCTAGGCCTGAGAGCTGGCCTGGGGGCCAGACCAGTGGGCCACAAGCCCTGCCACCGCCACCTACCCCCGTGGTGGCAGGGTGCAAGCTTGTGGGGCCCACAGGCACCCCCTCCACTCATTCGAGCTCTCAGCCTCTTCTTCCACCTCCAGAAAAAATTGTTTCGCAGCTCAAACCCGTGTTCTTGCTCATTTGGGTGTGATTTTCGATCTCTTTGCTCAAAGCACCATTCTTCGAACCGCTTTGGGGAAATTACTCCTTGGTAAGTGACTCCTCCATTGGTCCAATTAGTTTTTGCTCTAGTGCTTTATCCTTCACGAATTCTTGCTACCTTGGTGACCCTGTTCTTGAGCTAGAAATGTTGATTTTAGCTGGTTCCAAGTAGTTTTAGCGCGTGATATGGTCTCTAGGCACTAGTAGGAGTAGTTTCTACAAGTTGTATTAATCCTTATTCACTTTTCTTTCGAAGTCTCTAAAAATTTCAGAATTTTTCAGAGCTCGGAAAAGGAAAAGATGAGGAGGTTCTTGAGAGGCTCTTCAAACCGTAACCACAAGGAGGACGAGAAGAACCACCCCAAGTACGTAGTCCCTCGAGTCATAGAAGTTCGAGCGTGCGAGTGGCCAAGTGATGATTTTTTGCGCCGCCGGACTTTATGAAGACTTTTATTACTTGGTGGAGAACGCAGGTCTTACTGCGTTCGTTGAAGATAAGTGCCCACAATATCTCCTCCTCACCAATATTTTCATTCAAAGCTTCAACTTTTATCCGAGGAAGAATCCTCGCATGGTTGAGTTCATGATATCCGATGTCCCCCAGTGCATGACGCTGCAGAATTTTTGCAATGTATGCAAATTACCTTATGTTGGGGATATGTGTGACCCTCGTCCACGGGACTTGGAGGATTTCATTGGTTCTATTGCTCTTGGAGAGGAGAGAGGAGTGTCTCACGCTAGAATTTCTAGCATACATTTTCCTGTGCTTCGGTACTTCTCACTATTTGTGGGAAAATGTTTGATTGGCCGTGGGGAGGCTGGATCTCTTAGTTCTCCAGACCTTGCGGTTTTGCGCGAAGGCCTTTATAACGATAAGATTTATAGCTTGGGCGCCATAGTAGCTCAACGGTTGAACCTGAACCGTTCTAAAGGTGTCGTCTATGGAGGTATCTATGCTACCCTTCTTGCCAGACACTTTGAGATACCCATTAGACTGGGAGAGGAAGGAGAGATGATTCTCCCTGAGAGATATCTGGATTATGATAGCATGGTTCGCCATGATTTTCTGGATAGAGATGCTAGTAGACGGATGATTTATAACCTGGTGTTTAGTCACGGTACTCGAGAGACTATTATTTGCCTGCTCCTTCTTAGTTTGATCTTCATGCAGGTAGGTACACTATTATGCCCGCAGACATCTACGCATATTGGGGCTTGGCCCAACCACAGGCGCCCGTGCCCGAGCCGCCAGTCGAGTACCAGACGCCAGTTTATCAGTGGGAGACAGAGGAGCTCACACAGCAGTGGCATCCACAGTCTGCTCCGGAGTATCCTGGAGCTGGTTATTTCCCACAATGGGAGTAGACCAAGCTAGGCCAAAAGTCTAAGCTTGGGGGAGTACGTGTTCTCACCGACTTTACATTCATGCTTATGCTTTCACTTTGTCAGCCGGTGTTTACACTTTGCCACTGTATTATCCATGCTAGTTTCTTTTCGTTTTCTTGTTTTCTTCTTTTGTGTCCTTTTGAGAAAACCCAAAAAGATTTCTTTCTTCTTTTGCTTGTTGGGAGCTTTCCCATGCAAATAGTTTTCTTTTTCTTTGTGTCAAGGTAGAAGATATTCGTTACAATGTTTATTGGTTCTTGCATGCTTAACTGTTTAGCTTTCAAAGAGCCATATTACTTTGTCTTCTCCTTTGTGTTTGCCTGCAGATTCAGCTTAGTCCAATGCTCTTATTATTGTTCACATCGTTCGATCGTGCAAATGAAAGGCAACAATGATGATATATGATGAAGTGACTGAGACTGAAAAGCTGGTATGAACTCTATCTATTTTGTTTTTGTAATTATGACTAGCTTGTCGACCCAGATTTAGCTTTGTTGTCAGAGAACCATGTTTGCAATGACAACTTAGAGATCATAGTTTCTGATGCCATGCTTATTTAGCTGAGAGCTTATAATGGTTTGTCTTGGATACCAACATAGATTTTGAGATGACTATGATGTAGTATGATAGGATGGTATTCTCCTTTGAATGTTTCAAGTGGCTTGACTTGGCGCATGTTCATGCATGTAGTTGAAACAAAATCAACATAGCCTCTATGATGTTCGTGTTCATGGTGATTTATATCCTGTTCATGCTTGCATTCAATGTTAGTCAAACTCATTGCATCTTGATGATTGTTGTCGCTCTCTAGTTGGTCGCTTCCCAGTCTTTTGCTAGCCTTCACTTGTACTAAGCGGGAATACTGCTTGTGCATCCACTTCCATAAACCCAAAAGTTTTTCCATGAGAGTCCACCATACCTACCTATTTGCGGTATCTACCTGCCGTTCCAAGTAAATTTGCATGTGCCATTCTCTAAACCTTCAAGAAATAATCTGTTTTGCATGCCCGAACCGCTCATGTGGTGACAGAGGGCTATTGGTATCTTCCATGCTAGGAGTGTTACCCTGGACATGTGTTTATTCACAGTCATTCACGAGAAAGGGGCCGGTATTTGGGATGCCCATTTCCACGCTTAAATCGAAAACATAACTGTAAAACAAGACTCCCCCCGGATTGATGTTAGTATGGACGGTACCCGAGGATCCGGCTAGCCGTGGAGTGTGATTGATTGGTGGTGGGGGAGTTAAAACTTTACTTTTCTGTTTGGGAACCGCCTATAGCATGAGTAGCATGGAAGATATTGAGAACTCTTGGTCATTGCGTTGACAATGAAAGCATGCCACCCAAAATTATTATCTCTGTTTTCAAAGCTTGAGCTCTGGCACCTCTGCAAATCAATGCTTCCCTCTGCGAAGGGCCTGTCTATTTATTTTCCTGTCGAGTCATCCTCCTCTTATATAAGCACCAATTAGAGAGCACCTCTGTCATTTTTATGCTTTGCTTTTGATTGATATTGAGTATGAGTATGACTGGATCTTCGTTGCTATGAATTACAATGTTTAGTCAGCCCTTGATCTTTAAAAGTGTTGTGCATTTATGTTTTGCAGTCTCAAAAAGAGCTAGCGAGATACCACCTATTCATATTGCTTCATGCTTGTTTGGATTGAAGTGTTGGTATTTGAAACTCATTATTATTTGCTCGTTAGCTGATTATGCCATTGATATTAGTTTACCGTGAGACCTTTGTGTCATTTGCTTATGTGGTTAACTTGTGTTCTTGCTGAAATTCTGGTTATGAGTTAGACATAGTTGCAACAACAAGATCAAACAGAGTTTGTCAAAGTTTTTCTTTCTCTCTCAGTTTGTCAACTGAGTTGCTTGAGGACAAGCAAGGTTTTAAGCTTGGGGGAGTTGATACGTCTCCATTGTATCTACTTTTCCAAACTCTTTTGCCCTTGTTTTGGACTCTAATTTGTATGATTTGAATGGAGCTAACCTGGACTGACGCTGTTTTCAGCACAATTGCCTTGGTTTTATTTTTGTGCAGAAATCAAAGTTCTCCAAACGTCCTGAAAATTTGCGGGGAGCAGTTTTGAAAAATATCAAAAATATCTGCGCCAAGTTCCACCTCAAGGGGTGGGCCAGTGGGCCACAAGCCCCTGCTCCGCCACCCCCCTGTGGCGATGGGCAGGCTTGTGGGGCCCACAGGCACCTGCCGCCCCCAACTCCAGCTCTATAAGTTGCCTTTCGTCCCAAAAAAATAAAAAGAGAAGTTTTCGTCGCGTTTTCGATACGGAAGCGCCGCCACCACCTGTTCTTCATCTGGAGGGCAGATCTCGAGTCTGTCTTGGGCTCCGGAGAGGGGAAATCATCGCCATCGTCATCATCAACCTTCTTCCCTCTACAATTCCATGAAGCTCTTTGTCGTTCGTGAGTAATCTATTCGTAGGCTCGCTGGGCGGTGATGAGTAGGATGAGATCTATCATGTAATCGAGTTAATTTTGATGGGGATTGATCCCTATTGTCCACTATGTTCTGAGATTGATGTTGCTACCACTTTGCCATGCTTAATGCTTGTCACTAGGGCCCGAGTGCCATGATTTCAGATATGAAATTATTATGTTGCCACCAATATATGTGTGTTTTAGATCCGATCTTGCAAGTTGTAGTTACCTACTATGTGTTATGATCCGGCAACCCCGGAGTGACAATAACCGGAACCACTCCCGGTGATGACCATAGTTTGAGGAGTTCATGTCTTCACCAAGTGCTAATGCGTTGGTCCGGTTCTTCATTAAAAGGAGAACCTTAATATTCCGTAGTTTCCTTTTGGACCCCGCTGCCATAGGAGGGATGGACAATAGATGCCATGCAAGCTCTTTTCCCTAAGCACGTATGACGACACACGGAATGCATGCCTACATCACATTAACGAACGGGAGCTAGCCACATATCTCTCCGTGTTATAGCTGTTGCATGATGAATATCATCGAAACGAATCACCGACCCATTGCCTACGAGTTTGTCCTTTTGATGTTACTTGTTTTGCTCTGCTCCTGCTGATACTACTGTAGCGACTGATGTTACTTGTTTTGCTCTGCTGCTGCTGCTACTGTTGCTACTGCTGTTACTTGTCTTGCTCTGCTGCTACTGTTGCTACTACCGTCGCTTGCTACTGTTGCTACTTGCTACTGCTGCCACTACTACTGTTCCTTGCAGCTGCTATTGCTCGTTACACTGTCGTTACTCGTTACTTTGTTGTTACTACTGTGCTTGCAGATACTAATCTTCCAGGTGTGGTTGAATCTGACAAATTCAGCTGCTAATACTCGAGAGTATTATCTCACCTCCTGACGTGCAAACCAACAAATTGGGTCGAATACTCTACCCTCGAAAACTGCTCCGAACCCACGCGCTCGTGGGCCGTCAACAACATTCTTCTAGTTTCATTACCGGGGAGTGCTATCAGCATTCTTCTTGTGCCCTTGCAGGAGAAGGTTTGTTGTCATAAGCATTCGTCTAGCTAACGCCAGAGATTGCAGATCAGACCCTTATATGATGGCCATGTTGATGCTACCTCGAAGCACCGATGTGGTACGTCAAATGTCAACATGAACATTGGAAGTGCAATGCTAAATTGTTCCTGATCAATTAACCAAACGGTATGGTATGGGTAAACATCATGATTCTCCTTGCCCTTTTATAAAAATGGTTATGTACTTGATAACCTATCATGTATACCATGCTCTATATTTTCCTCGGGAATGGTATACTCTAATATTTGTGTGTGTGAACACATTTTCCTTTCCATTGGTCTGTTTGACGTGACAGTCACCTTTTCCTTCCCATTGGTCAGTTTAACCTTTCTTGAATCTGAACTTATCTAAGCAATGTTAATTCCCTGCTTAGGTAACAACCTTGGTATACAACTCTGTAAGTAAGACCCTATTACTATTTTGGATAACATTCCGGTACCCGTCAGTGGATGAGAACTTTGCCTATTGGTCCGCCTCGTTTCCACGACCAGGAAAATGGTTCTATTCATCCCCCGCCCTTGGTAACGACGTTGTTGCCAACATAACTGACAAGCTATCCTCTGACATGTCTTGCTACCAAGACCGTGCAAGATCTCACCTATCTGCCTACTCTCAACCCACGTGGTAGGCCCATAACCCAAAGTTTCACAGGATTGATACCTGACTCTCTTGTACATCTTTGACTCTAAAGTATCCTTTGCACTTGGCTTCGTGTGTAATTATCTCGAGCCACCGTCCAATGGGATGATAAGTTCTTGTATCTGACGCAATACTTATTTTCCGTTGCTCTAAACCCCCTTTCATCTCTGTTTAGGCATCAAACGATTTCCTAACTATTTAAAACCTTTGTACCATCGGGTATTATTCCCAATGAATTGTGTGAGTTACAACTTGAGGAATGATTCATGTCCTCTTCTGTTAGTTCGCCGTCAGGTACCCAACTTTGTGTAGGTGCGTTCTTCCAATGTCTTTCCCTATTATCGCATTCGTAGGACGATGAAGATCCCGAAGGAAGGACGACGACTTCATCAGGATGACCTGAGGCAGAGAATTGACGACTTCAATAAAAGGATAAGTTTCTTCGAGAAGAACAAACAAGGAAGAGAAGACTCGTTCGAAATTCGTAACCAAACATTTCCCCTCACCTCTACCCCCTTAATTCTTGGGACGAGAATTTCTTTTAGCGGTGGAGAGTTGTGACATCCCCGGTTAGGCTAGAGTAACCCATGTAATCAAGCTACAGTGACCACACGCAAATGATGCCATGTCATCAAGATTTGCCAAGCCAAACTGCCACTTGACAAAAACCAAAACCAAAACTAAATTCAAATTATAATTTAAAGTCAAATAAATTATTAATTTTCAAACTTCAAATTAAAAATCATGTTTGGGGTTACAAAAATTCCGCAGCTAATTGTCAATGTGAAAGCGACTTTTTATAAAGTGGTTGAAGACCCTAAAAATATTTAAAACAGTAACATAAAAACATTTTAAAATACTTTTCTAAATTGTGGGAATTGCAAACTATTTTCAAATGGACCCTAAACTTTTTATGTTAGTACCAATTATTACATTACAATTATTGGGCCAAGTCCCACATTTTTATAAAAGTATTTTTGATATTAAAAGTAAAGAAAATAAAAATAAAAATAAGCCTCCCTACCCCTGGGCTGAGGCCGAGCTTGGCTTCCCCACCAGCCAGCCCACCCGGCCGGCCCACTCCTCCAACCGGTCGAACCGGGGTTATAACCCTAGCAACCCCGCAATCCTAACCTCCCCGTGCCCACTCACCCCCACGCTTCCACCCACTTCCCCCGTTTTCCCTCACACTGGCGGCGGCTCGGCCCCCCATCGAGCCATCCGGCGCCCCACAACGGCCACCGACCGTCGCTAGCCCTTCCTTCCCCACCGGCGCCATGTGGCCCCTACGCACCGCCACCGGCCACCTCGACGTCGGCCCCCGCCGGCCACCCTCCTCCGCGCCACCGCGTCCCGTGAACCACGGCTCGCCCAGCTGTTGCTCGTCGCCCTCCTCCGCCTCCCCATGCCTACAGCGCCCCGGCCCCGCATCCACTACCTCAAACCAGTGCCGACCGGTGCTGCCGGCCACTACAACGCCGGCGCCCTCTAGACGCCTCCACCGTCGGTCACCTCCTCCCATGCCCCGCCGGATCTCCCCCGAGCCACTCCTCGACTACAACATTGGTGAGCCATCAGGGGCTCCTCCCCTCCTCTTCCCATTTCCCCATCCCACTTCGACGAGCTTCCTCGCGCCTCTCAGCCCCCTTTCCCGGTGCTCGCAGCCACTCCCCGCGGTGCACCCCCCCCCCCCCCGCACCTACACTGTCGCGGCTCCCGCATCGCCTCACCCCGCTCGTTGCTCCACCAGTGCCGTCGCAGTGGCTCTCCCCCCCCCCCGACGGCCACCCTCCGGCGACCGCTCCGGTGGCGGCCGCTGCCCGCTCCACTGGCCGCCCCCGGCCATGCCTCGGCCGGCCACGACCGAACGCTGAGCCCCTCCGCTTTAGTTTGTGGGAGTAACTCCATCCATGGGCAAATCCCCCCTTTCCCGTGTAGATGACAAGTGAGGCCCGCCCCATTAAAAGTTTTAAAAAAATAAAGATATAAATAATGATATAATTAATAAGCTTAATTAATTACTTAATTAGTTGATCCAATTAACCTAAGTTTAACTTGTCCGGTTAGTTAGAGTAATTAATTAATTATGATTAATTAAAACTAATTGGTTTAATTAAATTTGTTAATAAAATTAGCTGAGTATGACATGTGGGACCCACTCTATTTATTAAAATCTAATTAAATAAAATTAAAATAATTAAAACCTGGGTCAATGACACGTAGGACCCACTGGTGAGATTTGACCAGTCAACGTGCCCGGTTGACTCCTGATGTCAGCATGACATCATGTTGATGTCATAATTCTGATTATTGAATTTAAATAATATGTTTTAATTTCTAGATATTAACAAAACTTTCAAAATCTCTCCCTAATAATAAAGCAAATCCGTTTCTAGTCGTCCGTCGTGAAAATTAGCCCTAAAGTTTGCATAAATTACCCACCATGCCACCGGTAAGTAATAGAAAACGTTTCACAAAGCGAATTTTTTTGGACTCGGCCGGCCCATATAAAAACATCCTATATTACGCTCTGCACGCTGGGAAAATTTTCAGCACACCGTATGGGCCGGCACATGCACACGCGCCTGCTTTTAGTTTCGTTTATTTATTTATTTTAGTTCTGTTTTTTTTCAATAATTTAGAACTTCAAATAATCTTTAAAATTTTAATAAACTAAAAATTATAAATCAACATATTTAAAAAATTAAAATGTTTGAGACTTCTAAAACTACTCGGAGTTTTGTAAAAAATGCTCGCATATACAATAAAATGTTTGCAATTTTAGAAAATTGTTTACACAATAAGAATAGTCCATGATCTCAAATACAATTCCATGTATTAAAAAATATTAAAGGCATTTAACAAAATGCTTTCTAATTCAAAATATGTTGATGCATTTAAAAAATGTCCTAAAATTTTAAAAATAGCTAATGCCTGTTTTGATAATTTCTTTTTTTATTTAATATTTTCTGTTCCATTTTTGTTTATTTATAATTTAAATAATTTAGAATTAAAAAACTTTTGCATATTATAACGTAGGAATTTTAAATTAAAATGCTGACGAATTTTTAGTTTGATTTAAAAATAGGATTCAAAAAAAGCGCCGGATTTTTATATTTTTTTGCAAATTCCAAAAAAATGTCCATGAATTTAATAAATATATTACTGATTTATAAAAATGTTTGTTTATTCAGAAAAACTTCATGCGTTTCAAAAAATGTTTGTGAATTTAAAATAAAATCCTCCAACATCAAAAATTATGTTCGTCTTTTCTTGAATTAGTCGCCAATTCAAAAAAATATTTAAACCCGTTCAGAATATAAAAATTATTCACGATTTTTAGTAAATGTTTGTAAATTGTAATAAATGTTCTCGATTTTCAAATTGTTACCATATTTATAAAATTGTTCACGAAAGATCTAATGTATGTAGTTAAACATTAATGGTTCTAAGTCTTTGTGACAATGTATTTGTGTGAATTTGAAAAATTAACTATTGGATGGATCGGATTATTATTGTATGTTTTCTAAAAAAAATCTTGAAATTCAGATTAAATCTTTGAGTTACCAAGATTTTTGACAACCATGGTATATATATTTTGAAAATGTAAAGATTGCTTCAACTTGTGAATAAATTTAAAAGAAGAGACATTTTCTTGCATTTGTGCACAAAAATTCTAAATCAAGCGATGATATGTGAACATAATGTGGTCACCATCATTGGAGATTATATTTTTTTTATTCCGTGACAACGCATGGGCCATTTTGCTAGTTAATATAAAATAATCTATAATCCGGATGAAAATATTTTATACATGAAAGTTGATTAGAAAACGAGATGAACCCGGTACGCTATCCGTTCGTGTGTCACACGTCCCTATCACAGCGAACGTGGAAGTTTTCCATCCGTTTCGCGTGACCGGTAGTAGCCATAGACCCGGAAAATATCATCTGATATTTTCCCAATCCGTCTATGACGGGTGATACTGCGTTAGCTCATGCCTAGCGCTGCATATAACTATGTCATGCTTTGTGAGGCATTTGATTGCTATGTTATTTATTATGTTTTCCCCTATGTTACTTCCTTTCCGGTAGACCCCGAGACCGATGATGATCCGGTGATCGACTACTTCTCGGTCGAGGATCCGTTTTGTGTGCAGAGCAACGAGGCAAGCAAACCCCCTTGATCATTCCTATATCGCCTATTCTTTGTCCCTCATGCTTGCATTAGAATTTTGCTACTGTTGTAGTTAGCTCCTATATCTGATGCATAGCATGTTTTTGATAAACTGCTACATTATTCTACTGCACCTTAAAACTGTTTAGTATAGGTGGAGCAATCATCCCGTGTGCCCCCTTAGTCCAGTTGCCCCGCTTTATCGTCAAGTCTCGATCAACTGATCGACGAGCCAAGACCCGACACAGCACTCACACCCTCCTTAATTGTACAATGCAACAAAGCTACTGTTGAGTACCAAGGGTGACACCTCGTTACGTACTCTGATGTTAGCTTTGTAGTGTAGTTGCGCGGCGATGGTTCTCCGAGGGTGATTCCTCCTTCACCATCTTTGATAACGACTCTGTCGTACAACCCATCAAGCGTCGCCCATCGAGGGTGATTCCTCCTTGGCCACCTTGACGGTTACATCGTTCGGAATCCATCGAGGGTGATACCTCGGATCCCCCTGATGTTACAACCACACAGTTACTTGACCGTGTTACTGGAAACATTGATGAATAAATGTTAGGCCGGTGGATTCCCGCGTGGATGTGTCGATGAGTTAATTAAAATTCTAATGATATGGGTATTTGATCTGGGTTGGAGAGAGACCTTTTCGCACTAACCGGCTACGCGGGAGAAGTTATGGTACTTGACGTCGTGGTATCAGCCGAAACTCTTCAGACGTCAGCGATGGAGCAGCGCGCGCCCGAGTGGTCTGGATTATCACCATTCTTGTATAAGAGGTGCCAAGGCTGACATTGGCCGCCCACGCAACATGCAGGAGCGCAATGGGTGATGGGCCCATGAACCCTGCACGCTTAGGATTTAGACCGGCGGGCTGGCCTCTCTGTTGAGTCTAGGCGGGGCTGCGACGTGTTGATGTTCCGAGGCGGGGCATGACACAGGAAAGTGTGTCCGACCAGAGTTTATCAAGCGTGATGTGAAACTTGGTGCACCTGTGCAATGATGAAAATTAACTATTCGGATAGTCGTGTCCACGGTTACATGACGACTTGGAGTTGTGCCCCGATCTTATACAACTACAACTGTTACTTAACTGGAATGTTTGCTCCGGGATTGCTTCCTCGCACGGAGTCGAGGGAGGATCCCTGGGCGTGACCTTAATTTAATATTGCTGCAACAATATGACTATAATTGTGTTCATGCTCTACTCTCGTCTATTGGTGCAAGACCGCTGAAGATGCTAATCTTCGATAGGACTAGTATTCTCTCTCTATTCTTGCATTGTTGCAGTCAGTCCACATATAACCCCTTCCTTTGATACTGATGCATACTTAGCATAGTTCTGATGTCAGTCTTGCGAGTACCTTGGATGAGTACTCACCGTTGCTTCGCTCCCCCTTTTCCCCTCGACCCGTTGCTGCGACCAGATGATGGATCCCAGGAGATGGTGTATCTCGCCGACGACGATTGCTACCCCGATGGTGCCTACTACTACGTGGAGGCCGCTCACGACCAGGAGTAGTTTAGGAGGTTCCGAGGCAGGATGCCTCACCTCGTTCGATCGTTGTATCTTTTGTGCTAGCCTTCTCTAAGGCATTGTCATGTTTCATGTGTGTACTCAGATATTTGTTGCTTCCGCTGACTCATGTGTTTATTGAGCTTCTGTATTCTAGCCCTCGAGGTCCCTGGCTTGTAATATGAAGCTTGTATTGTTTTAAATTGTGTCTAGAGTTGTGTTGTGATATCTTCTCGTGAGTCCTTGAGCTTGGTCCTATGCATTTGCATGTATGATTAGCGTACGATCAAACTGAGGGCGTCCCAGGGAGCCTCTGTTCCCAAGAGATCCAATCTGGGAGCCTTTTCCGATAATCTTCCGGAGAGGGAATTGATCACGGAGGGCATCTACATCAACTCCATTGCCCCTCCGATGATGTGTGAGTAGTTAACCAAGACCTACGGGTCCATAGCTAGTAGCTAGATGGCTTCTTCTCCCTATTTGATCTTCAATATCAAGTTCTTCATGATCTTCATGGAGATCTATCCGATGTAATACTCTTTTGCAGTGTGTTTGTCGAGATCCGATGAATTGTGAGTTTATGTTCAGATTATCTATGAATATTATTTGAGTCTCTTCTGAATTCTTATATGCATGATTTCATATCTTTGCAAGTCTCTTCGAATTATTGGTTTGGTTTGGCCAACTAGATTGGTAATTCTTGCAATGGGAGAAGTGCCCAGTTTTGGGTTCAATCTTGCGGTGTCCTCACCCAGTGACAAAGTAGGGGTAGCGAGGCACGTATTGTATTGTTGCCATGAAGGATAAAAAGATGTGTTTTTCATCATATTGCTTGAGTTTATCCCTCTACATCATGTCATCTTACTTGATGCGTTACTCTGGTCTTCATGAACTTAATACTCTAGGTGCACGCAAGAGTCGGTCGATGTGTGGAGTAATAGTAGTAGATGCAGAATCGTTTCGGTCTACTTGATACTGACGTGATGCCTATATGCATAATAATTGCCTTAGATATCTTCATAGTTATTTGTTTTTCTATCAATTGCTCGACAATAATTTGTTCACCCATCGTATTATTTTCCTTTATGAGAGAAGCCTCTAGTGAAACCTATGGCCCCCGGGTCTATTTTCCATATTATATTTCTACATCTATAAAACAAAAATACCAAAAATACTTTGCTGCAATTTATTTACTTTTGTTTTCGCAATCTTTTATATCTATCTCTATCAGATTTCACCCTTGCAAATAACTGTGAAGGGATTGACAACCCCTTTATAGCGTTGGGTGCAAGTGTTTGATTATTTGTGTAGGTACTACTGTTGGGGCCTTGCTTGTTCCTCCTACTGGATTGATACCTTGGTTCTCAACAAACTGAGGGAAATACTTATATACTTTGCTGCATCACCCTTTCCTCTTCAAGGGAAAACCAACGCAAGCTCAAGAGGTAGCACCCCTCTACACATTTGTGCATGCTCTAAACAGTAGTTTCATCGTATCATAATAAACATTCATTATTCTCATCATATCATACACATAAAGTAGTCTCATCATTTATACCATCATCATCATTATCCAACACGAATATCATCAAATCTCGATCATGCCAAGTTAATATAAACCAGAAAAACTTGTCTCTCATAAGACCTAGTCCTCGCTCCTAGGTATAATGTCATAAAATAGAATAACACCTATGTCTCCGTAATGAAGCACACAGATCCAACGGTATCCAACTTGTGGCTTGCGATCCTTCTTTATTTCTCTCCATGCTTCAATTTGGAGCCTTTTTTATTTGTGGTTAGTCGAGTATGGAGCATCAAACTCAGCCCTCAGCGGGCTTTTTATTTTCATACGACCTTTGTCGTGCATCAACAGAGGCATTACATCATTTGGTAGTTGCTGTTGAAGAACATAATAATAACCTAGTTAGCAATGTAATCAACACCATTTATGCAATAGTAAAGCGTACTTAATTAGCAAACTCTTACCAAGATATTCTGGCGAATGTCATCAACCCTCAACCTGTGCACTAGTGACATGTAAAATGTATAATTTGGGCCAGTTCCCAAATTATACAGAAAGTTCTCCCTACCAACCACAACACCAACAAGAAAGTAGAGAAGAACATCCTTCTCCTCCCAAGTTAGATGTGATCCATATGTGTAGTGTGTCGTGTCAATGAATTTCCGTAATTCACTCGAAGAAACGAAATAAGTTGTAAATTATAATTTAACAAAATTAATATATGGATGAATACCAACTATTTTTAAATATAGAATGCAAATTACTTGACAAATATGGTTGACAAACTTACATGGAGGTAAAACAGGAAGCATATCGACATCCACCCAAATGTCGATGTTACCTGGCATATTATCTTCAGGATGAAGATCGAAGGTTATTTGCAAAGATCTTCCCAATTTGGGCACCCTATTTTTGTGTTATAAACTACATTCATTACTTTGATCACAAATGTGTGAACATGTATAGTCCTCAGGTTAGCTCTTTTCGTCTCCATACTCCCATGGTCTTCGAAATCGAGCCTCTCCAACACATATCTTCTTGCATGGTAAGGGAGGAACTAGTCAAATTGTATAAAACAAAAATTACACGTTGAAGCAAAGAAACATAATTCATGCATGCTTAATTATGAAAAAACACTTGTCATTGTTGCGTACCATAGAAACTTCGAAGGTCTCGTCAAGCTTGATGCTAAAGAACCTGTCGTCTTTCAGGTGAGGCCTGTCACACAAACCCCGATAGTCGCCGCAATATTCACACTTCCAATAATCATCGTCAGACAATTCATGTTTTAATGTGGTAATTTAACTTATAATCCTAGCAAACAAAATTAATACCAATAGCAACCAAATGACAAAAAATTAAAATAACAGATTTAACCTAGCACACTAGCTAACCTATTTCTTCTTCTCCTCCTCCTCCTCTTCTTTTTCTTTTCTTCTTCTTCTTCTTCTTCTTCTTCTTCTTCTTCTTTATTTCTTCTCTGCTTCTTCTTCTCCTCTTTTTCTTCTACTTCTCCTCTTCTTCTACTTCTCCTCTTCTTCTATTTTCCTCCTCTTCTCCTCTCCTTCTCCTTATTCTTTTCTTCTCCTCCTCTTCTTCTTTTCCTTTTTCCTATTCTTATTTTCTTATTATCCTCTTTCTCTTCTTCTCCTGCTCTTGTTCTTCCTTTTCTTCTCTTCTTCTTCTTCTTATTCTTATTATTATTCCTCTTCCTCTTCTTCTTCTTCTTCTTCTTCTTCTTCTTCTTCTTCTTCTTCTTCTTCTTCTTCTTTTCTTCTCCGCTTCTTCTTCTCCTCTTTTTCTTCTACTTCTCCTCTTCTTCTATTTTTCCTGTTCTTCTCCTCTCCTCCTCTTCTTATTCTCCTTCTTCCTCTTCTTTTCTTCTCCTCCTCTTCTTATTTTCCTTTCCCCTACTCTTATTTTCTTATTTTTATTCATCTTTCTTCTTCTTCTAACCCTAACCTAATTCTAAATATTACTAACCCTAATAATCTAGCACTAACTTAATAACAATAGCAATTAATGATAGGGATCATAGTAATTTCAAAAAAATTCTACGTCATGCAAGGATCTATCTATGGAGAAACAAGCAATGAGAGAGGTTGTAGAGCATCTTCATACCTTTGAAGATCGCTAAGCAGAAGCGTTACTATGAACATGGTTGATGGAATTGTACTCGCAGCAATTCAGATCTCGGTGGATTCCGATCTATGTGTCGAATCACGGCACCTCCGCGTTCAACACACGTACAACCCGGTGACCTCTCCTACTTCTTGATCCAGTAAGAAGAGAGGAGAAGTTGAGGGAGAGCTCCGGCAACACAACGGCGTGGTGGCGGTGGAGCTATGTGGTTCTCCGGCAGGGCTTTGCCAAGCGCTGCAGAGGACCTGGAGGAGGAGGAGTAGGGCTGCGCCATGGAGAGATGAATTGTGTGTCTCCAAAAGGCCAAAACCCTCCACTATATATAGGAGGAGGGAGAGGGAGGCTTCCTTGTACCCTCCTCCAAGGAGGAGGAGCTTCGACCGAAGCTACGGAGGAGTCCACCTCCCACAAGGGAGGTGGACTACCTTGGTAGGACTCTTCCTCCTTTTCCTTTTTAAGCCTTTTGCCTTATCTCCTCTATCCCTATGCGCCCATGCACCTCTTTGGTTGTCACACCCCTTCCCGGGGTCCTCCGGCACCCTCCCGGCACTCCCGGTACACTACCGATGAGCCCGAAACTTTCCCGGCGACCAAAACAGGACTTCCTATATATCAATCTTTACCTCCGGACCATTCTGGAGCTCCTCGTGACGTCCAAGATATCATCCGAGACTCCGAACAACCTTCGGTAACCACATACCATTCTATTTACAACTCTAGAGTCATCGAACCTTAAGTGTGTAGACCCTACGGGTTCGGGAGACATGCAGACATGACCAAGACATCTCTCCGGCCAATAACCAACAATGGGGTCTGGATATCCATGTTGGTTCCCACATGTTCCACGATGATCTCATCGGATGAACCATGATGTCAAGGATTCAATCAATCCCGTATGCAATTCCCTTTGTATCCAAACACCCAAAGCACTCCTACGGTATCCGGGAGTTGCACGATCTCACGGTTTAAGGAAATGATACTTTACATTAGAAAAGCTTTAGCAGACGAACAACACAATCTAGTGCTATGCTTAGGATTGGGTCTTGTCCATCACATCATTCCCCAATGATGTTATCCCGTTATCAACGAGATCCAATGTCCATGATCATGAAACCATGATCATCTATTGATCAACGAGCTAGCCAACTAGAGGCTCAATAGGGACACATTGTGATCTCTATATTCACACATGTATTATGGTTTCCGGTTAATACAACTATAGCATGAATAACATACAATTATTATGAACTGGAAATATAATAATAACAACTTTATTATTGCCTCTAGGGCATATTTCCAACAGTCTCCCACTTGCACTAGAGTCAATAATCTATTTACATTGTGATGAATCGAACACCCATAGAGTTCTGGTGTTGATCATGTTTTTCCCGTGGAAGAGGTTTAGTCAACAGGTTTGTGATATTAAGATCAGTGTGTACTTTACAAATATCTATATATCCATCCTGCATGTATTCACGAATGGAGTTGAAGCGGCGCTTGATGTGCTTGGTCTTCTTGTGAAACCTGGGCTCCTTTGCAATGGCAATAGCTCCAGTGTTGTCACAGAACAGAGTCATCGGGCCCGACGCACTTGGAATTACTCCTAGGTCGGTGATAAACCCCTTCATCCAGACTCCTTCCTGTGCTGCTTCCGAAGCAGCAATGTACTCCACTTCACATGTAGATGCCGCCACGACGCTTTGCTTGCAACTGCACCAGCTAACTGCCCCATTATTAAAAACATACACGTATCCGGTTTGTGACTTGGAGTCATACAGATCTATGTCGAAGCTAGCATCGACGTAACCCTTCACGACGAGCTCTTCGACACCTCCATATACGAGAAACATATCTTTAGTCCTTTTGAGGTACTTAAGGATGTTCTTGACCGCTGTCCAGTGGTCCACTATTGGATCACTCTGGTACCTCCCTACCAAACTTATGGCAAGGTTCATATCAGGTATGGTACACAACATGGCATACATAATAGAGCCTATGGCTGAAGCATAGGGGGTGGTACTCATCTTCTCTATATCTTCTATCGTGGTCGGTCATTGAGTCACACTCAACCTCACACTTGTAATACAGGCAAGAACCCCTTCTTAGCCTTATCCATATTTAACTTT
This sequence comes from Hordeum vulgare subsp. vulgare, assembly GCF_904849725.1. NCBI lineage: Eukaryota > Viridiplantae > Streptophyta > Magnoliopsida > Poales > Poaceae > Hordeum > Hordeum vulgare. Next base: position 510,683,768 of record NC_058519.1, read on the forward strand.
TTCAATATCTTGTCAATGTATGTGCTTTGTGAAAGACCTATGAGGCGTCTCGATCTATCTCTATTGAACTTGATGCCTAATATGTAAGCAGCTTCTCCAAGGTCCTTCATTGAAAAACTCTTATTCAAATAGGCCTTCCAATAGTTTTATATCATTTCCCATCAACAATATGTCATCCACATATAATATGAGAAATGCTACAGAGATCCCACTCACTTTCTTGTAAATACATGCTTCTCATAAGTTTGTATAAACCCAAACGCTTTGATCACCTCATCAAAGAGAATGTTCCAACTCCGAGATGCTTGCATCAGCCCATAGATGGAGCGTTGGAGCTTTCATACCTTGTTAGCATTACTAGGACCGACAAAACCTTCCGGCTGTATCATATACAATTCTTCCTTAAGAAAGTCGTTCAAGAATGTTGTTTTAATGTCCATTTTACAGATTTCATAATCATAGAATGCGATAATTGCTAACATGATTCGGAATGACTTCCGCATCGCTACGGGCGGGAAGGTATCATCGTAGTCAATCCCTTGAACTTGTCGATAACCCTTAGTGATAAGTCGAGCCTTATAGATGGTCACATTACCATCTCCGTCAGTCTTCTTCTTGAAGATCCATTTATTCTCTATAGCTCGCCTATCATCGGGCAAGTCCACCAAAGTCCATACTTTGTTCTCATACATGGATCCTATCTCGGATTTCATAGCCTCAAGCCATTTGTTGGAATCCGGCCCCACCATCGCTTCCTCATAGTTCGAAGGTTCACTGTTGTCCAACAACATGATTTCCATGACAGGGTTCCCGTACCACTCTGGTGTGGAACGTACCCTTGTCGACCTTCGAGGTTCAATAGCAACTTGATCCGAAGTGTCATGATCATCATCATTAACTTCTTCTCTTGCCGGTGCGGGCGCTTCAGAAACATTTTCTTGCGCTGCGCTACTCTCCGGTTCGAGAGGAGGTACAATTACCTCATCAAGTTCTATTTTTCTCCCACTTACTTATTTCGAGAGAAACTCTTTCTCTAGAAAGGATCCGTTCCTAGCAACAAAGATCTTGCCTTCGGATCTAAGATAGAAGGTGTACCAATAGTTTCCTTAGGGTATCCTATGAAGACGCATTTTTCCACTTTGGGTTCGAGCTTCTCAGGTTGAAGTTTCTTCACATAAGCATTGCAGCCCCAAACTTTAAGAAACGACAGCTTAGGTTTCTTGCCAAACCATAATTCATACGGTGTCATCTCAAGGGATTTAGACGGTGCCCTATTTAAAGTGAATGCGGCAGTTACCAATGCATAGCCCCAAAATGATACCGGTAAATCGGTAACATACATCATAGATCGTAGCATATCTAATAGAGTGCGATTACGACGTTCAGACACACCGTTATGCTATGGTGTGCCAAGCGGCGTGAGTTGTGAAACAATTCCACATTTCCTTAGGTGTGTGCCAAACTTGTGACTCAAATATTCTCCTCCACGATCAGATCATAGAAACTTTATTTTCTTGTCACGTTTATTCTCCACCTCATTCTGAAATTCCTTGAACTTTCAAAGGTTTCACACTTGTGCTTCATTAAGTAGACGTACCCATATCTACTCAAATCATCAGTGAGGGCGAGAACATAACGATAGCCTCCGCGAGCTTCAATGCTCATTTGACCGCATACATCGGTATGTATTATTTCCAATAAGTTGGTTACTCACTCCATTATTCCAGAGAATGGTGTCTTGGTCATCTTACCCATGAGGCATGGATCGCATGTGTCAAATGATTCAAAATCAAGAGACTCTAAAAGTCTATCAGTATGGAGTTTCTTCATGCGCTTTACGCCGATATGACCAAGGCGGCAGTGCCACAAGTATGTGGGACTATCATTATCAACCTCGCATCTTTTAGCACTCACACTATGAATATGTGTATCATCACGATCGAGATTCATTAGGAATAAACCATTAACCAGCGGGGCATGGCAATAAAACATACCACTCATATAAATAGAACAACCATTATTCTCAGATTTAAACGAGTAGCCATCTTGCATCAAGCGAGATCCCGATACAATATTCATGCTTAAAGCTGGTACTAAATAACAATTATTAAGGTTTATAACTAATCTCGAAGGTAGATGTAGAGGTAGCGTGCCGAAGGCGATCACATCGACCTTGGAACCATTCCCCACGTGCATCGTCACCTCGTCCTTAGCCAACCTACGCTTGTTCTGCAGTTCGTCCTTAGAGTTGCAAATGTGAGCAACATCGCCGGTATCAAATACCCAGGAGCTATACTACGAGCGTTGGTAAGGTACACATCAATAATAAGTATATCACATATACCTTTGACATTGTCGGCCTTCTTGTCTGCTAAGTACTTGGGGCAATTCCGCTTCCAGTGACCGGTTCCCTTGCAGTAATAGCATTCAGTCTCATGCTTGGGTCCTTTCTTTGACTTCTTCCCGACAACTGGCTTACCGGGCGCCGCAACTGCTTTGCCGTCTTTCTTGAAGCTTTTCTTACCCTTGCCCTTCTTGAAACTGGTGGTCTTATTGACCATCAACACTTGATGCTCTTTCTTAATTTCTACCTCCATAGATTTCAGCATTGAATACAACTCGGGAATAGTCTTTTCCATCCCTTGCATGTTGTAATTCATCACAAAGCCTTTATAGCTAGGTGGAAGCGACTGGAGGATTCTTTCAATGACTGCATCATCCGAAAGTTCAACTTCCAGTTGATTCAAGCGATTGTGCAACCCAGACATTCTGAGTATGTGCTCACTGACAGAACTATTCTCCTCCATCTTACAGCTAAAGAACTTGTCGGAGACTTCATATCTCTCGACCCGGGCATGAGCTTGAAAAACAAGTTTCAACTCCTCAAACATCTCATATGCTCCGTGTTCCTCAAAACGCCTTTGGAGCCCTGGCTCTAAACTATAAAGCATGTCACACTGAACGAGAGAGTAGTCATGACTCCGCGACTGCCAGGCATTCCTAGCGTCCTGGTCTGCCACGGGAATGGGAGGATCACCTAGCGGTGCATCAAGGACATATGCCTTCTTGGAATCCATGAGGATGAGCTTTAAGTTACGATCCCAGTCCGCATAGTTGCTCCCATCGTCTTTCAGCTTGGTTTTCTCTAGGAACGCGTTGAAGTTGAATGGGACATTTGCGTTGGCCATTGGATCTACAATATTTGTAAGGACACTTTTAGACAAAGTTCATGATAATTAAGTTCATTTAATCAAATTACTAATGAACTCCCACTTAGATCGGCATCCCTCTAGTCATCCAAGTGACACATGATCCACGTCGACTAGCCCGTGTCCGTTCATCACGTGAGACACACTAGTCATCAATGGTGAGCATCTCTATGCTGATCATATCAACCATACCACTCATGTTCGACCATTCGGTCTCCCGTATTCAAGGTCATGTTTGTACATACTAGGCTCGTCGAGTCAACCTAAGTGTTCTGCATGTGTAAACTAGCTTACACCCGTCGTATGCAAACGTTAGAATCTATCACACCCGATCAACACATGGTGCTTCGAAACAACGAACCTTCGCAACGGTGCACACTTAGGGGAATACATATCTCGAAATTTTAATGAGGGATCATCTTATCTTTGCTACCGTCGTTCTAAGCAATAAGATGTAAAACATGATAAACATCACATGCAATTATATAGTGACATATTATGGCCAATTCATCTTGCTCCTTTGATCACCATCGTCAGGGCACCATGATCATCATCGTCACCGGCATGACACCATGATCCCCATCATCATGATCTCCATCATTGTGTCTCCGTGGAGTCCTCACGCCAACTATTACTTCTACTACTATAGCTAACCGTTAGCGATAAAGTAAAGTAACCAACATGGTGTTGCATCTCATACAATAAATTAAGACAAATCCTATGGCTCCTTGTCGGGGGGATAACCCCGGGGTAGGCTCATCAAGCCTTCTCCTTCATTTCCGACCCAAAGGATATGAACATATACAGTTTCCTAAGGCCCAAGTCTTCTGGCCGGCTAGGCTGCACCTACCGGCTAGAGGACGAGGCGGCCATCCCTCTGGCTGGCCAGGCAACCCTTACCGGCTAGAGTCGAGGCGGTTACCTCTTCTGGGCCGGCTAGGAACGTGACGGCCGCGCCTAAGCCGGCTGGCCAAGCAGGCTAGCTGGCCAAGGATCACAAGTCACATCAGATCGTAGGTCAGGATGAGACCTTACGATTAAAGGTAGCTACGCGTCAGCAAAGGTACTCGATCGGGCCGTCCAGCAGGTACGAGTGTCTGCGGCCACGCCGCTGACCTACCCGGACACTGATCCATCACCTAGCATAGTGTCAGACCGTTGCACTCCCACTCCATTACTGCACTCGGCGTGGGGAACAGTGGAGGCGGTCATACTACCTGCCCATGACGAATCTCGCTGGACGACGCTCGACGTACAACGCGTGCTCGGCGTCAACCTTACACGAGAGCTTCATTGGCCAGCCGGCAGGTCCCACTGCCAATCGAGACCATGCAGCCGGCGGGCCTCTCAAGCGACAAGACAAGATTCTAGTGGCCCCCTGGCCAGCCGGCGAGGCTGCCAGCCGGGTCCCACACTTGTACCCTTTATCCATATTGTAGGCCGGCGGGTTCGTCTATAAAACCCCCCAGTCGCCCTCCATGCACGGGGCCGATCATTCCACGGACGAACAACACTACACACTCACCAACCATATAGAGAGAGGCAGAGACGAGCTGGCTGCTCCCCTATTCCTCCTCCCAACACAGCTCCAGGAGCAACTCTTTAATTTGTTCATACACATCAAACACTCCGGCGGGACTAGGGGTCTTATCTCTATCGAGAGCCCTGAACGTGGGTACATCGTGTGTTCCATGCTTGTACCAACCTCGTTCCCAGCACCCTCCTTTGTCCCTTCAGTTCTCACTGACTTTAGCCTACCTATGACATATGTTGTGAGTATTCACCAACATTTGGCGCCCATCGTGGGACCGATCGCGGCATCGGCTGGCTTTACGCGCTGGGCCGGGCCCCGCACCTACACCACCGGATGCATCGCGTCCGGATCAGTTTGCTTGCCCGTGGAGCCCGCTTTTGACAAGGCAACACCGATGATGATCGATGTACCCGTCTGCCATGCAGATTCAGACGAAGATTCTGATGACGAGGCGCTTCCTAGCGTTGTCGTCGCTGCTATGGAGAACCTCAGCATTCTCTTCAGCGATCTACATCTCAACGACGATCCGCGCTACTTCGGCGAGGACTTCGATGTTGAGGCGCTCTGCGCCAGCTTCAGCAGGCTCTCTATCGCTGAGACGCCTGTCCATGACGTATATCCCAGCAACGTCCTCGTCTTCAACGGCCCTCCGTCGTCGGTGGGGTTCTTCACCCCATACCACGTTGCTGCCATCTCCAACGACGTGGAGGTGATGGTTATCAGCGCCGGCACCAGCACGGCTCACGGCAAGGCATCAGCAGATGCTGGTGAGCCTGCTGCTGCCACCGCTGATACTCTTCGGGACGCCATCGCCGACCTGAAGACGCCCGTCGTTGCTTCCGCAAACCCTGCTGACGCCCGAGCCTCACTGGAGGAGGCTCGCAAGCGTATCTTGGAGGAGGGCATCGCCATCGCTTCGGCAAAGCGTCGGATGGAGGCCACGCAACGCGAGTATAACTTCGCATACGGCCTCACTCCGATTTCCGAGGCCCCTGGCTGGCTTGGATCGGTCGCAGTCGCGGCCGGTTCATTGCTGAAGTCCTAGGTGGCGATCTGCCCACCTACGAGACCCCTGCAGCCAACATGCGAGCAGCTCAGGCAGCCATGGAGGAGATGGCGAGCCTGGAAGGCGACGAGCGCGCTTTCTAGGAGAAGCGGGTCAAGGACCTCCTTGACGCCGCCAACGAGCAACATACTCGGCTTGACCCCGGTCAAGCCCAGTCAGAGTCTCCGGGACCCAACCCCGGAGCATGCCACAACCCTAGAGGTCAGCATCATGCAGAAGGATCTTCCTCGCATCGCCCCTCCGGCCGGAGGGGCGAGGGAAGCCAAGACCGGAGCTCCCAGTGCCAGAGCGAGCACACTTCGGGCTTGCATCGCAGAGGCGACGAGGGCGATTCGGAGTGTGAGACTCTTCCCCCGCAAAGAACTCATGTCTCTGGTTCGCGAGGCGCCTCTCCTCTCGCCACTCGGGTTGGCGCTCACACTTCCCAGGATGATCGGGACGCCCGCTGGCGTCTCATCGTCCTGGCCCAGTCAGCCCTCCTAGAGGAAGACAGTCCCGTCGGTCCGGCCTGCTTCGGCCCCTGGATCCGAGGGGAGCCGTTCCCCCGAGGTTTCACCTTGCCTCGGGACACGCCCAAATACAACGGCACGACCAAGCCAGAGGACTGGCTGATTGATTACACCACGGCCGTCGGCATTGCCAGGGGCAACAAGCGCGTAGCGGTCCGCCAAAGGCGCTCTGGCGCTCTACTGTTTCGGAGTAGGCATCCGTCTCGATTTGGCGTCAGTGGCACATCCCCAGTCGAACGTCCAAGCGGAGAGGGCCAACGGCCTGATTCTGGCCAGCATCAAGCCAAGACTGGTGGCACCACTGGTCAGATCGGCCGGCTGCTGGATTGAAGAACTGTCGGCTGTGCTTTGGAGCCTCCGCACTACGCCCAACCGGTCGACCAGCTTCACTCCGTTCTTTCTTGTATACGGGTCCGACGCTATTATTCCCACGGATATCGAGCTCGACTCGCCTCGGGTCACCCTATACACAGAAACGGAGGTGAAGGAGGCAAGAGAAGACGGTGTGGACCTCCTCGAAGAAGCAAGGGACTTGGCCTTGAGCCGGACAACCATCTATCAACAGAAGCTGAGATACTACCACAGCAAAAAGATCAAGCCTCTCTCTTTCAGGGAGGGAGACTTGGTCCTCATAAGAATCCAGCGCACTGCCGGCCAACACAAGCTCTCATCCCCATGGGATGGACCCTTCATCATGAGTAGGGTGTTGCACAACAACGCTTACTACTTGATCGATGCCCAAAAGCCAAGGAAGCGCAAGAGGGACGACTCCGGCCAGGAGACGGAACGTCCATGGAACGCGGCGCTACTTCGCCCGTTCTATTGCTAGAAGGCAAGAATCAAACAATGGAAAGAGCATGCATATGTATCTTTCTCCCTCTTCAGGGACCCTCAACAAATGCAATAAAAAGAGCATGCCTCATGTTTCTTTTTATTGAGAGTTTTCACTCAGTGGACGCCCCTTGCCGGCTTCAATAAGCTCGGGGGCTACACCGCGTACACCTCTTGCTGGCTTCATCAAGCTCGGAGGCTACGCAACGCATGCCCCTTGCTGGCTTTAACAAGCTCGGGGGCTCGCTAGCCGCTCGGACGCCTTCCCTATTGTAAAAGAACACATAGTGTAAGCCGGTTGATCCCTGGTCACCTCGTACGAACTTGCGGACTGGCTCCGGCCGTCTGGCTTGCGAGGTGACGCCAGGTAAGGTCGGATGCATGCAAAGTTCGGCTACAAAGGGTCGCCGGCTCGGGCTGGCTCGATCATATTTACGATCTCATTCAAGTCAACCTCTTTTGGTTTATGTCTTAGTCTTTAAGTCTTGATGGCTTCGAAAAATCTAAGTCTTGTGTTCTAAGGTCAGAAACCTCGACCCAGCCACAGACCGGCTCCCGGCTGTCGGGCTGGCGGGGTGGAAGCTTGGGAATACAAGGACTGGAGAAAAAGGAGTCAACCGGGAATCAAAAGACAAATATATAAAACAACACGCATGGCAATACGAATATAATGCTGAATACATACATTCAAAAAAGCATTGGCCCACGGCCCATGTTCATTACATCCCTCACGGGGTGGAACAAAACAAAAAGGACACCGGCTACGGGGCTGCGGCTGTTGGAGAACGTCGCATGGGAAACAAAAAAATTCCTACGCGCACGAAGACCTATCATGGTGATGTCCATCTACGAGAGGGGATGAGTGATCTACGTACCCTTGTAGATCGTACAGCAGAAGCGTTAGTGAACGCGGTTGATGTAGTGGAACGTCCTCACGTCCCTCGATCCGCCCTGCGAACAATCCTGCGATCAGTCCCACGATCTAGTACCGAACGGACGGCACCTCCGCGTTCAGCACACGTACAGCTCGACGATGATCTCGGCCTTCTTGATCCAGCAAGAGAGACGGAGCGGTAGAAGAGTTCTCCGGCAGCGTGACGGCGCTCCGGAGGTTGGTGATGACCTTGTCTCAGCAGGGTCCGCCCGAGCTCCGCAGAAACGCGATCTAGAGGAAAAACCGTGGAGGTATGTGGTCGGGCTGCCGTGGAAAAGTCGTCTCAAATCAGCCCCAATACCTCTGTATATATAGGTGGGAGGGAGGGGACCTTGCCTTGGGGCTCAAGGAGCCCCAAGGGGGTCGGCCGAGTCCAAGGGGGGAAGGCTCCCCCACCAAACCGAGTTGGACTTGGTTTGGTGGGTGGGAGTCCTTCCCTTCCTTCCCACCTCCCTTTTTTTTCTTTCTCTTTGATTTTCCTTTGTATGGCGCATAGGGCCCTTTTGGGCTGTCCCACCAGCCCACTAAGGGTTGGTGCGCCACCCTTATGGCCTATGGGCTTCCCCGGGGTGGGTTGCCCCCCCCCCCCCGGTGAACTCCCGGAACCCATTCGTCATTCCCGGTACATTCCCGGTAACTTCGAAAACCTTCCAGTAATCAAATGAGGTCATCCTATATATCAACCTTCGTTTCCGGACCATTCCGTAAACCCTCGTGACGTTCGTGATCTCATCCGGCACTCCGAACAACATTCGGTAACCAACCATATAACTCAAATACGCATAAAACAACGTCGAACCTTAAGTGTGCAGACCCTGCGGGTTTGAGAACCATGTAGACATGACCCGAGAGACTCCTCGGTCAATATCCAATAGCGGGACCTGGATGCCCATATTGGATCCTACATATTCTACGAAGATCTTATCGTTTGAACCTCAGTGCCAAGGATTCATATAATCCCGTATATCATTCCCTTTGTCCTTCGGTATGTTACTTGCCCGAGATTCGATCGTCAGTATCCGCATACCTATTTCAATCTCGTTTACCGGCAAGTCTCTTTACTCGTTCCGTAATACAAGATCCCGCAACTTACACTAAGTCACATTGCTTGCAAGGCTTGTGTGTGATGTTGTATTACCGAGTGAGCCCCGAGATACCTCTCCGTCACACGGAGTGACAAATCCCAGTCTTGATCCATACTAACTCAACTAACACCTTCGGAGATACCTGTAGAGCATCTTTATAGTCACCCAGTTACGTTGCGACGTTTGATACACACAAAGTATTCCTCCGGTGTCAGTGAGTTATATGATCTCATGGTCATAGGAATAAATACTTGACACGCAGAAAACAGTAGCAATAAAATGACACGATCAACATGCCACGTCTATTAGTTTGGGTCTAGTCCATCACGTGATTCTCCTAATGACATGATCCAGTTATCAAGCAACAACACCTTGTTCATAATCAGAAGACACTGACTATCTTTGATCAACTAGCTAGCCAACTAGAGGCTTGCTAGGGACGGTGTTTTGTCTATGTATCCACACATGTAAATGAGTCTTCATTCAATACAATTATAGCATGGATAATAAACGATTATCTTGATACAGGAATTATAATAATAACTATATTTATCATTGCCTCTAGGGCATAATTCCAACAGTCTCCCACTTGCACTAGAGTCAATAATCCAACCCTCACATCATCATGTGAATTACATTGTAATAAATCTAACACCCATACAGTTCTGGTCTTGATCATTTTTTGGCCGTGGAAGAGATTTCGTCAGCGGGTCTGCTACATTCAGATCCATGTGCACTTTGCATATATTTACGTCCTCTCCCTCGACGTAGTCGCGGATGAGGTTGAAGCGTCGTTTGATGTGTCTGGTCTTCTTGTGAAACCGCGGTTCCTTTGCTAAGGCAATGGCATCCGTGTTGTCACGGAACAAGGTTATTGGATTCAGTGCACTTGGCACCACTCCAAGATCCGTCATGAATTGCTTCATCCAGACACCCTCCTTAGCCGCCTCCGAGGCAGCCATGTACTCCGCTTCACATGTAGAATCTGCTACGACGCTTTGCTTGGAACTGCACCAGCTTACTGCACCCCCATTAAGAATAAATACGTATCCGGTTTGCGACTTAGAGTCGTCCGGATCTGTGTCAAAGCTTGCATCGACGTAACCTTTTACGGCGAGCTCTTCGTCACCTCCATACACGAGAAACATCTCCTTTGTCCTTTTCAGGTACTTCAGGATATTCTTGACCGCTGTCCAGTGATCCACTCCTGGATTACTCTGGAACCTACCTGCCATACTTATGGCCAGGCTAACATCCGGTCTAGTGCACAGCATTGCATACATGATAGAACCTATGGCTGAAGCATAGGGGACGGAGCGCATATGCTCTCTATCTTCATCAGTTGCTGGGCACTGAGTCTTACTCAATCTCGTACCTTGTAAAACTGGCAAGAACCCTTTCTTGGACTGTTCCATTTTGAACCTCTTCAAAACTTTATCAAGGTATGTGCTTTGTGAAAGTCCTGTCAGGCGTTTTGATCTATCCCTATAGATCTTAATGCCTAGAATGTAAGCAGCTTCTCCTAGATCCTTCATAGAGAAACTCTTATTCAAGTAATCCTTTATGCTCTCCAAAAACTCCACGTTGTTTCCAATCAGCAATATGTCATCCACATATAATATTAGAAACGCCACAGAGCTCCCACTCACTTTCTTGTAAATACAAGATTCTCCAACCACTTGTATAAACCCAAATGCTTTGAACACCTCATCAAAACGTTTGTTCCAACTCCGAGATGCTTGCACCAGTCCATAAATGGATCGCTGGAGCTTGCACACCTTGTTAGCATTCTTAGGATCGACAAAACCTTCGGGTTGTATCATATACAACTCTTCCTTAAGGAAACCGTTAAGGAACGCCGTTTTGACATCCATCTGCCAGATTTCATAATCGAAAAATGCAGCTATTGCTAACATGATTCTGACGGACTTAAGCATCGCTACGGGTGAGAATGTCTCATCGTAGTCAACTCCTTGAACTTGTGAAAAACCCTTTGCCACAAATCGAGCTTTATAAACGGTCACATTGCCGTCAGCGTCCGTCTTCCTCTTAAAGATCCATTTGTTATGAATAGCCTTGCGGCCCTCAGGTAGTACCTCCAAAGTCCACACTTTGTTCTCATACATGGATCCTATCTCGGACTTCATGGCTTCTAGCCATTTGTTGGAATCTGGGCCCACCATTGCTTCTTCATAATTTGCAGGTTCATTGTTGTCTAACAACATGATTGATAAGACGGGATTACCGTACCACTCTGGAGCAGCACGTGGTCTCGTTGACCTGCGTGGTTTGACAGAAACTTGAACCGGAGTTTCATGATCATCATCATTAACTTCCTCCTCAACCGGCGTCGCAACGACAGAGGTTTCCCCTTGCCCTGCGCCACCATCCAGAGGGATGAGAGGTTCGACAACCTCGTCAAGTTCTATCTTCCTCCCACTCAATTCTCTCGAGAGAAACTCCTTCTCGAGAAAAGCTCCGTTTTAGCAACAAACACTTTGCCCTCGGATTTGAGATAGAAGGTGTACCCAACTGTCTCTTTTGGGTAACCTATGAAGACACACCTTTCCGCTTTGGGTTCCAGCTTTTCAGGCTGAAGCTTTTTGACATAGGCATCACATCCCCAAACTTTAAGAAACGACAACTTTGGCCTTTTGCCATACCACAGTTCGTATGGTGTCGTCTCAACGGATTTTGATGGTGCCCTATTTAAAGTGAATGCAGCTGTTTCTAATGCATAACCCCAAAATGATAACGGCAAATCGGTAAGAGACATCATAGATTGCACCATCTCTAGTAGAGTACGATTACGACGTTCGGACACACCATTACGCTGTGGTGTTCCAGGCGGTGTTAACTGTGAAACAATTCCACATTGTCTTAAGTGAGTACCAAACTCGAAACTCAGATATTCGCCCCCACGATCAGACCGTAGGAACTTGATCTTCTTGTTACGATGATTTTCCACTTCACTCTGAAATTGCTTGAACTTTTCAAACGTTTCAGACTTGTGCTTCATCAAATAGACATAACCATATCTACTCAAATCGTCAGTGAAGGTGAGAAAATAACGATATCCGCCGCGTGCCTACACGCTCATCGGACCACACACATCGGTATGTATGATTTCCAACAAGTCACTTGCACACTCCATTGTTCCGGAGAATGGAGTCTTAGTCATCTTGCCCATGAGGCATGGTTTGCACGTGTCAAGTGAATCAAAGTCAAGTGACTCCAAAAGTCCATCAGCATGGAGTTTCTTCATGCGCTTTACACCAATATGACCTAAGCGGCAGTGCCACAAAAATACGGCGCTATCATTGTTAACTCTAACTCTTTTGGTCTCAATGTTATGTATATGCGTATCGCTATCAAGATTCAATATGAACAATCCTCTCACATTAGGTGCATGACCATAAAAGATGTTACTCATAGAAATAGAACAACCATTATTCTCTGACTTAAAAGAGTAACCGTCTCGCAATAAACAAGATCCAGATATAATGTTCATGCTCAACGCAGGCACTAAATAACAATGATTTAAGTTCATCACTAATCCTGATGGTAACTGAAGTGAAACTGTGCCGACGGCGATTGCATCAACCTTGGAACCATTTCCTACCTGCATCGTCACTTCATCTTTCGCCAGCCTTCGTCTATTCCGTAGTTCCTGTTTCGAGTTGCAAATATGAGCAACAGAACCAGTATCAAATACCCAGGCACTACTACGAGAGCCGGTTAAGTACACATCAATAACATGTATATCAAATATACCTGATTTTTCTTTGGCCGCCTTTTTATCTGCCAGATACTTGGGGCAATTGCGCTTCCAGTGACCCATACCCTTGCAATAGTAACACTCCGTTTCCGGCTTAGGTCCAGCTTTGGGTTTCTTCGGCGGATTGGCAACAGGCTTGCCGCTCTTCTTTGAATTACCCTTTTTGCCTTTGTCGTTTCTCTTGAAACTAGTGGTCTTATTCACCATCAACACTTGATGCTCTTTACGGAGTTCCGACTCTGTGACTTTCAGCATCGCAAACAACTCGCCGGGAGATTTGTTCATCCCTTGCATGTTGTAGTTCAACACAAAGCTTTTATAGCTTGGCGGCAGTGATTGAAGGATTCTGTCAGTGATAGCCTCTTGCGGGAGTTCAATCCCCAGCTCAGCTAGACGGTTTGAGTACCCAGACATTTTGAGCACATGTTCACTGACAGACGAGTTTTCCTCCATCTTGCAAGCATAGAATTTATCGGAGGTCTCATACCTCTCGATCCGGGCGTTCTTCTGAAAGATAAACTTCAACTCCTGGAACATCTCAAATGCTCCATGACGCTCAAAGCGACGTTGAAGTCCCGGTTCTAAGCCATACAAGACTGCACATTGAACTATTGAGTAGTCCTCCTTACGTGCTAACCAAGCGTTCTTAACATCCTGATCAGCCGTAGCGGGTGGTTCATCTCCTAGCGCAGCATTAAGGACATAATCCTTCTTCCCAGCTTGTAAGATTAGCTTAAGATTACGAGCCCAGTCTACAAAGTTGCTTCCATCATCTTTCAACTTAGCTTTCTCTAGGAACGTATTAAAATTCAGGATGACTGTCGCGTGAGCCATGATCTACAACACAAATATATTCAAAGTGGACTTAGACTATGTTCAAGATAATTAGAGTTTAACTTAATCAAATTATTTGCTAAACTCCCACTCAAAAATTACATCTCTCTAGTCATTTGAGTGGTTCATGATCCACTTACACTAGCTCAAGTCCGATCATCACGTGAGTTGAGTATAGTTTCAGTGGTAAGCATCCCTATGCTAATCATATCATCTATATGATTCATGATCGACCTTTCGGTCTCATGTGTTCCAAGGCCATGTCTGCACATGCTAGGCTCGTCAAGCTTAACCCGAGTGTTCCGCGTGCGCAACTGTTTTGCACCCGTTGTATGTGAACATTGAGTCTATCACACCCGATCATCACGTGGTGTCTCGAAACGACGAACTGTAGCAACGGTGCACAATCGGGGAGAACACAATTTCGTCTTGAAATTTTAGTGAGAGATCACCTCATAATGCTACCGTCGTTCTAAGCAAAATAAGGTGCATAAAAGCATTAACATCACATGCAATTCATAAGTGACATGATATGGCCATCATCACGTGCTTCTTGATCTCCATCACCAAAGCACCGGCACGATCTTCTTGTCACCGGCGCCACACCATGATCTCCATCAACGTGTTGCCATCGGGGTTGTCGTGCTACTCATGATATTACTACTAAAGCTACATCCTAGCAAAATAGTAAACGCATCTGCAAGCACAAACGTTAGTATAAAGACAACCCTATGGCTCCTGCCGGTTGCCGTACCATCGACGTGCAAGTCGATATTTTCTATTACAACATGATCATCTCATACATCCAATATATCACATCACATCGTTGGCCATATCACATCACAAGCATACCCTGCAAAAACAAGTTAGACGTCCTCTAATTTTGTTGTTGCATGTTTTACGTGGTGACCATGGGTATCTAGTAGGATCGTATCTTACTTACGCAAACACCACAACGGAGATATATGAGTTGCTATTTAACCTCATCCAAGGACCTCTCGGTCAAATCCGATTCAACTAAAGTTGGAGAAACCGACACTTGCCAGTCATGTTTGAGCAACGGGTTACTCGTAGCGATGAAACCAGTCTCTCGTAAGCGTACGAGTAATGTCGGTCCAAGCCGCTTCAATCCAACAATACCGCGGAATCAAGAAAAGACTAAGGAGGGCAGCAAAACGCACATCACCACCCACAAAAACTTTTGTGTTCTACTCGAGAAGACATCTACGCATGAACCTAGCTCATGATGCCACTGTTGGGGAACGTCGCACGGGAAACAAAAAATTTCCTACGCGCACGAAGACCTATCATGGTGATGTCCATCTACGAGAGGGGATGACTGATCTACGTACCCTTGTAGATCGTACAGCAGAAGCGTTAGTGAACGCGGTTGATGTAGTGGAACGTCCTCACGCCCCTCGATCCGCCCCGCGAACAATCCCGCGATCAGTCCCACGATCTAGTACCGAACGGACGGCACCTCCGCGTTCAGCACACGTACAGCTCGACGATGATCTCGGCCTTCTTGATCCAGCAAGAGAGACGGAGAGGTAGAAGAGTTCTCCGGCAGCATGACGGCGCTCCGGAGGTTGGTGATGACCTTGTCTCAGCAGGGCTCCGCCCGAGCTCCGCAGAAACGCGATCTAGAGGAAAAACCATGGAGGTATGTGGTCGGGCTGCCGTCGAAAAGTCGTCTCAAATCAGCCCCAATACCTCCGTATATATAGGTGGGAGGGAGGGGACCTTGCCTTGGGGCTCAAGGAGCCCCAAGGGGGTCGGCCGAGTCCAAGGGGGGAAGGCTCCCCCCCCCCAAACCGAGTTGGACTTGGTTTGGTGCGTGGGAGTCCTTCCCTTCCTTCCCACCTCCCTTTTTTTTCTTTCTCTTTGATTTTCCTTTGTATGGCGCATAGGGCCCTTTTGGGCTGTCCCACCAGCCCACTAAGGGCTGGTGCGCCACCCTTATGGCCTATGGGCTTCCCCGGGGTGGGTTGCCCCCCCCCCCCCCCGGTGAACTCCCGGAACCCATTCGTCGTTCCCGGTACATTCCCGGTAACTCCGAAAACCTTCCGGTAATCAAATGAGGTCATCCTATATATCAATCTTCGTTTCCGGACCATTCCGGAAACCCTCGTGACGTCCGTGATCTCATCCGGGACTCCGAACAACATTCGGTAACCAACCATATAACTCAAATACGCATAAAACAACGTCGAACCTTAAGTGTGCAGACCCTGCGGGTTCGAGAACCATGTAGACATGACCCGAGAGACTCCTCGGTCAATATCCAATAGCGGGACCTGGATGCCCATATTGGATCCTACATATTCTAGAAGATCTTATCGTTTGAACCTCAGTGCCAAGGATTCATATAATCCCGTATATCATTCCCTTTGTCCTTCGGTATGTTACTTGCCCGAGATTCGATCGTCAGTATCCGCATACCTATTTCAATCTCGTTTACCGGCAAGTCTCTTTACTCGTTCCGTAATACAAGATCCCGCAACTTACACTAAGTCACATTGCTTGCAAGGCTTGTGTGTGATGTATTACCGAGTGGGCCCCGAGATACCTCTCCGTCACACGGAGTGACAAATCCCAGTCTTGATCCATACTAACTCAACTAACACCTTCGGAGATACCTGTAGAGCATATTTATAGTCACCCAGTTACGTTGCGACGTTTGATACACACAAAGTATTCCTCCGGTGTCAGTGAGTTATATGATCTCATGGTCATAGGAATAAATACTTGACACGCAGAAAACAGTAGCAATAAAATGACACGATCAACATGCTACGTCTATTAGTTTGGGTCTAGTCCATCACGTGATTCTCCTAATGACGTGATCCAGTTATCAAGCAACAACACCTTGTTCATAATCAGAAGACACTGACTATCTTTGATCAACTGGCTAGCCAACTAGAGGCTTGCTGGGGACGGTGTTTTGTCTATGTATCCACACATGTAAATGAGTCTTCATTCAATACAATTATAGCATGGATAATAAAAGATTATCTTGATACAGGAATTATAATAATAACTATATTTATCATTGCCTCTAGGGCATAATTCCAACAGCGGCCTCATCGGTCGCCCCGGCCGCTCCTCCTGAAGTGGTGGCTTGACCATCCCCGGGTGCTCCCGAGGTGGTTGCGCCGTCTCCTTCGCGAGGGCTCCCGACTCCATCCTCACCGGAGTCGGCGTACGCCGCACCGCCGAAGGCGGCAGCAGATTCCACAGCGTGGGCCGCCTCACCGGAGCTACCATCGGGGTCATAGGGCTGAAGGCCGTGCACATCTTCAGCGATCACACCGCCATCTTCACCCCACTCCAAAATAAAATCGTCCCAAGCGGCGTACTCGGCGATGCCGCTGTCCCTCACGTGCAGCGCCTCCTCCACGCCCTGCAGCTCCGCCTCCGAGCCGTCACGCTAGGCGGCGAGCTTTCCCAAGTCCAGGTTCCGATACCAGGACTTCGCCAAGCGCAGGGCCATGTAAACTCCGGTGCGCGTGGCAGAGGCACGCCAGGCATCCAGGCGTTCCCTGCCCGCTGCAAGCCAGCGGGCGAGTCGGCTCATCGACGTCGGCTCCACGCCCTCCGGCCACAGGGCCGCCACCATCGACAAGCCTGCGACCTGGAGCTGAGCCACAGACTCGCCCAGGGCGTGTAGGCGGGCCCAAAGGCCCACACCGATCTCCTCCACACTCCAGCCGGAGGTAGTATCTAGCTCCTGCCGAGCCGCGCGGCGCTCCTCACAGCTCACCTCGACGGCAGTGCCGGCTATGACCTGGGTCGCAGGGAAGAGACCTGAGATAGCAAAGACAAGGCACAAGGGCACAGTAAGAAGAGGAGATGACCAAAAAACTAAATACAAAACAAAGAAGAGAGACTCACGATGGAAGGCGCCATCGGTCTCATGGGCGCTCTCGAGGACCTCAAGCTCCCGCACCTTGCTCGCATGAGTAAGTCGGGCAACCTTGATGTTTGCTGTGTATCCCTGGCAAATGCGCCAGAAATACTTCTGCTACTGCAACAAAAGACCTTCCAACGGCGCCAGAAATAGGCACGTCGATGGGAGAATACTTGGCTTGATCTTTCTGCTGCAGCTACGCCTTAAGAGACTTCCTAGGCAAGTATGCAAAGGATTTCCCCCGTGGCCTTGGAGCCTTGCGTTGGTGTTCACTCGAAGCGGAAAGGGTGATGTAGCATAGCGGTGGGAAGTATTTCCCTCAGTTTGAGAACCAAGGTATCAATCCAGTGGAGGAGTATCTCAAGATCCTGCACAAACACAAAACTTGCTCCCAACGCTATTAAGGGGTTGTCAATCCCTTATAGATTGTTTGCCAAGTGAGAACCGAAAGCAACAAAGTAACAAAGCAAAGTAAAAGCGGAGGTGTAAACGATGGATGTGAATAGACTTGGGGGCCGTAATGTTTACTAGTGGCTTCTCTCATGAAAGCAAGTTGATGGTGGGTGAACAAATTACTGCCGAGCAATTGATAGAACCGCGCAAAGTCGTGACGATATCTATGCAATGATTATTTCTATAGGCATCACGTCCAAAACAAGTAGACCGATACTGTCTGCATGTACTACTATTACTCCACACGTCGACCGCTATCCGGCATGCATCTAGTGTATTAAGTCCATAAGAACAGAGTAACGCCTTAAGCAAGATGACATGATGTAGAGGGATAATCTCAAACCAATGATAAAACCCCCATCTTTTTACCCTTGATGGAAACTACTTGATGTGTGCCTTGCTGCCCCTACTGTCACTGGGAAAGGTCACCACATGGCAGAACCCAAAACCAAGCACTTCTCCCATTGCAAGAATCATAGATCTAGTTGGCCGAACAAGACCCAAGACTCGGAGAGACTTACAAGGATATCAAATCATGCATATAAGAAATCAGCAAAGACTCAAATATATATCATAGATAATCTGATCACAAATCCACAATTCATTGGATCTCGACAAACACACCGCCAAAGAAGATTACATCGGATAGATATCCATGAAGATCATGGAGAACTTTGTATTGAAGATCCAAAAGAGAGAAGAAGCCATCTAGCTACTAACTAAGGACCCGTAGGTCTGAAGTGAACTACTCACGAGTCATTGGAGGGGCGATGATGATGATGAAGAAGCCCTCCAAATCCAAAGTCCCCTCCGGCAGGGTGCCGGGAAGGGTCTCCAGACGAGATCTCGCGGAAACGGAAGCTTGCGGCGGCGGAAAAGTATTTTCGAGGCTCCCGTGATTTTTGCGGAATATTTGGGAATTTATAGGCCAAAGACCTATGTCAGGGGGCGGCCAGGGAGGCCACAAGCCTGCCCACCACCGCCACCCCTGGTGGCGGAGTGGGGGCTTGTGGGCTCCCTGGTGCCCACCTGGCTTGGCCCAAAAGCCCCCTGGTCTTCTTCTGTTCGGGAAAAAATCATTTCGGGGTTTTTCTTCCGTTTGGACTCCGTTCCAAAATCAGATCTGAAAAGAGTCAAAAAGACGGAAAAAACAGGAACTGGCAGTGGGCACTGAATTAATAAGTTAGTCCCAAAAAAGATTTTTTGCCGAACAGAAGAAGACCAGGGGGCTTTTGGACCAAGCCAGGTGGAACAGCGTGAAACCATCAAAGAAGATAACAGCGTGAAACCATCAAAAATTATAGATACGTTTGAGACGTATCAAACCTCCTCCTGGAGAGCCGCTGTAGACTCCAAGGCCTTGGCCAGCTGTGAGTGCTTCTGGACAAGGGCCTCCTCCTTCTCCTTCAAGGCGGCGTCCTTGAGGGTCATCTCCTTGAGATGAAGCGACGCGAGGCCGTCCAAGTCGGCAGAGAAGGATGCCTCCTTCTCCTACAGCGTGCTGCACAACTGCTCCAGCTCGACCCGGCGAGCCGCCTCGAGCTCCTTCTTCTCCGACTGGAGAAGGGCCAGCTGCTCCTGGAGCCGGTTGCCGGCACCATGCAGAGCATCCCGCTCCGTGGCAACTTCGCCCAGCCGGACCTCGAGCTCGGCGATCTTGCCATCAGCCGCCAGATGTTGAGTTCGCAGCTCATTGTAGGCCTGTGCCTGAGCATCGTAAAGCTCCTGCCAAAAAGCAAAATAGAAGTAGGATTAAGATTCGGCCTGGTTAAAACTTAACCAGCCCGATTCTCGGGGGCTACACCCAGTGGGTGCGCTAGCGCGCCCCCACTAAAGAAGTGAAACAAGGAAAATAAGCTCCAAGAGTCGGACCGGCCGACGATCGACCGGCCCGATTCTCGGGGGCTACACCTAGTGGGTGCGCTGTCGCGCCTCCGCTGACGCAAAAAAGGGGAAATTCAAAACCCAAAGAGAAGGCACTTACCTGGGTACGGGCCTCCAGGCGCTCCATATCGCCGCACACCACGCGGGCCGACTGCTCCACCTTGGACCGGCCGCTGGTAAACAACGACACCAGCTCCGGGATGCCGGAGAGCGCGGTACCGATGGGCAGTCGCAGGCGTGCCAGGTTGGCCGCCCGCCATGTCTTCATGGGCCGGCTCCCGACCTGGCCTCCATCTCCTGGCGCAATTGGGCCGTGTTGGGGAACGACGATGGCGCCGGCTCCAGGTGCCGGCTCGGCCGTCGTCCCGCCGACGCTGCCTCCTCGACCGGAGGTAGATGGGCCGCATCCGGCGCATCAGGGGCCGCGTCCGGCGCATTCAGGATCAGCTCCGGCGCATCGGGCGCCGCCTCGGCTTGGGGGGAGTCAGGGATCGTCTCCAGATCCACCGGCGCCGAGGCATACGGCTCAGAGGGCTGGGCCCCCTCAGCCCTCAGGGCGTGCCTTCAAGCTGCTTCGCTAGCAGGCTCCTCCGCGCGAGCACGCGCGGAGGGGTCATGTCTAGCCTTCGCACGCCTCTCCACCGGCTTCTCGACCCGGCTGGGGCGAGACTGGCCCACGGCCATCTTCCCGCGACCACGTCCCAGCGGCGCTTGGACTGCGTCTCAAGCTCCCTCTGGGCAGCATCAGCTGCTGCCCAGCCAGCCCGCTCGGCTGCGGAGGCGGTGTCCTCCTCCACATCCTCCGCCTCCCTGTCGAGCAAAAGTTCTTAAGGAACAACGCTTCTCGCAAGATAAATGAAGAAAAGGGAGAGGAAATCTTACCCCGCTACCATAGGCACCTGCCTCCGGCCAGCACCATGACGCTTCTTGGCGCCGCCTGCTCGTGTTCCGGCTGGAGGACCCGGCGCCGACCGCATAGGAGCCGGCCGGGATGCTGTGGCACCCTTGCCCTTCCTCCCAGCCACCTCGTCGGCGGCGGTTGCTCCGCCCCTTTGATGCCGGTCGCTCGTCAATGACGGGCTGGTGACCTCCTCCACCCCATCGGAGTCCTCCTCGAAGGCTGCACCAGAGAAGAATGAGGGAGTCTCGTCGTCATCCGTCCAGTCTGCGATGGAGGGCCGTGGGTACTCACCAGACGGCTTTGTCCCTTCTGACTCCAGGGGGTTCTCCGAGCCGGCGTAGGAGTCCGAGCGGGATTCAATCATGCCCTCGTCCTCAATCTCCGAGGCGTCGGACATCTCCACATCAAGAGCGGGCGTACGGAGGGATCCCTGCAGACTCTCGTACAACTACGAAAAGGGGTCCAATTGCTGGCTCAGCAACACGGCCGGCTGCAAGACAAACAACGAAGAGCAAAGAGACCACATACCATCGGAGGCGGACAGGACCTGTTGAAGGGGGTCATCCCCCACGTCCATTCCGCGCCCTCGTCCATGCAGTCGGTGGAGATCAGGTTCACCCTTCGCGCTACCGCGCCTGGGTGAACCTCTTGGTGGACAGCCGGCAGGGATCATGCCGGTCGCTCATCTGATGGACCAGATGCGGCCGCCTCTGCAGCAGCAGGATCCGGCGGGTCACCATAGTGGTGAGTAGGTCACGGCCGAGGAGGCCGCTCTTCTCCAAGATGTCGAGGTGGGCGCAAATCAGCGCCACCTCGGGAATCGGCTTGGGGGTCTTCGCCGCCTAGTTCAACCTCGTCGGCGGGTCGATGTTGAACGGGGGCATATTGAGGGCGTCCTGGGTGGGGTCGACGTTCTTCACGTAGAAGAAGCCCTTTTGCCACTGCTTGACGGATTCCGGCAGTGGCATTTGGGGGAAGCCCGACTTCGAGCGGTGATGCACCAGCGCGGCTCCGCACGGCGTCATCGGGCGCGGCCCCTTGAGCTTCTCCACCTTGGACTTCGCCATGGCGATGGATTGTTGCTTGAAGAAGAACAAGCTGCGCCACAGATCGATGCGAGGCTCGATCCCCACAAAGCCCTCGCACAAGGTCACGAAGGCCGACAGCTACAGTATGGCATTCGGCACGAGGTGATGCGGCTGCAGGCCAAAGAAGCGAAGCCACTTGGAGAAGAAGGCATTGGCCGGGATCCTGAAGCCCCGGTAGAAATGCTCGGTGAAGACCACAACCTCTCCCACGGCAGGTGTGGGAGCGGTCTCGGCGCCAGGGAGTCGCACCAGCACCTCGGAGGCCGGGGGCAGCAGCCGGTGATGGCAGAGCGCCTCGATGTGCTCTTCGCCGACCTCGTTGCCCAACCAGGCTCCCTGCAACGATGCCTTCTGCGACGAGGACCTTTTCGAGGAAGAGCCGCCGGCCATGGCTGCGGGCGGCTGGAACTCGAAGGGGTTGGCGGCTTTGTGGCGACGAAGACGAGGAAGACGAAGAAGGCGAGCTCTTTCTCCCTGGGCGCAGGGAGGAAGAGAGCGTGGATGCGGGGCAAGAAGGGGGGCGAATGGCCTCCTCGGAACCCCCGCATCCCATTTAAACCCCCATGAAGCGTCGTGGGGAGGGGATCCGGTGCGCTGGACCCCCACTAACCCCATGTATTACAGGCGGTAATGCTTCCCTAAGCCCAACCGTCATGGAGTAAATACACATAGGATCTCTCGCGCGGAGATTGAGGGGGCTTCATGGCGGGATCCAAGGCCCAGGCCCGGTCTCGTCACCAGTAAACACCATCATTACGTCAGGTGGGGCCTGGCATGTGGCGCCCTCCGAGCGACTTGCGACGAAGTCGAGGCGTCGTTTCGAAGCCAGCCGATTTCAGAGCCGGCGCTCCTCGTCACGAATAGCGGCGAAAATACCAAGACAAATCATCAAGCCGAGGAGGCCGTCCGCCCGCAGGCGGCAGGCCTCTCCAGCTTCGGGGACTACAGTCGGGGGGATAACCCCGGGGTAGGCTCATCAAGCCTGCTCCTTCATTTCCGGCCCAAAGGATATGAACATATACAGTTTCCTAAGGCCCAAGTCTTCTGGCCGGCTAGGCTGCACCTACCGGCTAGAGGACGAGGCGGCCATCCCTCTGGTCGGCCAGGCAACCCCTGTCGGCTAGAGTCGAGGCGGTTACCTCTTCTGGGCCGGCTTGGTCCAGCCAGCCGGCTAGGAACGAGACGGCCGCGCCCAAGTCGGCTGGCCAAGCAGGCTAGCCGACCAAGGATCACAAGTCACATCAGATCGTAGGTCAGGATGAGACCTTACGATTAAAGGTAGCTACGCATCAGCAAAGGTACTGGATCGGGGCGTCCTGCAGGTACGAGCGTCGGCGGCCACGCCGCTGACCTACCCCGGCTCTGATCCATCACCTAGCATAGTGTCGGACCGTCGCACTCCCACTCCATTACTGCACTCGGCGTGGGGAACAATGGAGGCAGTCGTACTACCTGCCCATGACGAATCTCGCTGGACGACACTCGACGTACAACGCGTGCTCGGCGTCAACCTTACGCGAGAGCTTCATTGGCCAGCCGGCGGGTCCCACTGCCAATCGAGACCATGCAGCCGGGGGGGGCCCTCAAGCGACAAGACAAGACTCTAGTGGCCCCCTGGCCAGCCGGCGAGGCTGCCAGCCGGGTCCCACACTTGTACCCTTTATCCATATTGTAGGCCGGCGGGTTCGTCTATAAAACCCGCCGGTCACCCTCCATGCACGGGGCCGATCATTCCATGGACGAACAACACTAAACACTCACCAACCATATAGAGAGAGGCAAAGATGAGCCGGCTGCTCCCCTCTTCCTCCTCCCAACACAACTCCGGGAGCAACTCTGTACTTTGTTCATACACATCAAACACTCCGGTAGGACTAGGCGTCTTATCTCTATGGAGAGCCCTGAACCTAGGTACACCATGCGTTCCATGCTTGTACCAACCTCGTTCCCAGCGCCCTCCTTTGTCCATTCGGTTCTCACCGACTTTAGCCTACCTATGGCATATGTTGTGAGTATTCACCGACACTCCTGCTGGTTGTCATACTCATCGACATGCAAGTCGTGAATCCTATTACAAGAACGCGATCAATCTCATACATCACATATGTAACATCACATCCTTTTGGCCATATCACATCACATAGATACTCTGCAAAAACAAGTTAGACGTCCTCTAATTGTTGTTGCAAGTTTTACGTGGTTGGTTAGGGTTTCTAGCAAGAACATTTCTCACCTACATGACAGCCACAACGTTGATATGCCAATGTTATTTACCCTTCATAAGGACCCTCTTCATCGAATCCGATACGACTAAAGTGGGAGAGACAGACACCCTCTAGCCACCTTATGCACCAAGTGCATGTCACGCTGTGGAACGAGTCTCACGTAAGCGTACGTGTAAAGTCGGTCTCGGCCGCTTCATCCCACGATGCCGCCGAATCAAGATAAGACTAGTAACGGCAAGCAAATTGACAAATCAGCGCCCACAACTTTTGTGTTCTACTCGTGCATAGAATCTACGCACATGGCCTTGGCTCGGATGCCACTGTTGGGGATCGTAGTAATTTCAAAATTTTCCTACGCCATGCAAGGACCTATCTATGGACAAACCAGCAACGAGAGAGGTTGTAGAGCATATTCATACCTTTGAAGATTGCTAAGCGGAAGCGTTACTATGAACGCAGTTGCTGGAGTCGTACTTGCAGTGATTCAGATCGCGGTGCATTCCAATCTATGTGCTGAATCACGGCACCTCCGCGTTCAACACACGTACAGCCCGGTGACGTCTCCTCCTTCTTGATCCAGCAAGGAGAGAGGAGAAGTTGAGGGAGAGCTTCGGCAGCACAACGCGTGGTGGCGGTGGAGCTATGTGGTTCTCCGGCAGGGCTTCGCCAAGCGCTGCGGAGGACGTGTAGGAGGAGGAGTAGGGCTGCACCGTGGAGAGATGAATTGTGTGTCTCCAAAAGGCCAAAACTCTCCACTATATATAGGAGGAGGGAGAGGGAGGCTGCCTTGACCCCTCCTCCAAGGAGGAGGAGCTTCGGTTGAAGCTAGGGAGGAGTCCAGCTCCCACAAGGGAGGTGGACTACCTTGGTATGACTCTTCCTCCTTTTCCTTTTAAGCCTTTTGCCTTATCTCCTCTATCCCTATGCGCATAGTCCTTTAGGGAAGGCCTTGGCCAGCCCAATAAGGGCTGGCCCACCTCCTCTAACAGCCCATGCACCTCTTTGGTCGTCACACCCTTCCCGGGGGTCCTCCGGCACCCTCCCGGCACCCCCGATACACTACCGATGAGCCCGAAACTTTTCCGACGACCAAAACAGGATTTCCTATATATCAATCTTTACCTCCAGACCACTGATGACGAGTTGATGGATATACTTCTCGCCCCTCGTTGGTTACCCCAAGTGGAAGGTGGAGATGTAGTCAACAACAGATTTCCCTTACACGGGGTTGTAAGGTTTATCGAACCAGGAGGACTACGAGGATCTACAAGTATGTGTCCGCTGCTCTGGCGCTAGCAGAAGATGTGGATATGTACACACAACAAATAACTTTTCTCCCTGCGAGTAGAGAGAGGTTGACAATCTCTCCGGCCTTATAGTTTGCAAAGGATCAAAACACAAGCGGGAATAATGATAGTGATTGCAACGGAAAATAAAATGAAAGCAATAAATGGTGGAGGTATAAACAATGGTGGTAATATGGACCTGAGTCACATGATGTTCACTAGTGATGTATCTCTTGCAAAAGACGATAAACAACTATGCATGGATAAACAAATTACAGTTGGGCCATTGACAAAATTATAAACGCACCGCAATGCTAATTATGTTACTTGAAAGTTAGAGGCTCAATAGTAATGGGCAGTACGCCAAGACAAGTAGACCGTTTATTCATCAGCATCTACTTACTAATCATGCACCTTCAGATATCTATCCAGAACATCTCGCCCGTATTAAGTTGCGAGCCCCATCCAAAGTGTAAACTCAAAGCAATGGACAACTGCATTAACGAACTTTGCGTAAGGTAAACAATCCTTGCAACAATGGTCACAAGCATCGTTGTTTTCTCCCTGGTGGCGACAGCACATCCCCTAGTCTCATGTTTCTATCACTCAAGCTAGACATCAGGGGGCATGAACCCACACTCACGCATAATGCTCCCTCTTGGAGTTACAATCTACTACTTGGCCAAAGCAATAAAGAGCAACGGAAAACATGCATGAATCACTAAAGAACAGAATATAAAACGATAATCAAATATACAAATCATCACAATTTGAACATAATCTCATAATCCATCGGATCCCAGCAAACCAAGCATAGCAATAGCATGAAAAATACATACATGCCTTGATCATGTAGGGCAGCTCACAAGGGCTAATCATTCAAGCACAAGATTGGAGAGAAGACATCACATAGCTACTGGTCATGGACTCATGGTCCAAGGAGGACTACTCACGTCACGTCCGGGAAGCGTCCATGGCGGTGGAGAAGCTCCCGGAGGTCAATCCTCCCTCCGGCAGGGTGCCGAGAAGAGGTCTTCTGACGCTCCCGATCTTGGAAGCGCTGCGGCAACGAACGATGGAGAAATTCGTGATTCTGGATATGATGGAAGGGTTTCCGATCGGAGGGGTAAATATAGGCCAAAGGAGGGCATCAGAGGAGGTGGCCCCCACCCAGGCGACCTATGGGCGCGACCAGGGGCCAGGCCGTGCAGGGAGGCCGCCTGGGCAGGCCCTGGCTCCCCTCTGGCCCACCTTTGGTGCTCCGGAAGCTTCGATCACGCTGATTTTTATACATTTTTCTCGGAATTTTTGGGACTCTGTAAATTGTGGTAAAAGTCCCTGCAAAAAAGACATCAGCAGACAAAAACTGGCACTGGGTGCACTGAGTTATTAGGTTAGTCTAAATATGTGTAAAAAGGTATGAAAGTGTAGCAAAACATATAACAATGTCACCCAAAAGATCATGGAACAAGCAGAAATTATAGATACGTTTGGGACGTATCAACCATTCCAGAGCTCCTCATGATGTCCGGGATCTCATCCGGGACTCCGAACAACCTTCGCTAACCACATACCATTCTCTTTACAACTCTAGCATCATCGAACCTTAAGTGTGTAGACCCTACGGGTTCGGGAGACATGCAGACATGACCGAGACATCTCTCCGGCCAATAACCAAGAGCGGGGTCTGGATATCCATGTTGGTTCCCACATGTTGCACGATGATCTGATCGGATGAACCATGATGTCAAGGATTCAATCAATCCCATATGCAATTCCCTTTGTCTATCGGTATGATACTTGCCCGAGATTCGACCGTCGGTATTACTATACCTTGTTCAATCTCGTTACTGGCAAGTCTCTTTACTCGTTCCGTAACACATCATCCCATGCCTAACTCCTTAGTCACACTGCGCTCAATATGATGATGGATTACCGAGTGGGCCCAGAGATACCTCTTCGTCACGCGGAGTGACAAATCCCGGTCTCGATTCGTACAACCCAACAGACACTTTCGGAGATACCTGTAGTGCACCTTTATAATCACCCAGTTACGTTGTGACGTTTGGTACACCCAAAGCACTCCTACGGTATCGGGGAGTTGCACAATCTCACGGTTTAATAAAATGATACTAAACATTAGAAAAGCTTTAGCAGATGAACAACAGATCTAGTGCTATGCTTAGGATTGGGTCTTGTCCATCACATCATTCCCCAATGATGTGATCCCGTTATCAACGACATCCAATGTCCATGATCATGAAACCATGATCATCTAGTGATCAATGAGCTAGCCAACTAGTGGCTCACTAGGGACACATTGTGATCTATATATTCAGACATGTATTACGGTTTCCGGTTAATACAATTATAACAGACAATTATTATGAACTGGAAATATAATAATAACAACTTTATTATTGCCTCTCAGGCATGTTTCCAACAACTAATTGATAAAAAATAAAAAAATAAACAGAATTCTAAATATTTTTCTTCTCCTCCTCTTCTTCTTCCTTTTCTTCTCCTCTTCTTCTTCTCCTCCTCCTCTTCTTCTACTTCTCCTCCTCCTCTTCTTCTTCCTTTTCTTATCCTCCTCTTATTCTTCTACTTCTCCCCCTGATCTCTAGCTACACCACAACATGGGGAGGAGGGGGCAGGGGCGTCCGGAACGGGAGGGGGTCGACCGGCGGCGCTTGGAGGGAGGGTCGAGGGCGCGCGCAGGGAGGGCTCCGGTGGGCGGCGACGGCGACACAGGAGCGTGCAGGGGAGAGAGGGGAGAGGGAAGGAGTGCAGGGAAAGGGTGAGTTAGGGATTTTGGCACCGGTTAACTAAACGTAACAGTAGCGCTGGATTGGATCAAGCGCTACTACTAACCTACTTAGCAGTAGCGCTTTTCCCAAGCGCGGGCTGCTACTACTGCTACTGTCAGTGGGCTCGTTGGGCCACGTTTAGCAGTAGCGCTTTTTACATATCAAGCTCTACTGCTAAGGCCATGACCAGTAGCGCTTGGCAGATCCAGCGCTACTGCTAAGTAGCAGCAGCGCTTGCCATATTTCAACGCTACTACTAGGCTCCTACCTATAAGGTTTTTCCTACTAGTGTACCATGAGATGCAAATTTGCAACCCTGGTCTTTGGGGCGAAGTTGCCATTCTCCCCCCCTCGCGGTTGCCTCTTTGACATCAGGAGGTGGGGAGATCAAGGATACGTAGGGTTAGATATTTTCGAACATATTTGGTTTACGTGTAGTGAAGGCGGGTTCATAAAAAAAACCACGGCTCTATAGCCTCATGGTGCTACTGTCATGGCTTCGTTGGCGACAACCAAGAGTTTGTGGTGTTTAAGTCTCGAGGATTGTTTTTTCCCCGATCTTGAGGCGTGGGATTGGTTAAGTTTCACATCTATAGTTGCACATGGTGTGGTTGTTATGGTTAACGTTGTCGATAATAAAGAGTTTGTGGTGTTTAGAGCTCACAAATAAATTGCCACTAATATTGTTGTTTTTTCATCCAACACTTCCAACATGTCTTGACGTCATGGCGAAAAATGGTGATGTCGAGTATACTTTGGTCATTGGCTTCCACGTTTCGGTCTATGTGCGCCTTGTATTTTTTTGGATAACACAACAATGAATCGTCGGTACTCGACTTACAAGAGGTATGTGCCTAGTCAAAATACTTATTCTCACTTATCGGGTGAGGTGGACAATTCATGCGTCTTTAAAAAAACTATAAGTTCAATATGCAACATTTTGGGTTTCTACTATTTCGTCACTAGTCATGGTGGAATGCCAATATGCAAGATGCAAAGCTAGATATAACATCTTCAAAGAGCGTTGATGTAATTTAGGGCCGGTTCGAAAACGGCCCGCTCCGGCCACTCCGCTCCCTCGGAACTGGAAATGAAGAGCGACAGAATGTCGGCTCCGTAGAAATGAACTGCACTCCACTCCGCTCCACCATGGAGTTGGGAACCAGAGTGTTTCCAAACGAGCCCTTAGTTTTATCATGAAACTTTGTCGTTCATTTTTGTTTTATTGTGTCAATACCCGTTAAAACATTCAAAGGCATCACCTGCAAACTTTATATATGTTATTAGACAACGTAGAAATATATGGTATCCCATAAGTATGTAAAAGCCATCATGGCCAGTAACGGTGCTAGGTTTTAGGATCTGTTTGGATCCACTCCACTCTACAACTCCGCTCCGGGAGCGGGAGGAGCGTGCCGAACGCTGCAACTCCATGGAGTCAAAAGAGTGGAGCGGAGCCGATCTCAGTCAAATTTGGCGGAGTCGCTAAAGTCCGACTCCCCGCGACTCCCACCCAAAACTTACTTGTTCGATCCCCTAGTCAAGCTCCAGGAAAATAGGTATGTACAGTCTGAAATAGTATCAACTACCTTAATTGTAGCTATAGCCAACGACTGGTCAGCTAGCTATGCCCCGGGTCGAGGCCACCCGGGGCTTGGCGCGACCCCTGACTGTGGCGGTGTATATTACTTAGGCAATATCGACACGTTGTCTGCAATAACAGAAACTGGAAAAACTGGAGGGTTACTATCTCACACATAATCGAGATGACCTTCACATGCTTAGCTAAAACATGAGGTGTTGTGTTATTCTCTCTATGATGGTGATTAAAACTAACACGTCAAAAAACCCGGGACACGAGTGATCATTCTTCATATAGTTGTCGATGCACCAAAAGAACTCCCTCCATTCATGTGTTTTCCAACTCATAAGAGCATCTCCAAGAGATGACCAGAAATTTGGTGTCCTAGAAATGGTTTTAAGTGAGGAGAGAGAAGTTTGTTTGGCAAAAGAAAGGTTTTTGCTTCTCTAGATGATCTAAAATTGGTACCCTCGATATTTTGCCTTCTTCTCCACCCCACAATTGCATTCTACTGAAGTAACCATGAGATGAGAATTAAATATTTGCAAGATAACAACACACATAACCAAGAACATATCAAATTCAAGTTCAAATCAAGCATCGTGCATCACAAATATAAACAATATTGCATAGAACATGAATGCATTGAGCTATTAAATGGTGTTGCCACAATTGCCATTACTAGTGCTTGCATTCTCTCCATTGGCATCATTGCCACTCATGCATGCCATGCCACCCATGAATCCTTCCATGGCACACATGCCTCCTCCCATGAATCAACCAAATCCTCCCACGAGGCCACCCATAGACCTCATCGCCAACACTTGATCGCGACAAAGCTCCAAGTATGGTCCGACTTCTCATCACGATAAATGGTGTCCATGAACATGAGTATTTACTAATTTTAATGCTTTTGATTATTTATTCCATCACCACCTTCCTATCCTAAACCTCGTCCTTATTCTCCCCGATCGCCGCCCTCCTCTCGTTAGCCTTCCCCCCTCCGCCATTTATTTGGCCTTGGAGTTCTTTGTTTCTTCGGTCATCTCCTTCCTCGTTGCCATGATTTTATCCAACAAGTCCTTCACATCATTGTCTCCTCCCTTCTTCATCTTCTCTTTATCATTCTTTCTTCCATCGGGGTTCTTCTTAGGAGCAATCAAGTTGGGATGGGTCTTATTTTTGTCCATCCACGCCACTTGATGCATCATCATTGGTGTCAGCTTGTGTTGCATCTTAAACTGAGCTCTTGGACTTCCTCTTAGGCATTTCACTGTACTTGTGGTTCTTCCACTTCTCATCATTTCCAATCTCCACATACCAATGGTGCAAATTGAATGCATTGCCTTCTTTGTCCCTTTTTTTCCTCGACCTTTTAAACAATTCACTAGCAATGTTGAGCTACATACCACAAGTGTGAAATAAGTTGATCACCAATTCATACAAGAAATGAAGAAATAATCGATGAATGCAAACAAAACAAAAAAAAATCACCTTATCATCGACATCTATACCGCTCGATTCATATGGTCAACTTGTGCCAAACAGGTCGGCCGCATTTGACACTCAGACGATATAGTTTGACATTGATGTTGGAGCGAAACTTGCGATCAATATATACCACTAGTGTTGTGTGCCTTTAAGTACTCATGGATATGGTTCCCACAAGTTGACACTTGTTGCTCAACACCAATGACCGAATCAAGACCAATTTTCTTCCATGCTTGACACAACATCTTGCCTTCTTTGATAGTGTAGTTTGCACCTATCCCTTGGAGCTGCATTAAGAAAGACCTCCTCTTCCATGTCAAGAAGGTTCTCTTCTTGTGTTTCATATTTTTGAGAGACAAAAATCTTGAGATGCAATACAAGTTTATCATCCACAATGCATACATCAACTTAGAACAAAAACATGCACGTCGCATCACAATTGTATACACGATATGAATTTCCATGACAAAAAAATGAAAAAATAGAGAAATAATTTCTTTGCCTCCCGATCCTTTCACCGAACACGTTGGACGCCGACGATGGCCGACGGGAGACGTCGACTCATCCTCGTGCGTCAGCGGGAGGGGTGGGTAAGAGTCCCTAGGCGGTGCCGAGGGAGCCACTACCCCATGGAAGGGATCAGCAACATCAGGACAGCCTGCTATGCGCGGGCAACAACCATGGTCGATGGATCCCGCGGGAGCCTTCTTCAGCTGCGAGGGAGCCTTGGTAGTGAATGTGTGGTCCATAGGCGTATCTCCGTTGGCCGCAACAGTTCATGGCATCACAAGCCCTTGGTGGCGGACGACGTTCGGCTTGGTGCCACCACATGCGAAAACCACATGAGGAAGGGCGGCGGATTTGGTGAGGAGGCCGCCCATGGTAGTCACAAGTGGGAGGCGATTCGACGGTGGGATTTTTTAAAGTGACCCAAATGACCCAAATGGACGCATGGCCTTTTTTTTAAAGTGACCCAAATGACCCTTTTTTGGGCACTTCTGCTATTTTTGTTCATCTGTTCGAGATGCTCTGTGATCAAAACATGAGCTTATCTAGTGGTTTCTCTCCACCTCCTTGGATTTCTAACATCTAGCATTATTAACTTTGGTGACAACGGTCATAGGGCCTCACGCGTGGGGCTCTTTGATTCATGAGGTGCTCAAAACACAGGAATACGAAAAGTGTAGGATCGGAGTGACATGCCCACTTAAATCCTGTAAGATCAACAAGAAGTGTTTGACGCCACAAAAAAACAAAAAAAAATTGTAAAGAGAGATTGGAGTGGATGTTAGATTTCTTATGAAATGTACTACAAAAGACCCCTTAGGGAAATTTTGTTTTTTCATAGGGAAAATTTCCATGGGGTCCAATCCTATGAATCAAAGGGTTAACGTAGAATTCCTTTGAATCAAAGGAGTACGATGGACGAGTGGGGCTCCAAGAGTGGAGGATGAGCAGCGGGCTGGCATGACAACTCGTAGATGTTGAAAGCAGGAGCAGGGGACAATACAAAAACACCCTCTCGCCAGCGTGCATTCACCAAATAGAAGGCTCTTTGAAACACGGGAAAAGAAGAAAAATGAATTAATTGAAATGTCATGTACTTTGCATTTCTACGACAACCATTCGTTTGCTTTGATGACATAGAAGATGTGCAGCGTAGGAATTTGAAGAGTGTTGAATGTAAGACACAAATGAATTCTTCCACGAGAATCCTTCAAAACTCCTTCCCACAATAAAGCTTTGTTCTTAAAACACCTTCACAAATTGCTGAACAAACATAATCTTCCTTGGGTTCATTTGATTTGGGAGACATACTACAGCAACAACCCCCCACAAACAGACCCGTGGGTTCCTTTTGGTGGAAATCCATCATTAAGGTACTTTCGCTGAGACTGAATATTTTGAAGATCTGTTTCATAGACCTTTGTCAGTTCAAGCTTTTGCTTAGTATCAACAAGCTCAAACCACTCTGGAGCACACCACACTCACCAATGGCTCTCACAGGTGGACCTATGTGTTGGAATTCTTCCACATTCATACCATCTAAAGCCTACAACTTCTTGATTAGAGGAGAAATGGCCCATCCAGTCTTCAAGAAGATTTGGCCTTCTTCGGTTATGTTGAGGTATACTAAGATCTTTTTATGGCTTCTGATGCATGATAGGGTTAACACCAGGAATCTTTTTCACAGAAAATCTTTTCATATGCCCTCCTACTGTTGTGAGCTCTGCAGTGACCAGATCGAATAGACTGCTTTGCACTTTATTCTGGGACTGCTCTTTTGCCCAGCGATGTTGGGACATTCTTGCTCCACTAAAAAAGAGAGACACTTATGTGATCAATTAAGTTATGCTAGTTCTATCTGATCTTCCAAAAGAAGTACTCCATCCGTTTCTAAATATAAGTCTTTTTAGAGATTCCACTACAGACTACATACGGATATATATAGACATATTTTAGAGTGTAGATTCATTTATTTTACTGCGTATTTAGTACTGGTGAAATCGACTTATAATTAGGAAAGGAGGGAGTAGGTATGAATTTGATCATTATGGCCTGCTAGCAAATATGGATGCAAAGAAATGACAAAATCTTTTGACACATTAACCCAAGCCTTTCGTCATGGAGAGTGTTACTAAAAAGAGGTCTTGTACTTCTTTAACAGAGTCAAACTCAAATACAACCAAGCCTTCCAAGACTGGATAGAAGCACACTTTTAGTCTCCTGATTGATCACTATGATGTTTCCTAAGTGAGGAATTGGAAAGTTTAAGGAGCTTTCAATTTTGTTTTGTTTTTGAGACTTTATTTTCTTTCTTGTAAATATATACACTTTGCTTGATGAAAATTATATCGTAGCACGACTGTTCTACGGTCTTCACCTAACAAAATCCTTCAAAACTCATGTAAATTCCTTCATCCCAGATGGCTTGGTACTCCCTAGTACTATTGCCACTGCCAAGAAAGCACTCATCTACTTCTGTATCCTGGACGGATCAGAATGCTCATACGCTAACAGGGCTCATCTACAGGCAAGATAGATCTGGATCCAGTGTCCCTCGCATCCCAAATCGAGAGAATGATTCCAACGTCGACTCAGGACAACCAGTGAGGAAATAAGTTACACATTTTGTCTACTTAGCATCTGACATCCGAGGAGGGCACCAGAAAGCTCCAACATCCTGAAAGTGGCATATAATACATCTCTGCTATCCCTCTCTAAATATTACAGTCAAGTTTGACAAACACACTAAATCATCTAAGACATCTTAGAGGAGCAACCAATACCTTGTAAATCTCCACATTTGCTTATTACCCGCATGCTGGTGTAGCATGTCAACGGAAAACTAGTTTGTTTCTCATAACTTAAAGATCCTCATTCAGTGTGCAATCTAGCATTGCACAACATCATTATCAGCAGCTATCTCTTCTGGGGCCAATAAAATAGCCGCCAGTTGATGCAAATGTCATGACACACCTCTGGCGCCAAAACTGGAAGAATAGCAATGGTTGTGACATGCTGTAGGTAAGCACCAGATTTGGGGGTTGAAGAGGCGTCGCAACTTGGCTCAACAGATTCTTCTCTAGCACTCAATTGGTTATAGCCAACCCAACAATCATGCCAGAAGATTCAAAGAAGAATTATGGCTGGGCTGACCATGTCTTGTCCTTCAGGGGGAAACAATACATCATAAGTACATCCAGAATTATCTTAGTTAAATCTGTTTTGCTATGTAAACTTTTGAAACATGCCCAAATCCACTATTGTATCAGAAAGTACATTTTTATGAATTGTTTGAAAGATCAGGAAATGTAACTGAATATAATCTTCATAAGCACACATCTAAGATGAAAAGCCATGCTGTAGTATATCAAATCTGGACTATATGGCTCGGTAACTCAATTCTCGAAATGAGGAAAACATATAAAGAAAGATAGTGTTATATAAATCATACCGAGAAAAATATTCTGAAATTTAGTTTGCCTAACAGCAAAAAATGCATAATGGGCATGTAACCTTGTACGGAAACAACCTAGTTCTGGATGGAAACAAGAATAAAAATATTAAACCATATGTTCCAGCAGTTGACTCAAAAATTACGGCCAATCCTTAGCTATGGAAGAAATTGACAAACTATTTTGTTCAACATGGCATTGCCAAAAGCAATAGATGTTAACCAAAACAGAATATCACTATGTTAAATGCCCTTAATTTAACAGATACACCATACACTGGAGATGAATATTTTCTGGTGGTGAACAGCTTCTTGCCAGATGATAATATCGCATCTGGCAACTTTCTACAGATTCACTGACGTAATCTGCATATTTAGCGTGAGAGCAACTTGAGGTTCGGCAACATGTACACAGACATGAGATTTTCAGTTTGAACATAAATGCTGCAGCTGTTTTCAGGTAGGTACTCACAGACTTAACATAAGACACAATTACCATTACCATTCCCAACTAAGTCCAGAAAACACATTAGGTTATAGGTTCATGAAAATCTACACCTTATTTGTTCTGGCAATTTTGTAATGATAGTGATTTGCGTATTTCTTCTGGTGTTTTGAAGTTTGATGATTCTACAGGTCCACACAAATCCTTCTATAATAACAGTCCTTCCTCAAAAAGGCACATTTTACCAAAATGAACTCCTGATTACTGGTAACATAATTCTGGCAAACTCATGTATTTGAAGAAATAAATACTTTTCTTTTTGCCAAGATGCCCAAATCAACTCCAAATGAAAGGATCATAAAATGTTCAAGAAATACATGCTCCAAGCAAATCACAAAGCTAACCAGAATAATATCCAGCTAAAGAGGATATCAGGATCAGGATGAAGTGATATGACAGCTGACAAGAAAGATGGCTAAGAAACAACCCGGAATTTACATGTCCGGAACTTCAGGCAATATTTGATAGTTTACTACTCCCTCCGTCCTGAAATAAGTGACTCAACTTTGTACTAACTCTAGTACAAAGTTAGTACAAAGTTGAGTCACTTATTTTGGGACAGAGGGAGTATTAAGATAATATATATAAATCAGGAACAATTTAACATTTGAAGCAATATAAATTCAACTTAAAACTATTATCTCAAATCCATTTTGAAGAGATTGATTTTGCCAACTGGAAGTTAAGTTTACGATCACTTGAATTATTATAATTTGGCATTGGGATTGTAGTTACTTTAACAATAAAGAACGGGAATACCTAGAGTTCACAAACTCACTTGCCAGCGGTCGTATGGAATTAAAGCATAGTGTTCTCTCATGTTTCTTCTGACCCAAAGTGAAGCCAAATAAATTCCATAGTATAACTTAACTGCATTAGGTGGGATGGAATTCTTCATTATTAGTCTCTAGTTATCAGAAAGATAAGTATTTTTATACAAGAAAAGCAAATATGACATCTACTACATGACAATAAGAAAGAAAAAATCTCCACAAACAATCACCATATGTGTGAAAAGATGCGGCCTAGAGCTATATTACCTTGGAAATGTTTTAGGAAGCGGCCTCGTCCTTTCATAACCAACTTTGGAAACATTCTTTGCATCGTCATCTGACACCTGTTCAGCATTGCTGTCACTCTCCTCTTTTTCTTCTCGCCTCTGCTTTGTTTGTTGTCTTGATTCAGGCTTCCACGATGCCTTGGCAAGTGACTTGCCAAGCAAATCAGCAATGTTCGTTGCCATTTCCTCAGCTTTCTGCACATGAGGAAAGTTATCTTCTTCAAAATGGTGTGACAGCCACAAATACATCGACAGGACCTGGTGCTTCGTCTCGAGATCCAGCAGTTCAGTGTCATTCCTTGCCGAACCCTTTGGCATTCCCATGGCAATGCTAACACGACGGATCTGGCTGTAATGAGTAGCAAATCTCAGAAGATGGTACATGGCTTTCGGATCCCTTATATTAACTGGTGCGAAACAAAAATTGTAGCGATCCTTGAGGGAGAGACCCTGGACCCTCTCGAGCATATTAGCAACCTTCTTGATACCATCCTGCTGGCACATGAAGTATGTCTTGTCGATGCGGCAATTGTCACGGAACTTATCCAACAAGTCAGTGAAAGTGAGATTGGGGAACTGACTGGCAAACATTTCCACTTGTTCGAAGCAAGGAAAAAGACCAATTTTTTGTGCCTCCTCAAACGGCTGTTGCAGGCACTGAATTAAATAATCCAAATCATCCAACAAGAAAGTGGTTGTGAGTCCATCTGGATAAACACTTCCCCTCCGACCAGCACGCCCAGCTATCTGTTTTACCTGTGAAGCAGCAACAGGTACCATCCTGTCCCCGTTGTACTTGGACAGGCTATAGAACACAACCCTCCTAATGTTAAGGTTCAGACCCATACCGACCGCATCACTCGCTACAAGCACATCATACTCATTATCCTGTTCGTTGAACAATTTTGCTTGCTGGCGCCTTGTCTCCGGTGGCAAGGCTCCATATATGACGCAACACTTGTGCTTCGTAAACTTCTCAATTGCCAGCTTCACCTCAAATATCTCTCTGCGTGAGAAGGCAACAATGCAATCACCAGAGCGAACATTCTTGAGGTCTCCAAGTAGCGACTTCGCCTCGACAACAAGTGGCTTGAACCGCTCATACTGATGCACCTCCAAATCATCTCCAGTATCTGCACATATCTTACGAACAATCTTGAGCACACTAGGGTCACCACAGAGATGTATCTCATCTGCCTTGATCCCAAGAACAGCACGTGTCCATGCATAGCCCCTGACAGAGTCACCCATCATCTGTATCTCATCAACCACGGCGACTTCGTAGAGCTCCTCCGTGGACAGCATCTCAATAGTGCAAGCAACATGGTTGGAGAAGGGAACTTCCTTTACTTCCTGGCCAGTGCGGAGGGTGCAGTAGACACCGAGTGCATTGACCTTGTCGAACACTTCCATGGCAAGGAGCCGGAGCGGGCTGCAGTACACACCGGACTTGGCGGCGCTGAAGCGTGCGAGTGCGTTGTGCGTCTTGCCGCTGTTGGTGGGCCCGCAATGGTACACCACCCGCCGGCGCATGGCGCGGGCGAACGGGTACCAGGTGTGCGGCGCCGTGAGGTCGGCCGCAGCCATGACGGACTTGTTCTGCCTCAGCTTATCCGCATGATAGTTGAGACAGTACTCGGCGAAGGCTGGGAGGAGGAGGGCGTGCGCGTCCTCGCCCGGGAGAGAAAGGAGCCGCTCGGCGGATTCTTGGGAGAGGCGCTCAGGCATGAAGTGGCGGAAGTGCCGAGCGTACGTGGGAAACTCTGAGGAGGGGATGTAGAGCGCGAGGACCTGGTCGGCAATGGCGGGATCCTTGGCGAAGCGGCGGGTGAGGGCCACCACGTCGTCCCACGTGGCCTTCGGGAGGCGCGACGAGCCCGTCGCAGGCTCGGCGGTGGAGAGCTCGCGCCATAGCTGCTTCGGGTCAAGCGGAGGCAGCTTCCGATCAGGGTCCGCGGTTGCGTCGGACGAGAGGAAGCGATTTTGGGATGGGAGCCATGGAGATGGAGGTTGGGGGGCAGGGCGGTGGAGGTGGGAGAACGTGGGCAGGAGAAGGCGGCGGTACGGCGACGAGGTGGTGCGGCGGATAAGCGAGGCAGCGATGGCGGCGGCCATGGGTCGGTTTGGGTTACGAGACGGCGGCGGCCGGCGGCATGGGGTGGAAGAAGGGAAGAGGGGGAGGCGGCGCGCGATAGGCGGGCGGCCCTGGTCGGGATCGTGGGCCAAAGTGGGCTCGGAGCGGACGGCGGGGAGATAGGTGGGCTTCAAACGAACCACGTCGCGGGGCAACGACTGCGTGGAGAATGTGATGATTGATTTACCCTAAAATAGCTTGCTCAAAGAAAGCATCTACCGGTCTACCCTAAAAAACGAATCAACTGATTATCGCAAGGCATCTATTTTTTTTAAAGTAAGTCATGACATCTAAAAGTAAAACTATTTTGGGTACCAAAAATGAAAATGTTGTAAAGACGCAAAATGTCATTTTTATTCATAGTTTCTATAGAGCAACTTCAACGGACCGATCCAAACGGATGACGCTTTTGTCCGTTTTTTGTTCGTTTGGATCGGCCGCCTACCCGGCGTCCGTCCTATTTTAGATTTGGATCGTCGGTGCGTCCAACACACCGACTCATTTCATGTCCGCATACAATTTTTTAAAAAGGGCCGCGGTCATAGATCATGACAGCGGCCATGTCTCATGCCCGCACCATACGAGCGTCGACATACAATGATGGCTTCAAAAAACATCATCACACTGTTCATCCTGGCGCACTCGCCAGCGGCCGGCACACATGCCAGCACACAAAAAAAGAG
Organism: Hordeum vulgare subsp. vulgare; assembly: GCF_904849725.1. Lineage (NCBI taxonomy): Eukaryota > Viridiplantae > Streptophyta > Magnoliopsida > Poales > Poaceae > Hordeum > Hordeum vulgare. The sequence continues at coordinate 510,723,518 of NC_058519.1, forward strand.
TGGGACTTGAGTTCGACCACGCCATCGCGGCCCCGTGGTCATGCGAGCACACCTGCTGGCATACAAAAAAAGATGGCGCTCACCGCCATAGATCCCTCGTTGTCGAACTTGAGCATGTCGGCATGCATCTTCTTGAACCACGGCCTTTTCCTTGGTGACACGGTGTTGAGATCCACCTTCATGATCTCCATCCTGGTCATCATGCTCGCGAGAACCACTTTTTTTGCCTTGGTCTTGGCGTTGGCGACCTTGATCTCTAGCGTCTTGGCTTGTTTCTCCGCCTCCATCTCAAGCATCTTGGTTTGCTTCTCCGCGTCCATCTCAAGCCTCCTCCTTTGGATCTCCATGAAGGCGTTCATTTGCTCTTCTTTGTAACGTCGGCGCTCCTCCTCCCTTGAGTCGTTCTTGCTCTTCATGCCCTCCACACTTGCGATCAAGGCGTTCGACACCGCATCCCGCTTGTCCTCCTTCTTGGAGTTGGTCTTCCCCCGCGGCCATGCCTTCTCGCCGTCCCCAACCTCCTCCGTGGCTTGCTTCCCCCCACGCGACTTGAGGGAGGCATATTGCGCCTTGAACTTATCCTCATCTTTGATGACCCTAAAGCAATGGGAGAGGTTGAAGCACTTGCCATTGTGTTGGACCTTGAATACCTCCAAAGCTTAATGCCTACAAATGTATTTCATGCAAGCATATTGGCAAATGGTATGCAAATGAACACGCAAACATAAACTTGATGACACAAAAGAGGGCGTCTTGCTAGCATACCATGTCTTGCATGTCGATGCCACTCACGGGTCGGTCCTTGACGCTCTCAAGAGTGGCACAAAACTTGTTGCACTCTTGTTGGACCACCCTCCATCGCTTCGAAATGGACACCCACCCGCGCGTGCTTACTATTTGGTACGGCGAAAACTTATTACGATCATGGAACTCACGGTGGACACGAATCCAAAAAGTTGAATGCTTTTTTTCGGCGCCCGTCTTGGGGTCTTGCCCAATGTATCTCCAACACTCACAAAGAAGCTTGTCCTCGGCCGCCGTGTATGCCTTGGTCCGCTTGCTCTTGCGCTTGGGCTTCGCCCAGGCGACTTGGTTGGCGAGCTCATCCTCGAACAAAGGCTCCCCTTCAATGTCGCACTTGTCATCTTCCTCTTGCACGTAGTCCTCCGAAAACTCGTGCTCGAGTGAGAAGTCGTCCAGGTCCATGCCGACCTGATCACACATGAAGGCCGCCTAATCTTGATCAAAGGTGGACGGTGTGAACGCTCCTTGTCCGTCCTGGCTTTGTGTCTCGTCGGGATCGTAGCCAGCGGCCGACGCATCACCCTTGAAGATCAAGTTCTGCATGTAGTCCTCGTCGACGGCGGACGACATTCCGTCGAACAGGTTGCTGATGGGTAACGTAGCAAAAGTTCAAATTTTTCCTACGCCATACATAGATCTTCCTATGGAGAAACCAACAATAAGAGAGGGGTGAGAGCATCTTCGTACCTTTGAAGATAGCTAAGCGGAAGCATTGTTAGAACGCGGTTGATGGAGTCGTACTTGCTGCGATTCAGATTGCGGTGTGATTCCGATCTACTGCCGAACCACGGCACCTCCGTGTTCAACACACGTGCAGCCCGGTGACGTCTCATGCACCTTGAACCAACAAGGAGGAGGGAGGGGTTGGGGAAGAACTCCGGTAGCATGACGGCGTGGTGGCGATGGAGCTACGAGGTCTCCCAGCAGGGCTTCGCCAAGCACCGTGGGAGAGGAGGGAGAGGAGAAGCAGGGCTGCGCCGAGAGAGAGAATTGTGTATCTCCAATGGCCAAAACCTCCACTATATATAGGGGGAAGGGGAGGGGGCGCACCCTTTAGGGTTCCCACCCCTAAAGGGTGCGCAGCGCTAGATGGGAGGGGCTGGCCGTCGGCTAGGGGAGGAGAGGGGATGGCGCACCCCTAGGTGGGCCTTAGGCCCACCAGCGCTAGGGTTCCCCCCTTCCCTCTCTGGTGTGCCTGGGCTGGGTGTGGGGGGGGCGTGCCAACCCACCCAGGGGCTAGTTCCCTCTCACACTTGTCCCATGTAGCCTCCCGGGGCTGGTGGCCCCTCCCGGTGGGCCCCCGGGACCCTTCCGGTGGTCCCGGCACATTGCCGGTGGTGCCCGAAACATTTCCGGCATCCAAAACCATCCATCCCATATATCAATCTTTACCTACGGACCATTCCGGAGCTCCTCGTGACGTCCGGGATCTCATCCAGGACTCCGAACAACCTTTGGTAACCTCGTACAACAAATCCCTATAACCATAGCATCATCGAACCTTAAGTGTGTAGACCCTACGGGTTCGTGAGGCATGCAGACATGACCGAGACACCTCTCCGGCCAATAACCATCAGCGGGGTCTGGATACCCATGGTGGCTCCCACATGTTCCACGATGATCTCATCGGATGAACCACGATGTCAAGGATTCAATCAATCCCGTATACAATTCCCTTTGTCTATCGGTATAGAACTTGCCCGAGATTCGATCGTCGGTATCCCTATACCTTGTTCAATCTCGTTACCGACAAGTCTCTTTACTCGTTCCGTAGTACATCATCCCGTGACTAACTCCTTAGTCACATTGAGCTCATTATTATGATGTTCTACCGAGTGGGCCCAGAGATACCTCTCCATCACACGGAGTGACAAATCCCGATCTCGATTCGTACCAACCCAACAGATACTTTTGGAGATACCCGTAGTGCACCTTTGTAGTCACCCAGTTACGTTGTGACGTTTGATCCACCCAAAGCACTCCTACGGTATCCGGGAGTTGCACAATCTCACGGTCGAAGGAAAAGATACTTGACATTAGAAAAGCTTTAGCATACGAACAACACGATCTAGTGCTATGCTTAGGATTGGGTCTTGTCCATCACATCATTCTCCTAATGATGTGATCCCGTTATCAATGACATCTGCTAATGCAACAGAAGATTTTTCAACGGCGCTAGAAACAAGCGTGTTGACGGGAGACTATTTTTGTCTTGATACTCCTCAAAAGTTTCTGTCTTTTCCAGCATGACCAAACGATCATCCCCAAGACTAATCATAACGGTTTTGCTTGGCACAAACGCAAAAAGAAACACAAAAAACACAATCATAACCGAATTATGAAAGTGTGGAAAATACAAAACAGAAAGAAAAAGGATAGATTCGTTGGGTTGCCTCCCAACAAGCGCTATTGTTTAACGCCCTTAGCTAGGCAAAAGGTGATGGAATCACGTATAGTCATCTTTGGTGCTCAAACCATAAGTAGTGTGATCATCTATCATCTTAAGATCTTAATCTTTATTGGATGACTCACCACTAGCTTTAGGAACAAAAACAGATTTGACGGTCTTTTTGAGAGTGAGATTTGGAGTATTTTATACAGCGGGAAAAGCGGAACCCAAGTTGGTTATGACATCTTCTAGTTTGCCAATTCTAGAGGAATCATTAACTATAGGTTCTTTCTCCCTTCCATTTTTCAAGACCATTCCCACTTTGGATCCGTACTGAGTAATTTGATTGTGGGTCTTTCTGTCCAAACCCTCAATCAGTTCAATTGTGGCAATTTTGTTTTCAATAGCGTCAAGCCTTTGCATCATGTGTTCCAAGGTCAAGGTGGTTCCATTAACCATGAGCGGGGTTGAGCCTACCAAATTCATGATAGCTCCATAGGAGTCAACAATATGGCTCCCCAAAAAATTCCCGCCTACGATGGTATCAAGCATATAACTATTCCAAGGAGAGATTCCAACATAAAAACCGCGAAGAAGAACGGTAGTGGATTGCTTACGAGTAGATATACTTTGAGCATTGCAAATCCTATACCAAGCGTCCTTTAAATTTTCTTCCTCATTCTGCCTGAAATTGAGAACTTCATTGTCAGGGGTATCATTTGGAGTAGTGGGTCTAGCCATTGATGGACTATCCCACACACAAACGAGCAGGAAGTAAGCGGGCAAAAGAGAACGACAAAGGAAAACGGCAAAAAGGCAAAAGAAAACGGCAAAGGAGAAAGGCAAATGAAAACGTCAAATGTGAAGTGGGGGAGAGGAAAACGAGAGGCAACTGGCAAAAAAGGTAAATGCAAGAGATGAGTTTGTGACACCTACTTGGATAGGTCTTGATCTCTCCTTCCCCGGCAACGGCGCCAGAAATACTTCTACTACTGCAACAAAAGATCTTCCAACGGCGCCAGAAACAAGCGTGTTGACGGGAGACTATTCTTGTCTTGATACTCCTCAGCAACGACACCAGGAATCCTTGTGCTACGGCTATGCCTTTAGGGACTTCCTTGGAAAATATGCAAAGGATTCCCCCGTGGCCTTGGAGCCTTGCGTTGGTGTTCCCTCGAAGCGGAAAGGGTGATGTAGCACAGCGGCGGCAAGTATTTCCCTCAGTTTTGAGAACCAAGGTATCGAACCAGAGAAAGGATTGCGTCAAGTCACAAGTACCTGCACAAACACAAAAAGCTTGCACCCAACGCTATGAAGGGGTTGTCAATCCCTTATAGATTGTTTGCAAAGTGAGAACTGAAAGCAACAAAGAAAACAAAGCAAAGTAAAAGTGAAAGTGGAGACGATAGTTGTGAATAGACCCGGGGGCCGTAGTGTTCACCAGTGGCTTCTCTCATGAAAGCAAGTAGACGGTGGGTGAATGAATTACTATCGCGCAATTGATAGAACCGCGCAAAGTCGTGACATTATCTAAGGCAATGATTATATCTATATGCATCACGTCCAAAACAAGTAGACCGATACTTTCTACATGTACTACTATTACTCCACACGTCGACAGCTAGCCAACATGCATTTAGTGTATTAAGTCCAAAAGAACAGAGTAACGCCTTAAGCAAGATGACATGATGTAGATGGACAATCTCATATCTACGATAAAAGCCCATCTTGTTATCCTTGATGGCAACAACACAATGTGTGCCTTGCTGCCCCTTCTATTACTGGGAAAGGTCACCACACGGTATGAACCCAAAACCAAGCACTTCTCCCATTGCAAGAATCATAGATCTAGTTGGCCAAACAAAACCCAAGACTCGGAGAGACTTACAAGGATATCAAATCATGCATATAAGAAATCAGCAAAGACTCAAATATAATTCATAGATAATCTGATCACAAATCCACAATTCATCGGATCTCGACAAACACACCACCAAAGAGGATTACATCGGATAGATCTCCATGAAGATCATGGAGAACTTTGTACTGAAGATCCAAGAGAGATAAGAAGCCATCTAGCTACTAACTACGGACCCGTAGGTCTGAAGTAGACTACTCACGAGTCATTGGAGAGGCGATGATGTTGATGTAGAATCCCTCCAACTCCAAAGTCCCCTCCGGCAGGGCACCGGGAAGGGTCTCTAGATGAGATCTTGCGGAAACGGAAGCTTGCGACGGCAGAAAAGTGTTTTCGTGGATGCCCTGATTTTTTCTACGATTTTAGGGAATTTATAGGCCAAAGAGCTAGGACAGGGGGCGCCAGGGAGGCCACAAGCCTGGTTGCCGCGGGCCCCCTGGCCGCGGCAACATGGCTTGTGGGCTCCCTGTGGGCCCAGTGCCTTGGCCCTCAAGCCTCCCGATCTTCTTCTGTTCTGCAAAAAATTATTTCGGGGATTTTATTCCGTTTGGAATCCGTTCCAAAATCAGATCTGAAAAGAGTCAAAAAACACAGAAAAAACAGGAACTGGCACTTGGCACTGAATTAATAAGTTAGTCCCCAAAAAGATATAAAAGGTATATAAAACATCCAAAGTTGACAAGATAACAACGTGAAACCATCAAAAATTATAGATACGTTTGAGACGTATCAAGCATCCCCAAGCTTAACTCCTGCTCGTTCTCGAGTAGGGAAGTGATAAAGAATGAATTTTTGATGCTTTCATGCTACCTAACATAGATGTCCTTTGTAACTCCTCCTATGGGACGTGAATGTTCAGATCCATTAGATTCAAAACAATAGTTTGCTATTGACGTGGAGACAATAATAATTCAAGCAAACTAGCAAGGTAATCATGAACTTTCGAAATAACAAGGCCAAAAGTAAGTTATCCCTACAAAATCATATAGTCTGGCTATGCTCTATCATCCTAGCACAACGAATTTAAATCATGCACAACCCCGGTATTGGCCAAGTAATTGTTTTCACACCTTTACTTTCTCAAACTTTTTCAACTCTCACGGAATACATGAGCGTGAGCCATGGTTTTAGCACTATAAGTGGTGTGGAGTGTGGTGGAGGTTGCAAGACAAACAAGGAGAAGATGGTCACATTGACTAGGCATATCAATGAGCTATGGAGATGCTCATCAATAGATATCAACGTGAATGAGTAGGGATTGCCATACAAATGATGCACTAGAGCTAAGAGTACGTGAAAGCTCTTAAAGAAAACTAGTGGGTGTGCATCCAACTTGCTTGCTCACGAAGACCTAAGGCAATTTTGAGGAAGCCTATCATTGGAATATACAAGCCAAGTTATATAATGAAAATTTACCACTAGCTATATGGTGGTGACAAAACGAGAGACTCTCAATCATGAAGATCATGGTGCTTAATATGCACAAGTGTGGAAGGATAGTAGCATTTTCCCTTCTCTCTTTTTCTCTCATTTTTTTGGTGGGCTCTTTGGCCTCTTTTTTATTTTATTTTTTTATTTTGGTGGACATCTTTGGCCTCTTTTATTTCCTCACACGGGACAATGCTCCATCAATGATGATCATCACAGTTACAACTCAAAACTTAGAGCAATAATGACTCTATATGGAATGCCTTCGGTAGTGTACCGTGACAATGACCTAGCATGGCATAGACATCAATGGAAACATCATGCTAGCTATCTTACGGTCATGCAATGGCAATGTAGGAGTGGTGGTACATGTCATGGTGGTAGCTGCATGGCAATATATCTCGGAATGGCTTTGAAAAAGCCATAGTAGGTAGGTATGGTGGCTATTTTGAGGGAGGCTATTGGTGGGTTTTGTGCACCGGCGAAAGTTGCACGGTACTAAAGAAGATAGTGATGGTGGAAGGTGAAAGTGCATCTAGACCATGGACTCAACATTAGTCATGAAGAAGTCATATACTTGTTGCAAGAGTTTTAGTAGTAATCGAAACAAAGCATTCAACACATACTCCTAGGGGAAGGGTTGGTAGGTATAAACCATCGTGCGATCCCGACCGCCACACAAAGGATGACAATCAATAGACTAATCAAGTTCAGACTTCATCACATAGCGGTTCACCATACGTGCATGCTACGGGAATCACTAACTTCAACACAAGTATTTCTAGATCCACAACACCTTATTAATATAACTTCAATATTACCACAACCACAACTCAAAACTAATTGAGATGAATCAAACTTCTGCACCTACTCAATGCACATGAAGGTGGAAGTTTTCATATCCCTTTGGATAACTACCCCTTTTGAGACTACTATCATAGCATAGATCAACTACCAAGCCACGCGCTTCCGTGCTCTAAAAGATATAAGTGAAGCACATAGAGCAAAATCAACTAGCTCAAAAGATATAAGTGAAGCACATGTGAGGTGAATTGTATAACCAAAGGATATAAGCGAAGCTCGACAAAATCACGGTGAGTGCATGTCTCTCTCTCTAGGTGTGCAGCAAGGATGATTGTGACACAACAAAAATAAAAGACTCCCACGATACAAGATTCTCCAAGCAAAACACATATCATGCGTTGAATAAAAATATAGCCCCAAGTAACGTTACCGATGGATTGAAGACGAAAGATGGGATGCCTTCCCGGGGCATCCCCAAGCTTAGGCTTTTACGACATCCTTGAATCAACTTGGGGTGACTTGGGCATACCCAAGCTTGAGCTCTTGCCACTCTTTATCTCTTTGTCCATAAGAACTTCACCCAAAACTTGAAAACTTCACAACACAAAACTTAAACAGAAACTCATGATAACATTAGTATAAGAAAGCAAACCACCACTTCCTTAGGTACTGTAGCAAACTTAAATTCTACTCATGTTGATGTTGGGTTACTGTATTTTCAATCTTCCATGGCTAATACCCCCCGATACTATCCATAGTTTCATCAAAATAAGCAACCAACTCAACAAAAACAGAATCTGTTAACAGCAGACCAGTCTGTAGCAATCTGTATACTTTGTATACTTCTGGTACTTCAAAAATTCTGAAACATATCGAAAGTCTGAAGAATTTGCGTAGCAATCAGCAGCAAAAAGAATCAACTCAAAAGCTCTTACAGAAGAAAAAAAATGAAAATTATTTTCGGGAGCAGAAAGTTTCTGGCTTTTCCAACATGAGCAAACGATCATCCCCAAGACTAATCATAACGGTTTTGCTTGGCACAAACGCAAAAAGAAACACAAAAAACACAATCATAACAGAATTATGAAAGTGTGGAAAACACAAAACAGAAATAAAAAGGATAGATTCATTGGGTTGCCTCCCAACAAGCGCTATTGTTTAACGCCCTTAGCTAGGCAAAAGGTGATGAAATCACGTATAGTCGTCTTTGGTGCTCAAACCATAAGTAGCATGATCATTTATCATCTTAAGATCTTAGTATTTATTGGATGACTCACCACTAGCTTTAGGAACAAAAACAGATTTGACGGTCTTTTTGAGAGTGAGATTTGGAGTATTTTGCATAGCGGCAAAAGCGGAACCCAAGTTGGTTATGACATCTTCTAGTTTGCCAATTCTAGAGGAATCATTAACTATAGGTTCCTTCTCCCTTCAATTTTTCAAGACCATTCCCACTTTGGATCCGTACTGAGTAATTTGATTGTGGATCTTTCTGTCCAAACCCTCAATAAGTTCAATTGTGGCAATTTTGTTTTCAATAGCGTCAAGCCTTTCATCACGTGTTCCAAGGTCAAGGTGGTTCCATTAACCATGAGAGGGGGTGAGCCTACCAAATTCATGATAGCTCCATAGGAGTCAACAGTATGGCTCCCCAAAAAATTCCCGCCTACGATGGTATCAAGGATATACCTATTCCAAGGAGAGATTCCAACATAAAAACTGCGAAGAAGAACGATAGTGGATTGCTTACGAGTAGATCTACTTTGAGCATTGCAAATCCTATACCAAGCGTCCTTTAAATTTTCTTCCTCATTCTGCCTGAAATTGAGAATTTCTTTCTCAGGGGTATCGTTTGGAGTAGTGGGTCTTGCCATTGATGGACTATCCCACACACAAACGAGCAGGAAGTAAGCAGGCAAAAGAGAACGGCAAAGGCAAATGGCAAAAAGGCAAAAGAAAACAGCAAAGGAGAAAGACAAATGAAAACGGCAAATGTGAAGTGGGGAGAGGAAAACGAGAGGCAACTAACAAAAAAGGTAAATGCAAGAGATGAGTTTGTGACACCTACTTGGATAGGTCTTGATCTCTCCTTCCCCGGCAACGGCGCCAGAAATACTTCTGCTACTGCAACAAAAGATCTTCCAACGGCGCCAGAAACAAGCGTGTTGACGGGAGACTATTCTTGTCTTGATACTCCTCAGCAACAACGCGAGGAATCCTTGTGCTACAGCTACGCCTTTAGGGACTTCCTTAGCAAATATGCAAAGGATTCCCCCGTGGCCTTGGAGCCTTGCGTTGGTGTTCCCTCGAAGCGGAAAGGGTGATGTAGCATAGTGGCGGCAAGTATTTCCCTCAGTTTTGAGAACCAAGGTATCGAACCAGAGAAAGGATTGCGACAAGTCACAAGTACCTGCACAAACACAAAAAGCTTGCATACAACGCTATGAAGGGGTTGTCAATCCCTTATAGATTGTTTGCAAAGTGAGAACTGAAAGCAACAAAGAAAACAAAGCAAAGTAAAACTGAAAGTGGAGACAATAGTTGCGAATAGACCCGAGGGCCATAGTGTTCACTAGTGGCTTCTCTCATGAAAGCAAGTAGACAGTGGGTGAACGAATTACTGTCGAGCAATTGATAGAACTGCGCAAAGTCGTGACTTATCTAAGACAATGATTATATCTATAGGCATCACGTCCAAAACAAGTAGACCAATAATTTCTGCATCTACTACTATTACTCCACATGTCGACCGCTATCCAGCATGCATCTAGTGTATTAAGTCGAAATGAACAGAGTAACGCCTTAAGCAAGATGACATGATGTAGATGGACAATCTCATATCTACGATAAAAGCCCATCTTGTTACCCTTGATGGCAACAACATGATGTGTGCCTTGCTGCCCCTTCTATCACTCGGAAAGGTCACCACACAGTATGAACCCAAAACCAAGCACTTCTCCCATTGCAAGAATCATAGATCTAGTTGGCCAAACAAAATCCAAGATTCGGAGAGACTTACAAGGATATCAAATCATGCATATAAGAAATCAGCAAAGACTCAAATATAATTCATAGATAATCTGATCACAAATCCACAATTCATCGGATCTCGTCAAACACACCGCCAAAGAGGATTACATCGGATAGATCTCCATGAAGATCATGGAGAACTTTGTATTGAAGATCCAAGAGAGAGAAGAAGCCATCTAGCTACTAACTACGGACCCGTAGGTCTGAAGTAGACTACTCACGAGTCATTGTAGAGGCGATGATGTTGATGTAGAAGCCCTCCAACTCCAAAGTCCCCTCCGGCAGGGCACCGGGAAGGGTCTCCAGATGAGATCTCACGGAAACGGAAGCTTGCGGCGGCGGAAAAGTGGAGGTTCGAAAATACTTTTCCGTCGGCACAAGCTTCTATTTCCGCGAGATCTCATCTGGAGACCCTTCCCGGCGCCCAGCTGGAGGGGACTTTGGAGTTGGAGGGCTTCTTCATCATCATCATCGCCCCTCCAATGACTCGTGAGTAGTTCACTTTAGACCTACGGGTCCGTAGTTTAGTAGCTAGATGGCTTGTTCTCTCTCTTGGATCTTCAATAGAAAGTTCTCAATGATCTTCATGGAGATCTATCCGATGTAATATTCTTTGGCGGTGTGTTTGTCGAGATCCGATGAATTGTGGATTTGTGATCAGATTATCTATGATATATATTTGAGTCTTTGCTGATTTCTTATATGCATGATTTGATATCCTTGTAAGTCTCTCAAAGTCTTGGGTTTTGTTTGGCCAACTAGATCTATGATTCTTGCAATGGGAGAAGTGCTTGGTTTTGGGTTCTACCATGTGGTGACCTTTCCCAGTGACAGTAGGGGCAACAAGGCACACATTAAGTAGTTGCCATCAAGGGTAAAAAGATGGGGGTTTCATCATTGGTTTGAGATTATCCCTCTACATCATGTCATCTTGCTTAAGGCATTACTCTGTTCGTCATGAACTCAATACACTAGATGCATGCTGGATAGCGGTCGATGTGTGGAGTAACAGTAGTAGATGCAGAAAGTATCGGTCTACTTGTTTTGGACGTGATGCCTATAGATATAATCATTGCCATAGATATCATCACGACTTTGCGCGGTTCTATCAATTGCTCGACAGTAATTTGTTCACCCACCGTCTACTTGCTTTCATGAGAGAAGCCACTAGTAAACACTACGGCCCCCGGGTCTATTCACATCCATCGTTTAAACCTCCGCTTTTACTTTGCTTTGTTACTTTGTTCCTTTCAGTTCTCACTTGGCAAACAATCTATAAGGGATTGACAACCCCTTCATATCGTTGGGAGCAAGCTCTTTGTGTTTGTGCAAGCACTTGTGATACTCCTCCACTGGTTCGATACCTTGGTTCTCAAACTGAGGGAAATACTTACCACCGCTGCGCTACATCACCCTTTCCGCTTCGAGGGAACACTAACGCAAGGCTACAAGGCCACACGGGAAATCATTTGCATATTTGCCTAGGAAGTCCCTTAAGGCGTAGCCGTAGCAGAAGGATTCCTGGTGTCGTTGCTGAGGAGTAAGCAACACTCCTATTTCTGGGGCCGTTGGAAGGTCTTTTGTTGCAGTAGCACGCACCAGCCCACCCAGGGGCTGGTTCCCTCTCACACTTGGCCCATGTAGCCTCCTCGGGCTGGTGGCCCCTCCCGGTGGCCCCCGGAACCCTTCCGATGGTCCCGACACATTGCCGGTGGTGCCCGACACATTTTCGCCGACCAAAACCATCCATCCTATATATCAATCTTTACCTCCGGACCATTCTGGAGCTCCTCATGACGTCCGGGATCTCATCCAGGACTCCGAACAACCTTCGGTAACCTCGTACAACGATTTCCTATAACCCTAGCGTCATCGAACCTTAAGTGTGTAGACCCTACGGGTTCGGGAGGCATGCAAACATGACCGAGACACCTCTCCGGCCAATAACCATCAGCGGGGTCTGGATACCCGTGGTGGCTCCCACATTATCTCACTGGATGAACCACGATGTCAAGGATTCAATCAATCCCGTATACAATTCCCTTTGTCTATCGGTATAGAACTTGCCCGAGATTCGATCGTCGATATCCCTATACCTTGTTCAATCTCATTACCGGCAAGTCTCTTTACTTGTTCCGTAGTACATCATCCCGTGACTAACTCCTTAGTAACATTGAGCTCATTATGATGATGTTCTACCGAGTGGGCCCAGAGATACCTCTCCGTCACACGGAGTAAAAAATCCCGATCTTGATTCATACCAACCCAACAGATACTTTCCGATATACCCGTAGTGCACCTTTGTAGTCACCCAGTTACGTTGTGGCGTTTGATACAACCAAGGCACTTCTACGGTATCCGGGAGTTGCACAATCTCACGGTCAAAGGAAAAGATACTTGACACTAGAAAAGCTTTAGCATACGAACATCACGATCTAGTGCTATGCTTAGGATTGGGTCTTGTCCATCACATCATTCTCCTAATGATGTGATCCCGTTATCAATGACATCCAAGGTGCATGATCAAGAAACCATGATCTTCTATTGACCAACGAGCTAGCCAACTAGAGGCTTGCTAGGGACACATTGTGATCTATTTATTCACATATGTATTACTGTTTCCTGTTAATTCAATTATAACATGAATAGTAGACGATTATCATGAACAAGGAAATATGATAATAACCATTTTATTATTGCCTCTAGGGCATATTTCCAATAGTTGCATGCACCCGGCAGCACGTCGGCTGGGATCTGCCGCGCGTGTTTCTCACGCCTTCGGATGACGAGCCACCGACCACCGGTGTGGCGTTGAGGTCGATGGGCGCGGGTACGGGCGTGGAAGGCGCCACCACGCTCACCTCGGGCAAGAACTCCCCGGAGAGGCGGGAGGCCTGCGGGTAGACGTGGAAGTTAGGCGTCGGGGTGCAAGCCGACGCGCGGGGCGAGTCGGGCAGCACCATCCGAGGGAACATAGGCGAGTCGGTGCTGGCCCCGGCCACGACGGCATTGATGAGGCCATGCTGTCTAGGGTTTAACCCTAGCCTATAGAGCGCCTCCCTCGTTGTTGCCGTGATGCGGGCATTGGTGACCTCCTGCTGCGCGGCAGCAGCGACGGCGCCGCCGCGATTGCTACATCCCTTGCATCTGCCGCGTGCATGCGGCCCTTCCTCTTGGTTGACTCCCTTGCGTGTTGTTCGGGCGTCAGCGTCTTCTTCGGCTTGGGCGCGGTGGCGGTCTTACAGGGGGAGCGTGGCTTGCCTTTGCCCGAGGGGGCGGTCGTCATGCCGGACGAGGCGAGGGAGGCGAGGCCGGCGGCGGCATCGAGGTCGTCGTCCATGGTGGGGGTGGGGCGGGAGCGCGCGCAGGCAGGAGGGTTTTTGGGGGAAATTGAGGGAAATGGTGGAGGCTGCCGCCGACGAGCGGGCCCGGAGGGAGAATGCGCACGCGTCCGTCTCTTGTCCGCGCCGACGCAAGTCCGGCTAAAAGATGGGACGGAAATGGGTCGGTAGGCGGATGCCAAACGGACGCGCGTCCGTTTGGGTCGGCGCGTTGGACCGACTTTTGTGTACGTGGCGACCCAAACGGACGCTTGCGGACGAAATGGGTCGCCCCATTGGAGTTGCTCTTATTTGACATTCTTTCTTAGAAATTAAAATTATTAATTTGGGATTTTTTTATAAAAAATGTATTTTTTTTGCAAACAAAAATTTATAGTAATCACTCTAGTCACAAATTGAGTGTCAAAGTCACATACTAAGACTTGAATCCAAGGCGGTGCCATTGCAAATCCACTTACACAACTCTTTTTTGTTTTCTTCTTATGATTTATAAGATTTTAATTTTATTCTAAAAAATTGTGGTATGTGTGTTATTATCGTATACTTGTTTTGTAGTTTTTTCGACAGTTTATCAGGTCATAGTTGGGTAGATATGTTTAATGATTCACTTAAAGAACACAATGCGAGTAAAAAAAAGTTGCATCATGACGAGCAAACTCGAAAATTCTCATAAACAGCGTAACATTGTAATCTAGTAATGTGTGAAATGAATTTAAGAGTTCATTTTAGCATGAACCATTTACATTTGCCATGGTGATACTACAATCATATTTAGTTCCTGTAAACTATGAACCACATTTTAGACCAGCAATTTGACTTTGAATCATGTTGAAGTAAATGACATGGTCGTGATATATTGGTTCCACTCGTTTGTCAGAACGACAACACTCACACTTACATATGTTGCTAGCCACAACAGACATATCTTTCTTTAGCGCATATTTAATGTAATGTAGGTCTAGGCTAATCACAACATGTTGGTCTTTTCTACTCGTAATAATGAACATGGGGCTATGTACGCATGAAGAATTAAGAGGTATACACATGATACAAGGATATGCCTAAGCCCATGCCCTCCAAGAGAGATAATACCGTACTTCTTACCTTTGTGGGTTGCATTGATGGTCGCCTCGTATAAATAAGCTAGAGTGTTTATGCAAGCACGTTCGGTTTACAATGATGTATGATGTAAACTCGCTATGAGAATAACGATGATAGTGTTGGAAATATGCCCTAGAGGCAATAATAAAGTAGTTATTATTATATTTCCTTGTTCATGATAATTGTCTATTGTTCATGTTATAATTGTATTAACCAGAAACAGTAATACATGTGTGAATGTATAGATCACAATATGTCCCTAGTAAGCCTCTAGTTAGCTAGCTCGTTCATCAACAAATGATCATGGTTTCCTGATCATAGACATTGGATTTCGTTGATAACGGGATCACATCATTGGGAGAATGATGTGATGGACAAGACCCAATCCTAAGCATAACACTAGATCGTGTTGTTCGTCTGCTAAAGCTTTTCTAATGTCAGGTATCATTTCCTTGGACCGTGAGATTGTGCAACTCCCGGATATTGTAGAAGTGCTTTGGGTGTATCGAACGTCACAACGTAACTGGGTGATTACAAAGATGCACTACGGGTATCTCCGAAAGTGTTTGTTGAGTTGGTACGAATCGAGACCGGGATTTGTCACTCCGTGTGACGGAGAGGTATCTTTGGGCCCACTCAGTAGACCATCATCATAGTGAGCTCAATATGACTAAGGAGTTAGTCACGAGATAATGTGCTACAGAACGAGTAAAGATACTTGCTAGTAACGAGATTGAACAAGGTATAGGGATACCGACGATCGAATCTCGGGCAAGTATCATACCGATAGACGAAGGGAATTTCATACGGGATTGATTGAATCCTTGACATCGTGGTTCACTCGAAGAGATCATTGTGGAACGTGTGGGAACCAACATGGATATCCAGACCCCGCTTTTGGTTATTGGCCGCAGAGATGTCTCGGTCATGTCTGCACGTCTCCTGAACCCGTAGGGTCTAACCACTTAAGGTTCGATGACGCTAGGGTTATAGGGAAACAGTGTACTGTCACAGCCCTGGAATAATTGCTTGTGATTAGCTGCATCATCGTCATGCATCATGTTAAACCCAAATGCTGTCAAATTTGGACTAGCAAAACCCTAGCAACTCATTTATCAAAACAAATTTAAATAGTAGTGTTTTTCAAGGAACCAAAGTGACTTTCAAAAATGTTCATATTCTTCTATAAATGGTTGAAAGAACATTTCTGAAATGCATTTTTGTTTTCAAACAATTATGACATTTTAAAAAATTAACAAAAGCCACTGAAATATTAAAACAAAATAACTATAAATATTTTAAATCACTCAAAAATGCTGAAATAATTATTGGAGTTTGGAAATATTCCAAGTATACTCCATATTTATTTCTTGGGTTTTACAAATTGGTTAATTATTATTTTCAAACACAAATGTAACAAATATAAAAAAACAGAAAAGAGTAGAGGAGAGACCTACGTGTCGCTCACGTGGTCGGCCCAACCCACCAAGGCCTCCCCCTGCTCGTCGTCTTCCCCGAGCAGCTGCGTGGCAGCAGCGCGTGCGCCGTCCTCCACCTCCTGCTTGCCACCTCCTGCTCGTCCCCGTCCTCATCCCCTCGCCCGGAGATGCCCCAGACCCCTCGAACTCATCCCCCTCTCCAGTCTCTCCCCTATCTCTATGCTTCTCCCTCCCCCATGGATTCCAGCGAGGCCGTCGCTGCCGTCAGTCACAGCTGCAGCCTCAGGCTTTCCCTCGCCTCCTTGGGAGGACCAGAAGGACCCCCTCGTCGCCTTGCTCCTTCTCGCCGCTGGAATCAGTCCCGGGAGCCATGGAGCACCACCATCGCCGCCATCTCCTCCACCTCCGGCCGCCGGACCTCTTCTGTTGATTCGCTCCCTCCGGCGCACCCCTGAGCCTGCCAACAACACCATCGGAACTGCCGTGAGCTCGTCATCATTTCCCCTCTCATCCCACGCTCTTCCGTGCCCCGTAGCCTCGTTCCCCACCAAGGCCGAGCTCCCGCCGCCACCTGTGCCGTCGTTGTCGTCGGCTCCGGCCACCCCAGTGCCTCAAACTCGTCGGAATGGATGCGGTGCTCTGCCAGCTTCCCGTAGAACCCAACCGCGTGCAAATCCGAAGCCTGTAGCGCGAGATCGAGAAATTCCGGCGAGCCTCTGCCGCGGTTTTGGTTGTCGCCGGCCACATTCCGATGAGCGTTGACGTGGCCTGGTGATTAGCGCCTATTTAGCCCCCAGTCACTGCCAGAGGGCCCCACGCATGGGTCAAACCCCACTTAGTGCGGGTCAACACGGAATTAGCCCCTGGGTCACTGACGAGTGGACCCCACTGGTCAGGTTTGACCTGACCCAGGTGCTGTTGACTAATGACGTCAGTCTGATGTCGCAGTGACGCAATAAAGCTTTTCTGATATTAATTAATTCCATAAAATGCCTAAAACGTCTAAAAATCATAGAAAATAATCTGTAAGTCCAATGAAAATAATTTATATATGAAGAATGATCAGAAAAATCCAAAGAATCTGATTATGGCATTTTCATGCTGGTTTGAGAAAGTTCACATCACAAAATAGGCAAAATGATGATTAGCGTAAATTTAATAAATAGTTTGGAGTTGGAATTTGATTCCTATTTGAATTCCACTTCAATTACTATGATCAAACATTGATCTAGGGAAACCAATACCTCAAATTGCCATCTTCATGCATGATAAAACAAGTTATACCTGAGCATCAGGTTGAATCAATTTAAAGGGTATCCGGAAAATACCTTGCTTGAAGTGATATTTGAATTCTAATTCAAATCCAGCTTCAACCTAAGAAATGGTAGCTATATTGGCCCTGCCACATTTCATTTCCATTTCTTGATCATGCATCATAGTGTTGCATTTCCATGAAGTAATTGTTGTTCCTTTCTTGTTTGCCGGTGTTGTTCCCTCTCGGCAGACGATGATTCCGACGATGTGATCGTTGACATTGATGAAGACTCATTGCAAGTAAACCCCCTTGAGCATACTGATATAAACCCACACTTTCGCTCCTACTCTCTTTTATTGCATTAGGACAAACACGATGCAACTATTACATGTTGTCGGTAGTGGAACCCATTCCTCTGCATGACCTGATTTTGCCACAGTAAATAGTTGAAACCACTTAGCATGAGTAGCAACTGCTTGAGCCTTGTTGTGCTTACTCATTCATGCTTGCTTACTGTGCATGCTATGCTTAGAGTCGTGTCGGGTCTGATCCATCTGGATGATGAATCGGAATGGTTGAGTTATGTCCTACAGTGTGAGAGTAAAAGCGTGAATCCGATTTGGTAAAGGTAGCGATGCGAGGCCATGTAGGAGTACATGGTGGGTTGTCTCATTGGGACCGTCCTTAAGAACTGAGTTCTGTGTATGTTATCCAAGACAAGATACTACCACACATTGGGATACTTAATTGACCCTGTTGGCTTATTAATTGCCTAGATCTTTGTCCAGGAGTTGCAGTTAGTTTCTGGTGTTTGTAGGAGAAGTGTTGGTGGCCGTGTTTAGCTCTGCCCGACGGGGTAGGCTTCTCTGCGGTAGATACACAGTGGCACGGTGTACCAAGTGGCACCCGGATGGTGGGCTTGGGAACCCTGCGCACATCGTTTGGTCTGTAGAGGAAACCTCAGCCGGACTTCCTTGCGGGTTCAGTCTCAAATAGGCGATAAACCTGGACTAGGTTCTTGTGTGGTTAACAGTCGTGGCCGACAACCATGCTAGTGCTTCCGCTTGAAGGTTGCCGAGATGCATGACGTGCATATGGTGCTAAGTGGTGAGAGCATGTGTGAAGAAGTATACCCCTGCAAGTGTGATTTAATCTATTCGAATAGCCACGTCCTCGGATATGGACTACTTGGAAACATTACGTGGTACATAGACAATTTAAATGGATACTCTAAAACATGCAAGATAAGTGTGAGCGCTATGGAAGGCCTTTTCGTAGGGAGACGAGAGTGGATCCATAGTGGTGTATTGAATTGGTGAATATGTGGACTCGTGTGCGCCATCCCACCTCAAAGAAAGAACTTGTAGTCGTAGTACAAGTTAGCCAAGAGTCAAAGCTGGCTTGCTGCAATCAAACCCCACAATCCTTTCATTGAAACATGGTGCTTATGTAGATAGTTCTGATGTAAGACTTGCTGAGTCCCTTTGTACTCACGGTTGCTTTACTTATGTTTTTGCAGAGAAGAATTTAGTCTCATTAAAAGTTTCTACGCGATGTGTTCGATGTTGATCAGAATAGCTTGGGAATCCCAGACAGAGGTCTGGCTCCTTTGGTAGGGTCGTAGTAGCTTTTCAGGCTCTTCCAACCACTTTTAGTAGATGTATGTACCCAGACATGTTGTGCTTCCGCTTGATGTTTGTATGACTTGAGTGACGGGTCACGAGACCCCTATTTGTAATATCATACTATGTTGATTCCTATGAGTCTTTAATAAAATCTTGAGTCATAGAGTTATGTTGTGATGCCATGTTGTATCTACGCATATAGTGCATAATGTGTGTGTGTTATGAAATGCATTATATGTGTGGGATTCGACACCTAGTTGTGTGCCTTTAGTAGTACTCTTTACGGGGAAATGCCTCTTTGTGCTTCCACCGAGCCTTGGTAGCTTGCTACTGCTCCGGACACATTGATTGACCGGCATGTATCCTTCTTTGCTGTTGTGTATGTCCCTTCGGGGAAATGTCACGCGGTGTAATGGAGTCCTTGTAGCTTGCTACGACTCGTCTACACACGCTGATGACCAACACCTACTTTGCTGGGTTATGTATGCCTGTCCCTGTACGGACGTAGCACTTGGGTTTATAACTAGCCATGTCGACTCGGGTTCTTGTCGTTTGAATGCTAGCGACACATTCATATACGTGAACCAAAAGACGCAAACGGTCCCGACCAAGGTAAGGTGGTAGTCGTGGAGTTTACCGTGCGTGAGGCCGCAAAGTGATGTGATGTGTTAGAGGCTGGGTTCTTATGATTCAGGTTCGGGGTCCCGACATGTACATGGTTACCGAAGGTTGTTCGGAGTTCCGGATGAGATCCCGGACGTCATGAGGAGCTCCGGAATGATCTAGATGTAAAGATTTATATATAGGAAGTGAGATTTTGGACACCGGAAATGTTTCGAGCATCACCGGTAACGTACCGGGACCACCAGAAGGGTTCCCGGGGTCCACCAGGAGGGACCACCAGCCCCGGGAGGCTACATGTGCCAAGTGTGGGAGGGAAACAACCCCTTGGTGGGCTGGTGCGCCTCCCACCCAGCCCAAGGCGTGGAAAAAGGAGGAAGGGGGCAACCCTAGCGCAGGAGGGGGCCTAGGCCCACCTGACGCGCCACCCATCCCTCTCCCTGCCCTGGCCGCCACCTCGTGGCACTAGACGGGGCTGCCGCCTCCCCTAGGGTGGGAACCCTAGAGGTGGAGCCCCCTCCTCCCTCTCCTCCTATATATACCCATGAGTTGGGGCTGTTTTGAGACGTACAAACCTCTCTCTCTCTCGGCGTAGCCCTACCTCTCTTCTTCCTCGTCCTCCGCGGTGCTTGGCGAAGCCCTGCCGGAGTTCCACGTAGCTCCACCGCCACCACGCCGTCGTGCTGCCGGAGCTCTCCCTCAACCTCTCCTACCTCCTTGCTGGTTCAAGGTGCTGGAGACGTCACCGGGCTGCACGTGTGTTGAACGCGGAGGTGCCGTGATTCGGCACGTAAATCGGAATCACACCGCGATCTGAATCGCTGCGAGTACGACTCCATCAACCGCGTTCTAGTAACGCTTCCGCTTAGCGATCTTCAAAGGTATGAAGATGCTCTTCCCTCTTGCTCGTTGCTGGTCTCTCCATAGACAGATCCTTGTATGGCGTAGTAGAATTTTAAATTTACTACGTTACCCAACAATGGCATCCGAGCCAAGGTTCTATGCGTAGATTCTATGCACGAGTAGAACACAAAAGTTGTGGGCGCTGTTTTTGTCAATTTCTTGCCATTACTAGTCTTATCTTTTCCGACGGTATTGTGGGATGAAGCGGCCCGGACCGACTTTAGACGTACGCTTAGGTGAGACTGGTTCCACCACGAGACATGCACATGGTGCATAGGGTGGCTAGCGGGTCTCTGTCTCTCCCACTCTAGTCAGATTGGATTCGATGAAAAGGGTCCTTATGAACGGTAAATAGTTTTGGCATATCAACGTTGTGGATGTCGCGTAGGTAAGAAGGCGTTCTTGCTAGAAACCCAAATCAGCCACGTAAAACTTGCAGCAACAATTAGAGGACGCCTAACTTGTTTTTGCAGGGTTTGCTATGTGATGTGATATGGCCAAAGGACATGATGTTACATGTGTGATGTATGAGATGGATCATGTTCTTTTAATAGGATTCACGACCTGCATGTCGATGAGTACGACAACCGGCAGGAGCCATAGGAGTTGTCTTAATTTATTGTATGAGATGCAACGCCACGTGTTTATTACTTTACTTCATTGCTAACAGTTAGCTCTAGTAGTAGAAGTAATAGTTGGCACGACAACTTCACGGAGACACAATGATGGAGATCATGGTGTCACACCGGTGACGATCATGATCATGCGATGCCCCGAAGATGGAGATCAAAGGAGCAAAGATGATAATGGCCATATCATGTCACTATATGATTGCGTGTGATGTTTATCATGTTTTTAATCTTATTGCTTAGAACGATGGTAGCTTAATAAGATGATCCCTCATAAAATTTCGAGAAAGTATTTCCCTAAGTGTGCACCGTTGCGAAGGATCGTTGTCTCGAAGCACCACGTGATGATCGGGTGTGATAGATTCTAACGTTCACATACAACGGGTGTAAGCTAGTTTACACATGCAAAACACTTAGGTTGACTCGACGAGCCTAGCATGTACAGACATGGCCTCGAATACAGGAGACCGAAATGTTGAACATGAGTAGTATTGTTGATACGATCAACATGGAGATGCTCACCATTGATGACTAGTCCGTCTCACGTGATGATCGGACACGGGCTAGTCGACGTGGATCATGTAACACTTAGATGACTAGAGGGATGTCAATTTAAGTGGGAGTTCATTACATAATTTGATTAGATGAACTTGATTATCATGAACTTAGTCTAAAATTTGTCTTTACAAATATTGTAGATCCAATGGCCAACGCACCTGTCAATCTAAATTTCAACGCGTTCCTAGAGAAAACAAAGCTGAAAGATGATGGCAGCAACTATGCGAATTGGGTCCATAGCTTAAAGCTCATCCTTATTGCGGCCAAGAAGGCTTATATCCTTGATGCGGCACTAGGTGATCCTCCCGCTGCCCCGGCAGCCCAGGACGTTCAGAACTCCTGGCAGTCGTGGAGTGATGACTACTCTCTGGTTCAGCGCGACATGCTATATAGTTTAGAACCGGGGCTCCAAAGGCGTTTTGAGCAACACGGAGCATATGAGATGTTCCAGGAGCCAAAACTAGTTTTTAGCGTCATGCCCGGGTCGAGAGATGTGAAATCTCTGACAAGTTCTTTAGCTGTAAGATGGAGGATAACGGTTTTGTTAGTGAGCATATACTCAGAATGTCTGGGTTGCACGGTCGTCTGACTCAGCTTGGAGTCAAACTTCCGGATGATGCTGTCATTGACATAATCCTCCAGTCACTTCCACCTAGCTATAAAAGCTTTGTGATGAAATACAACATGCAAGGGATGGAGAAGACCATTCCCGAGTTGTACTCGATGCTGAAATCTGCAGAGCTAGAAATCAGGAAAGAGCATCAAATGTCGATGGTCAAGAAGACCACTAGTTTCAAGAAAGGCAAGGGTAAGAAGAACTTCAAGAAAGACGGCAAAGTTGTTGCCACACCCGGTAAGCTAGTTGCCGGGAAGAAGAAAAAGAATGGACCCAAGCCTGAGATTGAGTGCTACTATTGCAAGGGAACCGGTCACTAGAAGCGGAACTACCCCAAATACTTAGCGGATAAGAAGGCTGGCAACATCGAAGGTATATTGATATACATGTTATTGATGTGTACCTTATCAACGCTCGTAGTAGCTCCAGGGTATTTGATACCGGCGGTGTTTCTCACATTTGCAACTCTAACTAGGAACTGCGGAATAAACGAAGGCTGGCTAAGGACGAGGTGACGATGAGCGTCGGGAATGGTTCCAAGGTCGATGTGATCATCGTCGACACGCTACCTCTACATCTACCTTCGGGATTAGTTTTAAACCTTAATGATTGTTATTTAGTACCAGATTTAAGCATGAACATTGTATCGGGATCTTGCTTAATGCGAGATGGCTACTCATTTAAGTCAGAGAATAATGGTTGTTCTATTTATATGAGTGATATGTTCTATGGTCATGCCCCGCTGGTTAATGGTTTATTCTTGATGAATCTCGATCGTGATGTTACACATATTCATAGTGTGAGTACCAAAAGATGTAAGGTTGATAATGATAGTCCCACATACTTGTGGCACTACCACCTTGATCACATCGGTGTCAAGCGCATGAAGAAACTCCATACTGATGGACTTTTGGGGTCTCTTGATTTTGAATCATTTGACACATGCGAACCGTGCCCCATGGGCAAGATGACCAAGACTCCATTCTCTGGAATAATGGAGCGAGCAACCAACTTGTTGGAAATAATACATACCGATGTATGCGGTCCAATGAGCGTTGAAGCTCGCGGTGGCTATCGTTATATTCTCACCCTCACTGATGATATAAGTAGATATGGATATGTCTACTTAATGAAGCACAAGTCTGAAACCTTTGAAAAGTTCAAGGAATTTCAGAGTGAGGTGGAAAATTAACGCGACAAGAAAATAAAGTTTCTATGATCTGATCGTGGAGAAGAATATTTGAGTCATGAATTTGGCACACACCTACGAAAATGTGGAATTGTTTCACAACTCATGCCGCTTGGCACACCAC
The DNA here is from genome assembly GCF_904849725.1 of Hordeum vulgare subsp. vulgare. Classification (NCBI taxonomy): domain Eukaryota; kingdom Viridiplantae; phylum Streptophyta; class Magnoliopsida; order Poales; family Poaceae; genus Hordeum; species Hordeum vulgare. The sequence continues at coordinate 510,747,292 of NC_058519.1, forward strand.
AGCGTAACGGTGTGTCTGAACGTCGTAATCACACTTTATTAGATATGGTGCAATCTGTGATGTCTCTTGCCGACTTACCGCTATCATTTTGGGGATATGCATTGGAAACCGCAACATTCACTTTAAATAGGGCATCGTCTAAACCCGTTGAGACGACACTGTATGAATTATGGTTTGGCAAGAAACCTAAGCTGTCGTTTCTGAAAGTTTGGGGCTGCGATGCTTACGTGAAGAAACTTCAACCAGATAAGATCGAATCCCAAGCGAAAAAATGCGTTTTCATATGATACCCTAAGGAAACTATTGGGTACACCTTCTACCTTAGATCCGAAGGCAAGATATTTGTTGCTAAGAACGGATCCTTTCTAGAGAAAGAGTTTTTTTAAAGAAGTAAGTGGGAGGAAAATAGAACTTGATGAGGTAATCATACCTCCTCTCGAACCGGAGAGTAGCGCAGCGCAGGAAAATGTTTGTGAAGCGCCTGCACCGGCTAGAGATGAAGTTAATGATGATGATCATGACACTTCAGATCAAGTTGCTATTGAACCTCGAAGGTCGACAAGGGTACGCTCCGCACCAGAGTGGTACGACAACCCTGTCATGGAAATCATGTTGTTAGACAACAGTGAACCTTCGAACTATGAAGAAGCGATGGCGGGCCTGGATTCCAACAAATGGCTTGAGGCCATGAAATCCAAGATAGTATCCATGTATGAGAACAAAGTATGGACTTTGGTGGACTTGCCTGATGATCGGCGAGCCATAGAAAATAAATGGATCTTCAAGAAGAAGACTGACGCGGATGGTAATGTGACCGTCTATAAAGCTTGACTTGTCGCAAAGGGTTTTCGACAAATTCAAGGAATTGACTACAATGAGACTTTTTCTCCCGTAGCGAAGCTAAAGTCTGTCCGAATCATGTTAGCAATTATCGCATTTAATGATTATGAAATTTGGCAAATGGATGTCAAAACAACATTCCTTAATGGATATCTTTAGGAAGAGTTGTATATGATGCAACCACAAGGTTTTGTCGATCCTAAGAGTGCTAACAAAGTATGCAAGCTCCAGCGCTCCATCTATGGGATGGTGCAAGCATCTCGGAGTTGGAAGGTTCGCTTTAATGAGGTGATTAAAGCGTTTGGGTTTATACAGGTTTATGGAGAAGCCTGTATTTTCAAGAAAGTGAGCGGGAGCTCTGTAGCATTTCTCGTACTACATGTGGATAACATATTGTTGATGGAAAATGATATAGAGTTATTGGAGAGCATAAAGGCCTACTTGAACAAAAGTTTTTCAATGAAGGACCTTGGAGAAGCTGCATACATATTAGGCATCAAGATCTATAGAGATAGATCAAGACGCCTCATAGGTCTTTCACAAAGTACATACCTTGACAAGATATAGAAGAAGTTCAATATTGATAAGTCAAAGAAGGGGCTCTTGCCTGTATTGCAAGGTATGAGATTGAGTAAGACTCAATGCCCGACCACGACAGAAGAAAAAGAGAAGATGAGTACCATCCCCTACGCTTCTGCCGTAGGTTCTCTTATGTATGCTATGTTGCGTACCAGACCTGATGTGAACCTTGCCATAAGATTGGTAGGGAGGTTCCAAAGTGATCCCGGTATGGAACACTGGACATCGGTCAAGAATGTCCTTAAGTACCTGAAAAGGACTAAGGAGATGTTTCTCGTTTATGGAGGTGACAAAGAGCTCGTCGTAAAGGGTTACGATGATTCTAGCTTCGACGCAGATCCGGATGACTCCAAGTCACAAACCGGATACGTGTATGTTTTGAATGGTGGGGCGGTCAGTTGGTGCAGCTGCAAGCAAGACGTCGTGGCAGCATCTACATGTGAAGGGGAGTACATAGCTTCTTTGGAAGCAGCTCAAGAAGGGATCTGGATGAAGGAGTTCATCATCGACATTGGAGTGATTCCAAGTGCATCAGGCCCGATGACACTCTTCTCTGGCAACACTGGAGCTATTGCCATAGCCAAGGAGCCCAGATTTCACAGGAAGACCAAGCACATCAAACGCCGCTACAACTCCATCCAGGACTACTTCCACAAAGGATAAATAGGTATTTGTAAAGTACATACGGATCTGAATATTGCAGACCCGTTGAATAAACCTCTTCCACGAGAAAAACATGATCACCAGAATTTTATGGGTGTTCGATTCATCACAATGTAACTAGATTATTGACTCTAGTGCAAGTGGGAGATTGTTGGAAATATGCCCTAGAGGCAATAATAAAGTAGTTATTATTATATTTCCTTGTTCATGATAATTGTCTATTGTTCATGCTATAATTGTATTAACCAGAAACAGTAGTACATGTGTGAATATATAGATCACAAGATGTCCCTAGTAAGCCTCTAGTGAGCTAGCTCGTTGATCAATAGATGATCATGGTTTCCTGATCATAGACATTGGATGTCATCGATAACGGGATCACATCATTGGGAGAATGATGTGATGGACAAGACCCAATCCTAAGCATAACACTAGATCGTGTTGCTCGTCTGCTAAAGCTTTTCTAATGTCAAGTATCATTTCCTTGGACCGTGAGATTGTGCAACTCCCAGATATCGTAGAAGTGCTTTGGGTGTATAAAACGTCACAACGTAACTGGGTGACTACAAAGATGCACTACGGGTATCTCCAAAAGTGTTTGTTGAGTTGGTACGAATCGAGACCGGGATTTGTCACTCCGTGTGACGGAGAGGTATCTCTGGGCCCACTCGGTTGAACATCATCATAATGAGCTCAATGTGACTAAGTATTTAGTCACGGGATGATGTGCTACGGAACGAGTAAAGAGACTTGCCAGTACGAGATTGAACAAGGTATAGGGATACCGACGATCGAATCTCGGGCAAGTATCATACCGATAGACAAAGGGAATTGCATACGGGATTGATTGAATCCTTGACATCGTGGTTCATCTGATGAGATTATCATGGAATGTGTGGGAACCAACATGGATATCCATACCACGCTGTTGGTTATTGGTCGGAGAGATGTCTCGGTCATGTCTGCACGTCTCCCGAACCCATAGGATCTACACACTTAAGGTTCGATGACGCTAGGGTTATAGGGAAATAGTGTACGTGGTTACGGAAGGTTGTTCGGAGTCCGGGATGAGATCCCGGACGTCACGAGGAGCTCCAGAATGATCTATAGGTAAAGATTTATATATAGGAAGTGAGATTTTGGACATCGGAAATGTTTCGGGCATCAGCGGTAACGTACCGGGACCACCGGAAGGGTTCCGGGGGTCCACCGGGAGGGACCACCAGCCCCAGGAGGCTACATGGGCCAAATGTGGGAGGGAACCAGCCCCTTGGTGGGCTGGTGCACCTCCCACCCAGCCCAAGGAGTGGCAAAGGGAGGAAGGGGGCAACCCTAGCGCAGGAGGGGCCCCAGGCCCACCTGGCGCGCCACCCCTCGCTCTCCATTCCCTGGCCGCCACCTCCTGGCGCCAGATGGGGCTGCCGCCACCCCTAGGGTGGGAAACCTAGAGGTGGAACCCCCTCCTCCCTCTCCTCCTATATATACCCATGAGTTGGGGCTATTTTGAGACATACAAACCTCTCTCTCTCTCTCTCGGCGCAGCCCTACCTCTCTTCTTCCTCGTCCTTCGCGGTGCTTGGAGAAGCCCTGCCGGAGTTCCATGTAGCTCCACCGCCACCACGCCGTCGTGCTGCCGGAGCTCTCCCTCAACCTCTCCTCCCTCCTTGCTAGTTCAAGGTGTTGGAGACGTCACCAGGCTGCACGTGTGTTGAATGCGGAGGTGCCGTGATTCGGCACGTAGATCGGAGTCAATAATATGCTATCATAGATATCAACAAGCATTAAATTTCTTATGATGTTGTATTTTAGGATGGTACTCTCCTCTAGATAGGTCTCCAACGTATCTATAATTGTTCATTGTTTCATATTATCATATTATCAATTTTGGATGCTTTATATGCATTTATATGTTGTTTTATATCATTTTTGGGAACTAATCTAGTAACCCAGTGCCAAGTGTCAGTTGTTGTTTTCTGCATGTTTTTGGCTTTTTAGGAAACCGGTATCAAATGGAGTCCAAACACTATGAAACGTTTTGACATTTTTTTCTGGACCAAAAAGGACATGAAAGCTTCAGAAGGAGGCGAGAAGCTGCATGAGGAGATGGCAAGGCAATAGGGCATGTCTAGGGGGCTAGGTGCACCCCGTTACCTTGTGGGTCCCTCGTTGCCACTTTTCCGCCGCCACAAGTCTTTGTTTCGATGAGGGTGCATCATGAGACATTTTTCAGTGCCCTGTCGGAGGGGGAATCGATCATGAAGGCATTCTGAATCAACCTTGCTACCTCCATGATGTTGTGTGAGTAGTCTACCAAAGACCTATGGTCCATGGTTGATACCTAGATGGCTTCTTCTCTCTCTATGATACTCAATACGAAGTTCCAAGGTTGTCAGAATCGTGATTCTGAATCGGATCGGAGCTCTGATGGCAGGATCACAAATCATAGAATCTTCACTATCAGGACCATAAAAACGTAGATTCTATGAACCAAAATCATAGAATCAGAGGAGTTTGTTTGTATCGTAAAGTCATAGAATCGTACAACAGAATCACGATTCTCACAACCTTGCAAAGTTCACGACGATTCCCGTGGTCATCTATTTGATGTAATCTTCTTTGTGGCGTGTTTGTTGGGATCCGATAAACTATGGTTTTATGATAAGATTGTTCATGAATATTATGAGTCTTCTTTGAATTCTTTTATGCATGATTATTATAGCATCGTATCTCCCTCTGATCTACCGGTTTGGTTTGGCCAACTAGATTAATTTATCTTCAACGGGAGTGGTACATTGTGATGGGTTCAATCTTACGGTGCTCAATCTCAGTGACAAAAAAGGACATGACACGTATTTGTATTGCTGACATTAAGGATAAAACGACGGGGTTTATTCATATTGATTGAGTTTACTTTATCTACATCTTGTCATCTTGCCCCAAGCATTACCCTGTTTCATACTTAATACTCTAGATGCATGCTGGATAGCGGTCGATGAGTGGAGTAATAGTAGTAGATGTAGTCAGGTGTCGGTTTACATGCTTATGGACATGATGCATATATACATGATCATTGCCTTGAATAAGATGTCATAATTATGCACTACTCTGTCATTTGCGCAACAGTAATTTATCTACCCACCGTATGCTATCTTCAAAAGAGAATTCTTTAGCAAAACTATGGCCCCAGGGTCTACTCTAATTATGTTACAAAAACTAAAAAAATGTTGCTTCCATTTATTTATTTTCATTTACTTTTATATTTATATTATCTACCTATTAGTATTTAATCCTTGCAAGAAATGAGTTGAAGGGGCTTGCAACCCTCTTGCCCGTGTTGGGTGCAAGTGTTTGGTTTTGTGTGTGCAGGTGCTAACGACGAGAGTTTTATTAATGCTCTTATTGGTTCGATAACCTTGGTTCTCACTAAGGGAAATACTAATCTCTATTGTGTTACATCTGTTCTCCTCTTCGGGGAAATCCTAACGTAGTTTACAAGTAGGAGGAAGAATTTCCATCATCGTTGTCGGGGAGTATCATCAAATTCTTATCATGTTCCTTCACACAAATTATCATTCACTTGTTCTACTTTTTATTTGCCTTTATATTTTATTGCTTAAAAATATGAGAGAACACAAAAATATTTATCTTTGTCGGTTTACTTGTTTACTTGCTTTGCTTGTTTGCGTGTTTGCTCGCTTAAAGTTGCTATCATGTGTGAGTTTGTCATCGAGAAAAGTGAGGATTGTAAAACCCCTCAAGAAATTTTCACAAATTTGGATAGAATTTTTTTTGTGATGGGAAAGTAATATCATAGGGGAAAATATTATTCAGGAATTCTTGAAATATATAGGAACTTTGTTTGCAATGATATTCCTATTCTTAGAAGAACCCATAGTTACTCTAATGCTATTTCAGCACTTGTTCTCAAACTTGATAAAAGATTTATGCATACTCAATCCACTTCTCAAAGACTTCTCTATGAGTTACATGTTATAGACAACCCTGCGGCTAAAAAGATACCTACTCTTATCCGCATGAATGAATTTGATTATACAGTGCAAGAGGCTCGAGAGATCTATGATTTTTATGATAAGGGTCATGAACATCCTATGACAGATGAAATTTTATATAATGAGGATTATATGATGAGGTATGTGTTTCATGATAATCATACTTTTAATGAAAATACTAAAAAGGAAGTTCCTCCTTTGCATATTATCCAACAAATTTTCAATGGTATTATTCAACAATATTCTTGGATAGTGAAAGAGAACCAACAAGGGTTCAAAAAAAGTAGCCTCGAGAATGCTAATATTTTAATAGATGATGTGTTCCCCATTGTTTTTGAAAAGCTTCCCGATAAAAACACATCCTAAGATGCAAAAACCAAAGATGATATCACTTGATAATATGCATCATGTCTAGCTAGGGGCATAAAACAGTAGTGATCGTTGGGAGGCAACCCAATAGTTATCTTAATTTTTTGTTCTACTTTATATTATTTTGTGTTGACATGTTTATTTCTACTATAATGATTGTGTTTTTATGTTTTAGTTAGCGTTTGTGCCAATTAAAGCCTTTGGGATGATTTGGCTGATAGTGGAATTGATCCTATGCAAAAATAGAAACTTTTACGTCAAGAGCAGAATATCTTTGATTTTACTAGAATGTCTTTTTGAACTGAATATTTTACACTACATTGATATATAAATTTTCGAGGTTTTACTAATTTGTTAGAATTCTCGGAGTTACATAAATATGCTTTTAGTGTTGATCATTAAAGATTGTTCTGTTTTAGACAGATTCTGTTTTTGTTTGCATAGTTTGCTTGTTTTGATGATGCTATGGATTATATCGGGGGTACAAATCATGGAGAAGTTAGAACACAATACTTTATGAAATAATTAAATATGAATCAATTTATAACAATAGTTAAAGTTTATGATTTGCTGATACGTCTCCAACGTATCTATAATTTTTGATGGTTCCATGCTATTATCTTGTCAAACTTTGGATGTTTTGTATGCATTTTATATCTTTTTTGGGAGTAACTTATTAACTTAGTGCCAATTGCGAGTTCCTGTTTTTTCCGTGTTTTTGACCTTTTTCACAGGAGAATATCAAACAGAGTCCAAACGGAATAAAACCTCAGAAAAGATTTTTCCGGAACAGAAGATACACACGGAGCTTGAGAACCAAGGCAAAGGGCACCACGGGAGGCCACAAGCCCCCTAGCCGCGGCCTGGGGGCGCCTAGCAGGCTTGTGGGCCCCCCCGTGGCTCCTTTGCCGTACTTCTTCCACCTATAAATCCCCGAAAAATCTGAAACCACGCGGGAGAGCCACGAAAATACTTTTCCGCCGCAAGCTTCTGACTCCGCAAGATCCCTTCTCGGGAACGTTCTGGTGCCCTGTCGGAGGGGGAATTCGGACACAAAGGGCTTCTTCATCAACACCATTGCCTCTCCGATGATGCGTGAGTAGTTCACCATAGACCTCTGGGTCCCTAGCTAGTAGCTAGATGACTTCTTCTCTCTCTTGGATCTTCAATACAAAGTTCTCCATGATCTTCATGGAGATCTCTCCGATGTAATCTTCTTTTGCGGTGTCTTTGTTGAAATCCGATGAATTTGTGATTTACGATCAGATTATTTATGAATTTTATTTGAGTTTCTTCTGATCTCTTATATGCATGATTTCATATCCTTGTAATTCTCTTCGAGTTGTGGGTTTCGTTTGGCCAACTTGATCTACAGTTCTTGCAATGGGAGAAGTGCTTGGTTTTGGGTTCATACCATGTGGTGACCTCACCTAGTGACAGAAGGGGTAGCGAGGCACGCATCATGTTGTTGCCATCAAGGGTAAAACGATGGGGTTTATATCTATTGCATGAATTTATCCCTCTACATCATGTCATCTTGCTTAAGGCGTTACTCTGTTTGTTATGAACTCAATACACTAGATGCATGCTGGATAGCGGTCAATGTGTGGAGTAATAGTAGTAGATGCAGAAAGTATCGGTCTACTTGTCTCGGACGTGATGCCTATATGCATGATCATTGCCTTAGATATCGTCATGACTTTGCGCGGTTCTATCAATTGCTCGACAGTAATTCGTTCAACCACCGTAATATTTGCTATCATGAGAGAAGCCTCTAGTGAACACTATGGCCCCCGGGTCTACGTCACATCGTATTTTCAGCCCTACACTTTTACTTTGTTGCACTTTCCGCCTTCGGATCTCACCTTGCAATCAATCGTGAAGGGATTGACAACCCCTTTGTAGCGTTGGGTGCAACTTTGTTGTGCTTGCGCAGGTACTTTGGAGACTTGGCTTGATACTCCTACTGGATTGATACCTTGGTTCTCAAACTGAGGGAAATACTTACTGCTACTGTGCTGCATGACCCTTTCCTCTTCAAGGGAAAAACCAACGCAAGCTCAAGAGCAGCAAGAAGAATTTCTGGCGCCGTTGCCGGGGAGCATCAAGTCAAGAATAGTCTTCCTCCAACGTGTCAATCTTTGGCACCGGGGATTATTCTAAGTGAAGCTTATCCAAGTAACTGTCGCAAACTCATCTCTTGCATTAATTTTTTGCCTCTTGTTTTCCTCTCCCCCACTTCTGAAAAACAAAAATTACAATTTTTTTTGCCTTTTTCGTTTGCCTTTTTCTTTCGCTTGCTTTCTGCCTGCTTGTGTGGGATAGTCTACCTATCCTCATGGCTAGACCTACCGCTTCGAACGATACTCCCGAGAGCGAAGTTCTCAATTTCAAACAAAATGAGGAAGAAAACTTAAAGGATGCTTGGTATAGGATTTGCAATGCTTAGAGTAGATCTACTCGTAAGCAATCTACTACCGTCGTTCTTTGCAGCTTTTATGTGGGTATTTCCCCTTGGAATAGGTATGTTCTTGACACCATCGTATGCGGAAATTTCTTGGGTAGCCATACCATTGATTCTTACGGTGCTTTAATAAATTTGGTAGGCTCACCCCCACTCATGGTTAATGGAACTACCTTAACTCTAGAACATGTGATGCGTAGGCTGGATATCATTGAAAATAAAGTTGCTATAATTGAACTTATTGAGAATTTGGATAAAGAGATCCACAATCAAATCACTCAGTACGGATCCAAGGTGGGAATGACTTTGAAAAATTTAAAGGAGAGGGTACCCACAGTTAACCAAAAACTAGGTCATGATTCCGCTAGGATTGGCAAACTAGAGGATGTTATAACCAACTTGGGTTCCGCTTTTGCTGTTGTGCAGAACACTCCAAATTTTGCCCATAATAAGGCCACCAAGTCTGTTTTTGTTCCTAAAAATAGTGGTGAACCAAAGATGATGACCTTAAGATGTTGAGTGTTCACCCTACTTATGGTTTGAGTACCAAAGACGACGATACGTGATTCTATCGCCTTATGCCTAGCTAAGGGCGTTAAACAATAGCGCTTGTTGGGAGGCAACCCAATGAATTTATCTTTGCTTTTTGCTTTATGTTTTGTTGTGTCCCACCATCATAATTCTGTTATGATTGTGTATTTTGTGTTTATTTTTGTGTTTGTGCCAAGTAAAACCTTTATGACTAGTTTTGGTGATGGTTGTTTGATCGTGCTGAAAAAGATAGAAACTTTTCACTCACGAAATTATTTTTCATTTTTTACCACCAAGAGCTTTTGAGTTGATTATTTTTTATGCTGTTTATAGGCCAATTTCCCAAATTTTAGTAATTTTTCAGAATTTTTGAGATACCAGAAGTATACGAGGTATACAGATTGCTACAGACTGGTCTGTTTTTGACAGATTCTGTTTTTCTTGTGTTGATTGCTTATTTTGATGAAACTATGGATAGTATCGAGGGGGACTAGCCATGAAAAAGTGAGAATACAGTAATATAACACCAATATAAATATAAATCAAGTTTTCTACAGTACCTAAAGAGTTGGTAGTTTGTTTTCTTATGCTAATGATATCACGAGTTTCTGTTTAAGTTTTGTGTTGTGAAGTTCTCAAGTTTTGGGTGATGTTCTCATGGACAATGGGACGATGAGTGGAAAGAGATCAACCTTGGGGATGCACAAGGCATCCCAAGCCAAATTCAAGGACACCAAAAATCCTAAGCTTGGGGATGCCCCGGGAAGGCATCCCCTCTTTCGTCTTCAATCCATCGGCAACGTTACGTGGAGCTATATTTTTATTCACCACAAGATATATGTTTTCCTTGGAGCATCATGTATTATAGGAGTCTTTTATTTTTATTGTGTCACAATAATCCTTGCTTCACACCTTTTGAGAGAGACATGCACTCATCGTGAATTTTCTAGAATACTCATTGAGCTTCACTTATATCTTTTGAGTTAGGCAATTTAGCTCACATGTGCTTCACTTATATCTTTTGAGATAGATAACTTTGCTCTAAGTGCATCACTTAGATATTTTTAGAGCACGGCGGTGTCATATTTTGGAGAAATAAGAACTCTCGATCTTCACTTATATCTTTTTGAGAGTGCTCTCTTTGAGTAACTTGGTAATTGGCTTGTGTTATGAAAGTAGTCCTAAAGATGATAGGCATCCAAAGAGGATATAATAAAACTTCCATATTCATATGCATTGATTAGTAAAGAGAAGTTTGATTCCTCTCAATTAGTTTTGAGACATGGATATGGTAATATTAGAGTTATGTTAGTAGGGTGTTGTGAATCTAGAAATACTTGTGTTGAAGTTAGTGATTCCCGTAACATGCACATATGGTGAACCGCTATGTTAGGAAGTGGGAGCATAATTGATTTATTGATTGTCATCCTTTGTGTTGCGGTCGGGATCGCGCGATGGTTAACACCTACCAACCCTTCCCCTAGGAGTATGCGTTTAGCACTTTGTTTCGATTACTAATAAAAACTTTTGTAATAAGTATGTGAGTTTTTCATGACTAATGTGAGTCCATGGTATAGATGCACTTTCACCTTCCACCATTGCTAGCCTCTCTAGTGCAGCGCAACTTTCGCCGATACACAAACCCACCATATACCTTCCTCAAAACAACCACTGTACCTACCTATTATGGCATTTTCATAGCCATTCCGAGATATATTGTCATGCAACTCCCACCATTCCGTCTCATGACTTGTTCCGTCACTTTCATATTGCCATTGCATGATCATAAGATAGCTAGCAAGATGTTTCAACGTCATACGCCAAGCTAGATCGTTGCACATCCCGGTACAGTGCCGGAGGCATTTCCTATAGAGTCATCATTGCTCTAAGTATTGAGTTGTGAGTAAACAAAAGGTGTGATGATATCATTATTAGAGCATTGTCCCATGTGAGGAAATAAAAAAAAGGGAAAAGAGGCCAAAGATGCCCACCAAAAAAATGATGAAAAGAGGCCGAAGAGCCCAAAAAAGAGAGAGGGAGAAAAAGAGAGAAGGGACAATGCTACTATCTTTTTCCACACTTGTGCTTCATAATAGCACCATGTTATTCATGATTGAGAGTCTATCGTTTTGACACTTCCATTTACTAGTGGGAATCTTCATTATATAACTTGGCTTGTATATTCCAATGATGGGCTTCCTCAAAATTGCCCTAGGTCTTCGTGAGCAAGCAAGTTGGGTGCACACCCACTAGTTCTCCTTTTGAGCTTTCACATACTTATAGCTCTAAGTGCACCCGTTGCATGGTAATCCCTACTCATTCACATTGATATCTATTGATGGGCATCTCCATAGCCCTTTAATACGCCTAGTCGATGTGACCATCTCCTCCTTTTTGCATCACAACCTCCACCACACTCTATTCCACCTATAGTGCTATATCCATGGCTCACGCTCATGTATTGCGTGAGAGTTGAAAAAGTTTGAGAAAGTAAGAGTGCGAAAACAATTACTTGGCCAATACCGGGGTTGTGCATGATTTAAATTCGTTGTGTGGGGATGATGGAGCATAGCCAGACTATATAATTTTGTAGGGATAACTTTCTTTGGCCTTGTTATTTTGAAAGTTCATGATTATCTTGCTTGTTTGCTTGAAGTATTATTGTTTTCATGTCAATAGCAAACTATTGTTTTGAATCTTACGGATCTGAACATTCATGTCACATGAAAGAAGTTACAAAGGACAAATATGCTAGGTAGCATTCCACATCAAAAATTCAGTCTTTATCACTTCCCTACTCGAGGACGAGCAGGAGTTAAGCTTGGGGATGCTTGATAGGTCTCCAACGTATCTATAATTTTTGATGGTTCCATGCTATTATCTTGTCAAACTTTGGATGTTTTGTATCCATTTTATATCGTTTTTGGGACTAACTTATTAACTCAGTGCCAATTTCCAGTTCCTGTTTTTTCCGTGTTTTTGACCTTTTTCAGAGGAGAATATCAAACAGAGTCCAAACGGAATAAAACCTCCGAAAAGTTTTTTTTTCCGAAATAGAAGATACGCAGGGAGCTTGAGAACCAAGGCAAAGGGCACCAGGGGAGGCCACAAGCCCTCGAGCCGCGGCCTGGGGGCGCCTAGCAGGCTTGTGGCCCCCACGTGGATCCTTTGCCCTACTTCTTCCGCCTATAAATTTCTGAAAAATCTGAAACCACAGGAGAGAGCCATGAAAATACTTTTCCACCACCGCAAGCTTCTGTCTCCGCAAGATCCCATCCGGGGCACGTTCTGGTACCCTGCCGAAGGGGGGATTCGGACACGGAGGGCTTTTTCATCAACACCATTGCCTCTCCGATGATGCGTGAGTAGTTCACCATAGACCTTCGGGTCCATAGCTAGTAGCTAGATGGCTTCTTCTCTCTCTTGGATCTTCAATACAAAGTTCTCCATGATCTTCATGGAGATCTATCCGATGTAATCTTCTTTTGCAGTGTGTTTGTCGAGATCCGATGAATTCTGGATTTATGATCAGATTATCTATGAATCTTATTTGAGTTTCTTCTGATCTCTTATATGCATGATTTCATATCCTTGTAATTCTCTTCGAGTTGTGGGTTTTGTTTGGCCAACTTGATCTACAGTTCTCGCAATGGGAGAAGTGCTTGGTTTTGGGTTCATATCGTGCAATGACCTCACCCAGTGACAGAAGGGGTAGCGAGGCACGCATCGTTTTGTTGCCATCAAGGGTAAAAAGATGGGGGTTATATCTATTGCATGAATTTATCCCTGTACATCATGTCATCTTGCTTAAGGCGTTACTCTGTTTGTTATGAACTCAATACACTAGATGCATGCTGGATAGTGGTCGATGTGTGGAGTAATAGTAGTAGATGCAGAAAGTATCGGTCCACTTGTCTCGGACGTGATGTCTATATGTATGATCATTGCCTTAGATATCGTCATGACTTTGCGCGGTTCTATCAATTGCTCGACAGTAATTCGTTCACCCACCGTAATATTTGCTATCATGAGAGAAGCCTCTAGTGAACACTATGACCCCCGGGTCTACTTCACATCATATTTTCAGTCCTACACTTTTACTTTGTTGCACTTTCCGCCTTCAGATCTCACCTTGCAATCAATCGTGAAGGGATTGAGAACCCCTTTGTAGCGTTGGGTGCAAGTTTGCTGTTTTTGCGCAGGTACTTTGGAGACTTGGCTTGATACTCCTACTGGATTGATACCTTGGTTCTCAAACTGAGGGAAATACTTACACCTACTGTGCTACATCACCCTTTCCTCTTCAAGGGAAAAACCAACGCACGCTCAAGAGGTAGCATTTGCCTAATATGCTAATGTATCCCATGAGGTTTGTGTTGAGTTTTGTGTGCCAAAGTTTTCAAATTTTGGGTGAGACAATGATGGATGAAAGAATAAGGAGCGGAAAGACCCTAAACTTGGGGATTCCCAAGGCACCCGTCACACCTTGTTTTCACTACCACTTTCTGTGTAATGCAAAAATCTGAGCTTGTTAAAACTTTTTCAAAACTAATGATGTGAGTGCCATGATTGTCATTGTATGCTTGTGTGTTTTAACATGTGGTGATAAAAACCCCATTCGACAATATTGAATTATTTCCAAAACCCTTTTTCCTGCGTCTGATCTAGGTGAAACCCTACTTTGAGTTGCACTACATGTCCTTGATGGCAAGGAGTGTTCTTACCCAAAGTTGGTGATCTGACTTTAGCTTTATTTTATTGCTCCAGAACCACAAAATAATTATTTTTAGAATTGTTTTCTTAGTTTATTTACATGTCCATTTGTGAGGCCAGAAATGGTATTCCTACATCGGAAAATACTTTTCTACCTTAGAAAAATATGATTAAATTTGGAGATGATGAGAAGGACATATTTTCCATACATAAGATTTTAAACCCCTATTTATATTATAATTATCTGAGTAAAACCCTGAAAACCATTTATGTCTGTTTTGACCTTTTGAAATATTTCCAAAGGAAATATTCTCAATAAAATCCTAGAAAATTCGAGTGGTATCCCTAAGCCATATTTGGTGTCCACATAAAGTTTCACCTTGATCCAAGGTGATTAGGACCCCCAACTAACTTCAAAACCCCTTCTATCCAGATTGAAGTTAGAGCAACTTTACATAGCAAAGTTTGTCCAATGATGTTGAAACTTTGCAGGAGTGCCTAATACCTCAAATGAGGGTTCCACACCAAAAAAAGGATTTGTGGGACTTAGTTTGCCCACACTCTCTTTGGAAGGGACAAATATGGTCAAATGGTGAAGTTTTCAAGTTTTCAAAGCTAAACTTGTCCAATGGGGCTCAAACTTGGTGAACCCCCATGTTTTAGCACCAAACCCAAACCTGTTAAGTTGTAGCACCAGTGGTAGGGTGCAACCACCCCAAACCACTGTCGAGCACCTTTTGATAGATGGGTAAAAGCCCCCTTAGCCATAGCTAAACCCAACCCCTTTGCTTCAAACTCTCAGATTAGGTGGCCAATATCAATGCCCAGCCCCAGTCAACTGGCCCACCTCTGGTAGAAAGTAGAAATGCCAAAAAACCCAATCTAAGCTTCAGCTCAAAGCTGACAGCACCTGTTTCTCTTGTCTCCCTTGACCAGCCAAAGCTCCCACTGGACTACAACGGCTAGCCTCATCCCAGCCAGTGCCCAAGACATGCTAGACACGTCCAAAGCACCTCAGAGCGCACCAGCAGGCCGTGGCATGCCAAAACTGCGCTCTGGGCGCGCTATAGGAAGCCACCGAGTTATTCTCCAAGATTGATCTCCGATGTGGATATTACCAATAGAAGATCCGACCTGAAGACATGCCCAAGACGGCGTTCATGACCCGGTACGGTCTATACAAATGCACTGTCATGGATTTCGGGTTGACTAATGCCCCAACTTACTTCATGTACCTCATGAACAAGGTCTTCATGGAATACCTGGATATGTTTGTCGTCGTATTTATTGATGACATCTTAATCTTTTCCAAGTCCGAAGAAGAACATGAACAACACTTGAGGTTAGTATTGAAAAGCTTCGAGAGCACCAAATTTATGCCCAATTCAGCAAGTGCCAATTCTAGCTGAACGAAGTTGGATTATTGGGTCATACCATGATGGCAAGTGGATTGGCGGTTGATTCCTCCAAGAATACTACCATAACCAACTGGGAATCGCTAATTGATGTGAAGGAAGTCAGGAGCTTCCTCGAACTCGTGGGATATTACCGCAAGTTTGTAGAAGGACTCTCCCGCATCGCTCGACCTATGACTCAACTTTTGAGGAAAGGCAAGAAGTTTGAATGGACGCCGGAGTGTGAAGCAAGCTTCCAAGAGTTGAAGAAGAGGTTAACTACCGCCCCGGTATTGGCCACTCCAAATATCAGCAAGGAGTTTGTGATATATTGTGATGCCTCCAGAACCGGGCTCGGTGGGGTTCTAATGCAGGACGACAGAGTTGTGGCGTACCTGTCACGACAACTGCGCGTGCATGAGGAGAATTATGCCACCCATGATCTCGAGTTGGCAGCAGTAGTACATGCCCTGAAGACATGGCGACATTACCTTCTGGGGAAAAGATGTGCAATATACACCGACCACAGAAGTCTGAAGTATATCTTCACCCAAAGGGAATTGAATATGAGGCAACGAAGGTGGTTGGAGTTAATCAAAGACTACGAGTCTACGACCTCAGCATTCAATATCACCCCGGTAAGGCCAATGTAATGGTTGATGCCTTAAGCAAGAAGACCAGCACCTTGAACGTCATGCTCAAGAAAAGGCAACCCGCCTTATATGAAGAAATGGAGAACTTCGGATTGGAGCTAGTGGAATCGGGATTCCTAGCAAACCTCGAAGTCAAACCAATGCTGGTTGATGATATCAAGGAGGCCCAGAAGGGTCATAAGAGCATTGAAGGCATCAAGAAGAAGATTCAAGAAGGCAAGGCCCCAGGATTTTCAGTGGATGAACAAGGAGTAGTGTGGTTTGGGAAACGTTTATGCATACCCAACAAGGCTGAACTCAAGGATTTGATCCTACATGAAGCTCATGATACACCCTACTCTATTCACCCCGGTGGTACCAAGATGTATCAAGATCTACGAGAAAGATTCTGGTGTCATGGCATGAAGAGGGAAATATCGTTTTATGTTTCCAAGTGTGACATGTGCCAGCAAGTCAAGGCTGAGCATAAGCGACCTACTGGATTGCTACAACCTCTCCACATGCCAGAATGGAAGTGGGACAAGATAGACATGGACTTTGTTACCGGCTTACCAAGGTCTAGCAGAGGCCATGACTCTATATGGGTCATTGTCGACCATCCGACCAAGGTGGCCCATTTCATTCCAGTCAACACCATTTATGATGGGGACAAGTTGGCTAGTCTCTATATTGAACGTATTGTGAGCCTTCATGGAGTTCCCAAGGAGATTGTATCTGACCGAGGCACACAGTTTAGTTCAAGATTTTGGAAGAAGTTCCAAGAAGCCCTCGGAACCAAGCTCTCTTTCAGCACCGCTTTCCACCTGCAAACGAGCGGACAAACGGAGAGAGTAAACCAAATACTCGAAGATATGCTCCGCGCTTGCCTCTTGGCACATGGTGCCAAATGGGAAGACCGTCTGCCGTTTGCTGAGTTCTCATACAACAACAACTACCAGTCTAGTCTCCATATGGGCCCATTTGAAGTGTTATACGGAAGAAAGTGCCACACCCCACTCAACTGGTTCGAAACCAGTGAAGGGCTGATTTTCGGGCCGGAAGTTTTGCACAAGGCAGAAGAGAAGGTGCAACTTGTCCGTGAAAATCTAAAGGCAGCCAAGTCGCGACAAAAGAGCTATGCGGATTCTCCCTGCAGGTATGTGGAGTTCATTCCCGGAGACCAGGTGTACCTCCGTGTCACCCCTCTCAAGGGAACCAAGCGTTTCCATGTTAAAGGGAAACTTGCTCCAAGGTTCATTGGACCTTTTAAGATCACGACAAGGCGTGGAGAGGCCGCTTACCAATTCGAGCTACCTCCGGAACTTTCGGGTGTGCACAACGTCTTCCACGTGTCACAACTTTGGAAGTGTCTTCAAGCGCAAAACCGTTTTGATCCTTACAAGGACATTGACCATCAGGCTATTGACCTTCAGCCGGATCTCACCTACCGCGAGAGCACGATCCACATCCCGGATGAAGCAGAGCGTTGCACCAGAAGCCGCACCATCAAGTATTTCAAGGTTCGGTGGAGCAACCACACCGAGGCCGAAGCAACATGGGAGCGTCAAGACTATCTCCAATCTGAGTTTCCGAACCTTTTTAGCACCTAGCTTAGGAATCTCGGGGACAAGATTCTTGTAAGGGGGATAGGTCTCTCACACCCTGTTTTCACTACCACTTTCTATGTAATGCAAAAATCTGAGCTTGTTAAAACTTTCTCAAAACTAATGATGTGAGTGCCATGATTGTCATTGTATGCTTGTGTGTTTTAACATGTGGTGATAAAAACCCCATTTGAAAATATTGAATTATTTCCAAAACCCTTTTTCCTGCTTCTGATCTAGGTAAAACCCTAGTTTGAGTTGCACTACATGCCCTTGATAGCAAGGAGTGTTCTTACCCAAAGTTGGTGATCTGATTGTAGCTTTATTTTATTGCTCCAGGACCACAAAACGGTTATTTTTAGAATTGTTTTCTTAATTTATTTACATGTCTATTTTTGAGGCCAGAAATGGTATTCCTACATGGGAAAATACTTTTCTGCCTTAGAAATATCTGATTAAATTGGGAGATGATCAGAAGGACATATATTTTCCATACATAAGATTTTAAACCCCTATTTATATTATAATTATTTGAGTAAATCCCTGAAAACCATTTATGTCAGTTTTGACCTTTTAAAATATTTCCAAAGGAAATATTATCAATAAAATCCTAGAAAATTCCATTGGTATCCCTAAGCCATATTTGGTGTCCACATAAAGTTTCACGTTGATCCAAGGTGATTAAGGACCCCAAATAACTGCAAAACCCCTTCTGTCCAGATTGAAGTTAGAGCAACTTTACATAACAAAGTTTTTCCAATGATGTTGAAACTTTGCAGGAGTGCCTAATACCTCAAATGAAAGTTCCACACCAAAAATGGGATTTGTGGGATTTAGTTTGCCCACACTCTCTTTGGAAGGGACAGATGTGGTCAAATGGTGAAGTTTTCAAGTTTTCAAAGCTAAACTTGTCCAATGGGGCTCAAACTTGGTGAAACCCCATGTTTTAGCACCAAACCCAAACTTGTTAAGTTGCAGCACCAGTGGTGGGGTGCAACCACCCCAAACCGCTGTCGAGCACCTTCTGGCAGATGGGTAAAAGCCCCCTTAGCCATAGCTAAACCCAACCCCTTTGCTCCAAACTCTCAGATTAATTGGCCAATATCAATGCCCAGCCCAGTGAACTGGCCCCTCTCTGGTTTAAAGTAGAAATGCCAAAAACCCCAATCTAAGCTTCAGCTCAAAGCTGACATCACCTGTTTCTCTTGTCTCGCTTGACCAGCCGAAGCTCCCACGGGACTACAAAGGATAGCCTCATCCCAGCCGGTGCCCAGGACATGCTAGACACGTCCAAAGCACCTCAGAGCGCACCAGCATGCCATGGCATGGAAAAACTGTGCTCTGGGAACGCTACAGGAAGCCGCCGAGGTGGGGGCGACACTCGGCCAGTTCCAGCCTCCCCCGAGGTGTCCAACCTCTTCCCCGACAACCCCTATGCACCGAGCGACCATCAGGGCCCCTCCTCTCCCATGCTAGAGCTTGTGCGACGCGTGCCCGCGCGCACCAGTACCGGCCAAAGTTGTGCGACCGCTGATGCTCGACTCCCCTCTCTCTCCCTCTGTTGCACATGGTTCTAGTAGTCCAAAACCACGTCCTTAGACCGTGGTTTCGACCCCGGCTCATCTCTGCACCCTCATGCGCGCCACGGTGAGTCATCGGCGCTCCTGAATCGACTCACCGTCGTGAGCCTATTTATAGCCCACCCCTCGCTCCAGCACCCCACAAAAAGCTTCGCCACGACCACTAGCACCTCCCTAGCCTCTCGAGCAAGCCAGCAGAGCCCCGGTGCTCGAGATCGGCCGAGGCCCCTCCGCCTCGGAGCTCTGGTCGATCTCCGGCTACACGACGGCTCATGCGTCCCTCGACCCGCCAAAACACTCCCCTCGACCTCAGGAAGCTTTCCCCCAACTTTCCCAAGCATTTCCGTGCCCCTAGCTACCCTCTCGACCACCTCCCGAAAGTCCTCCGCCGCGGCCTCCTCATCGCTGGTGAACCCGAGCCTCTCTGTTGTTGTTCCGACCACCAGCAGGTAGGCGGCGATGAGCCGTACCCATTTCTATCCTCGTCGGGGCCCGAGGACGTCGTCAGCCTCGCCGGCGTGCTCCTCCTCCTCTCTGGCCAGAGGTAGGAGACGATCCCGACAGGTGTGCCCCACCTGTCGGTGGCCCAGCCCCCTCTCCCTCGCTGCCCACAGCCGCTGACCGCAGGGCCCCGCACGTCAGGTTCAAACCTGACGGCCTGTGCGCGTGGGCAGGCTGTCGGCTGGCCTTTGGGCCGGCCCAGTTCCAGGCCAAGCCAGGCCAGGGACCTAGCCCATTTTTCTTTTGTTTTAAAACTGGTTTTTCAAACATTTTTATAAAAAGATTTAACCAGTGTAAAAATATAATTTTTCCACTCGCGTTCTTCTAAAAATGTGAAGTATTTAATAAGACTATTGGTTGAATTTTTCAGCAACTATTCTGTTTTACAATAATAAAAAGGATTAAGTTGGAATAATTCTGCTTCTGTTTAGTTGATTTTAAAAATGTTTCTTCATTGGAATCAGAGGCAAATATTTTTCAAAATAACAACTTAGATCTATCAGTAATAAAGAACATTTTGAAATGACTTTGTGATATGTTTTTGAGTGAGCTATTTCTTATTTGTTCTTTTGACGACGATAGAAAATCCGTTTGGCGAGGGAATCGGAGTGGAAGACCTCAAAGACCCCGGATACCTAGCTGACCAAGGCAAGCAGCCCTTTGACCATGTGTGAGCATATGTTATGATGCATGCTAGTGTAGCAAATATTTCCGTTGCGTATGATCATAAGTGCCGGTAAATCATTGATGTGATGTTACCGATGGCTCCTCCGGAGCACATGCATAGAGCTTGATCCTATCACCTATGAGGGTCATGCTAATATCATGTTGACAAGTAAAGTTAGAGTATTATTAGCATGAGCATGTTATTGGTATAAATCAAAGATTTATGAAAACCCCGTCGGGTGCCACTAATGCCCGAGGGTGATGATGAGTTAGGTGGCCACTTTTGGTGAAGTGGTGCACTGGGTATTTGTGTGAGTATGGTTTCGGAAATAGGAGTATATTTATGATGTGTCGACCGTCCCAACATTATATGTATGACCACGTTACCCCTTTATGGGACGAGGCTGTGTTGGTTACTTTGGTTGGTGCTAGCAAAGAGCCACATTACCAGTGGCCGGAGTGATATGTGGTCACTGTCGGTGAATACTCACAACATATGCCATAGGTAGGCTAAAGTTGGTGAGAACCGAAGGGACAAAGGTGGATGCTGGGAACGAGGTTGGTACACGCATGGGACGCACGATGTACCCAAGTTCAGCGCTCTCCGTAGAGATAATACCCCTAATCCTGCTTGTGTGTTTGATGTATGGGAACAGAGTACAATGTTGCTCCTGGAGCTGTGTTGGGAGGAGGAAGAGGGGAGCAGCCGGCTCGTCTCTACCTCGCTCTCTGTTGGTTGGTGAGTGTGTAGTGTTGAATGACTGGCTAGTGATCGGTCCCCCCGCATGGGGGGCGACCGAGGGGTTTTATAGACGAACCCGCCAGCCTACAATATGGATAAAGGGTACACGCGTGGGACCCGGCTGGCTGCTTCGCCGGCTGGCCAGGGGCCCACAAGGGTCTTCTCTTGTCGATGAGGGGCCCGCCGGCTGCATGGTCTCATTTACCTGTGGGACCTGCCGACTGGCCAGTGGGGCTCCCGCGTAAGGTTGACGCTGAGCACGCGTTGTACGTCAAGCGTCACCCCGCGAGATTCTTCATGGGCAGGCAGTACGACCGCCTCCACTGTTCCCCACGCTGAGTGCAGTAATGGAGTGGGAGTGTGACAGTCCGACATCAGGCTAGGTGATGGATCAGAGCCGGGGTAGGTCAGCGGCGTGGCCGCCGACGCTCGTACCTGCCGGGCGCCCCGATCCAGTACCTTTGCTGACGTGTAGCTACCTTTAATCGTGAGGTCCTTTCCTGACCTACGATCTGATGTGACTGGTGATCCTCGGCCGGCTAGCCTGCCTGGTTAGCCGGCTCGCGGGAGGCCGCCTCCCCCAGTCCAGCTGGCGGGTCCAAGCCGGCTGTGAAGGGGAGGCCGCCTGCATTGTAGCCGGTAGGGGATGCCTGGCTAGCCAGAAAGGTGGCCGCCTCGTCGTCCAGCCGGCAGGCGATGCCTAGCCGGTCAAAAGACTTGGGCCTTGGGAATCTCCATATCTTCATGTCCATTGGGCCGGAAATGAAGGAGCAGGCTTGATGAGCCTACCCCGGGGTTATCCCCCCGACAGTAGTCCCTGAAGCTGGCGAGGTCTGTCGCCTGCGGGCGGGCGGCCTCACCGGCTTGTTGTCTTGTCTTGATATTTTGGCTGTTGTTTGCGGTGAAGGGCGCCGGCTCCGGAGTTGGGCATCTTCGAAGCGACGCTTCGGTCTGGTCGCAACTGGCCCGGAGAACACCACGTGCCAGGCCCCGCTGGCGTAATGATGGCGATTACTGCTGACAGGACCGGGCCTGGACCCTGGGTCCCGCCACGACGTCCCCTCGGCCTCCGCGCGGGAGATCCTCTGCGGATTTACTCCGCGACGGTTGGGCTTAGGGGGGTGTTACCGCCCGTAATACATGGAATTAATGGGGCCTGGTGCGCACCGGAGCCCCTCCCCACGATGCTTCGTGGGGTTTAAATGGGATGCGAGGGTTTCGAGGAGGCCACTCGCCCCCTCTTCTCGCCCTGCTCCGTGCTTTCTTCCTTCTTGCGCCCTAAGAAGAAGAGCTCACGCCCTTCGTCTCCTTCTTCTTTGTCGTCGAGGCCTCTACCGACCGCTTCGAGCTTTTGCCACCCGCAACCATGGCCAGTGGATCTTCTTCGAAGAGGTCGTCGGCGCAGCACGCGTCCTTGCAAGGGGCCTGGCTGGGCAGCAATGTCGATGAGGAGCTCATCGATGCGCTCCGCCATCATCGACTGCTGCCCCCGTCCTCCCAAGTGTCGGTGCGCCTCCCTGGCTCCGAGGCCTCTCCCGCACCTGTCGCGGGAGAGGTTGTGGTCTTTGCCGAGCACTTCTACCGGGGTTTCGGGCTCCCGGCTAGCTCTTTCTTTGCCGAGTGGCTCCATTTCTTCGGCCTACAGCCGCATCATCTGGCGCTGAACGCCATACTGCAGCTGGCCGCCTTCGTGGTCCTGTGCGTGGGCTTTGTGGGGATCGAGCCTCGCGTCGATCTGTGGCGCAACTTGTTCTTCTTCAAGCAGCAATACATCACCGTGGAGAAATCCGAGGTGGAGAAGCTCAAGGGGCCGCGCCCCTTGACGCCATGCGGGGCCGCGTTGGTGCATCACCGCTCGAAGTTTGGCTTCCTTCAGATGCCTTTGCAAGACTCCGTCAAGCATTGGCAGAAGGGGTTCTTCTATGTGAGGAGCACCGACCCGGCCCAGGACGCCCTCAACATGGCCCCGTTCGCCATCGCCCCTCCGACGCGGCAGAACTGGGACACGAAGACCCCAAGCCGCATCTTGAGGTGGCGCCCATTCGTGCCCACCTCGATATCTTGAGGGAAAGCGGCCTCCTCGGCCGCGACCTTCTCGCCACCATGGTGGTCCGCCAGGTTCTGCCTCTGCAGAGGCGGCCGCATCTGGTCTGCTAGATGAGCGGCCGGCTTGATCTGTGCCGGTTGTCCATCAAGAGGCTCACCTCGGGCACTGTGGCGCAGAGGGTGAAGCTGATCTCCACCGCCCATATGGATGAGGGCGGGGAATGGACGTGGGGGATGGCCCCGTTCAACCGGGCTCATCCGCCTCGCATGGTAGCCTTTCTTCCTTCTTTTCTGTTGTTTTGTTTTGAAGCCGGTGGCATTTGCTGAGCCAGGTTGAATTCCTTTCTTGTAGATGTTCCAGGCCCTGCTCCCGAGATGGAGGCGTCCGGCGCCTCCGAGATGGAGGATGAGGATGCGATGGAGCCCCGCTCGGACTCCTCCGCCGGCACGGGAGATCCCCTGGAATCGGAAGGGACCGAGCCGTTTGGTGAGTACCCGCGGCGCGCCCTAGCAGACTAGATGGACGACGATGAGGAAGCCTCATTCTACTCTGATGCAGCCTTCCAAGGAGACTCCGACGAGGTGGAGGAGGTCACCGGCCCACTGCCGTCGCGCGGCCGACGCCAAGGTGGCGGAGCGACCGCTGCTGACGAGGCAGCTGGGAAGAAGGGAAAGGGTGCCACAACTTCCCGGCCGGCCCCTAAGCGATTGGCGTCGGGTTCCCCAGCCGGGCAGCAAGCAGGTGGCGCCAAGAGGCGTCGTGGCGGTGGCCGGAAGCAGGTCCCGGTAGTTGTCGGGTATGGTTTCCTCCTCTTCTCCCTTCCACATTTTGAGATGAACTTTGTTCCTGAGAAGCTTGGCTTGACAGGGAGGTGGAGGATGCGGATGAAGACACCGCCTCCGCGGCCGAGCGGGCCGGCTGGGCAGCGGCTGATGCTGCCGATAGGGAGTTGGAGATAGAGTCCAAGCGCCGGTGGGACACGGCTGCGGGGAAGGCCGCCGTGGATCAGCCTTCCCCCAGCCAGGTCGAGTGGCCGGCGAAGAAGCGTGCGAAGGCTAGACAGGATCCCTCCACACACGCCCGTGTGGAAGAGCCAGTTAGCGAGGCCGCCTCCTGGCCGGACCCAAGGACCGAAGGGGCCCAGCCGTCTGAACCGGCAACCCCAGAGCAGGTGGTCCTGGAGACGATACCGGTCTCTCCCAGGGTCGAAGCGGCTCCTGACGCGCCGGCGCTGGATCTGACCATGCCGGACGCGGCCCCTCATGCTGCAGGGGCGACCATGGATGCGTCGGACGCGGCTTATCTTCCTCCTTCGGAGGAGGTAGCTCCGGCTAGGACGGCGCCCGAGCCGGCCGTCGAGCCGGCACCAGGAGCCGGCGCCATCGTCGTCCCCTAGCGGGGCCCTGTTGCGCCAAGGGCAGGGGGCCGGCCTGGGAGCCAGCCCATGAAGTCATGGCGGGCGGCGAACGCGGCCTGCCTGCGAATGCCCGCCGACAACGTTCTTTCCGGCGTGCCGGAGCTGGTGACGCTGTTTGACAGCGGCCGGACGAAGTGGAGCAGGCGGCCCATGTGGTACGCGGCGACATCGAGCGCCTGGAAGCCCGCACCCAGGTAGGCCTTGCCTGTTTTTCTTTGCGTTCTTTTTTTTCTCTTCTCTTGACGTCAGTGGGGGCGTGACAGTGCATCCACTGGGTGTAGCCCCCGAGAAACGGGCGGGTTGATTGCCAACCAGTCCGAATCTCTTGGAGGCCTTTTTCTTCAGCATATTTTTCTTCAGTGGGGGTGCGCAAGCGCACCCACTGGGTGTAGCCCCCGAGAATCGGGCTGGTTATGCTTTTAACCAGGTCGAATCTTAATCCTGTTCCCTTTCTCTCCCCTTTGGCAAGCGCTATACGATGCTCAGGTACAGGCGTACAACGAGCTTCGGGACGAGCACCTGGGGGCTGATAGCCGGATCACCGAGCTTGAAGTCCGGCTGGGTGAGGCTGTCGCGGAGCGTGATGCCCTTCGCAAAGCAGGCGGCCGGCTCCAAGAGCGGCTGGACCTTCTTCAGGTGGAGAAGAAGGAGCTCGAGGCGGCCGACCGGGTTGAGTTGGAGCGGCTGC
The DNA here is from genome assembly GCF_904849725.1 of Hordeum vulgare subsp. vulgare. Taxonomy (NCBI): domain Eukaryota; kingdom Viridiplantae; phylum Streptophyta; class Magnoliopsida; order Poales; family Poaceae; genus Hordeum; species Hordeum vulgare. Next base: position 510,772,732 of record NC_058519.1, read on the forward strand.
GGGCCACGCTGCAGGAGAAGGAAGCCTCCTACTCTGCAGACATGGACCGCCTCGCGTCGCATCATCTTGAGGAGGCGAACCTCAAGGATGCCGCCTTGAGGGCGAAGGACGAAGCCCTTACCCAGAAGCAAACGCAGCTGGGTAAGGCGCTGGAGTCCGCCGTGGCCCTCCAGGAGGATATCGCCCGCCTCACTCATGCGAGTGAGGTGCGGGAGCGCGAGGTCCTCGAGGTCTTTCATGAGACCGACGGCGCCTTCCAGCGTAGGTTTCCCTTCCTTGTTTTGCGTTTGGTTTTTTTTGGCCGTCTCCAGCTCTTGCTGTGTTCTTACGTCCCGGCTATCTTTACCCCAGATCTCTTCTCCGAGACCCAGGTCGCAGCCGACACCGCCGTTGAGGTGTGCCGCGAGGAGCGCCGCGCGGCCGGGCAGGAGGTAGATACTACCTCCGGCTGGAGCGTCGAGGAGATCGGCATGGGCCTTCGGGCCCGCCTGCACGTCCTGAGCGAGTCTGTGACTCAGCTCCAGGTTGCAGGTTCGTCGATGGTGGTGGCCCTGTGGCCGGAGGGTGTGGAGCCGACGACCACGAGCCGGCTTGCCCACTTGCTCGCAGCAGGTGGAGAGCGCCTGGACGCCTGGCGAGCCTCCGCCGCACGGCCCGGGGCTTATATGTCCCTGCGCTTGGCCAAGTCTTGGTATCGCAACGTGAACTTGGGCAAGCTGGCTCCCTAGCGCGATGGCTAAGAGGCGGAGCTGCAAGGCATGGAGGAGGAGCTCCGGGTGAGAGCCAGCGCCGTCGCCGAGTACACCGCCTGGGATGACTTTGTTTTGGAGCAACGTGAGAACAGCGGCATGATCGCGAAGGATCTGCACGGCCTTCAGCCCTACGACGTCGATGGCAGCGTCGAGGAGGCGGCCAGGGCTGCGGAATCTGCAACCGCTTCTAGCGGTGGGGCGTATGCCGACTCCGGGATCAGCGGAGCCGGGGGCCGCAACGGGGGAGACGGCGCATCCACCTCGGGAGGAGCCGGAGGCGGCGATGCTACCACATCAGGAGCGGCAGCCGAGATGACCCCTGAGGCCGCTGTCCCGTAACTGGCGTCCTTTTGTGTTTTTTGTTCTACCCCCGGAGGGATGTAACGAACGTGGGCCGTGGGCCAATGCTTTTTATGAATGTATATATTCAGCATTATATTCATCACCAAGCGTGTTGTCTTATGATCCCGTCTTTTGATTCCTGGTTGACTTCTCTTATCCGAAGCCATCAAGACGTAAAGAACAAGACATAAGCCAATCAGAGGCCGGCTAGAATGAACCAACTCGAGCCGGTCGTCACTAGTATAGCCGGACTGTGCATGTATTCGACCTGACCCGGCGTCACACCGCGAACCGAGCGACCGGAGCCTGCCCGCAGGTTCAAGCGATGGACCGGGATTCAGCCGGTACACTATGTGCCCGACTACAAGGATTGACCGTCCGAGCGGCTGGCGAGCCCCCGAGCTTGTTTGAAGCTAGCAAGGGGCCGCGCGGCGTAGCCTCTGGGCTTAAGCAAGCCAGCAAGAGGTGGTACACGGTGTAGCCCGTACACTAAGTGAAAACTCTTTTAGCAAGAGAAAGCATGGAGCCTGCTTTTTTCTGCGTAGTCTCCGAGCTTAAGCAAGCCAGCAAGAGGTGGTACATGGTGTAGCCTGTACACTGAGTGAAAACTCTTTTAGCAAGAGAAAGCAGGGAGCCTGCTCTTTTTGCCATATTAGTTGTTCCCGACACTCAGAGGCCGTCTTGAGTCTTGAATGGGATCGTATATACGATCGAGCCGGCCCGAGCTGTTCTCCCAAGTATAGCCGGATTGTGCATGTATTCGACCTGACCCGGCGTTACATCGCGAACCGAGCGACCGGAGCCATCCCGCAGGTTCAAGCGATGGACCGGGATTCAGCCGGTACACTATGTGCCCGACTACAAGTTTTTGACCGTCCGAGCGGCTGGTGAGCCCCCGAGCTTGTTTAAAGCTAGCAAGGGGCTGCGCTGCGTAACCTCCGAGCTTAAGCAAGCCGACAAGAGGTGGTACGCTGTGTAGCCCATACACATGAGTGAGAACTCTTGATAGAAAGAAACATGGAGCATGTCCTTTTTATTGCCTTCTTTGATTCCCGAAGTGGGAGGAAGATACATGTGTATGCTCTTTCCTTCGCTTGTCTTCCGCCTTTTAGCAATAGAACGGGCGAAGCAACGCCTCGTTCCATTGGCGCTCCATTTCCTGGCCGGAGTCGTCCCTCTTGCGCTTCCTTGGCTTCTGGCATCAATCAGGTACCACCTCGGAGACGGCGCATCCACCTCGGGAGGAGCCGGAGGCGGCGATGCTACCACATCAGGAGCGGCAACCGAGACGACCCCTGAGGCCGCTGTCCCGTAACTGGCGTCCTTTTGTGTTTTTTGTTCTACCCCCGGAGGGATGTAACGAATGTGGGCCGTGGGCCAATGCTTTTTATGAATGTATATATTCAACATTATATTCATCACCAAGCGTGTTGTCTTATGATCCCGTCTTTTGATTCCTGGTTGACTTCTCTTATCCGAAGCCATCAAGACGTAAAGAACAAGACATAAGCCAATCAGAGGCCGGCTAGAATGAACCAACTCGAGCCGGTTGTCACTAGTATAGCCGGACTGTGCATGTATTCGACCTGACCCGACGTCACACCGCGAACCGAGCGACCGGAGCCTGCCCGCAGGTTCAAGCGATGGACCGGGATTCAGACGGTACACTATGTGCCCGACTACAAGGATTGACCGTCCGAGCGGCTGGCGAGCCCCCGAGCTTGTTTGAAGCTAGCAAGGGGCCGCGCGGCGTAGCCTCTGGGCTTAAGCAAGCCAGCAAGAGGTGGTACGCGGTGTAGCCCGTACACCGAGTGAAAACTCTTTTAGCAAGAGAAAGCATGGAGCCTGCTTTTTTCTGCGTAGCCTCCGAGCTTAAGCAAGCCAGCAAGAGGTGGTACACGGTGTAGCCTGTACACTGAGTGAAAACTCTTTTAGCAAGAGAAAGCAGGGAGCCTGCTTTTTTTGCCATATTAGTTGTTCCCGACACTCAGAGGCCGTCTTGAGTCTTGAATGGGATCGTATATACGATCGAGCCGGCCTGAGCTGTTCTCCCAAGTATAGCCGGACTGTGCATGTATTCGACCTGATCCGACGTCACATCACGAACTGAGCGACCGGAGCCAGCCCGCAGGTTCAAGCGATGGACCGGGATTCAGCCGGTACACTATGTGCCCGACTACAAGGTTTTGACCGTCCGAGCGGCTGGGGAGCCCCCGAGCTTGTTTAAAGCTAGCAAGGGGCTGCGCTGCGTAACCTCCGAGCTTAAGCAAGCCGGCAAGAGGTGGTATGCTGTGTAGCCCGTACACATGAGTGAGAACTCTTGATAGAAAGAAACATGGAGCATGTCCTTTTTATTGCCTTCTTTGATTCCCGAAGTGGGAGGAAGATACATGTGTATGCTCTTTCCTTCGCTTGTCTTCCGCCTTTTAGCAATAGAACGGGCGAAGCAACGCCGCGTTCCATTGGCGCTCCGTTTCCTGGCCGGAGTCGTCCCTCTTGCGCTTCCTTGGCTTCTGGGCGTCAATCAGGTAGTAAGCGTTGTTGTGTAACGCCCTACTGATGATGAAGGGTCCCTCCCAGGGGGGTGAGAGCTTGTGCTGGCCGGCAGTGCGCTTGATTCTTCTGAGGACCAAGTCTCCCTTCCTGAAAGAGAGTGGCTTGATCCTTTTGTTGTGGTAGTATCTCAGCTTCTATTGGTAGATGGTCGTCCGGCTCAAAGCCAAGTCCCTTGCTTCCTCGAGGAGGTCCACACCGTCTTCTCTGGCCTCCTTCGCCTCCGTTTCTGTGTATAGGGTGACCCGAGGCAAGTCGAATTCAACATCCGTGGGAATGATGGCCCCAGACCCGTATACCAGAAAGAATGGAGTGAAGCCGATCGACTGGTTGGGCATGGTGCGGAGGCTCCATAGTACAACCGGCAGTTCTTCGATCCTGCAGCCGGCTGGCCTGACCAGTGGTGCCACCAGCCTTGGCTTGATGCCGACTAGGATCAGGCCGTTGGCCCTCTCCGCTTGGCCGTTTGACTGGGGGTGTGCCACTGAGGCCAGGTCAAGCCGGATGCCTACCTTGGAACTGTAGAGCGCCAAGGCGCCCTTGGCGAATTTGGTGCCGTTGTCGGTGATGATGCTGTGGGGAACGCCATATCGGACAGAGATGTCTGTGATAAACCTGACAGCCGTGGGACCGTCAAGCTTCTTGATAGGCCTGGCTTCGATCCACTTGGTGAACTTGTCGACGGCTTGAAGGGCCCAACCATGTCCAGTCCCCAGACGGCGAATGGCCATGATAAGGGAATGGTTTTCAGCACTGAAGGCGGCATATGGCTTTGTGCACTGAAGTGTTGGCAGCCTTCACATTTGTCCACCAGATCCACAGCCTCCTCGAGGGCCGTGGTCCAGTAGAATCCATGGCGGAATGCTTTGGCCACCAGGGTTCTGGATGCGGCATGATGCCCGCACTCCCCCTGGTGGATGCCTCTGAGGATCTCCTGCCCTTTTTCTGATTCGACGCAGCGTTGGAACACGCCGGTCATGCTATGTCGCACCAGCTCGCGATTGATGATGGCGTAGGCGGTGGACCTGCGCTGGGTCTGTCTCGCCTCCGCCTCGTTTTGAGGAAGTTCGCCGCGAAGAAGGAAGGCCAGAATGGCCTGAGCCCATGATGGAGCCGACACAAGGGTCACCTCCGCTTCGTCTTGACTGTTGGGGGCTTCTGCAGCCCCCGAGCCTGATGGCATCTCCGGTGCTATTGCTGTAGCCGGCTCATCGTCTATCTCCATGACGTCCACCCACTGGGAGGGTTCAAGCCCGGGCAGAGCCGGGGTTGTCGTTGTTGGAGTCGGGTGGACCAATGGAGCCGGATTAGGATCCGAAGCCGGCGTAATTGGTGGAGGCGACGACGCTTGCACCGCAGACTCAGTCAGTGTCGTATTTGGAGCCGGTGTCGTTAGTGCAGCCGGCGTGGGGTCCGGAGCCGGCATAACTGGCGGGGCCGGCGGTGCTTGTATCATGGAGTCGGTGGTACGAAGATTGATGCCGACTCCGGAGATGGCTTGATAGACGGCTTGTGGAGTTGCTCGAGGGAGACGCCGGCTGGGATGGCCTGCCTTGTGGAGCCGATCTTTGCCAGCGTATCTGCTGCCTCATTTTTCGCCCTGGGAACATGGTGGAACTCGCAACCCTCGAAGGGGCCGCTGAGCTGCTGGATGAGGAGGCGGTAGCTTGCCATGTTGGCGTCCGATTCGCCAAAGACCTGCTACACCACCAGGTCCGAATCGCCGAAGCATATGAGCCGCCGGATGCCAATCTCCTTGGCAAGCCAGAGGCCGTGGGCCAGTGCTTCGTATTCGGCGACGTTGTTGGAGGCGGCGAAGTGGATCTTGAGAGCGTACTTGAGTTGGTCCCCTTTAGGAGACGTCAAGATGATGCCGGCTCCCAGTCTCGTCCTCATCTTCGAGCTGTCGAAGTGCACCCGCAAATGCGTGGAGTCTGGAGGCGGTGGCTCGAACTAGGTCTCGGCCCAGTCGACTAAGAAGTCGGCCACCACCTGTGATTTGATGGCGGTGCGAGGCTCGTACCGAAAGTCATGGTCCGCCATGGCGATGGACCATTTGGCGATTCTGCCCGTGGCATCACGGTTGCCCATGATTTCTGAGAGTGGAGCTGTGCTCACCTAGTGATGGCATGCTCTTGGAAGTATTGTTTTAATTTCTTTGCAGCAAGGTAAACACCATAACACACTTTTTGATAATGAGGGTAGTTCTGCTTAGAGGCGGACAAGACCTCACTAAGGTAGTAGACAGGGCGCTGCACTGGCAGGGCCTTGCCTTCCTGTTTGCGCTGAACTACCAACACTACGCTGACCACGCGAGTGGTCGCCGCGATGTATATGAGTATGGGTTCCCTTTCAGATGGGGCTGCCAAGATTGGCAGGCTCAAGATTACCTTCTTGAGGTCGCGGAAGGCTTCGTCCGCCTGGTCGTTCCACTCAAACTTCGTCGTGTTCTTCATGAGCTGGTAGAGTGGAAGGGCCTTCTCGCCAAGCCGGCTGACGAACCGGCTGAGGGATGCCAAGTAGCCGGCGAACTTCTGGACGTCGAGGATCAAGGCCGGCCGCACCATCCGCTCGATGGTGCTGATCTTCTCAGGGTTCGCTTCGATGCCGTGGGCGGATACGAAGAACCCCAAGAGTTTGCCGCCTGGGACCCCGAAGACGCACTTCTCCGGATTGAGCCAGATCTTTTATTTGCGCAGATTGGCGAATGTCTCTCGCAGGTCATCAAGGAGGTTGAGGTGCAGCTTCGTCTTGACGACGATGTCATCAACATAGACGTGGATGTTTCTGCCAATCTATGGCAGTAGGCACTGCTGCATGCAGCATTGGAATGTCGCACCTGCGTTCTTCAGACCGAACGTCATGGTGGTGTAGCAGTAGGCCCCGAAGGGCGTGATGAAGGAGGTCTTCAGGCGATCAGCTGGATCCAGCTTGATTTGATGGTAGCGTGATTAAGCATCCAGAAATGACAACAGTTCGCAGCCTGCACTGGAGTCGATCACTTGATCTATCCTAGGCAACACGAAGGGGTCTTTCGGACAGGCCTTATTCAGGTTAGTGTTGTCGATGCACATTCGCCATGTGTTGCTCTTCTTCAGCACCAGGACTGGGTTCGCCAGCCAGTCCGGGGTGGAAAACTTCCATGATGAAGCCGGCTGCAAGGAGCCGGGTGATCTCTTCTTCGATTGTGCGCCGCTTCCCCTCGGCGAAGCGGCGCAAAGGTTGTTTCACCGGCTTCGCATCCGGTCGCACGTGAAGTTTGTGCTCGACGTACTTCCTCGAGACACCCGGCATGTCCTTGGGGGACCATGCAAAGATGTCCCGATTCTCACGGAGGAAGTCGACGAGCTTGCCTTCCTATTTGGGGCTGAGGCCAACCCCGATGGTGATGCACTGCTTCGGGTTGGCAGGGTCGAGTGGGACCTGCTTGGTCTCTTTAGCCGGCTTGAAAGAGCCCTCGCCGGCCGATTGGGACGGAGGAGAAGGAATCGCCGGCTGCTCGGTAGCCTGGGCCACGAGCCGGTCGATCTACCGCTTCTCCTCGGCAATCACCAAGGCGTCGGCGAGGCGGCTGCTATCTTGGGCGCACTCGAGCGACTTCTTGTAGTCACCAACAACAGTGATGATGCCCTTGGGACCCGGCATTTTCATCTTCAGGTAGGCGTAATGCGGAATAGCCACGAACTTGGCCAGAGCCGGTCTCCCCAGCAGCGCGTGATACGGGCTACTGAGGTCCACCACTTCGAACCATATGGACTCACGGCGGAAGTGGGCCTTGTCACCGAAGAGGGCGTCCAGCTGGATCTTGCCGATGGGCGAGCACGACTGCCCAGGCACGATGCCGTGGAAGACAGTGCTAGTTGGCAGGACATCTGTCTCCTTGAGCCCGAGCTTGCGGAGAGTGTCGAGGTAGAGGATGTTGATGCTGCTGCCGCCATCGACCAGCACCCGGGAGAATCGGCAGGTGAGCCTCTTGGAGGCGAAGGTGGGGTCGAGGACGAGTGCGTATGACCCCCGGTTGGGCATCACCGCAGGGTGGTCCACCCGGCTCCATGTAATTGGTTTGTCGGACCAATGCATGTACTGGGGAACCGGGGGGACAGTGGCGTTTACCTCGCGCCGCCTTTGGCGCATGCTGTGCTTGTCGTCGCCTTCACTAGTGAAGACGACAAACGCTCCGTCTTGATGCGGGTAGTCGCCAGGGTGTGGGCCGTCGTCGCGAGGCGGCGGCGGCGGAAGAGGAGTGTGATGGGGAGCCGGTGCACGGGGCGCCGCCTGCGCACCCAGGGGAGCCGGCATTCCCTCCCCTTGCGACAGCCGGCGTGCGATGCTACACTATCGAAGGGTATGGGTAGACGGCGCCGCCCCCGAATGTATCTTGTAGGGGGCGTCGAGCAGCTGCTCGAGAGTCTGCTTGGGCAAGCAGTTGGGGTTGCCCTGATTGCGACGCTTTCGTGGAGGGCCGGCTTGGGAAGCCGTCGCCTCGCTCTCCACGTTGGCCACTAGCTTGTTGTTGGCCATCTGATCCGCCTTGTGCTTGTAATTGTTCTGGCCGCCTCGGTTGTCCCCAGCCGGCTTGGGAGTAGCCGGCGCAGGCACAACCTTGTCTGAGGCGGTCACCTTGATGCGCATCGCGGAGTCGGCCGTGGCGTACTTGTCCGCCTTGGCCATGAGCACCGCCAAGGAGGTGGGCTCATCGCACATGAGCTTGTGCTTGAGGAGGGTGCCGTCTCGGCATCCGTTGATGAAGTACTGTATGGCTTGTACCTCATGCACCCCCTCACACGAGTTGCGGAGCACAGTCCACCGGGTGACGTAGTTGCGGAGGGGTTCGTCGGCCTTCTGGACGCACATGGCCAGCTCGCGAGGCCGACCAGGACGCTTGTAGGTGCCGGTGAAGTTGCGTACAAACGCCTCCTCGAAGTCCACCCAGGAGTTGACGCTGCCGGCCGGGAGGGTGTTAAGCCACGTCCGGGCCGAGCCGGCCAGCATGAGTGGCACGTAGCGAACCGCTACGCGCTTGTTGCCCCTGGCGATGCCTACGGCCGTGGTGTAGTCGATCAACCAGTCTTCTGGCTTGGCCGTGCCGCTGTATTTTGGCGTATCCCGAGGCAGGGTGAAGCCTCGGGGGAACGGCTCCCCTCGGATCCGGGGGCCGAAGCAAGCCGGACCGACGGGTCCGTCTTCCTCTAGGAGGGCCGAATGGGCCAGGGCAATGATACACCGGCGGGCGTCCTGCTCGTCCTGGGAGGCGGGGGCGCCACCCCTGGTGGCGAGAGGGGAGGCTCCTCGGGAGACGGATGCATGAGTCCTTCGCGGGGGAAGATCCCCGTACTCCGAGTCGTCTTCGTCGCCTCCGCGACGTAGGCCCGAAGTGTGCTCACTCTGGTGCTGCGAGCGTCGGCCTTGGTTTCCCTCACCCCTCCAGCCGGAAGGGCGATGTGAGGAAGATCCTTCGGCATGGTGCTGGCCGCTAGGGTCGTGGCGAGCCCCCGAGTTTGGCCCTGGGGACTCTGAATGAGCCTGGCCAGGGTCGAACCGAGCGTGCTGCTGGTTAGCGGCGTCAAGGAGATCCTTGACGCGCTTCTCCTGGAAGGCGCGCTCCTCGCCTTCCAGGCTGCCCATCTCCTCCATGGCCGCCTGCGCCACCCGCAGGTTGGCTGCAGGAGTCTCGGAGGTGGGCAGGTCCCCGCCTAGGACCTCGGCGACGAACCGTCCGCGGCTGCGGACCGATCCAAGCCGGCTAGGGGCCTCGGAAATCGGAGTAAGACCATATGCGGAGTTATACTCACGATGTGTAGCCTCTAACCGACGTTTTGCCGAGGCCACAGCGATGCTCTCCTCCAAGATACGCTTGCGAGCCTCCTCCAGCGAGGCCCGAGCGTTTGCAGGGTCGGCGGAAGCGGCGACCGGTGTCTTCAGGCCGGCGATGGCGTCCCAAAGAGTGTCGGCGGCGGCCACAGTGGGCTCGCCAGCGCCTGCGGAGGCCTTGCCGGGAGCCGTGTTGGTGCCGTTGAGGTGTGCCGCGAGCAGCTAGCATATGTTGTGAGTATTCACCGACATTTGGCGCCCACTGTGGGGCCTCCTGCTACTGGAACTGTGGTCCGGACGGGACCCTCTTCATCATCACAACTGCAACATTGCCTCCGTCTCTCCGGTATTGCTCGGGGGCTCGACAACAGCGCACCCCCAGCGCACCGTGCGGGGCGGCGCATTTATGTCGTTCGCGTTCGATCCGCTTCCGCGTACGCGCGTTCGGCCTCTACCGACCTGTGCACGCTCCGCCGTGCTTCGGCTCCTGCGCATCGACGCACTCGCCCCGCTGTGCCCCGCGCTCGGCCTCCGTGCTCTCCTCAACAAACACTGCTTCCGCTGGCAGCTCCGAGTCCACCTCACTACCGCTACCCAGCGGCCACCCTAGTCGACCAGTTGGCCTAGAAAAGAGTATGCTCACACAAGAATGCGTACATGTTCATCCGACGTGCATGGCTGCGTGCATGGGTTGTCTGAATGGTGCGACCTCATGCATGGCCGCATGCACACACGGAATCAAGCTGGCTCCTGGTTTTGGCCGGCTGCGCCCTGGTTTCGTCCGTCCACTCCTCCAACGTGCCCAAGCAGTGCCGCTGCCCCGGGCCTCCTTGCGTTCCCGCGTCCGGCTCTCGCCCTGTGCACCAGCATCGCTCGGTTGCGCGTGCGCCAGCCACGCCTACTCTGCTGCATCAGCTCGCCACCTCGTGCCTCTCCTGCCGGTTCCACGTCTGCGTGTGCCGGCTCCATCCTGGTCCACCCGCCCGCGGGCGACCCTGCTCCGCCTCTTGCGTGCGCACGTGCCTGCTGCGTCCGTTTCCGCAGTTGGCTTCCTTGCTGCTCCGGCTACACCTGTGCTGGTCTCTAGCCCTGCCTCCCTGCGCCCGCGCACACCGGCCATCTTCCACCGCCGCCTGTGCCGCGCCTGTGCGCTGGCTCGATGACATCTCGCGGCCTCCCGTTCCCGCGCCAGCTGCCGCTCTCCGTCGGCCTCAGCCTGCAGGCTCTGCCACCACGCCCGCGTCGCGCGGCCGGCTGGCCGCCTGCCGGCTCGCCGCCTGTCGGCTCCCACGCCCCTCGGCCGCGCCCGCGCGCCGGCTCCAACCACCTACCCACCTCAGTTGCGGGCACGGCCTCCTCCTCTAGCGCGCCCACCGGCCGGCTCGCCCTCTCTGCGACTGGCAGGCTCCCATTTGCTTGGTCGCCTGCATGTGTGCGCGCATGTCCGGCTGCTTGGCCGCGTGCATATGTGCATGCATGGCCGACTGCTTGGCCGCGTACATGAACACATGTGTGTGCATGTGTCCTTCTTGGCCATATGCATGTGTGCCTGCACGGTCGGCTGCCGGTTAAAAATGAAGAAGAAGAAGAAGAAGAGGTTGCAGAGTGTGCCGCTCAGCTGCATCACCCCTTGGTCACCCGACCTGCGTTGCCGGCTGGCCTACCCGTCTACTTCAACGCTGGGCCGACGCGGATCGCCCGTCTACTTCGACATCGGGCCGACTCCGGTCGCCCATCTGCTTCGACTTCCAGCATGTTGGCATACCCGCCGATCGCCAAAGGCTCGGCGGCTACACCCAGCGGGTGCCCCGACAGCTCCGTTAGGAAAAGGCCACAACAACCGCCTTCCGACTTCAAAAAAGCAATGTGAGCTGCTCGTCTGTATATTTTTACACAATGCACAAAATATGGATACCTCGAGCGACCCTCGGAGGCCATCCCCGCATCTGTTTTAGTTGCTTTATTGTTCACCCTGGTGCTAGCTGGTCTCGGCCCGGGGTTGACCGCTTGGCCCAATACGTTCGTTTCCACGGGACGGCTTAGTAGCCTGTACGGTACCGAAGGCCCACTCTTTGTCTCAGCTACAGACCACACCCCGGCTGTCCGGCTAGCGAGAGCAAAAGCTGGAGGTCACCACACGCGAAAAACGCCCAGGGAGAAAACGGCTTGGGAGACACAGTCGTTTCATTTGTGAGTATCTGCTCGGTCGAGTCTGCTCCCAGAGTCTGAGTACTGTACGCTCCGTTCCGCGGACTACTCTTTGCCTCAGCTACAGACCGGCTCCCGGCTGTCCGGCTAGCAAGAGCAAAAGCCAAAGAGCGGGGAGAACATGAAAAAGACTTAAGGGGGCTCGGTCGAAACTGAGCCGACACCCTTTGCATAAACTTGCACTCCCAAAACCAAATATTAGACATGTCTGCATCGACTAACCTTGTCTTTTGCATGATCATCTTGATGGAACCTCCCATCACCAGGTTGGCTGGAGCCCGGCCGGCTTCCGGCTGCTGGCTACTCCTGTCCGGCTATGGCATTGCCGGTTGTGGCCCGTAACCGGCCGACATCATCAACATCTGCTACAACAACAGCAAGAAGCCTCCGCACGACTCTTCGAGTCGCCCGGAGGCTCGGAGGCTACAACCAGCGGGTGCGCTGGCGCGCCCCCGCTGAAAACAAGCCACACCCTCCCTATTGTAAAGAACACATAGTGTAAGTCGGCTGATCCCTGGTCACCTCGTACGAGCTTGCGGACTGGCTCCGGTCGTCTGGCTTGCGAGGTGACGCCAGGTAAGGTCGGATGCATGCAAAGTTCGGCTACAAAGGGTCGCCGGCTACCGTCTACTCCAGCAACAGCAAAGACCCTCCGCCCGACTCTTCGAGTCGCTCGGAGGCTCGTAGGCTACACCCAGCGGGTGCGCTGGCGCGCCCCCGCTGAAAACAAGCCACGCCGTCCCCGGCTTGCAATCGACCATCATCGACAACTTCTGCATCAACAACGACTGCGAAAACCCTCCGTCCGGCTCTTTGAGTCACTCGGAGGCTCGGAGGCTACTGTCGGGGGAATGATCCCCAGGTACCCCAAAGACGCAGAGTCGAGTGGGGTGCGTGCCCGCCCCGGCCGGCTTCCCCCAATCCATCCACGGCCGGCTCCTCTGTGCAGCCGGCTACGCCAGCCTGACGACTAGTCGTAGTCAACTACGACGTCCCCCCGGGCGTCGTACTGCTTCATCTACAGTGTAACTTGTCCCCTGGGCGTTGGTTTATAAAGTGCCCGAGGGGACAAGCATAGCTTAGGTCCCATGCTACTTATAGCTTGGCATGTAAGCTACCAATGGTAGCTTACATGCCAAGCAACTTGGTATGTAAGCTATCCACTATAGCTTACATGCCAAGCAGCTTGGTATGTAAGCTATCCACTATAGCTTACATACCAAGCTACACATCCATATAAAGGGCCTCATGCCCACCATGTATGGGAGGACACTCTCCGAGGCTCTCACTCCCCCACATACACACACTTAGACATGAGGCCGGGAAGGAGGCACTCAACTCTCTTCCTCCTCTAATACAGCTCTAGGAGCAACCTTGTACTACCAAGATACTTCATATACACAAATGCAGGAGTAGGGGTATTATTTATCCGGAGAGCCCCAAACCTGGGTAAACCACTGCGTACTATTACCCTATCCCGTCCCGGATCCTCCGCGACATCCTTTCCTTCACCTCGATTAGTCATCCCCTGGCATATGCCGTCAGGGTACCCCCTATATAGAAACGATGACAGTCACTCTCGTGACGGGGTCATGCCAGGTAGGGCGACTATGATATTTTTATGTGTTCCAGGCACACCGTTGGTCCTCGCATGGTTGATACTGTCCAGAGTCGATGCTCGTAAGACGTACAACATGTGGGCTGGGTACCAATCGAGTGGACCTCTTTGTCTAGTATCGTCAGGGGAAAGGCATTGATCGTGTACTTACTTTGGGTATGTTATATACCGCGAGTCGTGGATGACACGGAAGTTTCTCGGATCTCGTGAGTCCAGCGTACTACCTCTGCAGAGTGTAAAACTATTCGAATAGCCATGTCCACGGTCAAGGACAGTTGGGTAATCCTGCTTAAACTACGTCCAGTCGTTTCTGCATAAACAAAGTGTGTGTGAGTTGTGATGAAAGGAGTTGTTATGAAAGTAATGATATGACCAAGTTGGTGACTTGGCATACAGGGTGAACCCGGATGGTTCAACCCTCAGCAGATATTGATATCCATAACCTATTCTTCAAAAGTAATTCTTTAACTTGATGCATATTCATGATCATTTACTACCAAGGTGAATTCCACCAAAGATGCATCATATTGTTATCCTTCACTTTCATTGTTCATATCATGGGCTGTTTGCGAGTACATTCAAAGTACTCATTGGCTTGCCACTGGTTATTTTATTGACCAGACATGGAAGGACCAGAGTTTGGAGATGAGTACGTCTTCGGAGACGCCCCTGCGAACTAGGACGTTTTCCCAGTCAGAATGCGTGTTGGTGTAGGCTGGATGGCATGGGCACCCGCTTAGCCCCTATGATTTCCGCTACTAGTTGTACCAGTATGATTTGGCCTTAGGCCGTATCTTGTGAACTTGACCATTCGGTCATGTGATGTAATAATTCAGTACTTGATCGTAAGACTCTTATTATTCAGTATCTGTGTGTTCGGTGAGCATTGATCTCTAGGATCACTAAGCACGTTCATTCGGCGATCTCGACTTGTAAGTCGGGGTCCCCACATAGCTGGTATCAGAGCCATCCTGACTGTAGGAAGCCTTAGGTAGCATGGACGATAGCCGAGATGACTAGTGCACATAGAGCATAACCTGAGATTCTGCACCCACTAAAAACTTTCTAACCCTCTCCTCTACATCTTGTAGATGGCCGCGGTACCTGAGACGCTTTTGGAGACGGGCTTTCCTCTACTTTTGAGTGATAGCCCCGAGAAGTGCCAAGTACACCGCATGCCCATCTTCCTCTACCACGAGCACTGGGTCAACGCCGACACCAAAGAATATCACTTGGACGTGATAGTGAAGGCTAATGACTCCCCGACTAGCTGGTTCTTTGAAGGACCACAGATGGAGGATCTGATGTTGGCAGTGGAGACACCAGCACGAGAGGCACTCGTGCGAATCCGCGACATCCTTCCCAAGATGGTTAACGAGCCAGCTACTCGTCACCTACCCTTCATTAAGGATGGACCAGACGGGAGTTGGACACTTAACCCATCTTCTGAGGACGGGACGCCACTAAGGTTTCATACCTACTTCAGTCTCTCCTCTGACACTTTGACGCACCTTTTGATCAAGGAGTCAACAAAGATTCGCCAAGAGCTGTACCAAGTCAAGGATCTACTTTGCATGGAAAAGATGAAGAACCGCAAGGTGAAGAAGGAAGGAGCACCCGTAGGACGATCTGGCATCGCCTTCCGAGGAGGAATACCATCTCTTCACGCCACTCCTCTTCAGAGTCGTCGCCTGACTGCGGAAGAGTACACTGAACTCTTCGCTACCTCGCCAACCAAGAGACGCCGTGATGGACCGCTTCCTTCTCCTACTCCTTTAAAGGAGGGAAGTACAAATGAATATGAAGATGAAGACGAAGATCCCGCAGAACCCGCCTATGAGGCCGCGCAGTGTGCCGCTTAGTATAATCAGCATAGGCAATTAGGAGTTACTCCCCGAGCGTACGAGTTCATGTATCGGTTCAGTGAACCATGAGTGTTGTGTAAGCATGTTGAATGCAAGTCACATTTTTCCTTAGGCAGCTTGTGAGCGACTACATCGCTTGTTTTAATCTAATGCAATAACTTTTTAAAAAACCTTTGGCTTAAAAATTTCACACTAGCACATCACCAGACCCCTTTACTAGAGCATCATCCCTTATGATTTCGGCCGATTCGGCAAATTGACGTGTCTACTCCCCTGACAGGATGGTGAATGCAACTCGCAAGAGCACCTTCGGCAACCCCAGCTTTGCCTCTTCAGGTCAGCAACTGGGAATCGGAGGGGAAGCTCAAGCTGGAGATCACCACGAGCAGTGATGCAACACAGTAGCAATAAGTATTTCCCTCAGTTTGAGAATCAAGGTATCAATCCAGTAGGAGTATCAAGATGAGATACCAATGTACCTGCGGAAAAACAGCAAACTTGCACCCAACGCTACAAAGGGGTTGTCAATCCCTTCACGATTGATTGCAAGGTGAGATTTGAAGGTAGAAAGTGCAACAAAGTAAAAGTGTAGGGCTGAAAATATGATGTGAAGTAGACCCGGGGGCCATAGTGTTCACTAGAGGCTTCTCTCATGATAGCAAATATTACGGTGGGTGAACGAATTACTGTCGAGCAATTGATTGAACCGCGCAAAGTCATGACGATATCTAAGGCAATGATCATACATATAGGCATCACGCCCGAGACAAGTAGACCGATACATTCTGCATCTACTAGTATTAATCCACACATCGACCGCTATCCAGCATGCATCTAGTGTATTGAGTTCATAACAAATAGAGTAACGCCTTAAGCAAGATGACATGATGTAGAGGGATAAATTCATGCAATAGATATAAAACCCATCTTTTTACCCTTGATGGCAACAACACGATGCGTGCCTCGCCACCCCTTCTATCACTGGGTGAGGTCACCACACGGTATGAACCCAAAACCAAGCACTTCTCCCATTGCAAGAATCATAGATCAAGTTGGCCAAACAAAACCCACAACTCGAAGAGAATTACAAGGATATGAAATCATGCATATAAGAGATCAGAAGAAACTCAAATAAGATTCATAGATAATCTGATCATAAATCCACAATTCATCGGATCTCAAGAAACACACCACAAAAGAAGATTACATCGGATAGATCTTTGTCGGGACCCTGATCCTAAGCCATAGGAATCCAGCCTGTAACACATCGCATCTCTTTGCGGTCTCACACACGGTTATCCCCACGGATGCAGCCTTACCTTAGTTGGGACCTAATACGTCTCAAACGTATCTATAATTTTTGATGGTTTCATGCTGTTATCTTTGGATGTTTTATGTACCTTTTATATCTTTTTTGGGACTAACTTATTAATTCAGTGCCAACTGCCAGTTCCTGTTTTTTTCTGTGTTTTTGGCTCTTTTCAGATCTGATTTTGGAACGGAGTCCAAACGGAATAAAATCTCTGAAATGATTTTTTCTCGAACGGAAGAAGATCAGGGGGCGTGTGGGCCAAGCCAGGAGGGCTACATGGAGCCCACAAGCCCCCACTCCGCCACCAGGGGGAGGCGGCGGTGGGCAGGCTTGTGGCCTCCCTGGCGCCCCCCTGACCTAGATCTTGTGCCTATATATTCCCTAAAAATCAGAAAAAATCAAGGGATCCACGAAAATACTTTTCCGCCGCCGCAAGCTTCCGTTTTCGCGAGATCTCATCTGGAGACCCTTCCCGGTGCCCTGCCGGAGGGGACTTTGGAGTTGGAGGGCTTCTTCATCATCATCATCGCCCCTCCAATGACTCGTGAGTAGTTCACTTCAGACCTACTGGTCCGTATTTAGGAGCTAGATGGCTTCTTATCTCTCTTGGATGTTCAATACAAAGTTCTCCATGATCTTCATGGAGATCTATCCGATGTAATCTTCTTTGGCGGCGTGTTTGTAGAGATCCGATGAATTGTGTATTTGTGATCAAATTATCCATGATATATATTTGAGTCTTTGCTGATTTCTTATATGCATGATTTGATATCCTTGTAAGTCTCTCTGAGTCTTGGGTTTTGTTTGGCCAACTAGATCTATGATTCTTGTAATGGGATAAGTGCTTGGTTTTGGGTTCTTACCATGTGGTGACCTTTCCCAGTGACAGTAGGGGCAGCAAGGCACACATTGAGTACTTGCCATCAAGGGTAACAAGATGGGCTCTGTCGTTGATATGAGATTGTCCATCTACATCATGTCATCTTGCTTAAGGCATTACTCTGTTCTTTTGGACTTAATACACTAGATGCATGCTGGATATCGGTCGACTTGTGGAGTAATAGTAGTAGATGCAGAAAGTATCGATCTACTTGTTTTGGACGTGATGCCTATAGATATAATCATTGCCATAGATGATGTCACGACTTTGCGCGGTTCTATCAATTGCTCGACAGTAATTTGTTCACCCACCGTCTACTTGCTTTCATGAGAGAAGCCACTAGTAAACACTACGGCCCCCGGGTCTATTCACATCTATCGTTTCCACTTTCACTTTTACTTTGCTTTGTTACTTTGTTGCTTTCAGTTCTCACTTGGCGAACAATCTATAAAGGATTGACAACCCCTTCATAGCGTTGGGAGCAAGTTTTTGTGTTTGTGCAGGCTCTTGTGATACTCCTTCACTTGATCGATACCTTGGTTCTCAAACTGAGGGAAATACTGACCACCACTGCGCTACATCACCCTTTCCGCTTCGAGGGAACACCAACGCAAGGCTCCAAGGGCACGGGGGATTTTTTTTGCATATTTGCCTAGGGAGTCCCTTAAGGCATAGCCGTAGCAGAAGGATTCCTGGTGCTTGACGTCAGCTGTGCTTCCCTAGCAATGGCTCCAGAAAAGGGTTGATCCTGCAATCTCTGGCGTTAGCTAGACGAATGCTTATAACAACAAACCTTCTCCTGCAACGGCACCAGAAGAATGCTGATAGCACTCCCCGGCAATGAGACTCAAAGAATGTTGTTGATGGCCCACCAGCACGTGGGTTCGCAGCAGTTTTCGAGGGTAGAGTATTCGACCCAATTTGTTGGTTTACCAGTCGGGAGGTGAGAGTTAACTCTCAAGTATTAGCAGCTGAATTTGTCAGATTCAACCACACCTAAAAGATTAGTATCTGCAAGCACAATAGTAACAGCAAAGTAGTATGATAACAACGGTGTTAGAAACGATCTGTTGACGGCAGACTATTCCTAACGATTGTATCAATGGCGCTTCCGTTGCCGCGTTGACGGAAGTTGTCAATTCCCGTCAACGGTCAGACGAATCAACAGTGTAATAGGTAGTAGCAGTGTAACGGGCAATAGCAGTGGCAAGGAACAGCAGTAGTGACAGCAGTAGCAAGTAGCAACAGTAGCAAGTGACAGTAGTAGCAACAGTTGTAGCAGCAGCAGAGCAAGACAAGTAACAGCAGTAGCAACAGTAGTAGCAGCAGCAGAGCAACACAAGTAATAGCAACAGTAGGACAAACTCGTAGGCAATGGGTCGGTGATTTGTTTGGATGATATTCATCATGCAACAGCTATAACACGGAAAGATATGTGGCTAGCTCCCGTTCGTCAATGTGATGTAGGCATGCATGCCGTGTGTTGTCATACGTGCTTAGGGAAAAGAACTTGCACGACATCTATTGTCCATCCCTCCCGTGGCAACGGGGTCCAAAAGGAAACTACGGGATATTAAGGTTCTCCTTTTAATAAAGAACCGGACCAACGCATTAGCACTTGGTGAACACATGAACTCCTCAAACTAGGATCATCACCGGGAGTGATTCCGGTTATTGTCACTCCGGGGTTGCCGGATCATAACACATAGTAGGTAACTACAATTGCAAGATCGGATCTAAAACACACATATATTGGTGGCAACATAATAAATTCAGATCTGAAATCATGGCACTCGGGCCCTAGTGACAAGAATTAAGCATGGCAAAGTAGTAGCAACATCAAATCTCAGAACATAGTGGATACTAGGGATCAATGCCCATCAAAACTAATTCGATTACATGATAGATCTCATCCTACTCATCACCGCCCAACAAGCCTACGAATAGATTACTCACGAACGACGAAGAGCTTCATGGAATTGGAGAGGGAAGAAGGTTGATGATGACGATGGCGACGATTTCCCCTCTCCGGAGCCCAAGACGGACTCCAGATCTGCCCTCCAAATGAAAAACATGTGGTGGCGGCACCTCCGTATCGAAAACGCGATGAAAACTTCTCTTTTTTATTTTTTCTGGGACGAAAGACAACTTATAGAGCTGGAGTTGGGGGCGGCAGGTGCCTGTGGGCCCCACAAGCCTGCCCATCGCCACCAGGGGGTGGTGGCGGAGCACGGGCTTGTGGCCCACTGGCCCACCCCCTGAGGTGGAACTTGGCGCAGATATTTTTGATATTTTCCAAAACTGCTCCCCGTAAATTTTCAGGACGTTTGGAGAACTTTGATTTCTGCACAAAAATAACACCAAGGCAATTCTGCTGAAAACAACGTCAGTCCAGGTTAGTTCCATTCAAATCATGCAAATTATAGTCCAAAACAAGGGCAAAAGAGTTTGGAAAAGTAGATACGTTGGAGACGTATCAGTGCCGTCGACACACCTATTTCTGGCGCCGTTGGAAGGTCTTTTGTTGCAGTAGCAGGACCGTTTGCGCCTTTTGACTCGCGTATGCAATTGTGTCACTAGCAATCCAATGTCAAAGAACCCGGATCGACATGTCTAGTCATAAGCTAAAGCGACAGTTTCGTACAGGGACATGCATACATGACCCAGGAAAGTAGTTGTCGGGCATCAACGAATGTAGACGAGTTGTAGCAAGTTACAAGGACTCCATTACATATGTGTGACATTTCCCAAAGGGACACACACAACAACTAAGAAGGACACATGCCGGTCAACCAATGTGTCCGGAGCAGTAGAGAACTACCATGGCTCGATGGAATCACAAAGGGGCATTTCCTTGTAAGGAGTGCTACTAAGGCATACGACTAGGTATTCGAACCCCATACATATCAAGTACAACACACGTACACATGGCATACCGATATGTATAGATACATCGATGGCATGACAACATAACCATAAACATACAAACTTTATTTAGAAGGCTCGGAAGAGCATCACACATAATATTACACAGATAGGGCCTCACGACCCATCATCATAATTCATACAGACAAGTCTTACAAGCCAGCGGAAGATTTAAAACTGTCTGAGTACAGACAGATGGAAAGACAAAGGCACATGGCCTGACTATCTACAGACCCATCCTAGGGCCAGATCGTAGCTGGGATACCAGCTACTCGTCGTCGTCGATGTCTAGGTAGAACCCTCCATTAGGGTCATTAACAACCTCTGCAACAATGTATTAAGCAAACGTGAGTACGAAAGTACTCAGCAAGACTTTAGGAAATCTATCTAGTCATGCAATGTATCAACAAGGAGTTGTGGGGTTTCATGCAGAAAGCCAGCATTTGACTCTTGGCTAGACAACTTTCATTTTTAGATAGTTTTGACAACTATGTTTCTCGCACACGAGTCCACTAACACCACAACAATACTCCATCGTGGAATCATTCCGTCTCCCTACGGAAATGCCGTCCACGACACTCACGCTTATCTTGACAATTTTATGAGTAGCCATTATAGTTGTCTATGAACAACATATGTTTCCAAGTAGTCCATATCTGCGGACGCGGCTATTCGAATAGATCATAACCCTGCAGGGGGTACTTCTTCACACACGCTCTCGCCACTTATCGCCATGTGCATGTCATGCACTTCGGCAACGTTCAAGCGGAAGCCCAGCGAGGGAGTCGGCCACGACCGTTAACCATGCTAATACTTAGTCCAGGTCTATCGCCTATCTGAGGGTAACCCGCACGTAAGTCGGGCCGAGGTTTCCGCCACGGCCCCAAACGATACGCACAGGGTTCCCAAGCCCACCATACGGGTGCCACTTGGTACACCGTGCCATTGCCTACCGCATCATAACCGACCCCTAAGGTCAGCGCTACGCACGGCCTCCACCATGACTGTAAACACCAGAAACTACTTGCAACTCCTGGACCGAGTACTAAGCGGTTAATAAGTCGAGCGGGGTCATATTTCAGGGCCCAACATGTGGTAGTATCTTGTCTTGGATTACATACATGGAACTCAGTTCCTAAGGACGGTTCCAATGAAACAACCCGCCATGTACTCCTACATAGCCTTTCACCGGTACCTTTACCAAATCAGGTTCAACACACCACCTTACTTACTGAACACATTCTCACAATTCTGTTCATCACCCAGATGACAGACCATACACAGCTCTAAGCATAGCATGCATAGCATGATAAGGCACATCATGGCTCAAGCATCTACCAGGTATGCTAGGTTGCAAGGTTCAGCTATTTACTGTGACAAGGACAAGTCATGCAAAGGAAGTGGGTTCAACAAACGTGATAAAAGCAGTGAAAGCATTTTGACCTAATGCAATAAGTAATAGTAGGAGCGAGAACATGGGATTTATCGGGATGATCAAAAAGGTTTCTTGCCTTGTTGCTCAACAGAGGGGTGATATCCGTCACTCGGATAATCAGACGTATCCGAAGGGGCGGAGCCTACCCGAATAACAACAATCAATCAATATTAAACATATGCAACAAAATGATGCATGAAATGCAATGTAGCATGGTTTGAGATGACTAGCAGAACCCTTTGGGGTGATCTTGATTTGAAATCATAATTCAAATATCATTTGAATTATAATTTATCAAATTCTTTTAATTCATTTGACCTGATGCTGTTTCATAACTTTGTTTTTCATACATGGAAATAGCACCATTGGATTCCTTGAATTTTTCTGATCCATTTACATATATTATTTGTCAAATTTGGAGTTATATTCAATTTTCCATGAATTTTCAAAGTTTTGAACTTATTCTGGAATTATTTTTAAACAGAAAAGTCTTTATTGCATCAGCATGACATGAGCAGGTCCAACTGGCCATTGAAAGTCAAACCTGACCAGTGGGATCCACTAGTCAGTGACTGTGGCTAGTTTTAATTTAGATTTAACTTAATTAGTTAATTAACAGAGAAGGACCCACCTGTCAGTGTCTGATTAAGTTAATTAAATATGTTATTTTTATTTTTACTAAACTTAATTAGCCAGGGGCTGGCCCCACCTGTCATAGGCTCAGGGGGTTTGAGATCCACCGGCGGCGAGGTCGATCTCGCCGGCAGTGAGCCTCCGGCGATCACTAGAACGGCGGAGGGGCTCGGGAACGCATCTCCGACGACCAAATGCATGGTGGAGGGCACCAAACGAATCAGCACACAGCCACAATTCCATTTCTGCAAAGACCCGAGGCTAAGATGGCCGGAGATGATGCAGGCGACGAGCTTGGCGGCGGCCGGAACTCGGGCTATGTCGGTATCAAAGAAACCGAAGGCAAAACGAGCGGGGCTGGGCTCCTACAACATCTACGCGACGTACTGAAGCCATTGGTGGCCTCAGAATGACCAGCCGATCACCGAAGTGCTACCGACGACGAGGTCCCGCGGCGGATCTCTTCGGGCTCCGGTGGAATCGGGGTCTAGAGGAAGGGATCGAGGGGGAAAACTTAGGGGAAAGGACCCTGAGCTCACGGGGAGTGCAGAGGCGTCGAGAGTGGGCGCGGGGATGGCCTGAGGAGGGAGAACGACGGCGGCGAAGCTCCGGTGACCCGAGGAGGAAGACGATGGCGTCACGACGTTTCTGAGCTCCTCGACGTCGAGCGACTAGCTGGAGGGCTTCAAGGGATCACGGCGAAGCTGTTGCGCGACTCAGGAGAGAGGGAGAGGGGCAGGAGCGAAGGTGAGCTCGAGCTCAAGCTTCGGTCATGGCGTCCGAGAGAGAGAGAGAGAAGAGAGCAGGGCGAATGGGGAGGGGATGAGCTCGGGGAGGCCTTGGGGAGCTTATCCCCGTTCGCGCCAGCGCGACGCGGCGGCCAGGCAGGCACCCAGCTGCGTGGGCGTGCCGGGGAACGCGACGGCCACCTCCTGCTCCGACTGGTAGGAGGAAGACGACATGCTAAGGTGGGCCGGGCCTCAGGTAAGCGCTAGATAAAGCTTTTTCTATTTTCTTTCTTTTCTGTTTTCTGTTTATTCTTTCTAACAATTGTTTTGTTTTATTTTTGGCTCCAAACTTTTCCTATAGTAGTTTGAAAAATACCAGAGTGTTAGTTGGAATATTTCCAACCACTCATAAAGTTATCAACATTTTTGGAAACTTTGAATTATTTGGAAACAAAAATATAATTGATTTTAGTAGCTTTTAATTTAAATTTAAAATGCCAAAAGTAGTTTGAAAATAAGTTTCATCTCCGATATTTTGTTTTCAACCTTTATCACAAAAGGTGAACTTTTCTTAAGGCCATTTTGGGTTCATTGATTTGCCATCAATTTTGAAATGCTTTTGAATGAGGGGTTGCTAGGATTTTGTTTTGGTTTTCTTGCTTTGCTTTTGGATTTTCATTTCATTTCCTTGGATGCATTGAAAGAAAACATGAGCACATCTTACTAAACCTAATAGGGATCAGGGATGTGACAACTCACCCCCACTCAAAAGAATCTCGTCCCGAGATTTGGAAGTCGTTGGGAATAGCGCGGGATACTGAAGTCAGAGATGATCCTCTCTTTCCCATGTTGCCTCATTTTCAGAATGATTTGACCATTGAACTTTAACAAACTTGAGGTTTCGACGTCGAGTGGTACGCTCAGCTTGATCAAGAATACACATAGGGTATTCTCGGTATGAAAGGTTATCTTGGAGATGAAGCGTTTCGTGGTCCACTTCACGGATAGGATCCGAAAAGCAACGCCTGAGTTGCGAGACATGGAAAACATCATGAACCTTGGAAAGATGCGGAGGAAGTTCCAACTGGTAGGCAACTTCTCCTTGTTTGGCAAGAATGCGAAAAGGACCAATGTAACGAGGAGCCAACTTGCCCTTGATAGCGAATCGATGGGTACCCTTCAAAGGTGTAACGCGAAGGTAAGCCTTCTCGTCAACTTCAAAGGTCACAGCCTTATGATGACGATCATATTGGCTCTTTTGACGAGACTGGGCTGTTTTCAACTTTTCACGAATAATGTGAACTTGCTCTTCTGCATCCTGGATCATATCCGGGCCAAAGAGTTGCCTCTCTCCAATTTCTGACCAATTAAGAGGTGTTCGACATCTTCGTCCATAGAGAACTTCAAAAGGAGCTTTGCCCAAGCTTGATTGATAACTATTGTTATAGGCAAATTCGGCGAATGGAAGGCACTTCTCCCAATTCATACCGAACGATATAACACAAGCTCGGATCATATCTTCTAGAACTTGATTCACTCTTTCTACTTGACTACTTGATTGAGGATGGAAAGCAGTGCTAAAAGATAAGTGAGTCCCCATGGCATTATGAAAACTCTCCCAGAAGCGAGAAGTAAAGATACTTCCACGGTCTGAGTTAATCTCTAGAGGAACACCATGAAGAGACACTATTCGGGAGATATATAACTCTGCTAGCTGTTATACTCTCACGAACTAGAAGAAAATGAGCTACCTTGGAAAGATGGTCAATGACCACAAAGATAGCATTATTCCCTTTCTTGGTCTTGGGAAATCCGGTGATGAAATCCATACTGACTTTATCCCATTTCCATTCAGGAATAGCTAAAGGTTGAAGGGTTCCAGCATGCCTTTGATGTTCTGCCTTAACTCGACGACAAACGTCGCAGTTAGCAACGAACTCAGCAATTTCTCTCTTCATCCTAGTCCACCAAAACCTCTGGCGTAGGTCCTGATACATCTTAGTACTACCAGGATGAATGGTGAGAGGAGAATCATGAGCCTCCTTAAGGATCAATTGCCGCAGACGTTTGCTCTTTGGAACCACTAGACGGTTCTGAAAGAACACAACACCTTGCTCATTGATAGAGAAATCTCTAGCGTTTCCGCTAGCAACATTCTCCTTGATCCGGGATATACCCTTATCATATGCCTGCACGGCTATGATTTGATCCCTAAGAGTAGGCTTCACCACCAGGGTAGAAAGGAATCCTTGAGGAACAATGTGAAGATTTAACTTCCGGAATTCCTCATATAGATGTGGTTGACCTCGTTGTAGCATCAGGTTGTTACAATAAGACTTACGACTTAGTGCATCAGCCATAACATTGGCCTTCCCCGGGGTGTAAGTTATCCCTAAGTCGTAATCTGTGATCAGCTCAACCCACCGCCTTTGACTGAGATTCAAATCCGGCTGGGTGAACATATATTTCAGACTTTGCTGATGAGTGAATATTTCGCAACGATTACCAAGAAGGTAACGTCGCCAGGTTTTAAGTGCATGGACTACAACTGCAAGCTCAAGATCATGTGTGGGATAATTATCCTCATGTGGAAGCAACTGTCGAGATGCGTATGCAATCACATGACGATCCTGCATGAGAATGCAACCTAATCCTTGTCGCGAGGCGTCGCAGTAGATAACAAAGTCCTTAGAGAAATCTGGTGGTAACAACACAGGTGCGGAAGTCAGGCGTCTTTTCAGTTCCTGAAAACTATGCTCACACTGTGGTGTCCACTCGAACTTTTTATCTTTCTTGAGGAGTTCAGTTAGAGGCTTTGCAACCTTGGAGAAATTCTCAACAAAGCGGCGACAATAGCTCGCTAGACCAAGAAAACTCCTAACTTGCTTAAACGATTCAGGTTGAGTCCAATCAAGGACAGCTTGAACTCTCTCGGGATTGACAGCAATACCCTTACTAGAGATTACGTGACCTAGATAGGTCACTTCTGGCAACCAAAATTCACATTTTGAAAACTTGGCATAAAGGCGATGCTCTCGAAGTTTCATCAATACCAGCCTTAGATGCTCAGCATGTTCTTGTTCGTTCTTCGAGTAGATGAGAATATCATCAAGGTATACTACGACAAATTTATCCAAATACTCCATGAAGATTGAATTCATCAAGCGAGAGAAGGTGGCTGGGGCATTGGTTAAACCAAAGGACATGACGGTGTACTCGTATTGGCCATAACGAGTGACAAAAGCCGTTTTTGGAATGTCCCCGTTCTTGATCTTGATTTGATGGTATCCCAACCTCAAATCCATTTTGGAGAAGACTGAGGATCCAGCGAGCTGATCATACAGGTCGTTGATCCTGGGGAGCGGATACTTGTTCTTTATGGTGACTAGGTTAACTGGTGATAATCTACAACCATCCGATTCGTTCCGTCTTTCTTCTTAACAAAGAGGACGGGACAAGCCCAAGGAGAAGAGCTAGGACGAATGAAACCTTTATTCAAGGCCTCATCTAATTGCTTCTTAAGTTCGGCTAGCTCTAGGGGTGCCATCTCATAAGGTCTTCTGGCTATTGGAACGGTTCCCGGAACAAGGTCTATCACAAACTCTACATATGTGTCAGGTGGAATTCCTAGCAGTTCCTCTAGAAAAACATCTAGGAAGTCACGGACTACCGGAATGTCTTCAAGTTCCGGAAGAGGGTTGGCATTGAGGGAATAGAGTTGGCATTTGGCAACTCGAGTAGAGACATTGACTATCTCACCCGAGGGATGGGTAAGCTGAACATTTCTAGAATGAGTATCAATCTTGGCATAGTGAGCTGACATCTAGTCCATACCCAAGATGATATTGATATCCGAAGATTTCAGGGCTATCAAAGATGCTAGAAAAACTAGCCTTTCTACTAGAATTTCATTCTCATAGGTTATCCTGGAGGTTTGCCACTTACTACCAAGGGTTTGGACAACCAATGGGATTGGCATATCACAGAAAGACATGTTATGCAACTGTGCATAACTTTCTGAAATGAAGGAATGATATGACCTAGTGTCAAAAAGAACAGACGCTAGGTGATGATTAACAAGAAGCATACCCAGTAAGACGTTGGGATCCTGTGCAGCTTCTTGTGCTGAAACATAGTTCACACGGCCGCGTGCAGGAGTTGGCTTCACGTAGTAAGCTTTGCCCGACTTGCCTTGCCCAACAGACTTTTCGGGTTGCTTGGCACCCATATTCTCCACACTTGTAACATATCACTTGATTGGCACATGGTGCATTATTGCTAGCTGAGCCACCATAGGTTTTTGCTAGAGGGTTGGTATGATTCGTCTCAGGCGCCCCATAGGATGGCCTCGGAGTGTATCTTGGTGGCAGAGAACTATTTGGAACCCACAGCCTGCGCATTGGGAACGCAGAACCAGATGACGAGCCAGAGTCACGGGAGTGCTTCTTTGTGGCTTCATAGTCGGTATGACCAGTCTCGGCACTGATTGCCTTGTTGACAAGAGCTTGGAAGCTGGTACATTCATGGAGGCGCAAATCACGACGAAGCTCAGGGCTCAGACCCTTACGGAATCTTGCTTTCTTCTTGGCGTCAGTTGACACCTCTTCAGTTGCATAGCGGGCGAGGTTACCGAACTCGCGGCTATAGGCATCCACGGTCAATTTTCCCTGGGTGAATGCACAAAACTCCTCTCTCTTTCTTTCCATCAAGCCCTCTGGAATATGGTGCAGACTGTAGGCTGCACTAAAGTCTGCCCATGTGGCTGCTGGTCCGGCAGGACGCATAGCTTTAAAGTTCTCCCACCACAGATTGGCGGGTCCTTCTAGAAAGTACGCCGCAAAGGTTACCTTGTCAGCCTCGGAAACATTTGTAGAGCGAATCTTGCGTGATATACTGCACACAACCAATCATCAGCGTCGAGGGGATCGACGGAGTGATGGAACTTTGGAGGATTCAGCTTCACAAAGTCATTGAGGGACACTGCATCATTCCTAGGCTGACGAGCCGTATTTTGCTCAATACGCTCTAACAGACGGTTGGTCTCCCTTTTGTTTCTCTGTGCCTCTAGCATAACCTCCGCCAGAGAGGGCGGGTGAGGCAGTTCCTCCTGCGATGCTTGACTATCCTCTCCTTGCTCATGACCAGGGGCACGGCTCAACCTGGTGAACACCATCCTGACAAACAAACTCACAGCTTAGACCAATATCAAAATCTGCACTAACTATGGATTTAGAATGCAGTGAACACATGGAATGCAGAAATGAACATCCGAACAACATGGTAACAAGCAACTGCTATATATACACCATGGTTCATACACACCATTACATAGTTCAGTACAACCTTAACCGAAGAGCAAGCTACTAAAAACATGAAACTACTTATCAGAGGCTTCCAAGCTTCATATACATTATTTATCTATGCCTCCAGAAGTCATCTCATGACACTAGCATACTCCACAAGACACACATGACTGTGGAAGTATAACTACTACCATACTATCCTTCCACTCATCGTTCAGGCATCCGCATAGGACATCTCATAAAGATTGCCTCCATGGCCTGGAAGCTCAACCTGCGGATCAGGAAACACTTGAGCCTGAGAGCCCTGGGAACCGTAAGGGCACGGGTGTGGCCTTGGTCCCCTGACTAGTGGTAGTAGAGGTCCCCGAAGAGGGGTGACTCCTCCTATAGCAGGCCAGTCAACATGAGCCGGAAGATGGGTCCTAACAGGGTTCAGCATCTCCATATCTCCATACCCTGTCTGTACTACAGGTGCCAGCTGTGTCAAAGCCGTCCACAGACGGGCACGTGTGGCATAGAGCTCCATACGAAGGGCACGAGCATCCCTGTCTCTATTCTCTAGCATCTCAGCAGTGGACTGCAGCAACGGATCCTCCATAGGGGAATGAAAGTAGACCCCACTGAGGTATCCTTCTTCACCTGGCTGAGAGGCAGGAACATAGCAGAACTCTGAATTCTGCAACAGTGCATGTCTGGCCCTCATGATGGTCAGCATTGAATAGGCAGCATCTTGTACTGCCATGTCAACAGTGACCCCCAATTCATAAGACCAATGGATCGGCTCCTCAGCTCTAGGGTAATCTGGGAATACCCTAACAGTACAGAGATACTAACTCTGATTAAAATCCCGGTACTGCTCCTCCACTGTGTACTCTGGGTACTAGCGGTAACCGGATACTGACATCATCCTGACTAGCATGGCTGTGTGACCCGGCACATCATTGCACCTAGTCAGACGGACCACCTGACGAGAAGGACGGCCAGACATCTGAAAATGGAGAGTAATGCAAAAGCATTAGATCTATGAAGACAAAATTGGGCAGCATAACGACTGTAAATGCTCAAAAACAATTTTGGGACAACCCATAAAAATAGGATAGCGTAACCACTCAACTATCAAGTCCAATGCCATGGTCATCAACACTTACTTCCTTTTCCTTGGAATAAAAGTAACCCGAAGTAACTCTCGACTCGTTGTCCTATAATCTACTGATCAATAACACACGATCCTGAGAGAAAGATAAGTAACCTAGTTCTTAATCCCCGCAGAAAAGATGATGATGACCAGAATAGAACAACTTGAGAAGAGAAGCAAGAGTCTTACGTTCCCTTCCACAAACAATTCCCTTATGTATAACTAAAGCAATTCTAGACTCAACTTCGACCAGTTTTGCTTAGTAATCCTACAGTCAGTCAGGCTCTGATACCAACGCTGTCGGGACCCCGATCCTAAGCCATAGGAATCCAGCCTGTAACACATCGCATCTCTTTGCGGTCTCACGCACGGTTATCCCCACGGCTGCAGCCTTACCTTAGCCGGGACCTTTTGCGCCTTTTGACTCGCGTATGCAATTGTGTGGCTCGCAAACCGGATACGTATTTATTCTTAATGGGGGTGCAGTAAGCTGGTGCAGTTCCAAGCAAAGCGTCGTAGCAGATTCTACATGTGAGGCAGAGTACATGGCTGCCTCGGAGGCGGCTAAGGAGGGTGTCTGGATGAAGCAGTTCATGACGGATCTTGGAGTGGTGCCAAGCGCACTGAATCCAATAACCTTGTTCTGTGACAACACGGGTGCCATTGCCTTAGCAAAGGAACCACGGTTTCACAAGAAGACCAGACACATCAAACGACGCTTCAACCTCATCCGCGACTACGTCGAGGAAGAGGACGTAAATATATGCAAAGTGCACACGGATCTGAATGTAGCAGACCCGCTGACTAAACCTCTTCCACGGCCAAAACATGATCGACACCAGAACTGTATGGGTGTTAGATTTATTACAATGTAATTCACATGGTGATGTGAGGGCTAGATTATTGACTCTAGTGCAAGTGGGAGACTGTTGGAATTATGCCCTAGAGGCAATGATAAATATAGTTATTATTATAATTCCTGTATCAAGATAATAGTTTATTATCCATGCTATAATTGTATTGAATGAAGACTCATTTACATGTGTGGATACATAGACAAAACACCGTCCCTAGCATGCCTCTAGTTGGCTAGCCAGTTGATCGATGATAGTCAGTGTCTTCTGATTATGAACAAGGTGTTGTTGCTTGATAACTGGATCACGTCATTGGGAGAATCACGTGATGGACTAGACCCAAACTAATAGACGTAGCATGTTGATCGTGTCATTTTGTTGCTACTGTTTTCCGCGTGTCAAGTATTTATTCCTATGACCATGAGATCATATAACTCACTGACACCGGAGGAATGCTTTGTGTGTATCAAACGTCGCAACGTAACTGGGTGACTATAAAGATGCTCTACAGGTATCTCCGAAGGTGTTAGTTGAGTTAGTATGGATCAAGACTGGGATTTGTCACTCCGTGTGACAGAGAGGTATCTCGGGGCCCACTCGGTAATACAACATCACACACAAGACTTGCAAGCAATGTAACTTAGTGTAAGTTGCGGGATCTTGTATTACGGAACGAGTAAAGAGACTTGCCGGTAAACGAGATTGAAATAGGTATGCGGATACTGACGATCGAATCTCGGGCAAGTAACATACCGAAGGACAAAGGGAATGACATACGGGATTATACGAATCCTTGGCACTGAGGTTCAAACGATAAGATATTCGTAGAATATGTAGGATCCAATATGGGCATCCAGGTCCCGCTATTGGATATCGACCGAGGAGTCTCTCGGGTCATGTCTACATAGTTCTCGAACCCGCAGGGTCTGCACACTTAAGGTTCGACGTTGTTTTATGCGTATTTGAGTTATATGGTTGGTTACCGAATGTTGTTCGGAGTCCCGGATGAGATCACGGACGTCACGAGGGTTTCCGGAATGGTCCGGAAACGAAGATTGATATATAGGATGACCTCATTTGATTACCGGAAGGTTTTCGGAGTTACCGGGAATGTACCGGGAATGACGAATGGGTTCCGGGAGTTCACCGGGGGGGGGGGGGGGCAACCCACCCCGGGGAAGCCCATAGGCCTTGGGGGAGACACACCAGCCCTTAGTGGGCTGGTGGGACAGCCCACAAGTGCCCTATGCGCCAAGGAGAAGAAAATCAAGAGAGAAAGAAAAAAAAGGAGGAGGTGGGAAGGAAGGGGGACTCCCTCCCACCAAACCTAGTCCAACTCGGTTTGGGGGGGGGGGGAGAGTCCTCCCCCTTGGACTCGGCCGACCCCCTTGGGGCTCCTTGAACCCCAAGGCAAGGCCCCCTCCCTCCCACCTATATATACGGAGGTTTTAGGGCTGATTTGAGACGACTTTTCCACGGCAGCCCGACCACATACCTCCACGGTTTTTCCTCTAGATCGCGTTTCTGCGGAGCTCGGGCGGAGCCCTGCTGAGACAAGGTCATCACCAACCTCCGGAGCGCCGTCACGCTGCCGGAGAACTCTTCTACCTCTCCGTCTCTCTTGCTGGATCAAGAAGGCCGAGATCATCGTCGAGCTGTACGTGTGCTGAACGCGGAGGTGCCGTCCGTTCGGTACTAGATCGTGGGACTGATCGCGGGATTGTTCGCGGGGCGGATCGAGGGACGTGAGGACGTTCCACTACATCAACCGCGTTCTCTAACACTTCTGCTGTACGGTCTACAAGGGTACGTAGATCACTCATCCCCTCTCGTAGATGGACATCACCATGATAGGTCTTCGTGCGCGTAGGAAATTTTTTGTTTCCCATGCGACGTTCCCCATCAGTGGCATCATGAGCTAGGTTCATGCGTAGATGTCTTCTCGAGTAGAACACAAAAGTTTTTGTGGGCGGTGATGCGTGTTTTGCTGCCCTCCTTAGTCTTTTCTTGATTCTGCGGTATTGTTGGATTGAAGCGGCTTGGACCGACATTACTCGTACGCTTACGAGAGACTGGTTTCATCGTTACGAGTAACCCCCTTTGCTCAAAGATGACTGGCAAGTGACGGTTTCTCCAACTTTAGTTGAATCGGATTTGACCGAGGAGGTCCTTGGATGAGGTTAAATAGCAACTCATATATCTCCATTGTGGTGTTTGCGTAAGTAAGATGCGATCCTACTAGATGCCCTTGGTCACCACGTAAAACATGCAACAACAAAATTAGAGGACGTCTAACTTGTTTTTGCAAGGTATGCTTGTGATGTGATATGGCCAATGATGTGATGTGATATATTGGATGTATGAGATGATCATGTTGTAATAGAAATATCGACTTGCACGTCGATGGTACGGCAACCGGCAGGAGCCATAGGGTTGTCTTTATACTAACGTTTGTGCTTGCAGATGCGTTTACTATTTTGCTAGGATGTAACTTTGGTAGTAATAGCATGAGTAGCACGACAACCCCGATGGCAACACGTTGATGGATTATCATGGTGTGGCGCCGGTGACAAGAAGATCGTGCCGGTGCTTTGGTGATGGAGATCAAGAAGCACCTGATGATGGCCATATCATGTCACTTATGAATTGCATGTGATGTTAATCCTTTTATGCACCTTATTTTGCTTAGAACGACGGTAGCATTATGAGGTGATCTCTCACTAAAATTTCAAGACGAAATTGTGTTCTCCCCGACTGTGCACCGTTGCTACAGTTCGTCGTTTCGAGACACCACGTGATGATCGGGTGTGATAGACTCAACGTTCACATACAACGAGTGCAAAACAGTTGCGCACGCGGAAAACTCGGGTTAAGCTTGACGAGCCTAGCATGTGCAGACATGGCCTCGGAACACATGAGACCGAAAGGTCGATCATGAATCATATAGTTGATATGATTAGCATAGGGATGCTTACCACTGAAACTATACTCAACTCACGTGATGATCGGACTTGGGATAGTGTAAGTGGATCATGAACCACTCAAATGACTAGAGAGATGTACTTTTTGAGTGGGAGTTTAGCATATAATTTGATTAAGTTGAACTCTAATTATCTTGAACATAGTCTAAGTCCACTTTGAATATATTTGTGTTGTAGATCATGGCTCACGCGACAGTCATCCTGAATTTTAATACGTTCCTAGAGAAAGCTAAGTTGAAAGATGATGGAAGCAACTTTGTAGACTGGGCTCGTAATCTTAAGCTAATCTTACAAGCTGGGAAGAAGGATTATGTCCTTAATGCTGCGCTAGGAGATGAACCACCCGCTACGGCTGATCAGGATGTTAAGAACGCTTGGTTAGCACGTAAGGAGGACTACTCAATAGTTCAATGTGCAGTCTTGTATGGCTTAGAACCGGGACTTCAACGTCGCTTTGAGCGTCATGGAGCATTTGAGATGTTCCAGGAGTTGGAGTTTATCTTTTAGAAGAACGCCCGGATCGAGAGGTATGAGACCTCCGATAAATTCTATGCTTGCAAGATGGAGGAAAACTCATCTGTCAGTGAACATGTGCTCAAAATGTCTGGGTACTCAAACCGTCTAGCTGAGCTGGGGATTGAACTCCCGCAAGAAGCTATCACTGACAGAATCCTTCAATCACTGCCGCCAAGCTATAAAGGCTTTGTGTTGAACTACAACATGCAAGGGATGAACAAGTCTCCCGGTGAGTTGTTTGCGATGTTGAAAGTCGCAGAGTCTGAACTCCGTAAAGAGCATCAAGTGTTGGTGGTGAATAAGACCACCAGTTTCAAGAGAAACGGCAAAGGCAAGAAGGGCAATTCGAAGAAGAGCGGCAAGCCTGTTGCCAATCCACCGAAGAAACCCAAGGCTGGACCTAAGCCTGAAACGGAGTGCTACTATTGCAAGGGTATGGGTCACTGGAAGCGCAATTGCCCCAAGTATCTGGCAGATAAGAAGGCGGGCAAAGAAAAATCAGGTATATTTGATATACATGTTATTGATGTATACTTAACCGGCTCTCGTAGTAGTGCCTAGGTATTCGATACCGGTTCTGTTGCTCATATTTGCAACTCGAAACAGGAACTGCGGAATAGACGAAGGCTGGCGAAAGATGAAGTGACGATGCGCGTAGGAAATGGTTCCAAGGTTGATGCAATCGCCGTCAGCACAGTGTCACTTCAGCTACCATCGGGATTAGTGATGAACTTAAATCATTGTTATTTAGTGCCTGCGTTGAGCATGAACATTATATCTGGATCTTGTTTATTGCGAGATGATTACTCTTTTAAGTCAGAGAATAATGGTTGTTCTATTTCTATGAGTAACATCTTTTATGGTCATGCACCGAATGTGAGAGGATTGTTCATATTGAATCTTGATAGCGATACGCATATACATAACATTGAGACCAAAAGAGTTAGAGTAAACAATGATAGCGCCATATTTTTGTGGCACTGCCGCTTGGGTCATATTGGTGCAAAGCGCATGAAGAAACTCCATGCTGATGGACTTTTGGAGTCACTTGACTTTGATTCACTTGACACGTGCAAACCATGCCTCATGGGCAAGATGACTAAGATTCCGATCTCCGGAACAATGGAGCGTGCAAGTGACTTATTGGAAATCATACATACCGATGTGTGTGGTCCAATGAGCGTGGAGGCACGCGGCGGATATCGTTATTTTCTCACCTTCACTGACGATTAGAGTAGGTATGGTTATGTCTACTTGATGAAGCACAAGTCTGAAACATTTGAAAAGTTCAAGAAATTTCAGAGTGAAGTGGAAAATCATCGTAACAAGAAGATCAAGTTCCTACAGTCTGATCGTGGGGGTGAATATCTGAGTTTCGAGTTTGGTGATCACTTAAGAAAATGTGGAATTGTTTCACAGTTGACACCGCCTGGAACACCACAGCGTAATGGTGTGTCCGAACGTCGTAATCGTACTTTGTTAGAGATGGTGCGATCTATGATGTCTCTTACTGATTTGCCGTTATCATTTTGGGGTTATGCATTAGAAACAACTGCATTCACTTTAAATAGGGCACCATCAAAATCCGTTGAGACGACACCATACGAACTGTGGTATGGCAAAAGGCCAAAGTTGTCGTTTCTTAAAGTTTGGGGATGTGATGCTTATGTCAAAAAGCTTCAGCCTGAAAAGCTGGAACCCAAAGCGGAAAAGTGCGCCTTCATAGGTTACCCAAAAGAGACAGTTGGGTACACCTTCTATCTCAAATCCGAGGGCAAAGTGTTTGTTGCTAAGAACGGAGCTTTTCTCGAGAAGGAGTTTCTCTCGAGAGAATTGAGTGGGAGGAAGATAGAACTTGACGAGGTTGTCGAACCTCTCATCCCTCTGGATGGTGGCGCAGGGCAAGGGGAAACCTTTGTCGTTGCGACGCCGGTTGAGGAGGAAGTTAATGATAATGATCTTGAAACTCCAGTTCAAGTTTCTGTTGAACCACGCAGGTCGACGAGATCACGTGCTGCTCCAGAGTGGTACGGTAATCCCGTCTTATCAATCATGTTGTTAGACAACAATGAACCTGCGAATTATGAAGAAGCAATGGTGGGCCCAGATTCCAACAAATGGCTAGAATCCATGAGGTCCGAGATAGGATCCATGTATGAGAACAAAGTGTGGACTTTGGATATACTACCTGAGGGCCGCAAGGCTATTCAGAACAAATGGATCTTTAAGAAGAAGACGGACGCTGACGGTAATGTGACCGTTTATAAAGCTCGACTTGTGGCAAAGGGTTTTTCACAAGTTCCAGGAGTTGACTACGATGAGACTTTCTCACCCGTAGCGATGCTTAAGTCTGTCAGAATCATGTTAGCAATAGCTGCATTTTTCGATTATGAAATCTAGCAGATGGATGTCAAAACGACGTTCCTTAACGGTTTCCTTAAGGAAGAGTTGTATATGATGCAACCCGAAGGTTTTGTCGATCCTAAGAATGCCAACAAGGTGTGCAAGCTCCAGCGATCCATTTATGGACTGGTGCAAGCATCTCGGAGTTGGAACAAACGCTTTGATGAGGTGATCAAAGCATTTGGGTTTATACAAGTGGTTGGAGAATCTTGTATTTACAAGAAAGTGAGTGGGAGCTCTGTGGCGTTTCTGATATTATATGTGGATGACATATTACTGATTGGAAACAACGTAGAGCTTTTGGAGAGCATAAAAGGTTACTTGAATAAAACTTTCTCTATGAAGGACCTAGGAGAAGCTGCTTACATTCTAGGCATTAAGATCTATAGGGATAGATCAAAACGCCTGATAGGACTTTCACAAAGCACATACCTTGATAAAGTTTTGAAAAGGTTCAAAATGGAACAGTCCAAGAAAGGGTTCTTGCCAGTTTTACAAGGTACAAGATTGAGTAAGACTCAGTGCCCAACAACTGATGAAGATAGAGAGCATATGCACTCCGTCCCCTATGCTTCAGCCATAGGTTCTATCATGTATGCGATGCTGTGCACTAGACCGGATGTTAGCCTGGCCATAAGTATGGCAGGTAGGTTCCAGAGTAATCCAGGAGTGGATC
Organism: Hordeum vulgare subsp. vulgare; assembly: GCF_904849725.1. Taxonomy (NCBI): domain Eukaryota; kingdom Viridiplantae; phylum Streptophyta; class Magnoliopsida; order Poales; family Poaceae; genus Hordeum; species Hordeum vulgare. Next base: position 510,809,662 of record NC_058519.1, read on the forward strand.
ACTGGACAGCGGTCAAGAATATCCTGAAGTACCTGAAAAGGACTAAGGAGATGTTTCTCGTGTATGGAGGTGACGAAGAGCTCGCCGTAAAAGGTTACGTCGATGCAAGCTTTGACACAGATCCGGACGACTCTAAGTCGCAAACCGGATACGTATTTATTCTTAATGGGGGTGCAGTAAGCTGGTGCAGTTCCAAGCAAAGCGTCATAGCAGATTCTACATGTGAGGCGGAGTACATGGCTGCCTCGGAGGCGGCTAAGGAGGGTGTCTGGATGAAGCAGTTCATGACGGATCTTGGAGTGGTGCCAAGCGCACTGAATCCAATAACCTTGTTCTGTGACAACACGGGTGCCATTGCCTTAGCAAAGGAACCACGGTTTCACAAGAAGACCAGACACATCAAACGACGCTTCAACCTCATCCGCGACTACGTCGAGGAAGAGGACGTAAATATATGCAAAGTGCACACGGATCTGAATGTAGCAGACCCGCTGACTAAACCTCTTCCACGGCCAAAACATGATCGACACCAGAACTGTATGGGTGTTAGATTTATTACAATGTAATTCACATGGTGATGTGAGGGCTAGATTATTGACTCTAGTGCAAGTGGGAGACTGTTGGAATTATGCCCTAGAGGCAATGATAAATATAGTTATTATTATAATTCCTGTATCAAGATAATAGTTTATTATCCATGCTATAATTGTATTGAATGAAGACTCATTTACATGTGTGGATACATAGACAAAACACCGTCCCTAGCATGCCTCTAGTTGGCTAGCCAGTTGATCGATGATAGTCAGTGTCTTCTGATTATGAACAAGGTGTCGTTGCTTGATAACTGGATCACGTCATTGGGAGAATCACGTGATGGACTAGACCCAAACTAATAGACGTAGCATGTTGATCGTGTCATTTTGTTGCTACTGTTTTCTACATGTCAAGTATTTATTCTAATGACCATGAGATCATATAACTCACTGACACCGGAGGAATGCTTTGTGTGTATCAAACGTCGCAACGTAACTGGGTGACTATAAAGATGCTCTACAGGTATCTCCGAAGGTGTTAGTTGAGTTAGTATGGATCAAGACTGGGATTTGTCACTCCGTGTGATGGAGAGGTATCTCGGGGCCCACTCGGTAATACAACATCACACACAAGCCTTGCAAGCAATGTAACTTAGTGTAAGTTGCGGGATCTTGTATTACGGAACGAGTAAAGAGACTTGCCGGTAAACGAGATTGAAATAGGTATGCGGATACTGACGATCGAATCTCGGGCAAGTAACATACCGAAGGACAAAGGGAATGACATACGGGATTATACGAATCCTTGGCACTGAGGTTCAAACGATAAGATATTCGTAGAATATGTAGGATCCAATATGGGCATCCAGGTCCCGCTATTGGATATTGACCGAGGAGTCTCTCGGGTCATGTCTACATAGTTCTCGAACCCGCAGGGTCTGCACACTTAAGGTTCGACGTTGTTTTATGCGTATTTGAGTTATATGGTTGGTTACCGAATGTTGTTCGGAGTCCCGGATGAGATCACGGACGTCACGAGGGTCTCACCGGGAATGACGAATGGGTTCCGGGAGTTCACCGGGGGGGGGGGGGGGGCAACCCACCCCGGGGAAGCCCATAGGCCTTGGGGGAGACACACCAGCCCTTAGTGGGCTGGTGGGACAGCCCACAAGTGCCCTATGCGCCAAGGAGAAGAAAATCAAGAGAGAAAGAAAAAAAAGGAGGAGGTGGGAAGGAAGGGGGACTCCCTCCCACCAAACCTAGTCCAACTCGGTTTGGGGGGAGAGTCCTCCCCCTTGGACTCGGCCGACCCCCTTGGGGCTCCTTGAGCCCCAAGGCAAGGCCCCCTCCCTCCCACCTATATATACGGAGGTTTTAGGGCTGATTTGAGACGAATTTTCCACGGTAGCCCGACCACATACCTCCACGGTTTTTCCTCTAGATCGCGTTTCTGCGGAGCTCGGGCGGAGCCCTGCTGAGACAAGGTCATCACCAACCTCCGGAGCGCCGTCACGCTGCCGAAGAACTCTTCTACCTCTCCGTCTCTCTTGTTGGATCAAGAAGGCCGAGATCATCGTCGAGCTGTACGTGTGCTGAACGCGGAGGTGCCGTCCGTTCGGTACTAGATCGTGGGACTGATCGCGGGATTGTTCGCGGGGCGGATCGAGGGACGTGAGGACGTTCCACTACATCAACCGCGTTCTCTAACGCTTCTGCTGTACGGTCTACAAGGGTACGTAGATCACTCATCCCCTCTCATAGATGGACATCACCATGATAGGTCTTCGTGCGCGTAGGAAAATTTTTGTTTCCCATGCGACGTTCCTCATCATGAACAACATATGTTTCCAAGTAGTCCATATCCGCGGCCGCGGCTATTCAAATAGATCATAACCCTACAGGGGGTACTTCTTCACACGCGCTCTTGCCACTTATCTCCATGTGCACGTCATGCACCTCGGCAACCTTCAAGCGGAAGCCCAGCGAGGGAGCCGGCCACGACCGTTAACGATGCTAATACTTAGTCCAGGTCTATCGCCTATCTGAGGGTAACCCGCACGGAAGTCCAGCCGAGGTTTCCGCCATGGCCCCGAATGATGTGCGCAGGGTTCCCAAGCCCACCATCCGGGTGCCACTTGTTACACCGTGCCACTGCCTACCGCATCATAGCCCACCCCTGAGGTTAGCGCTACGCACGGCCTCGAACATGACTATAAACACCAGAAACTACTTGCAACTCCTGGACCGAGTACTAAGCGGTTAATAAGTCGAGCGGGGTCATATTTCAGGGCCCAACATGTGGTAGTATCTTGTCTTGGGTTACATACACGGAACTCAGTTCCTAAGGACGGTTCCAATGAAACAACCCGCCATGTACTCCTACATAACCTTTCACCGGTACCTTTACCAAATCAGGTTCAACACACCACCTTACTTACTGAACACATTCTCACAATTCTGTTCATCACCCAGATGACAGACCATACACAACTCTAAGCATAGCATGCATAGCATGATAAGGCACATCATGGCTCAAGCATCTACCAGATATGCTAGGTTGCAAGGTTCAGCTATTTACTGTGACAAGGACAGGTCATGCAAAGGAAGTGGGTTCAACTAACGTGATAAAAGCAGTGAAAGCATTTTGACCTAATGCAATAAGTAAGAGCAGGAGCGAGAACATGGGATTTATCGGGATGATAAAAAAGGTTGCTTGCCTTGTTGCTCAGCAGAGGGGTGATATCCGTCAGTCGGATAATCGGACGTATCCGGAGGGGCGGAGCCTACCCGAATAACAACAATCAATCAATATCAAACATATGCAACAAAATGATGCATGAAATGCAATGTAGCATGGTTTGAGATGACTAGCAGAACCCTTTGGGGTGATCTTGATTTGAAATCATAATTCAAATATCATTTGAATTATAATTTATCAAATTCTTTTAATTCATTTGACTTGATGCTGTTTCATTACTTTGTTTTTCATGCATGAAAATAGCACCATTGGATTCCTTGGATTTTCTGATCCATTTACATATATTATTTGTCAAATTTGGAGTTATATTCAATTTCCTATGAATTTCCAAAGTTTTAAACTTATTCTGGAATTATTTTTAAACAGAAAAGTCTTTATTGCATGAGCAGGTCCAACTGGCCGTTGAAAGTCAAACGTGACCAGTGGGACCCACTGGTCAGTGACTCTGGCCAGTTTTAATTTAGATTTAACTTAATTAGTTAATTAACAAAGAAGGACCCACCTGTCAGTGTCTGATTAAGTTAATTAAATAAGTTATTTTTATTTTCATTAAACTTAATTAGCTAGGGGCTGGCCCCACCTGTCATAGGCTGAGGGGGGTCAGATCCATCAGCGGCGAGGTCGACCTCGCCGGCGGTGAGCCTCCGACGATCACCAGAACGGCGGAGGGGCTCAGGAACGCATCTCCGACGACCAAATGCACGGCGGAGGGCACCAAACGAATCAACACACAGCCGCAGTTCCATTTCTGCAAAGACCCGAGGCTAAGATGGCCGGAGATGACGCCGACGACGAGCTTGGCGGCGGCCGAAACTCGGGCTATGTTGGGATCGACGAAACCGAAGGCAAAATGAGTGGGGCTGGGCTCCTACAGCATCTACGCGACGTACTGAAGCCATTGGTGGCCTCAGAATGACCAGCCGATCACCGGAGAGCTACCGGCGACGAGGTCCTGTAGCGGATCTCGTCGGGCTCCGGTGGCATCGGGGTCTAGAGGAAGGGATCGAGGGGGAAAACTTAGGGGAAAGGACCTTGAGCTCATGGGGAGTGCAGAGGCGTCGAGAGTGGGCGCGGGGATGGCCTGAGGAGGGAGAACGACGGCGGCGAAGCTCCGGTGACCCGAGGAGGAAGATGATGGTGTCACGGCGTTTCAGAGCTCCTAGGCGTCGAGTGACTAGCTGGATGGCTTCAAGGGATCACGGCGAAGCTGTTGCACGGCTCAGGAGAGAGGGAGAGGGGCATGAGCAACCGCGAGCTCGAGCTCAAGCTTCGGTCATGGTGTCCGAGAGAGAGAGAGAAGAGAGCAGGGCGGATGGGGAGGGGATGAGCTCGGGGAGGCCTCAGGGAGCTGATCCCCGTTCGTGCAAGCGCGACGCGGTGGCCAGGCAGGCATGCAGCTACGTGGGCGTGACGGGGAACGCGGCGGCCACCTCCTGCTCCGACTGGCAGGAGGAAGACGACAGGCTAAGGTGGGCTAGGCCTCAGGTAAGTGCTAGATAGAGCTTTTTCTATTTTCTTTCTTTTCTGTTTTCTGTTTATTCTTTCTGACATTTGTTTTGTTTTATTTTTGGCTCCAAACTATTCCTATAATAGTTTGAAAAATACCAGAGTGTTAGTTGGAATATTTCCAACCACTCATCAAGTTTTCAACATTTTTGAAAACTTTGAATAATTTGGAAACAAAAATATAATTGATTTCAGTAGCTTTTAACTTAAATTTAAAATGCCAAAAGTAGTTTGAAAATAAGTTTCATCTCTGGTATTTTGTTTTCAATCTTTATCAGAAAAGGTGAACTTTTCTTAAGGCCATTTTGGGTTCATTGATTTGACATCAATTTTGAAATGCTTTTGAATGAGGGGTTGCTAGGGTTTTGCTTTGGTTTTCTTGCTTTGCTTTTGGGTTTTCATTTCATTTCCTTGGATGCATTGAAAGAAAACATGAGCACATCTTACTAAACCTAATAGGGATCAGGGATGTGATAATCTCCATGAAGATCATGCACAACTTTGTATTGACGATCCAAGAGAGAGAAGAAGCCATCTAGCTACTAGCTATGGACCCGAAGGTCTATGCTGAACTACTCATGCATCATCAGAGAGGCAATGGTGTTGATGAAGAAGCCCTCTGTATCCGAATCCCCCCTCCGGCAGGGCACCAGAACGTGTCCCAGATGGGATCTTGCGGAGACAGAAGCTTGCGGCGGCGGAAAAGTATTTTCGTGGACCTATCCCATGGTTTTGGATTTTTCGGGGATTTATAGGCGGAAGAAGTAGGGTAGAGGAGACACAGGGGGCCCACAAACCTGCTAGGCGCGGCCCCCCCGGCCGTGGCTAGGGGGCTTGTGGCCTCCCCTGACGCCCTCTGCCTTGGTTCTCAAGCTCCCTTCGTATCTTCTATTCTGGAAAAAAATCTTTTCGGAGGTTTTATTCCGTTTGGACTGTGTTTAATATTCTCCTCTAAAAAGGGTAAAAAACATGGAAAAAACATGAACTAACACTTGGCACTGAGTTAATAAATTAGTCCCAAAAAAGATATAAAAGGCATACAAAACATCCAAAGTTTGACAAGATAATAGCATGGAACCATAAAAAATTATAGATATGTTGGAGACGTATCAAGCATCCCCAAGCTTAACTCTTGCTCGTCCTCGAGTAGGGAAGTGATAAAGACTGAATTTTTGATGTGGAATGCTACCTAGAATATTTGTCCTTTGTAACTTCTTTCAGGTGACATGAATGTTCAGATCCGTAAGATTCAAAAAAATAGTTTGCTATTGACATGAAAACAATAATACTTCAAGCAAACTAGTAAGGTAATCATGAACTTTTGAAATATCAAGGCCAAAGAAAATTATCCGTACAAAGTCATATAGTCTGGTTATGCTCCGTCATCCCCACACAACTAATTTAAATCATGCACAACCCCGGTATTGGCCAAGTAATTGTTTTCACACTCTTACTTTCTCAAACCTTTTTCAACTCTCACGCAATACATGAGCGTGAGCCATTGATATAGCACTTATAGGTGGAATAGAGTGTGGTGAAGGTTGTAAGGAAAAAAGTAGGAGATGGTCACATCAACTCGGCGTATCAAAGGGCTATGGAGATGCCCATCAATAGATATTAATGTGAAAGAGTAGGGATTACCATGCAATGGATGTACTTAGAGCTATAAGTATGTGAAATCTCAAAAGGAGAACTAGTGGGTGTGAATCCAACTTGCTTGCTCACGAAGACCTAGGGGAATTTTGAGGAAGCCCATCATTGGAATATACAAGCCAAGTTATATAATGAATATTCCCACTAGTATATGGTGGTGACAAAACAAGAGACTCTCAATCATGAAGAACATGGTGCTATTATGAAGCAAAAGTGTGGAAAAAGATAGTAGCATTGTCCCTTCTCTCTTTTTCTCTCTTTTTTTGGGCTCTTTGTCCTCTTTCCATATATTTTTTTGTGGGAAACTTTGGCCTCCTTTTTTTTATTTCCTCACATGGGACAATGCTCTAATAATGATGATCATCACACTTTTATTTACTCACAGCTGAAAGCTTAGAACAATGATGACTCTTATAGGAAATGCCTCCAGCAGTGTACCGGGATGTGCAACGATCTAGCTTAGCATATGACTCGCTAGCTATCTTACGATCATGCAATGGCAATATGTAAGCACAAGTCATGAGACAGAACGGCGGGAGTTGCATGGCAATATATCTCGGAATGGCTATGAAAAGGCCATGATTTGTAGGTATGGTAGCTGTTTTGAGGAAGGTCTATAGTAGTTTTGTGTACCGGAGAAAGTTGCGCGACACTAAAGAGGCTAGCAATGGTGGAAGGTGAAAGTGCATCTATACCATGGACTCACATTAGTCATGAAGAACTCACATACTTATTGCGAAAGTTTTTATTAGTAATCGAAACAAGGTGCTAAATGCATACTCCTAGGGGAAGGGTTGGTAGGTGTTAACCATCGCGCAATCCCGACCGCAACACAAAGGATGACAATCAATAAATCAATTATGCACCGACTTCCTAACATGGCGGTTCACCATACGTGCATGTTACGGGAATCACTAACTTCAACATAAGTATTTCTAGATTCACAACACCCTACTAACATGAATCTTAATATTACCAAATCCATGTCTCAATACTAATTGAGAGGAATCAAATTTCGCTTTCTAATCAATGCACATGAATATGGAAGTTTTATTGTATCCTCTTCGTGTGCCTATCATCTTTAGGACCACTTTCATAGCACAGGCCAACTACCAAGTTACATAGAGAGAGCACTCTCAAAAGATATAAGTGAAGATCGGGAGTTCTTATTTCTCCAAAATATGACACTGCCGTGCTGCAAAAAGATCTAAGTGAAGCACTAGAGCAAAGTTATCTAGCTCAACAGATATAAGTGAAGCACATGTGAGCTAAATTGCCTAACTCAAAAGATATAAGCGAAGCTCAACGAGTATTCTAGCAAATTCACGATGAGTGCATGTCTCTCTCAAAAGGTGTGCATCGAGGATGATTGTGACACAATAAAAAGAAAAGACTCCTATAATACACGACGCTCCAAGAAAAACACATATCATGTGGTGAATAAAAATATAGCTCCAAGTAATGTTACCGATGGATTGAAGACGAAAGAGGGGATGCCTTCCCGGGGCATCCGCAAGCTTAGGCTTTTTGGTGTCCTTGAATTTGGCTTGGGATGCCTTGGGCATCCCCAAGCTTGAGCTCTTTCCACTATTTATCCATTTGTCCATGAGAACATCACCCAAAACTTGAAAATTTCACAACACAAAACTTAAACAGAAACTCGTGATATCATTAGCACAAGACAACAAACTACCACCTCTTGAGGTACTGTAGCAAAATTGATTTTTATTTATATTTGTGTTAGATTACTGTATTCTCACTTTTCGATGGCTAATACCCCCGATACTATCCATAGTTTCATCTAAATAAGCAATCAACACAACAAAAACAGAATCTGTCAAAAATAGACCAGTCTGTAGCAATCTGTATACTTCGTATACTTCTCGTATCTCAAAAATTCTGAACAATTACGACAGTATGGGCAATTGGCATATCAACCAGCAGAAAAAAGAATCAACTCAAAATCTCTTTCTGGATAAAAAATAAAAATAATTTCGTGAGCGAAAAGTTTCTGTCTTTTTCCAGCATGATCAAACAACCAACACCAAACTAGTCATAAAGGTTTTACTTGGACCAAACACAAAAAGAAACACAAAAGACATAATCATAATAGAATTATGATGGTGTGGACGCGACAAAACAGAAAGCAAAAAAGCAAAGATAAGTTCATTGGGTTGCCTCCCAACAAGCGCTATTGTTTAACGCCCTTAGCTCGGCATAAGGCGATAGAATCACATATCGTCGTCTTTGTTACTCAAACCATAAGTAGCCCTCATCATGGATTCATAAGGCAATCTTATTTTATTTCTAGGAAAATGTTCCATGCCCTTCTTTAAAGGAAATTGAAATCTAATATTCCCTTCCTACATATCGATGACAACACCAATAGTCCTTAGGAAAGGTCTACCAAGAATGATAGGACATGTAGGATTGCAATCAATATGAAGCACAATGAAATCTATGGGTTGATACGTCTATTTTGCATCATGTTTTCATTTTGATATTTATCGCTTCTTTGACTGTTATTTCACTTCACGGTACTATTCTTATGCCTTTTCTATCTTATTTTGCAAGGTTTACATGAAGAGGGAGAATACCGGCAACTGGAATTCTGGCGTGAAAGTGGAGCAAAGTTGAGAAACCTATTCTGCGCAACTCCAAAGCCGTGAAAATCAACGGGGATTTTTTTCCCAATTTATCAAAAATACTGGGCCGAAGAAGTGCCAGAGGGGCACCAGGGGGTGCCCACAAGCCTGCACGGCGCGGCCACCCCCCAGGCCGCGCCATGGGGGCTTGTGGGCAGGCCACTGGCCCACTGGCCCCCTCTTTTGCTATATGGAGGGTTTCGTCCAGGCAAAAATTGAGGAGGAGCTTTTTCGTGGTTTTGCCGCCGCCACGAGGCGGAACTTGAGCAGAACCAATCTAGAGCTCCGGCAGGACGATCTTGTCGGGGAAACTTCCCTCCCGGAGGGGACTCGTCACCATCGTCATCACCAACACTCCTCTCATCGGAGGGGACTCGTCACCATCAACATCTTCATCAACACCATCTCATCTCCAAACCCTAGTTCATCACTTGTAACCAATCTCAGTCTCGCGACTCCGATTGGTACTTGTAAGGTTGCTAGTAGTGTTGATTACTCTTTGTAGTTGATGCTAGTTGGATTACTTGGTGGAAGAGTTTATGTTCAGATCCTTGATGCTACTCATTACCTCTCAGGTCATGAATGTGATTATGCTTTGTGAGTAGCTACTTTTGTTACTTGTTGCTTGCTACAAATCATCTCACCACACAATCACTTGTTACCGACAATTTCAGTGCGTGCAGATTTTACCTTGCTGGAAACCACTTGTGAGATCCTTCTGCTCCTCGTTCGGTTCGACACTCTTACTTATCGAAAGGACTACAGTTGATCCCCTATACTTGTGGGTCATCAAGACACTTTTCTAGCACCGTTGCCGGGGAGTGAAGCGCCTCTAGTAAGTGGAACTTGGTAAGGAAACATTCATATAGTGTGTTGAAATTTGTTGTCACTTGTCACTATGGATACTAATCCTTTGAGGGGCTTGTTCGGGGTATCTTCACCTTGAACGGAAGCACAAATAGTTGCTCCTCAACCTGCTGCACCTACCGAAAATATTTGCTTTCAATTTCCCTCGGGTATGCTTGAGAAACTGCTAGCTAATCCTTTTATAGGAGATGGAACATCACATCCAGACTTGCATCTGATCTATGTAGATGAAGTTTGTGGTTTATTCAAGCTTGCAGGTGTGCCCGAGGATGAGGTCAAGAAGAATGTCTTTCCTTTATCTTTGAAGGATAATGCGTTGACATGGTATAGGCCATGTGATGATACTGTATCATGGGCCTACAATCGGTTGAAATTGGAATTTCATCAAAAGTTTTATCCTATGCATTTAGTACATCGTGATCGAAATTATATTTACAATTTTTGGCCCCGTGACAGAGAAAGCATCGCTCAAGCTTGGGGGAGGCTTAAATCAATGCTATATTCATGCCCCAATCATGAGCTCTCGAGAGAAATTATCATTCAGAACTTCTATGCTCGGCTTTCTCATGATGATGGCACCATGCTTGACACTTCTTATACGAGTTCTTTTATCAAGAGAGATATTGACTTCAAATGCAATATATTGGAGAGAATTAAACACAACTCTGAAGATTGGGAGCTTGAAGAAGGTAAGGAGTCAGGTATGAATTTCACGTTTGATTGCGTTAAATCCTTTGTCGAGACAAATACCTTTAGTGATTTTAGCGATATGTATGGACTTGACTTTGAGATAGTAGCTTCACTGTGTGAATCTTTTGCTGCTCATATTGATCTCCCCAAAGAGAAGTGGTTTAAATATCCTCCTCCTTTAGAAGTCAATGTAGTTCAACCCATTCCAGTTCAAGAGAAATTCATTGCCTATAATGATCCTGTTGTTCCCAGTGCTTACATTGAGAAACCACCTTTCCCTGTTAGGATAAAGGATCATTCTAAAGCTTCAACGGTGATACATAGAGGCTATATTAGAACACCTACACCCCCTGAGAAAATTAGAGTTGAACCTAGCATTGCTATTATCAAAGATCTTTTGTCTGAAGAAGTTGAGGGACATAATATTCACTTATGTGAAGATGCTGCTAGAATTGCTAATCCTCACGCTAGAGGCAAACATAGGCCTGTTGTTGGCATGCTGTCGTTTCTGTTAAGATAGGAGATCATTGTTATCATGGCTTATGTGACGTGGGTGCTAGTGTTAGTGCAATACCTCAATCCTTATATGATGAACTCAAAGATGAGATTGCACGTGTTGAGATAGAGCCTATTGATGTCACTATTCAGCTTGCCAATAGAGATACTGTTAGAGCATATATCTCCATATGTGTTTTTGGTAATTGATGACAATTTCTATGGACTAATGGTTGCCTTAAGTTATATTTATATGATTTGTCCATAGGCACTTCTTGAAGTCCATCTGTTGGGTTCAAGGAGTTTATATGATGACCAAGGTGGTATTCAAGGTATTATCCAAAGAATGGTCATAGAGACACAAGGTTGATCAAGATCGTCAGACAAAGAGTAAATCAAGATGATCAACACACAAAGCATACAAGATGTACCGAGAGGGATCAAGTGATCCCATGGTATGGTAAGAATTGTCCAGTACGTATTTGTGTACTAACCCATGGTCTTTGTGAGAATTCTATGTGGGGGTTAGGTGTGTTTCCATGGGCTTGCGTCTAGAGGAAGATCTCATACAACCCACAAAGGATGACGTCAAGTGGTGATTGTCATCAAGATTGCAGTGTGCAAGTTCAAGTGGATCAGCACGAAGATATCATGCTTGAAGCTTGCCGTCCATTGTGGTGGCAATGGACTTGTGAAGATATGCTGAAGAGTGGCTCACCCATAGTGAGTATGGGGGAGCAATCAACTAGTCTTCATCAAGCCAACGCAATCAAGAAGGGTGGTCCATCTTGAGGAAGCCAAGATCATCATCATCTAGCTCAAGAGGACGAGGTGCAAGGTATAGGTTTGCCCTTGATAGGTTTTCTGTTGAGGATAGATTGTTGTACTGTCAAGGGGGGCTCTCAAGTGAGTAGCTTGATTGTATCGTTCGTTGAGAGCTCAAACCATTTGCATCCTTGCATCATACTTCTTGGTTCTTGTTTGGTGTTTCTCTTTGTGAGTTTTAGAGCTTATGGCCATCTTCATGACAAGCTCGAGTTCATCGAAAACGGAGTCCATATGCATCTACTATGATGTTTTCGATGTTGGAGTTTTTGCCGGTTCTTCATTCATAGAGGATTCACATCTCTATATCATTGGCATTTTCATATCTGCATGGTCTTAAGGTTTCCTGAATCCAACAAGCTTGGGTTTGCTCGATTCGGAGCTCGTATGCGAAAGTTATGGTTGTTTCAGTGGCGAGCGGTAATACCACTGGACCTAGCGGTAGTACCGCTAGAGTTGGCGGTAGTACCGCTGGCCCTAGCGGTAGTACCGCTAGAGCTGGCGGTAGTACCGCTGTCCCAGCGGTAGTACCGCGCCTGGTCAGCGGTAGTACCGCTCCAGGACTTTAGTACCGTCAGCTTTGCGGCTGTACTTCGTCGGACTTTTTGCAAAGACTTTCTTGGCGGTGGTTGGCCCGGTAGTATCCCTGCGCTACCATGGGCTCAGCGGTAGTACCACTGCAGCCAGCGGTAGTACCGCTGGAGGGTCAGTGGTAGTACCGTTGGAGCCAGCGGTAGTACCGCTGGACTCGGGCTGTAAGTGGGGGTAACGGTCTGATCCCTTCCCCCACTATATAAAGGGGGTCTTCTTCCCCCTTGGCCTCATCCATCCGTTGAGCTCATGTTCTACCTCCATTGTTGACCTTCTTAGAGCTTGCTAACTCTCAATCCCTCCAATGATTCTTGCTTGTTCTTGAGGGAAAAGAGAGAGGAGATCTAGATCCACATCTCCACCAATCACTTTCTCCTCTATGTGAGGGGAACCCCTTGGATCTAGATCTTGGAGTTCTTTGTGAGCTCCTTGTTCTTCCTCTCATATTTCTCCATAGCTTTTGTTGTTGTGGAGGGATTTGAGTGTGAGGGACTTGACCACTTCGTGTGTTCTTGCCATTGCATTAGTTGCATCGGTTTGAGTTCTCCACGGTGACACGTGGAAGTGAAGTTTGAGAAGCTTATTACCTTTGGTACTTAGTACCCTAGATATTGTTCTTTGTGGATGCTTTGGCGTCCTAGAAGCTTGGTGGTGTCTCGGAGCTCAATCATTGTGGTGTAAAGCTCCGGGCAAGCGTCGGGGTCTCCAATTAGGTTGTGGAGATTGCCCCGAGCAATTTGTACGGGTACCGGTAACCGCCCCCAAGGGTTGCCACGTGTACGGGTTTGGTGACCACCCCCAAGGTTTGCCATTTGTACGGGTTCGGTGACCGCCCTCAAGGGTCCCTTAGTGGAATCACGGCATCTTGCATTGTGCAAGGGCGTGAGGAGATTATGGTGGCCTTAGTGGCATCTTGGGGAGCATTGTGCCTCCACACCGCTCCAATGGAGATTAGCATCCGCAAGGGTGTGAACTTCGGGATACATCATCGTCTCCGCGTGCCTCGGTTATCTCTTACCCTTTACTTATGCACTTTACTTATGCACTTTACTTTGTGATAGCCATATTGTTTATTGTCATATATCTTGCTATCACTTAGTTGTTTATCTTGCTTAGCATAAGTTGTTGGTGCACATAGGTGAGCCTAGTTGTTGTAGGTTTTGTGCTTGACAAATTAAACGTTAGTTTTATTCCGCATTTGTTCAAGCCTAAACCGTAATTATTTTAAAGCGCCCATTCACCCCCCTCTAGGCGACATCCACGTCCTTTCAATTGGTATCAGAGCAAGGTCTCTCTTTATTAGGTTTAACCACCTAGAGAGTAAGGATGTCTACTAGGGGTTTAGGATTCACTGACACTCTTAGTTTCGATGGCACAAATTTTTATGTTTGGGAAATTCGCATGCTTAATCATTTTAGGGTCATGGACCCAAGTTTGGAGCGAGTTGTAGATATGGGTTTTTCTCCTCCAAAGGATTCTCAAAGTATATCTTTAGAGGATGAGAAAAACTCTTATCTCAATGCTCAAGCTTCTAATGTGCTTTTTGATGCTTTGAGCAATGTAGTTATATTTCAACTCATGCCATTCCGGGATGCTCATGAGTTGTGGACAAAGCTTCAAGATAAATATGGTGTGTCCAAGATTTGTAGGGATGATTGTTCTCCCTCCACCTCCGGTCATGTGGTCTTCTCAACTTCATCTACTTCACCTACATGTGGATTGCCACAAGGTAATGATATGGTGAGTAGTGGTGACCATTGCAATAATGATAGTGGGTTTATTGTTGATGATCCTTCATCACTATATTATTGCAATGCTTCAACTTTGGGCGTTAACACTTCGAGTACTCTAAATGTTTCACATGCTTGTGTTGATAGTCCGTGCATATCATGTAAAAACTGCCTGTCTAAATCTCATGATGATATGCTTCCTATATCTTGTTGCCATGATAAAAATGTATATATTTCCTCGAGTTGTTGTGCTAACAATGTAGAGGAAATTCATCACTCCATGGAACAAGATGTGGCCTTGAATGATGCTTCAAGGGACCCTACATCATCATCTATTGTGACTCACTTTTGCCTTATGGCTAAGGCTTCAAATATATCTTGCTATCACTTAGTTTTTTATCTTGCTTAGCATAAGTTGTTGGTGCACATAGGTGAGCCTAGTTGTTGTAGGTTTTGTGCTTGACAAATTAAACGTTAGTATTATTCCGCATTTGTTCAAGCCTAAACCGTAATTATTTTAAAGCGCCTATTCACCCCCCCTCTAGGCGACATCCACGTCCTTTCAGATACTATCTGCCCTGTGGGAATTGTTAGGGATGTTGAAATCTTGTGTGGTAAAACGAAGTATCCTGCTGATTTCCTCGTTCTTGCTACCGCACAAGATAGCTTTTGTCCCATCATATTTGGTAGACCTTTTCTCAATACTGTCAATGCTCATATTGATTGTGAGAAGCAATCTGTCACTGTTGGCTTTAAAGGTGTGTCACATGAGTTCAATTTCTCTAAGTTTGGTAGACAACCTCATGAAAAGGAGTTGCCTAGTAGGGATGAAACTATTGCCTTAGCCTCTATTGCCGTGCCTCCTACAGATCCTTTAGAGCAATACTTGCTTGAGCATGAAAATGATATGCATATGGATGAAAGGGATGAGATTGGTAGAGTTGTCTTAGAACAATATCCTATCCTTAAGAATAACTTGCTTGTTGAACTGCTTGGGATCCACCCCCACCAAAGGGTGATCATGTGTTCGAGCTTAAACAGTTGCCTGATACTCTTAAGTATGCCTATCTTGATGAAAAAGAGATATATCCTGTTATTATTAGTGCTAGCCTCTCAGAGCATGAAGAAAAGAAGTTACTAAAAACTCTGAGGAAGCACCGTGCAGCTATTGGATATACTCTTGATGATCTTAAGGGCATTAGTCCTACCCTATGCCAGCACAAGATTAAAACTGATCTTGACTTCAAACCAGTTGCTGATCATCAAAGGAGACTAAATCCTAAGATGAAAGAAGTAGTGAGAAAAGAAATACTAAAGCTCCTGGAAGCAGGTATCATTTATCCTGTTGCTCACAGCGATTGGGTGAGTCCGGTGCATTGCGTTCCTAAGAAGGGAGGCATTACCGTTGTCCATAATGATAAGGATGAATTGATCCCACTGAGGATTATTACTGGCTATAGGATGGTGATCAATTTTAGGAAATTGAATAAAGCCACTAGGAAAGATCATTACCCTTTGCCTTTTATCGACCAAATGCTAGAAAGGATGTCCAAACACACACACTTCTGCTTTTTAGACGGTTATTCTGGTTTCTCCCAAATACCAGTTGCACAATCTGATCAGGAGAAAACCACTTTCACCTGTCGTTTCGGTACCTTTGCCTATATATGTATGCCTTTTGGCTTATGTAATGCACCTGCCATCTTTCAAAGATGTATGATGGCTATATTCTCTGACTTTTGTGAAAAGATTGTCGAGGTTTTCATGGATGACTTCTCCGTTTACGGGTCTTCCTTTGATGATTGCCTCGGCAACCTTGAATGAGTCGTGTAGAGATGTAAAGAAACCAATCTTGTCTTGAATTGGGAGAAGTGTCACTTTATGGTTAATGAAGGCATCGTCTTAGGACATAAAATTTCTGAAAGAGGTATTGAAGTCGATAAGGCTAAGGTTGATGCAATCGAGAAAATGCCATACCCCACAGATATCAAAGGGATAAGAAGTTTCCTTGGTCATGCTGGTTTCTATAGAAGGTTCATTAAAGACTTCTCTAAGATTTCTAGGCCTCTTACCAATCTCTTGCAAAAGGATATTCCTTTGGTCTTTGACGAGGATTGTGAGGAAACCTTCGAAATACTTAAGAGGGCTTTGATAACTGCACCTATTGTTCAACCACCTGATTGGAACTTGCCTTTTGAGATCATGTGTGACGCTAGTGATTATGTTGTTGGTGCTGTTCTAGGGCAAAGAGTCGATAAGAAGTTGAATGTTATTCACTACGCTAGTAAAACTCTAGACAGTGCCCAGAGAAACTATGCCACTACGGAGAAGGAATTTTTAGCAGTCGTGTTTGCATGTGAAAAGTTCAGGTCTTAGATAGTAGATTCCAAAGTCATTATTCACACTGATCACGCTGCTATTAAGTACCTAATGGAGAAGGAAGACGCTAAACCTAGACTTATCAGATGGGTTCTCTTGCTACAAGAATTTTATTTGCACGTTGTCGATAGGAAGGGTACTAATAACCCACTAGCAGATAACTTGTCTAGGTTGGAGAACGTTCTTGATGACCCACAACCTATTGATGATAGATTTCCCGATGAGCAACTGAATGTCATCAATGCTTCACGTAGTGCACCGTGGTATTCTGACTATGCAAACTATGTCGTTGCCAAATACATACCACCTAGTTTCACGTACCATCAAAAGAAGAAATTCTTCTTTGACTTGAGACATTACTTTTAGCATGATCCTCACCTTTATAAGGAAGGAGTAGATGGTGTTATTAGACGTTGTGTACCTGAACATGAACAGGGACATATCCTACAGAAGTGTCACTCCAAGGCCTACGGAGGACACCATGCGAGAGATAGACCTACACACAAGGTATTGCAATCAGGTTTCTATTGGCCCACTCGCTTCAAGGATGCCCGTAAGTTTGTATTGTCTTGTGACGAATGTCAAAGAATAGGTAATATCGGTAAACGTCAGGAAATTCCTATGAACTATTCACTTGTCATTGAACCATTTGATGTTTGGGGCTTTGATTATATGGGACCTTTTCCAAAATCCAACGGGTGTACGCATATCCTAGTTGCTGTTGATTACGTCACTAAGTGGGTAGAAGCTATCCCCACTAGTAGTGCTAATCACAACACCTCTATCAAGATGCTGAAAGAAGTTATCTTCCCTAGATTTGGAGTCCCTGGATATATAATGACCGATGGTGGTTCACACTTCATTCATGGTGCTTTCCGTAAAACGCTTGCTAAGTACGATGTCAACCATAGAATTGCGTCTCCCTACCACACTCGGTCCAGTGGTCAGGTAGAGCTAAGTAATAGAGAGATTAAACTGATTCTGCAAAAGACTATCAATAGGTCTAGAAAGAATTGGTCTAAGAAGCTCGATGATGCACTGTGGGCTTATAGAACTGCCTATAGGAATCCCATGGGCATGTCTCCATACAAAATGGTGTACGGTAAAGCATGTCACTTACCTCTTGAGCTAGAGCATAAATCTTATTGGGCAACCAAAGAGCTCAACTTTGATTTCAAACTTGCCGGTGAGAAGAGGTTATTTGATATTAGCTCGCTTGATGAGTGGAGAACTCAGGCATATGAGAATGCCAAGTTGTTCAAAGAGAAGGTTAAGAGGCGGCATGATAAGAGGATACAAAAGCGTGAGTTCAATGTAGGTGATTATGTCTTGCTATATAACTCTCGTTTAAGATTCTTTGCAGGCAAGCTTCTCTCTAAATGGGAAGGTCCCTATGTTGTTGAGGAAGTATATCGTTCCGTGCTATCAAGATCAACAACACGGAAGGTAATTGTCCGAGAGTGGTAAATGGGCAAAGAATCAAGCATGATATTTCAGGTACTCCCATAAATGTTGAAAGCAATATCATCAATACCATAACTCCGGAAGAATACCTAAGGGATATTTATCAGCCTGTTTCAGACTCCGAAAACGAAGAGGTATGTGATTCGGTAAGAAAACATAGTCCAAAACTTTTCCGGTAGGAAATTTTCTCCGTTTTGGAAATTTTGAAAAAATACAAAAATTGGAAGTAGTCCGGAAAGTGCGCGAGGAGGCGACAAGCCTGCACAGCGCGGGCCCACCCCCTGGACGCGCCGTGAGGGCTTGTGGCCACCTCGTGCGCCTCCCGGACTCCGTTTTCATGCAGGGTACTCCTTCTGGTCTGGAAAAAATCATTATATATACTTCCGTTTGGTCTGACCCCTGCATCATGCAGATTTCCTCTAATTTTCTTTTCGAGCCTGTTTCTGTTGCGGATCTAGATCGCTATGACTTCCCCAAAAGCTCCAAAGGACAAGATCTTCGAGAAGGTCATCAATCCCTACATCACGGAAGTGCTGCAACAACCTCAATCTATCGAGATGCGTGCCAAGCTTGGGGGAGTTGCCCCGGTATCGTATCACCATCACATCTTTTGCCTTTACCTTTGTTCTAGTTTTCTTTTTCAGTTTTCTTTTTCTCTAGTAGTTTAAAAGTCTTAGTGTTTTAGTTTTGAGTTTTTCTTGGTGTCACCCCCGATGTATTCTTGCTCGTGAGACATATAATAAAGAGTGTCTTAGTTGAAGGGCTTTGCCTCTTGCCATGATCAAAAGAGTGAGAATAGAACAAAAGCATGAAAGATCATGTAATGATCTTATGGGAAGTGATGGCTTCACATATGAAAAGAATGAGGATTGAAACTTGTTGCAATTAATAGGAAGTGATAAAGAAGGAGAGGTTCACATATAAATATGTCATCTCTGACACCATCTATGATTGTGAACACTCACTAAACTATTGCATGCCTAGAAGTAGATGTTGGACAAGGAAGACAACATAATGAATTGTGGTTGCTTGGCTCTGGACAATGTTATATGATTAGAGATCCCTTAGCATGTGACGATTGCTTCCACCTCACATTAGCCAAAAATACCGCACCAAGTAGAGATACTGCTTGTGCATCCATAAACCATCAACCCAGTTTTGCCATGAGTGTCCACCATACCTACCTATGGATTGAATAAGATCCCTCAAGTAAGTTGTTATCGGTGCAAGCAATAAAAATTGCTCTCTAATATGTCTGATCTATTAGTGTGTGGAAAATAAGCTTTATACGAACCTGTGATGAGGAAGACATAAAAGCGACAGACTGCATAATAAAGTTCTTTATCACAGGAGGCAATATAAAGTGACGTTCCTTCGCACTAAGAGGACACGCATCCAAACCTCAAAAGCGCATGACAACCTCTGCTTCCCTCTGCGAAGGGCCTATCTTGTACCTTTACTTTTTGCCCTTGAAAGAGTCATGGTGATCTTCACCAATTCCTTATTTTGCCTTTGTCTTGGCTACCGTCACATGCTTGGGAAAGATATATATATTCATATGTCAACTTGGAGGTAGGCATTCATGAATTATTGTTGACATTACCCTTGAGGTAAGCAGTTGGGAGGCAAAACTGTAAGCCCCTATCTTTCTGTGTGTCCAGCTGAAACTTTGATCTCAGGAGTACCATGTGAGTTGTAGCAATTGTAGAGAACGAAAGAATGATTGAGTATGTGGATTTGCTTTACAAACTCTTACTTGACTCTTTCCGATGTTGTGATAAATTGCAATTGCTTCAATGACTAAAGGTATCGGTTGTTACTTCTCGGTAAGGTTCTTGACCCATGCTTTACTTTGTGAAGGAATTATCACTTTAGCATGAGAGATTATATGTTGGTATTGCTGTTCTGAGCTTGATCATGATGCATGCATGTTCGTATCTTGTTTTGTCGACACCTCTCTCCCTAAACATGTGGACATATTTATTGAGCTCGGCTTTCGCTTAAGGACAAGCGAGGTCTAAGCTTGGGGGAGTTGATACGCCCATTTTGCATCATGTTTTCATGTTGATATTTATCGCTTCTTTGGCTGTTATTTCACTTCACGGTACTATTCTTATGCCTTTTCTCTCTTATTTTGCAAGGTTTACATGAAGAGGGAGAATACCGGCAACTGGAATTCTGGCCTGAAAGTGGAGCAAAGTTGATATACCTATTCTGCGCAACTCCAAACACCGTGAAAATCAACGGGGATTGTTTCCCAATTTATCAAAAATACTGGGCCGAAGAAGTACCAGAGGGGCACCAGGGGGTGCCCACCAGCCTGCACGGCGCGACCACCCCCCAGGCCGCGCCAAGGGGGCTTGTGGGCAGCCCACTGGCCCACTGGACCCCCTCTTTTTCTATATGGAGGGTTTTGTCCAGAAAAAAATCGAGGAGGAGCTTTTTTGTGGTTTCGCCGCCGCCACGAGGCAGAACTTGAGCAGAACCAATCTAGAGCTGCGGCAGGATGATCCTGTCGGGGAAACTTCCCTCCCGGAGGGGGAAATCGTCGCCATCGTCATCACCAACACTCCTATCATCGGAGGGGACTCGTCACCATCAACATCTCCATCAGCACCATCTCATCTCCAAACCCTAGTTCATCACTTGTAACCAATATCCGTCTCGCGACTCTGATTGGTACTTATAAGGTTGCTAGTAGTGTTGATTACTCTTTGTAGTTGATGCTAGTTGGATTACTTGGTGGAAGAGTTTATGTTCAGATCCTTGATGCTACTCATTACCTCTCTGGTCATGAATATGATTATGCTTTGTGAGTAGTAACTTTTGTCACTGAGGACATGTGATAAGTCATGCTAATAGTAGTCATGTGAATTTGGTATTCGTTCGGTAATTTGATATGTTGTATGTTGTTTTTCCTCTAGTGGTGTTATGTGAATGTCGACTACATAACACTTCACCATTATTTGGGCCTATAGGAAGGCATTGGGAAGTAGTAAGTAGATGATGGGTTGCTAGAGTAACAGAAGCTTAAACCCTAGTTTATGCGTTGCTTCGTAAGGGGCTGATTTGGATCCACTAGTTTAATGCTATGGTTAGACTTTGTCTTAATTCTTCTTTCGTAGTTGCGTATGCTTGCGAGAGGTGTTAATCATAAGTGGGATGCTTGTACAAGTACGGGCAGTACCCAAGCGCCGGTCCACCCACATATCAAACTATCAAAGTAACGAACGCGAATCATATGAACATGATGAAACTAGCATGACAGAAATTCCCGTGTGTCTTCGGGAGTGTTTTTCCTCCTTTTAGACTTTGTCGAGGCTTGTCCCTTGCTAAAAAGGGATTGGGCCACTTTGCTGCACCGTTTCTACTTTTGTTACTTGTTGCTTGCTACGAATCATCTCACCACACAATCACTGGTTACCGACAATTTCGGTGCCTGCAGATTTTACCTTGCTGAAAATCTCTTGTCAGATCCTTCCGCTCCTCGTTGGGTTCGACACTCTTACTTATCGAAAGGACTACGATTGATCCCCTATACTTGTGGGTCATCACGGGTACATAGTTCCTATTTGCAATAATAAGAACATCATTGATCCTTCCCATATGTTTCTTAACAGTAGAATCCGCAAGATGCAAATTAAGAGAGCACTCATCAATCTCATTAAAGCCTAGAACATCACATAAAGACTTTGGAATCGCGGAAACACTAGCACCCAAATCACACAAAGCATTGCATTCATAGTTTTTGATCTTGATTTTGATAGTAGGTTCCCACTCATCATGAAGTTTTCTAGGAATAGAAACTTCCAATTCAAGTTTCTCTTCAAGAGATTTCATCATAGCATTGACGATATTATCGGTAAAGGCCTTGTTTTGGCTATAAGCGTGTGGATAGTTTAGCATGGATTGCATCAAGGTAATACATTCAATCAAAGAGCAACTATCATAATTGAATTCCTTGAAATCCAAAGTAGTAGTTTCATTACTACTCAACGTTTTGATATCCTCTACTCCACTTTCAATGCTTTTAGCATCAAGATAGATAGACTCCGAATCATTGGGGCATTTTTCAACCAAAGTGGATTCATATCCAGCCCGATCATGATTAGGTTTGACACTAGAAAATAAGGATTCAATGGGAGTCACTCCAAGCACTTTAAGATCTTCGTGATTCTCATCACGAGAACACGCCTTTTTAAGCCATTCATGTCTAGCACGAATTTGGGTGGTTCTTTCTGTACTGTCATTCACGGAAACACGCATAGCTTTCAAAGTTTCATCCATATTGATCTTGGGAGGAGCACATATAAGTTTCAAAGCATCAATATCAAGAGACATTCTATCAACGCTCCTAGCCAAATCATCAATTTTGAGTACTTTTTCTTCTATGGACGCATTGAAAATCTTTTGCGAGTTGATAAACTCTTTAATATTACTCTCTAGATCAAAGGTAATTTATTGTAATTTCCATGAGCATTGTTGTAGAAGTTGCCAAAGTTATTAGAGGGATTACTAGGAAAAGGCCTAGGAATATAGTTTCCTCTAAAAGCATTGTTGTTGCCAAAATTATTCCTACCAACAAAATTAACATCCAAGATCTCATTGCTACTCTCAATCAAGGAAGACAAGGGCATATCATTTGGATCTAAAGGAGCACCTTTGCTAGCAAATAATTTCATCAACTCATCCATCTTAGCACTCAACGAGTTAATTTCTTCTATAGCGTGTACCTTTTTACTAGTAGGTGATCTTTCAGTGTGCCACTGAGAATAGTTTGTCATGATATTGTCTAGGAGTTTTGTGGCTTCTCCTAAAGTGATTTCCATGAAGGTTCCACCGGAGGCGGAGTCCAAGATATTTCTAGAAGCAAAAGTCAAACCAGCGTAGAAGATTTGTATAATCATCCAAAGACTCAAGCCATGAGCGGGACAATTTCTAATATCAATTTCATTCTCTCCCAAGATTGTGCAACATGTTCATGGTCTAGTTGCTTAAAATTCATGATATCATTACGGAGAGAGATAATCTTAGCCGGCGGAAAAATACTTGGATATATAAGCATCTTTGCACTTGTTCCAAGAATCAATACTATTTTTGGGCAAAGATGAAAACCAAGTTTTTGCTCGATCTCGCAATGAGAACGGAAATAGCTTCAATTTAATCACATCATTATCCACATCTTTCTTGTTTTGCATATCGCATAACTCAATGAAGGTATTAAGATGGGATGCGACATCTTCACTAGGAAGGCCGGAGAATTGCTCTTTCATAACAAGATTCAGCAAAGCAGCATTGATTTCATATGATTTCGCACTAGTGGCGGGAGCAATCAGAGTACTAATAAAATCATTATTATTAGTATTCGAGAAGTCACAAAGTTTGGTGTTTTCAGCAAGCACACAAGCACACAAGCGAACAGAAAGCAAGCGAAAGAAAAGGGCGAACGAAAAAGGCAAATATTTTTGTAAATTTTTGTTTTTCAGAAGTGGGGGAGAGTAAAACGAGAGGCAAAATAAATAAATGCAAGAGATGATTTTGCGACACTTACTTGGATAAGCTTCACTTGACGCTCCCCGGCAACGGCGCCAGAAATTGGCACGTTGACGGGAGACTATTCTTGTCTTGATCCTCCTCCCTGGCAACGGCGCCAGAAATTCTTCTTGCTACCTCTTGAGCTTGCGTTGGTTTTTTTCCCTTGAAGAGGAAAGGGTGATGCAGCACAGTAGCAGTAAGTATTTCCCTCAGTTTGAGAACCAAGGTACCAATCCAGTAGGAGTATCAAGATGAGACACCAATGTACCTGCGCAAAAACAACAAACTTGCACCCAACGCTACAAAGGGGTTGTCAATCCCTTCACGATTGATTGCAAGGTGAGATGTGAAGGAGGAAAGTGCAACAAAGTAAAAGTGTAGGCCTGAAAATATGATGTGAAGTAGACACGGGGGCCATAGTGTTCACTAGAGGCTTCTCTCATGATAGCAAATATTACGGTGGGTGAACGAATTACTGTCGAGCAATTGATAGAACCACGCAAAGTCATGACGATATCTAAGGCAATGATCATACATATAGGCATCACGCCCGAGACAAGTAGAGCGATACTTTCTGCATCTACTACTATTACTCCACACATCGACCGCTATCCAGCATGCATCTAGTGTATTGAGTTCATAACAAATAGAGTAACGCCTTAAGCAAGATGACATGATGTAGAGGGATAAATTCATGCAATATATATAAAACCCATCTTTTTACCCTTGATGGCAACAACACGATGCGTGCTTCGCTACCCCTTCTGTCACTGGGTGAGGTCACCGCACGGTATGAACCCAAAACCAAGCACTTCTCCCATTGCAAGAATCATAGATCAAGTTGGCCAAACAAAACCCACAACTCGAAGAGAATTACAAGGATATCAAATCATGCATATAAGAGATCAGAAGAAACTCAAATGAGATTTATAGATAATCTTATCATAAATCCACAATTCGTCGAATCTCGACAAACACACCGCAAAAGAAGATTACATCACATAGATCTCCATGAAGATCATGGAGAACTTTGTATTGAAGATCCAAGAGAGAGAAGAAGCCATCTAGCTACTAGCTATGGACCCGAAGGTCTATGGTGAACTACTCACGCATCATCGGAGAGGCAATGGTGTTGATGAATAAGCCCTCCATATCTGAATCCGCCCTCCGGCATGGCACCAGTACGTGCCCCAGATGGGATATTACGGAGACAGAAGCTTGCGGCAGCGGAGACGTATTTTCGTGAATCTCTCTTGTGGTTTTGGATTTTTCGGGGATTTATAGGCGGAAGAAGTAGGGCAGAGGAGCCACAGGGGACCCACTACCTGCTAGGCACGGTCCCCCCTAGCGGCGGCTAGGGGGCTTGTGGCCTCCCCTAGTGCCCTCTGCCTTGGTTCTCAAGCTCCCTACGTATCTTCTGTTCCGGAAAAAAAATCTTTTCAGAGGTTTTTTCCGTTTGGACTCTGTTTAATATTCTCCTCTGAAAAAGGTCAAAAACACGGAAAGAACAAGAACAGGCACTTGACACTGAGTTAATAAGTTAGTCCCAAAAAAGATATAAAAGGCATACAAAACATCCAAAGTTTGACAAGATAATAGCATGGAACCATCAAAAAATATAGATACGTTGGAGACGTATCAAGCAGCAAGACGATGTTCCACGGCCACCGCCTCCTCCTGAAAGCTTGACTATGCCTCCGGTTCTTCAAGCTCTTCGAGAGGAATGTCAAGCCAATAACGCCGCTATTCAGCAGCTGGCTCAAGCCTTTGTGAACAAACCACTGCAGAACGGGAATAGAAATGGTCGCTCTACTCTCTCTCAGTTCATGCGAACTACGCCACCCATATTCACGGAGACGACTGAACCATTGAATGCTGATGACTGGATCTGTACTATCGAAGACCTCCTCGCGCTGGTCAAATGCACTGACGATCGTGAGAAAGTCCTCTATGCTTCTCACTGTCTCGGAGGCAGAGCCAGAGCTTGGTGGGATGGATTTTAGATCATGCGAGCAGGGCAAGTCATCACTTGGGCTGTGTTCAAAGATAGATTCCGCGCTGCTCACATTCCTCCAGGAATGATGACCATTAAGAAGCGGGAATTTCGAGCCTTAAGGCAAGGCCGTGGATCCGTCAAAGAGTATTTGCAGAAGTTCAACCTCCTGTCAAGATATGCACCCGAAGATGTCAACACTGAGGCCGCCAAAGTGGAACGCTTTATGGAAGGACTGCAGCAGTCACTCCAGTATCAGCTGGTTGTTTGTGAATGTCGGACCTTCAGCGATCTGGTTAATAAGGCCCTTATATTGGAGGATAAGCGTCGTGCTATGGACGACACCTGTAAGCGCAAGCTAATGGGTAGTGGAGGACCGAGTAACCCGAAGCCACGCCCATGGCAGTCAGCTCCAGCAAGACCCAACTATCAACAACAACAGTACAAGACTCCAACGTTTCGCTAGAACTACCAGCCTCAGTAGCAAGTCAACACCAAGCGAGCAATCAACCCACCGAACAACAGTGGGGTCAAGACCAATCTTCCAGCACAAGTTACCTGTTTCGGATGTGGACAAACAGGGCAGTAGTCCATGCAGTGTCCCAACAAGAAGCCCGACGCATCGTGCCCCAATGCGCCAAATCAAGGCCAAGGAGCACCAGGCAGGAACCAAGCTCTCCGCAATTAGCGGTATCACTGTAGGGGGCAGATTAATCCTATCTCCACAGAAGAGGCACAAGAAGACCCCGACTGCATTCTGGGTACGTTCCTCGTCAACTCCGCCCCAGCAACAGTATTGTTTCATTGTGGTGCTTCACATTCTTTTGTTACACAAAGATTTGTGAAAAATGTGGTTTAAAGCCTACTCTGCTTCGCGGGCATATGGCAATGCAAACCCCGGGAGCAGTGTTGAGGACCAACCTAGGATGTAGGAAGGTCGGGATTGTTATCAATGGGATAAGTTTCTCAGCGGATCTCACTGTACTTAAGTCGCAAGGCCTAGAAGTAATTCTCGGCATGGATTGGCTGGCCAAACATCAGAGCATTTTGTACTGTGCCAAAAGGGCTATTACCATGACAAGCGACAAAGGGGTCAAAGTCAAGTATGTCTCTGAGCCGGTAACCATTCGAGTACCGCGGGTTAACAACCTGTCAGAGGTAGAACTTGATCGAGTGCCAATAGTCTGTGAGTACCCGGACGTCTTTCCTCATGAGCTACCAGGGATGCCTCCTGACCGAGACATCGAGTTCATCATTGAGCTCATGCCCGGATCCAGGCCTATCTATAAGAAGTCTTACAGGATGGGATCCGAAGAGCTAGCGGAGCTAAAGAAGCAGCTCGATGAGCAACTCAGGAAAGGTTTCATTTGTCCGAGTGCGTCACCTTGGGGATCACCTGTTCTGTTCGTGTCCAAGAAGGATGGGACTATCAGACTCTATGTCGATTACCGTTCTCTCAATGAGGTCACGATCAAGAACAAGTATCTGTTGGAAATATGCCCTAGAGGCAATGATAAATAGCTATTATTATATTCCCTGTTACAAGATAATCCTTTATTATCCATGCTATAATTGTATTGAATGAAAACATATATACATGGGTGGATACATAGACAAAACAATGTCCCTAGCAAGCCTCTAGTTGGCTAGCCAGTTGATCAAGGACAGTCCAGGTTTTCTGGCTATGTGCAAGTGTTGTCACTTGATAACTAGATCACATCATTAGGAGAATCATGTGATGGACTAGACCCAAACAATGAATGTAGAATATTGATCGTGTCATTTCATTGCTATAGTTTTCTGCGTGTCAAGTATTTATTCCTATGACCATGAGATCATATAACTCACTGGCACTAGAGGGATACCTTGTGTGTATCAAACGTCGCAACGTAACTGGGTGACTATAAAGGTGCTCTACAGGTATCTCCGAAGGTGTCCGTTGAGTTAGTATGGATCAAGAGTGGGATTTGTCACTCCGTGTGACAGAGAGGTATCTCGGGGCCCACTCGGTAATACTACATCACACACAAGCCTTGCAAGCAATGTGACTAAGTGTAAGTCACGGGATCTTGTATTACGGAACGAGTAAAGAGACTTTCCGGTAACGAGATTGAAATAGGGATGCGGATACCGACGATCGAATCTCGGGCAAGTAACATACCGAAGGACAAAGGGAATGACATACAAGATTATATGAATCCTTGACAATGATATTCAACCGATAAGATCTTTGGAGAATATGTAGGATCCAATATGGGCATCCAGGTCCCGCTATTGGATATTGACCGAGGAGTGCCTTTGGTCATGTCTACATAGTTCTCAAACCTGCAGGGTCCGCACACTTAAGCTTCGATTATGTTTTAGTATAGTTGATTTATATGTGTGGTTACTGAATGTTTTAGATCATGGACGTCACGAGGGTTTCTGGAATTGTCCGGAAACGAAGATTGATATATATGATGGTTTTATTTGGTCACCGGAAAGTTTTTGGCAATTCTGACAGTGTACCAGGAGTGATGAATGGGTTCCGGGTATTTACCTGGAGGGGCCCACCCATCCAGGAGTGAGACCAAGGCCCTAGGGTGGCGCACCAAGTTCTTATTGGGATGGTGGAGTCAGCCCAAGAGGGCTATGGCGCCACATAAGATAATACCAAAAGAAAGAAGAAGAAAAGGAAAGAGGGAGGTGGGAAGGAAGATGAGGACTCCTCCTTCCGAAACCGAATTGGAGGAGGAGTCCTCCTCCTCCTTGCGGCCGGTGCACCTTGAGGCCCTTGTGCCTCAAGACTTGCCCCTCCCCTCCTCCTATATATAGTGGTGGTTTAGGGCTTTTTGAGACGCAACTTGGCCACGTGCAACTCTAGCCTATTCCACATAGTTTTACCTCTAGATCGGATTTTTGCAGAGCTCGGGCGGAGCCCTGGAGGAGTAGATCATCACCACCACCGGAGCGTCGTCATGCTGTCGGAGAACTCATCTACTTCTCCATCTTGCTTGCTGGATCAAGAAGGCCAAGATCATCGTCGAGATGTACGTGTGCTGAACGCGGAGGTGCCATCCGTTCGGTGCTAGATCGAAACGGATCGTGGGACGGATCGCGAGACGGTTCGTGGGACGGTTCGAGGGACGTGAAGACGTTCCACTACATCAACCGTGTTTCTTAACGCTTCCCGCTAAGCGATCTACAAGGGTACGTAGATCTAATCTCCTGTCGTAGATGGACATCACCAGGATAGGTCTTCGTGTGCGTAGGCAGGCTTGTGAGCCCCTCGGGACTCCGCCGCCTCCAATTCCAGCTCTATATATCCTCCTTCGACCGGAAAAAAATCAAGGAGAAGAGTTCATCGTGTTTTACGATACGGAGGCACCGCCACCACCTGTTCTTCCTCTGGAAGGCAGATCTGGAGTCCATTCTGGGCTCAGGAGAGGGGAGATCGTCGCCGTCGTCATCACCAACCATCCTTCATCGCCAATTCCATGATGCTCTTCACCGTTCGTGAGTAATCTCATCGTAGGCTTGCTGGACGGTGATGGGTTGGATGAGATCTATCATGTAATCGAGTTAGTTTTGATGGGGATTGATCCCTAGTATCCACTATGTTCTAAGATTGATGTTGCTACTACTTTGCTATGCTTAATGCTTGTCACTAGGGCCCGAGTGCCATGATTTCAGATCTGAACCTGTTATGTTATCGTCAATATATGTGTGTTCTTGATCCTATCTTGCAAGTTGTAGTCACCTACTATGTGTTATGACCCGGCAACCCCGAGTGACAATAGCCGGAACCACTCCCGGAGATGACCATAGTATGAGGAGTTCATGTGTTCACTAAGTTCTAATGCTTTGTTCCGGTTCTCTATTAAAAGGAGAACCTTAATATCCCGTAGTTTCCATTAGGACCCCGCTGCCACAGGAGGGATGGACAATAGATATCATGCAAGTTCTTTTCCTTAAGCACGTATGACTATATACGAAATGCATGCCTACATTACATTGACGAACTAGAGCTAGTTACATATCTCCCCGTGTTATAACTGTTACATGATGAATGTCATCCGGCATAATTATCCATCACCGATCCAATGCCTACGAGTTTTTCCTACTGGTCCTTGCTACGTTACTTTGCTGCTACTGTTGTTAGTGCTGCTACTGTTACCGTTGCTATCACGCTACTTTGCTACTGAAACTTTGCTGCAGATACTAAATCTTTCAGGTGTGGTTGAATTGAGAACTCAACTCCTAATACTCGAGAATATTCTTTGGCTTCCCCTTGTGTTGAATCAACAAATTTGGGTTGAATACTCTACCCTCGAAAACTATTGCGATCCCCTATACTTGTGGGTTATCAAGACTATTTTCTGGCGCCGTTGCCGGGGAGGCCTAGCTCTATTCTCCGAGTCACTTGGGATTTATGTCTGTTGATCACTATGAGGAATCCGAGAGATCCAAAAACTAAAGTCTTGCCCTCAACTACGAGGACAGGTAAGAAACTGCCATCTAGCTCTACACTTGCTTCACCTTCAGTTATGGGTAAGTTCGCGACACCACCTCCTGCTAGAAATTCTGATATGTCGCCTGTGCTTGATGATGCTACTTCTGCTATCCATGATGCTTATGATGATGCTTCGCTTGATACTGCTTTGCCACTAGGTGCATTTCTTGATGCACAAATTGCTAGAGTTGCTGCTGACTGTGATGATACTTCTGAGACTACTGAGATTTCTTGATACTGCTTTGCCACTACCTGCTATTTCACCTGTTAGAACTAGCTCTCCTAGATATGAATTGCCTTATATACCTGAGGGTTATGTTATGGAGGGAGAGGTAGATGAGGACTTTCTTGCTTGTAAGGATAGCTATGATCTTGAGAAATTACTACGCAAGTGGAAAGAAAAGTCTCTGAATGCTAGAATGAAATACGATCCTAAGTTTGCTACTTCACCTATCTTTGTGAGTGATAAGGATTATGAATTCTCTGTCAATCCTGAGTTAATCACTTTGGTCGAATCTGATCCTTTTCATGGTTGCGAGTCTAAAATGGTTGTAGCACATCTTACTAAGTTGCACGATATAGCCACCCTATTAACGAGTGAGGAAAAGATCTGCCACTACTATATCCTTAAGTTGTTTCCTTTCTCGCTAAAGGATGATGCTAAGACTTGGTTCACTTCTCTTGATCCTCGTTGTGTGCGTAGTCCCGAGGATATGATCTACTAATTTTCTGAGAAATATTTTCCTGCCCATAAGAAACAAAATGCCTTGCAGGAAATATATAACTTTGTGCAAGTTGAAGAAGAGAGTCTCCCACAAGCTTGGGGGAGGCTTGTCCAGTTACTGAATGCTTTGCCTGATCACCCTCTTGAGAAGAATGAAATACTTGATATCTTTTATAATGTACTAACCGATACTTCTAGGGACCACCTAAATAGTTGTGTTGGTTGTGTTTTCAGGGAACGAACTGTGGAACAAGCTGAGATTCTATTGAATAATATCTTGTGTAATGAGAATGCTTGGACTATTCCCAAACCAACTCCGAAGCCAACTCCAAAGAAAAGAGGTATTCTATTCCTCAGTCTTGAAGATATGCAAGAAGCTAAGAAATCCATGAAAGAGAAAGGCATTAAATCTGAAGGTGTCAAAAATCTACCACCGAAGAGATCCATGGTCTTGATAACCAGACACACGTAGTAGAGGTAAATTCTCTTCGTAGATTCAATGAGGGTGATATTCCTTTTGATAAACCTGCTAGCTTATGCTTAAATGAATTTGATAACTTTGTTGTTAAACAACAAAGTTTCAATGATTATGTTAGCAGGCATTTGGAACAGAATGCTCGTATGCTTAGTCATTTAAGTGCTTGTGTGGATAGAAACGTCAATGATCTTAAGCTTTTGAGTAAACATGCCTCTATGGTCACCACTCAAGTAGAACAAGTACTTAAGGCTCAAAATGACTTGCTCAATGAGTTGAATGACAATTCTGTTAGAGTCGTCACTAGAGGTGGTAGAGAGACCCAGGAACCTTTGTATCCTGAGGGCCATCCTAGGAGAATTGAACAACATTCTCAAGGAGTAAGCACTGATGCACCTAGTCATCCTAGGAAGAAAAAGAAAGATGATAGGAATTTGCATGCTAGCAACCCCGTTGCGGTTACGCCCGAGAATCCAAATGATGTCTCTGTTTCTGATGCCGAAACACAATCTGGTGATGAACATGAGCCTAGTGATAATATCGATAGTGGTGTTCATGATGATGCTCAACCTAGCAATAATAAGGATGTGGAGATTGAACCCGTTGATCTCGATAACGCACAACCTAAGAATAGGAGATACGATAAGAACGACTTCATTGCTAGGAAGCATGGTAAAGAAAGAGAACCATGGGTTCAGAAACTCATGCCATTTCCTCCCAAACCATCCAAGAAAAAGGATGATGAGGATTTTGAGCGCTATGTTGAAATGAGTAGACCTGTCTTTCTGCAAATGCGTCTGACAGATATGCTCAAAATGTCTCCGTAAGCTAAGTACATGAAGGATATTGTGACCAACAAAAGGAAGATACCTGAGGTTGAGATTTCCACCATGCTTACCAACTACACCTTCAAGGGTGGAACTCCTAAGAAACTAGGTGATCCCGGAGTGCCCACTATACCTTGCTCCATTAAAGGAAACTACGTTAGAACTGATTTATGCGATCTTGGAGCCGATGTTAGCGTTATGCCTCTCTCTCTTTATCGTAGACTTGAATTGGATAAGTTGACACCCACTGAAATCTCCTTGCAAATGGCCGACAAATCAACTGCTTTCCCTATCGGAATTTGCGAGGATGTGCCTGTTGTGGTTTCTAACGTTACTATCTTAACAGACTTTGTTATTCTAGATATTCCCGAGGATGATGCCATGGCGGTCATCCTTGGAAGACCCTTTTTAAACACTGCAGGGGCTGTTATTGATTGCAACAAAGGCAATGTCACTTTCCATGTTAACGGTAATGAGCATACGGTGCACTTTCCGAAGAAACAATATCGAGTACATTGCATCAATGCAATTGAAAAAACTTCATCAATTCTTATTGGGAGCTTCGAATGCCCTATACCTACTACCAAGATGAAGTATGATTTTCTTGTTGGGGATATGCACATCCCCATTGAGGTAACCTAGTGACTTGTGACAGCCCGAGACCGACGCTCTAGAAGATTCCCCCTTTATTCCGTTTCCTTCGTGTGGCTATTTTATTTTGTTGGTTGCATCATCATTAGTTTGCATCATGGCATCATGCATGGCATCATGTAAACTGTGTTTTGTCGGTGTTGCTTGTTGCCGTTTTGTTGGGTGTTAGTGCCTTGTGAGTGGCGTTGTTTTGTTGGAGTGTTGAGAGAGGGTGCGTGAGAGCCATGCCGCTAAACCCTGTTGCACCGCGAACCACTTCCCTCCTCTCTTCTCTTTGATTTTGTTTTGGGGTTGTGTAAAAGTTTCCGTTTTAACCCTTTAAAAAAAAGATTCGTCTTCTTTTAAAGAAAGTCATTTTATTAAATGCTGGGGCAACCCCTCTCGGTTTCTTTATTTTTCCTTTTGTTTATTTTTAAAACAAGAGACCCATTTTATTTACGGGGTTTGGTCTTATTCTTTTGCAAGAAAAGGGGTTTATTTTTATTTTCTTGTTAAAAGGGTTTTATTTTAATTCTTAAAAAGGTTTCATTTCTTTATTTGTTTAAATAAGGCCCAAGCTATTTTGATAGTTAGGGTATTTTTTTATTACTTGTTAAGTCCTTTTATTTATTTTTTTGTGTGTGTTTCTCTGTTTTTTTTAAAAGGAAAAAACCCAAATGGAGAGAGGCCCAGCCGGCCCAAGGCCAACCAGGCCTCCAACCCTAGCGCTAGGGAGAGTGAAGCTCGATCCCATCTCCCGAGCACCGTCGTCTCCCTCGTGCCCCCTCCTCTCATTCATTCCCCCCTTCTCGAACCCCTTCTCTGCCCAGATTCCCGTGGCCTGCTGCCCGCCGCCGGCTTGCCCATGCCGAGCGCCCCTGCTCCCTGCCGTTCCTGGCCCCTCCTCTGCCTCGCCGGCCTCAAGTTGCTGTTGCAGCCCCGCTGCCAGCAGCGCCCCGCACGCCGCCCTCGGCCTTCGCCCCTCGCCATGGCCTCGCCCCTCCTCCTCGCGTGGCTCGCCTCCCCGCGCCGCGCTGCTAGCCCTGCCGCTTCGCCCCGCTGGCAGGAGCCCATGTGCCGTCTCCTTCCCCGCTGTGCTGCATCTCCGCGGCCCAGTGTCGACCTCGCCGTGGCCGCCTTGGCCCCGCAGCAGGTCGCCTCGCCCCTGTCTGAGATGCTCGTCGCCTCGCTGTTCCCCGCGCCCTGTCAATCTCCTCCGCCGTGTTGTAGCTGTGCCGAAGCTGCTGCTGTGCTTGCCCGCGCGGGATGTTGCTGCCATGCTTGCTTGGCCGATGCATGCTGTTGCGTTGCCGTGCCGTTTTGCTCTTGCTGCGCGTGTTGCTGTTGCCGCGTCTTGCTGCCGGATGAAGTTGGTTGCTTAGCTGCTAGCCGCTGCATGCTGTTGATGTTAGTGCTAGCTGTTGCTTGCCTAGCCGTGTTGCTGTTGCCTGTGCCGAGAGTGGTAGCTGTTGATTGCTTTGCTAGCTGCTTGCTGCTAATGCTAGCCGCTGCTAGTTGCTACTAGTGCTGTTGGTTGCTGTGCCGTATAGCTGCTGCTCTGGTTGCCTATAGGTTGATGTTGCTGCTGCTAGACTGCTAGGTTGGTTGCTTGCCGTGCTTAGTGCGTTGCTGCTTGCTGTTGTTCCTGCTGCCTTTAATCGCCGCTGCGTGTGCCGAGCTCGCCTGCCAGCATTTTGCTGTTGTTTGTACCGATGGTGTTGCTCTGCTGCTGCCTGAGGTGCCTGTTTTGCTGCTGCTATAGATGTTGTTGCTTGCCGCTTTGCCTTGCTATAGATGCTGTAGTTGTGTTACCGTTGTCGCTGTTTGCCGTCGCCGCATGCACCATCCCCTCCTTCCTGGAACCGACAAGATCGGCGAGTACCATGACATGCTCGACGACCCCCGGAAAGAGTTCGACTACCGTTGCCAAAGACCATGAACTGACGCCGAAGACCGTGAACAACGATGACAAGATCGTGTACGACTACTTCCACGACGACCACGACTTCCACGACGTCCGCTATGAACCGATCTGCTTCCAATCGCACGCGTCGAAGGTATACCGATGAGACATGTCGTGTAACGAACGAATGTGATGTATGAGTTCTATCGTGTGTTGCACCGTATGTTGCTGTAGCATGTTGTCTCACTTTTGTTGTGCCCCCACACATGGGAACCCGAGATACGGAATCACCCCATCTTTATTTAAAGTTCCCGCACACGCTTCCAGATCGTGGCACTGATATCTCGACGAGTTATCGGGATAGGAACGTTGTCGTGGCATCGTTTCCGTCTTGCCGCCATGGTTCCCTCCCGCTCACCGTGGCGACACTTGTTTCTTTCTCTTCTTGCCGTGTTGTTTGAACTCGCATGCATGACGCATTCATGGCATGATATCGTGTGTTGCATGCCTCTTGTGCCGTAGCTCCGTTCTATGCTCCGCGTGTTAACCGACTAGGATGCCATGTAGGACCACCGCCTCACCCCTTGCCATGTTAACAACATTTAATATTGCATGTTAAATAATCGGGAGTGAATTAAATAATTAATCGTGGAGTTTCGTCGATATGCAACCCATTGCATATCGAGCTTCACCTAATGTGTAGAGTTTGCTTGAGGTGAATTGCCATGCCATCCCTTGCATCGTTGAATTGATCATGCATCATATTAGGTTGTGCATCATGTTGTGCATCGTATGATGAATATTTGTGTTGATGTTTGTTTCCGGTTTGCTCCGTTCCGATAGAGTTCTGCAAGCGTGTCGAAATGTGAGGACCCGTTCGACTACGTTGGTTCGCCAACTTCACGGAGTCATTCTTCTTCCAAGCGGGATCTCAGGCAAGATGACCATTGCCCCAGATACCATTACTTTCATTGCCCTGCAAGTTTTATCGTTTCTATCGATTATGTCTCGTTGCCTACCACATGTTAAATATCAGCCTCTCAACAATGCCATGATAACCTTCAACCTATTCGACCTAGCAAACCACTGATTGGCTATGTTACTGCTTGCTTAACCTTGTTGTTAGCGTTGCTAGTTGCAGGTGCAGATGCTTCCATGCGATAACATGGGTTCTTTGTCTTATCACCATATTAATGCTATTTAATTTAATGGACCTATATACTTGGTAAAAGGTGGAAGGCTCGGCCTTTCTAGCCTGGTGTTTTGTTCCACCTTTTCCCCCTTAGTTTCGGCTACCGGTGTTATGTTCCATAAATGAGCGCTCCTAACACGATCGGGGTTGTTATGGGGACCCCCTTGATAATTTGTTTTAGATTAAAGCTGGTCTGGCAAGGCCCAACTTTGGTACTACATTTGCCTAATCACTAATGAACTGCGTAGGGAGTAATTAACCCGAGGATAATTTAATCAACCCCCGGGCCAGTGCTCCTCATGAGTGTTGGTCCAAATTGGCAGACTACGGGGCCACCGCGGGGCAACCCGAGGTTTGGTTTCTCCTAGTGTGACCCATCCGTCGTGTCCTGAGAATGAGGTACGCGACTCCTATCGGGATCGTCGACACGTCGGGCGGCCTTGCTGGATTAGTTTTACCTTTGACGAGATATCTTGTGCATCGGGATTCCGGTGGTGCTTTGGGTAATCTCAGAGTTGAGGTTTTCCACTAGGGAATCCGACGAGATCGCGAGCTTCGTGATTGAGGATTTATATGCGGCTTGTGGTAATTTGTGATGGACTAGTTGGAGCACCCCTGCAGGGTTAAATCTTTTCGGAAAGCCATGCCCGCGGTTATGTGGCAACGTGGAAACTTTGTTTAACACTGGTTCTAGATAACTTGAAGTAAACTTAATTAAAATATGCCAACTGTGTGCGAAACCGTGACTGTATCTTTTGTGAGTTCCTTCTCCAATCGAGGACACGGTGGGGTTATGTCTGGCGTAGGTAGGTGTTCAGGATCATTCATTTGATCACCAGCAGTTCACGTCCGTTATGCGTAGATTCTTCCCCCTCTTATTTCTTGTACTCGTAAGTTTAGCCACCAAATATATGCTTAGTCGCTGCTGCAACCTCACCACTTAACCATACCTCACACATTAAGCTTTGCTAGTCTTGATACCTTTGGAAATGAGATTGTTGAGTCCCCTGTGGCTCACAGATTACTACAACACCAGTTGCAGGTACAGGTAAAGGTTACTTGACGCGAGCGCGTTGATTGTTCATTTGGAGTTGCTTCTTCTTCTTCTTCTTCATCGATCTAGGATGGGTTCCAAGCCGGCAGCCTGGGATAGCAAGGATGGACGTCGTTCTTCTTTTCTCGTTTGTTTTCATCCGTAGTCGGACCCTGCTCCTATTCATGATGATTATGTATTGTACTGTTGTGACTCTGATGTAGCTGGTGGCGAGTGTAAGCCAATTCTATATATATATCTCATCTTTTCAGTACATGTACTTGTAACGATATCCATTCTTGTGACACGACGAGATGCGCTTCTATCCCTGACGAGGCCTTCATGCCAAATTGAGGATAGGGTCGCATCTTGGGCGTGACAAGTTGGTATCAGAGCAGTACCGACCTAGGAGCCCCCTTGATTGATCGAACTTGGCCGAGTCGAGTCTAGTGAAAAACCGCTTTGAGTCTAGTTATATACCGGAGAGTAAGATTCTTTTATCTCCTCTTCTATGCTCTGGTGAGGAATCTTGACGTAATAATTTAATTCTACTCCTCTTCTCACTCAAAAAAATTTTAGGATCACGCGGATATTTTTGGAATCTATATGATGCTGATGTGATGGAGTTCTGTCTTGGTGCCTCCTATCTGCTTTGAGTTTCAGGGGAGTTGAGCTCCAGGGGATTCTTGAGCACATTGTTATCATTCAGATTTCTTAGTATCTCAGAACGAAGGATGTTCGTAATTGCTTCAATACTAGTAGTGGTGAGATAACCCCGATGTCCCCAGTACTGGTGCAGATTGTTCGGGAGTACTGCCATACTTTGTATCATTGTGATCACGAGGGTCTGTTGTAGATGAAGGTCCGAGATTCTGGTTGTGTGTTGACGATGTGATACAGGTGACGGGTTAGTATAGGAGTTGTGTGATATTACTCCTTGTATCCGTGTACCAGATTGCATGACCAGATATTTCGGGAATTCTTAGGTGGGAATTCAAGTAGTTACTTATAGGACGATCTTCCAACAATTCGTGTTGCTTCGATGTCAAGTGGTGATTTCAGATCTTTTCTAAGAGGTGTTCTCATATTTTTATGAGAGTATTAATTCTTTTGCTATATCAATTATCATGTCAATTCCTTTTCAACCGGAGTCATCGTATCAATTCTTTTCAACCTGTGTGCTTCTCTTCAGTGAATTCATTCCTCTCAAATTTTTGCAGATCATTCTTTGAATTCTTTCCGGAGTTTGTCTCATCTGTCCCAAGTTGTCTTCGTTTTTCCCCGCCCTCCCACCCTTTTCTTCAGTGATTCAATTTTCATCCAAGAGTTTTCTCTTCTTTGTGCTCCCGCTGTCTGTTCTTTTCTCTCTTACCCGGTGATTCATTGTGAAGATTCCCAGGAGATTCGTGTCATATTTATTCATTCTTGTCATCTTTTCCAGTGAATTTAGTTCAAGCTATCTGTGTTCACTATATCCTATTCATCCATGTAATTCTTTCCTATGTTGGAAATTCTTGTCAGTCTTCTTGTTATTCATTCCTCTCTTTTCTATCCGGAGCATTGAAGCTATCTTAGAAGTTTTTGTTTCCAATCTTTTCAATTATTTCGAGGTGCTAACCTCATCTAGTTCTCTTCATACCGGTGCATTATCTCTCTTCTAAGCAATCTTTTCTAACAGTGGTTTCTTTGAGTGGGCCCATAACCCACACGTGTTTCCCAGGATCTTATATGTCTCTTCTAATCTTTCCGGAGATCTTTAATTCTTTTCAACTATGACGTAAGTATGAATTTCATCAGTCATACTCCTTCTTCAAGATATATTTCAATTAATTCAGTCTTTGGCTCAACCTTTCATTCTTTATTATTCCGGAGTGTCTCATTAATTATTGGTGTTGCTCTCGTCATCATTCTCAGCTTGCAATTCGAAGGGGTGTTTCTCTCAATCTTGGTCCATTCTCTTGAGATTCATCATTTCAGCTTTGTGCCATCATCTTATTTGTTCCAATCATGAGTGATTCATTTCTTGCTATCCGGTGCATTTTTGAGTTGTTTTCATTCTCGATCCTCCGAAGGCCATCATTTCAGAAGAATCTTCGTTCTCAGCTTTCAGCTTTCATCCTCAATTCTTCTCCATTGTTGTCTCTTCGTCCATCTCTCGATTATCCGGTGCCTTCTTCAAGTTTTCTCTCAGGTGGCTTATTATCCCTTCGTTCTCATGTATCTCCATTAATTCTTGGTGTTCCCATTCATTTGTGAATTCTTACCGGTGCTTCCTTCAATTTTGCCTCAAGTGGTGCTTATCTCTTTGTGCCTCTTCAAGATTCATTTCTAGTAGAATAAGTGATATGCTACATCCGTTGCTTGTCATCAATTTAATTTGATGAAGGATGAGCATAACATAATTCTTATTCATGTTCTTCCTTCCAAGAGATTTCAATTCTTCGTTCGGAGTGGCTCATGATATCAATTATTTTTTCTCAAGTGCTTATCTTTCATTTCCGAAGTTCCAAGTCTATCAAGCATCTCTTTGTGAGGCTTCATCTAAATCCTGGCAAGGTCATAATCTTATTGTTTTTCTACCTTGATATCTTTGCATCATTCATTTGTATACGGAGGTCCTTCTTGGTGGTTCATCATCATATCAATTCATTCTCAAAGTATTCTTCAAGATTCTTGTTGGAGAACCTCAAGTATCCTTTCTCTTGAATTTATATGTGCAATTGTTCTTCCTTTATCCTTTGAGGTGGTATTATAGCATTCTTGTTAGTGTAGGAGCCTCGAATAGTTTTCCTTTCAAGAATGAGATAATTAAACCCACCAATTCTATGATCATGAGATATTTTCAACCCATGATTTCTTCATTGAGCTATCTTGGTTTGGGATTTCACCTAAAGCTTTTCCTATGGATTGTTGATATCATGGTGCTTGTCATTAATCCTAGTTCTCAAGGTACCCTCTTGGTGTAAGAAGTTTTGATATCTTTGCTTTCATCTATCCTTGTTTCCGTTAGTGGTTGGTTGTCACCTCATATATGTTGAGATGATCTTCATAAGCCCACACCTATCTTGTTCTTTCGTTGTTGGTTTTCCAACTACTCCGTCAATTCTATTTCCGGAGGCTCTTCAATTCTATTGTGATGATAGTTGTCATTCTTTTCTTCATTCTCTTCTTCCGTATGAGTTAGTTCCTATTCTATAGTTCCGGAGGCATTGTGATGTTGCTCTTTTGGGTATATCTTGTTGTTCTATCAAGATCATGGTGTTCCCTTGCTCTATTTAGTTGTTTGTTATGAATATTGTCTAATTCTCTCTTCTTATCGAATTTTTTGTCCCATTTTCCCACCGAAGTGCTGATGAAATTTTCCGTGAATTCTTCCTTCCTTCCCATATCATTCCTCATCTCGTTGCAACCTTCAAGGATCGTTGGTTTCACTCGTTTGTTAAAGAAGAGACTAAGTTTTACCTCTTGCTTTCTCATCCTCTCCCCCTCTCATTCTTGGATCTCGGGGCGAGATCCTCTTGTAGTGTAGGAGAGTTGTGACAGCCCGAGACCGACGGTCTAGAAGATTCCCCCTTTATTCTGTTTCCGTCGTGTGGCTATTTTATTTTGTTGGTTGCATCATCATTAGTTTGCATCATGGCATCATGCATGGCATCATGTCAACTGTATTTTGTCGGTGTTGCTTGTTGCCGTGTTGTTGGGTGTTAGTGCCTTGTGAGGCGTTGTTCTGTTGGAGTGTTGAGAGAGGGTGCGTGAGAGCCATGCCGCTAAACCCTGTTGCACCGTGAACCACTCCCCTCCTCTCTTCTCTTTGATTTTGTTTTGGGGTTGTGTAAAAGTTTCCGTTTTAACCCTTAAAAAAAAGATTCGTCTTCTTTTAAAGAAATTCATTTTATTAAATGTGGGGGCAACCCCTTTGGGTTTCGTTATTTTTTCCTTTTGTTTATTTTTAAAACAAGAGACCCATTTTATTTAAGGGGTTTGGTTTTATTCTTTTGCAAGAAAAGGGGTTTATTTTTATTTTCTTGTTGAAAGGGTTTTATTTTAATTCTTAAAAAGGTTTCATTTTTTTATTTGTTTAAAAAAGGCCCAAGCTATTTTGATAGTTAGCGTATTTTTTTATTACTTGTTAAGTCCTTTTATTTATTTTTTTGTGTGTGTTTCTCTGTTTTTTTAAAGGGAAAAAACAAAAAAGGGAGAGAGGCCCAGCCGGCCCAAGGCCAACCAGGCCTCCAACCCTAGCGCTAGGGAGAGCGAACGCTCAATCCCATCTCCCTAGCGCCGTCGTCTCCCTCGTGCCCCCTCCTCTCGTTCGTTCCCCCCTCCTCGAAGCCCTTCTCTGTCCCGATTCCCGTGGCCTGCTGCCTGCCGCCGGCTTGCCCAGGCCGAGCGCCCCTGCTCCCTGCCGTTCCTGGCCCCTCCTTTGCCTCGCCGGCCTCAAGCTGCTGCTGCAGCCCCGCTGCCAGCAGCGCCCCGCGTGCCGCCCTCGGCCTTCGCCCCTCGCCATGGCCTTGCCCCTCCTCCTCGCGTGGCTCGCCTCCTCGCGCCGCGCTGCCCGCCGTGGCCGTTCCCTCGAAGCCCTGCGCTGCTAGCCCTGCCACTTCGCCCCGCCGGCAGGAGCCCCTGCGCCGTCTCCTTCCCCGCCGTGCTGCGTCTCCGCGGCCCAGTGCCGACCTCGCTGTGGCCGCCTTGGCCCCGCAACAGGTCGCCTCGCCCCTCCTGAGTGTTGCTCCTGCCTGAGATGCTCGTCGCCTCGCCGTTCCCTGCGCCCTGTCGATCTCCTCCGCCGTGTTGTTGTTGTGCCGAAGCTGGTGCTGTGCTTGCGTGCGCGGGATGCTGCTTCCATGCTTGCTTGGCCGATGCATGCTGTTGCGTTGCCGTGCCGTTTTGCTGTTGCTGCGCGTGTTGTTGTTGCCGCGTCTTGCTGGCAGATGAAGTTGGTTGCTTAGCTGCTAGCCGCTGCATGCTGTTGATTTTAGTGCTAGTTGTAGCTTGCCTAGCTGTGTTGCTGTTGCCTGTGCCGAGAGTGGTAGTTGTTGATTGCTTTGCTAGCTGCTTGCTGCTAATGCTAGCCGCCGCTAGTGCTGTTGGTTGCTATGTCGTATAGCTGATGCTTGGGTTGCTTGTAGATTGCTGTTGCTGCTGCTAGACTGCTAGGTTGCTTGCTTGCCGTGCTTAGTGCGTTGCTGCTTGCTCTTGTTCCTGCTGCCTTTAGTCGCTGCTGCGTGTGCCGAGCTCGCCTGCCGGTGTTTTGCTGTTGTTTGTACCGATGGTACTGCTCTGCTGCTGCCTGAGGTGCCTGTTATGCTGCTGCTATAGATGCTGTTGCTTGCCGCTTTGCCTTGCTGTAGATGTTGTAGTTGTGTTACCGCTGTCACTGTTTGCCGTCGCCGCGTGCACCATCCCCTCCTTCAGGGAACCGACAAGATCGGCGAGTACCACAACGTCCTCGACGACCCATGGAACGAGTTCGAATACCGTCGCCGAAGACCATGAACCGACACCGAAGACCGTGAACCACGACGACGAGACCGTGTACGACTACTTCCACGACGACCACGACTTCCACGACGTCCGCTACGAACCGATCCGCTTCGAATCGCACGCGTCGAAGGTATACCAATGAGATGTGTCGTGTAACGAACGAATGTGATGTATGAGTTTTATCGTGTGTTGCACCGTATGTTGCCGTAGCACGTTGTCTCACTTTTGTTGTGCCCCGACACATGGGAACCCGAGATACGGGATCACCCCATCTTTATTTAAAGTTCCCGCACACGCTTCCAGATCGTGGCACCGATATCTCGACGAGTTATCGGGATAGGAACGTTGTCGTGGCATCGTTTCCGTCTTGCCGCCATGGTTCCCTCTCGCTCGCCGTGGCGACACTTGTTTCTTTCTCTTCTTGCCGTGTTGTTTGAACTTGCATGCATGACACATTCATGGCATGATATCATGTGTTGCATGCCTCTTGTGTCGTAGCTCCGTTCTATGCTCCGCGTGTTAACCAACTAGGATGCCATGTAGGACCACCGCCTCACCCCTTGCCATGTTAACAACATGTAATATTGCGTGTTAAATAATCGGGACTGAATTAAATAATTAATCGTGGAGTTTCGTCGATATGCAACCCGTTGCATATCGAGCTTCACTTAATGTGTAGAGTTTGCTTGAGGTGAATTGCCATGCCATCCCTTGCATCGTTGAACTGATCATGCATCATATTAGGTTGTGCATCGTGTGGTGAATATTTGTGTTGATGTTTGTTTCCGGATTGCTCCGTTCCGATAGAGTTCCGCAAGCGTGTCGGAATTTGAGGACCCGTTCGACTACGTTGGTTCGCCGATTTCACGGAGTCATTCTTCTTCCAAGAGGGATCTCAGGCAAGATGACCATTTCCCTAGATACCATTACTATCATTGCCCTGCAAGTATTATCGTTTCTATTGATTATGTCTCGTTGCCTACCACATGTTAAATATCAGCCTCTCAACAATGCCATGATAACCTTCAACCTGTTCGACCTAGCAAACCACGGATTGGCTATGTTACTGCTTGCTTAACCTTGTTGTTAGCGTTGCTAGTTGCACGTGCAGATGCTTCCAGGTGATAACATGGGTTCCTTGTCTTATCACCATATTAATGCTATTTAATTTAATGGACCTATATACTTGGTAAAAGGTGGAAGGCTCGGCCTTTCTAGCCTGGTGTTTTGTTCCACCTTTGCCCCCTTAGTTTCGGCTACCGGTGTTATGTTCCATAAATGAGCGCTCCTAACACGATCGGGGTTGTTACGGGGACCCTCTTGATAATTCGTTTTAGATTAAAGCTGGTCTGGCAAGGCCCAACTTTGGTACTACATTTGCCTAATCACTAATGAACGGCATAGGGAGTAAGTAACCCGAGGATAATTTAATCAACCCCCGGGCCAGTGCTCCTCATGAGTGTTGGTCCAAATTGGGAGACTACGGGGCCACCGCGGGGCAACCCGAGGTTTGGTTTCTCCTAGTGTGACTCATCCATCGTGTCCTGAGAACGAGGTACAAGACTCCTATCGGGATCATCGACACATCGGGAGGCCTTGCTGGATTAGTTTTACCTTTGACGAGATATCTTGTGCATCGGGATTCCGGTGATGCTTTGGGTAATCTCAGAGTTGAGGTTTTCCACTAGGGAATCTGACGAGATCGCGAGCTTCGTGATTGAGGATTTCTATGCGGCTTGTGGTAATTTGTGATGGACTAGTTGGAGCACCCCTGCAGGGTTAAATCTTTTCGGAAAGCCGTGCCCGCGGTTATGTGGCAACGTGGAAACTTTGTTTAACACTGGTTCTAGATAACTTGAAGTAAACTTAATTAAAATATGCCAACTGTGT
Organism: Hordeum vulgare subsp. vulgare; assembly: GCF_904849725.1. NCBI lineage: Eukaryota > Viridiplantae > Streptophyta > Magnoliopsida > Poales > Poaceae > Hordeum > Hordeum vulgare. Next base: position 510,853,976 of record NC_058519.1, read on the forward strand.
GCGAAACCGTGACTGTATCTTTCGTGAGTTCCTTCTCCAATCGAGGACACGGTGGGGTTATGTCTGGCGTAGGTAGGTGTTCAGGATCATTCATTTGATCACCAGCAGTTCACGTCCGTTATGCGTAGATTCTTCCCCCTCTTATTTCTTGTACTCGTAAGTTTAGCCACCAAATATATGCTTAGTCGCTGCTGCAACCTCACCACTTAACCATACCTCACACATTAAGCTTTGCTAGTCTTGATACCTTTGGAAATGAGATTGTTGAGTCCCCTGTGGCTCACAGATTACTACAACACCAGTTGCAGGTACAGGTAAAGGTTACTTGACGCGAGTGCGTTGATTGTTCATTTGGAGTTGCTTCTTCTTCTTCTTCATCATCGATCTAGGATGGGTTCCAGGCCGGCAGCCTGGGATAGCAAGGATGGACGTCGTTCTTCTTTTCTCGTTTGTTTTCGTCTGTAGTCGGACCCTGCTCCTATTCATGATGATTATGTATTGTACTGTTGTGACTCTGATGTAGCTGGTGGCGAGTGTAAGCCAATTCTATATATATATCTCATCTTTTCAGTACATGTACTTGTAACGATATCCATTCTTGCGACACGACGAGATGCGCTTCTATCCCTGACGAGGCCTTCATGCCAAATTGAGGATAGGGTCGCATCTTGGGCGTGACATGACTATTCGAGAAATCTCCGGTTCTATGCGATTCTAAAAAACTTTGTCAAGGAGACTTGATCAACCTCATTGACGGATTTCTTTTGATGACCATGAGACGGATGAATCTAGGAGCCACAACCCTCTGTTCCAAACCTTTACCTTCAGTTGCTTAGAAGAAAAATGATAAATTTAGCTTTAGATTTTCCTGTTTTCTGCTTTCTCCGTCCCTTAGAAAAGAGTCCTAAAAATAAAAGTTCTTCAAATGCCCTAAAAATCAAGTATGATTTTTTCTGGAATTTTTGAAAAATTCTGAGACACAGAGCTAGTCAGGGGGATGCGCGAGTGGGTCACAAGCCAACCAGGCCCGACCACCCCCGTTGGCCGGGCCTGGCAAGCTTGGGGGGCCCACGTGGCCCCCCTCCACTAATTCTAGCTCCTATCTCCTTCTCCTACCTCCAGAAAAATTCATTCCACATCTCAAACCCATGTTCTTGCTCATCTTGCTGCATTTTTTGATCTCCTTGTGCAAAGCCCCATTCACCGAACTGTTTTGGGGAAATTGTTCCTTGGTATGTGACTCCTCAATTGGTCCAATTAGTTTTTGCTCTAGTGTTTTATTCGTTGTGTATTTTTGCTGCCTTGGTGACCCTGTTCTTGAGTTTTGCATGTTCATTTTGTTGGAATTATGCCCTAGAGGCAATAATAAATATAGTTATTATTATAATTCCTGTATCAAGATAATCGTTTATTATCCATGCTATAATTGTATTGAATGAAGACTTATATACATGTGTGGATACATAGACAAAACACTGTCCCTAGCAAGCCTATAGTTGGCTAGCCAGTTGATCAACGATAGTCAGTGTCTTCTGATTATGAACAAGGTGTTGTTGCTTGATAACTGGATCACGTCATTAGGAGAATGACGTGATGGACTAGACCCAAACTAATAGACGTAGCATGTTGATCGTGTCATTTTATTGCTACTGTTTTCTGTGTGTCAAGTATTTGTTCCTATGACCATGAGATCATATAACTCACTAACACCGGAGGAATACTTTGTGTGTATCAAACGTCGCAACGTAACTGGGTGACTATAAAGATGCTCTACAGGTATCTCCGAAGGTGTTCGTTGAGTTAGTATGGATCAAGACTGGGATTTGTCACTCCGTGTGACGGAGAGGTATCTCGGGGCCCACTCGGTAATACAACATCACACACAAGCCTTGCAAGCAATGTGACTTAGTGTAAGTTGTGGGATCTTGTATTACGGAACGAGTAAAGAGACTTGCCGGTAAACGAGATTGAAATAGGTATGCGGATACCGACGATCGAATCTCGGGCAAGTAACATACCGAAGGACAAAGGGAATGACATACGGGATTATATGAATCTTTGGGACTTAGGTTCAAATGATAAGATCTTCGTAGAATATGTAGGATCCAATATGGGCATCCAGGTCCCGCTATTGGATATTGACCGAGGAGTCTCTCGGGTCATGTCTACATAGTTCTCGAACCCGCAGGGTCTGCACACTTAAGGTTCGACGTTGTTTTATGCGTATTTGAGTTATATGGTTGGTTACTGAATGTTTTTCGGAGTCCTGGATGAGACCACGGACGTCACGAGGGTTTCCGGAATGGTCTGGAAACGAAGATTGATATATAGGATGGCCTCATTTGATTACCGGAAGGTTTTCGGAGTTACCGGGAATGTACAGGGAATGACAAATGGGTTCCGAGAGTTCACCGGGGGGGCAACCCACCCCGGGGAAGCCCATAGGCAATGGGGGTGCCGCACCAGCCCTTAGTGGGCTGGTGGGACAGCCCAAAAGGGCCCTATGAGCATTGGAAGAAAAATCAAAGAGAAAAGGAAAAAAAAGAAGGAGGTGGGAAAGGGAAGAAGGACTCCACCTTCCAAACCAAGTAGGACTCGGTTTGGGAGGGGAGACCTTCCCCCCTTGGATCGGCCGAACCCCTTGGGGGTCCTTGGACCCCAAGGCAAGGCTCCCCCCTCCCTCCTATATATAGTGGGGGTTTTAGGGCTGATTTGAGACAACTTTGCCACGGCAGCCCGACCACATATCTCCACGGTTTTACCTCTAGATCGCGTTTCTGCACAGCTTGGGCGGAGCCCTGCTGAGACAAGATCATCACCAACCTCCGGAGCACCGTCACGCTGCCGGAGAACTCTTCTACCTCTCCGTCCCTCTTGCTGGATCAAGAAGGCCGAGATCATCGTCGAGCTGTACGTGTGCTGAACGCGGAGGTGCCGTCCGTTCGGCACTAGATCGTGGGACTGATCGCGGGATAGTTCGCGGGGTGTATCGAGGGACGTGAGGACGTTCCACTACGTCAACCGCATTCACTAACGCTTCTGCTGTACAGTCTACAAGGGTACGTAGATCACACATCCCCTCTCATAGATGGACATCACCATGATAGGTCTTCGTGCGTGTAGGAAATTTTTTGTTTCCCATGCGACGTTCCCCAACACATTTTAGTTGGTCCCAAGTAGTTTTGATGCGTGATATTGCCTCTAGGCACTTGCAGGAGTAGTTGATATGAGTTTTATTGAGCCTCGTTCACTTTTCTCTTGAGTCACTACAAATTTCAGACATTTTTAGAGAAAGAAAAAGGGAAAGATGAGGAGGTTCCTAAGAGGCTCTTCAAGCCGTAACCCCAAGGAAGATGAAAATGAGAAGAAGAAACCCAAGTATCTGATCCCCTGAGTTGCAGAAGTTCGAGCGTGCGAGTGGCCAAGCGATGTGTTCTTACGTGCCGCCGATCTTTATGAGGATTTTTATTACTTGGTGGATAACGCAGGCCTTACCGCATTTGTTGAAGATAAGTGTCCACAATACCTCCTCCTCACTAATATTTTCGTGCAAAGCTTTAATTTCTATCCTATGAAGGATCCTCCTATGGTTGAGTTCAAGTTATATGATATCCCCCAGCGCATGTCACTTCAGGATTTTTGCAATGTTTGCAAATTACCTTATGTTGGGGATATTCATGAACCTCGTCACGGGACTTGGAGTCTTTCATTGATACTATTGCTGTAGGAGAGGAGAGAGGAGTATCTTGCGCTAGAGTTGCTAGCATACAATTTCCCGTGCTTTGGTATTTCTCATTATTCGTGGGAAAATGTTTGATTGGTCGTGGGAAAGCTGGGGCTCTTAGCTCCCTAGATCTTGCGGTTTTGCGCGAAGCTCTTTATAATGATAGAACTTATAGCTTGGGCGCTATAGTGGCTAAACGGTTGAACACAAACCGTACTAAAGGCGCTGTTTATGGAGGTATCTATGCTACCCGTCTTGCTAGACATTTTGAGATACCTATTAGACTGCAAGAGGAAGAAGAGATGCTTCTTCCTCAGAGATATCTAGATTATGATAGCATGGTTCGCCATGACTTTCTTGATAGAGATAATAATAGGAGGATGATTTATAACTTGGTGTTTAGCCAGGGTACTCGTGAGACTATTACCTTGTGTGATCCTTCTTTGTTCAATCTTCATCTAGGCCATTACATTATTATGCTCTCGGAAATCTACGCATATTGGGGCATAGCGCCACCACAGGTGCCCATGCCCGAGCTACCAGTCGAGTACCAGACGCCGGTTTATCAGTGGGAGCCAAAGGAGCTCACCCAGCAGTGGCACCCTCAGTACACTCCGGAGTACCCCGGAGACGGTTATTTCCCTCCGTGGAAGTAGACCAACTTAGGCCAAAAGACTAAGCTTGGGGGAGTACGTGTTTCTCACCGACTTTATAATCTTGCTCACACTTTCACTTTGATAGTCAGTGTTCACAGCTTGCCATTGTATCATCCGTGCTAGTTTATTTATTTTTCTTTCTTTCTTCTCGTGTGTTTGTTTAGACTGAGAAAAACAAAAAAAATAGTTGTAAGTTTACTTTTCTGCTTGCTTTGTGGTTTGAAAAAGGAAAACCCAAAAATATTTCCATTTCTTCTTTTTCTTGTTGGGAGCTTTCCCGTTTAAATAGTTTTCTTTTTGTTTGGGTCAAGGTAGAAGACCATGGTTACAATGTTTAGTGGCTCTCGTATGCATTTCTGTTTATCTGTCAAAGGGCCATATTACTTTGTCTTCTCCTCTGTGTTTGCTTGCAGATTCCAGCGTAGTCCAATGCACATCACTCTTATTATTGTTCACATCATTCGGTCGTGCAAGTGAAAGGCAATAATGACGATATATGATGAAGTGACTGAGCCTGAAAAAGCTGGTATGAACTCGATCTATTTTGTTTTTGTAAATATGACTAGCTCATCGTTCTTAATTCAGCTTTGTTATGAGAGAAACATGTTTGCAATGACAACTTAGAGATCATAGTTTCTGATGCCATGCTTAATTAGTTAGGAGCTTATAATGGTTTGTCTTGGATGCCAACATGAATTTAAGTATGATTATGATGTAGTATGATAGGATGGTATCCTCCTTTGAATGATTCAAGTGGCTTGACTTGGCACATGTTCACGCATGTAATTGAAACAAAATCAACATAGCCTCTATGATATTCATGTTCATGGTGATTTATATCCTACTCATGCTTGCACTCAATGTTGGTTAGTTTCAATGCATATTGATGACTGTTGTCGCTCTCTAGTTGGTCGCTTCCCAGTCTTTTGCTAGCCTACACTTGTACTAAGCAGGAATATTGCTTGTGCATCCACTTCCATAAACCCAAAGTTGTTCCATATGAGTCCACCATACCTACCTATACGCAGTATCTACCTGCCGTTCCAAGTGTTTTGCATGTGCCACTCTCTAAATCTTCAAGTAATAATCTGTTTTGAATGCCTGAACCGCTCATGTGGTGACAAGGGGCGATCAGTATCTTCCATGCTAGGCGTGTTGTCCTCGATATGTGTTTATTCACTATCACTCATGAGAAAGGGGCCGGTAATTGGAATGCCCAGTTCCATGGTCAAATCGAAAAGATAATTGCAAACAAAACTCCCCCTGGATTCTTGTTAGTATGGACAGCACCCGGGGATTCGGCTAGCCGTGGAGTGTGATTGATCGGTGGTGGGGGAGTCAAAACTTTACTTTTCTGTTTGGGAACCGCCTATAGTATGTGTAGTATGGAAGATGGTGAAAACTCTTGGTCATCACGTTGACAATGAGAGCATACCACTCAAAATTATTTATCTTTGTTTTAAAAGCTTGAGCTCTAGCACCTATGCAAATCAATGCTTCCCTCTACGAAGGGCCTATCTATTTATGTTTCTGTTGAGTCATCCTCTTCTTATAAAACGCACCAATTAGAGAGCACCTCTGTCATTTTCATGCTTTGCTATTAATTGATATTGAGTATGACTGTGACTGGATCTTCTTTCCCATGAATTACAATGTTCAGTCAGCCCTTGGTCTTTCAAGGTGCTCTGCATCTATGTTTTGCGGTCTCAGAAAGAGCTAGCGAGATACCACCTGCTCATATTGCTTCATGATTGTTTTGATTGAAGTGTTGACATTTGAAACTTATTATTATTGCTTGCTAGTTGATTATGCCATTGATATGAGTACTTCATGAGACCTATATGTCATTTCTTACGTGGTTAGCTTATGATCTTGCTGAAAATCTGAATATGAGTTAGACATAATTACAACAACAAGATCAAACAGAGTTCATAAAAGTTTTTCTTTTGTCTCTTTCAGTTTGTCAACTGAATTACTTGAGGACAAGCAAGGCTTTAAGCTTGGGGGAGTTGATACATCTCCGTCGTATCTACTTTTCCAAACTCTTTTGTCCTTGTTTTGGTCTCTAATTTGCATGATTTGAATGGAACTAACCCGGACTGACGCTGTTTTCAGCAGAATTGCCATGGTGTTGTTTTTGCGCAGAAATAAAAGTTCTCGGAATGACCTGGAAATTTACGAGAATTTTTTGTGGAATATATAAAAAATACTGGCGCGAGAATCAACTGGAGGGACGGAGCGAGGAGCTCACAAGCCCACCAGGCCCGCCCCCCCCCCTGGCCGGGCCTGGCAGGTTTGTAAGCCCCTCGGGACTCCGCCGCCTCCAATTCCAGCTCTATATATCCTCCTTCGACCAGTTCATCGCGTTTTACGATACGAAGGCGCCGCCACCACCTGTTCTTTCTCTAGAGGGCAGATCTGGAGTCTGTTCTGGGCTCCGGAGAGGGGAGATCGTCGCTGTCGTCATCACCAACCATCGTTCATCGCTAATTCCATGATGTTCTTCACCGTTTGTGAGTAATCTCATCGTAGACTTGCTGGACGGTGATGGGTTAGATGAAATCTATCATGTAATCGAGTTAGTTTTGATGGGGATTGATCCCTAGTATCCACTATGTTCTGAGATTGATGTTGCTACTACTTTGCTATGCTTAATGCTTGTCACTAGGGCCCGAGTGCCATGATTTCAGATCTGAACCTATTATGTTCTTGTCAATATATGTGTGTTCTTGATCCTATCTTGCAACCTGTAGTCACCTACTATGTGTTATGACCCGGCAACCCCGGAGTGACAATAGCCGGAACCACTCCCGGAGATGACCATAGTATGAGGAGTTCATGTGTTCACTAAGTGCTAATGCTTTGTTCCGGTTCTCTATTAAAAGGAGAAACTTAATATCCCGTAGTTTCCATTAGGACCCCGCTGCCACGGGAGGGATGGACAATAGATGTCATGCATGTTCTTTTCCTTAAGCACGTATGACCATATACGGAATGCATGCCTACATTACATTGACGAACTGGAGCTAATTACATATACCCCCATGTTATAGCTGTTACATGATGAATGTCATCCGGCATAATTATCCATCACCGATCCAATGCCTACGAGTTTTTCTACTAGTCCTTGCTACGTTACTTTGCTGCTACTGTTGTTACTGCTGCTACTGCTACCGTTGCTATCATGCTACTTTGCTACTGAAACTTTGCTGCAAATACTAAATCTTTCTGGTGTGGTTGAACTGACAACTCAACTGCTAATACTCGAGAATATTCTTTGGCTTCCCCTTGTGTCGAATCAACAAATTTGGGTTGAATACTCTACCCTCGAAAACTGTTGCGATCCCCTATACTTGTGGGTTATCAGTGAGCTCCTCTCGCTCCCACTGATAAACTGGCGTCTGGTACTCGACTGGTATCTCGGGCACGGGCTCCTGTGGTGGTGCTATGCCCCAATATGCGTAGATGTCTGAGGGCATAATAATGTACCTGCCTAGATGAAGATTGAACAAAGAAGGAGCAGGCAAAGTAATAGTCTCACGAGTACCCTGACTAAATACCAAGTTATAAAGCATCCTCTTATTTATATCTTTATCAAGAAAGTCATGGCGAACCATGCTATCATAATCTACATATCTCTCAGGAAGAAGCATCTCTTCTTCCTCGTGTAGTCTAATAGGTATCTCAAAATGTCTAGCAAGACGGGTAGCATAGATACCTCCATAAACAGCGCCTTTACTACGGTTCATATTCAACCGTTGAGCCACTATAGCGCCCAAGCTATAAGTTTTATCATTATAAAGGGCTTCGCGCAAAACCGCAAGATCTGGGGAGCTAAGGGCCCCAGCTTTCCCACGGCCAATCAAACATTTTCCCACGAATAATGTGAACTACCAAAGCACGGGAAAATGTATGCTAGCAACTCTAGCGCAAGATACTCCTCTCTCCTCTCCTACACCAATAGTATCAATGAAAGCCTCCAAGTCCCATGGACGAGGTTCATGAATATCCCCAACATAAGGTAATTTGCAGACATTGCAAAAATCCTGAAGTGACATGCGCTGGGGGATATCATATAACTTGAACTCAACCATAGGAGGGTTCTTCCTTGGATAGAAATTAAAGCTTTGCACGAAAATATTAGTGACGAGGAGGTATTGTGGGCACTTATCTTCAACGAATGCGGTAAGGCCTGCGTTCTCCACCAAGTAATAAAAATCCTTATAAAGACCGGCGGCACGTAAGAACACATCGCTTATCCACTCGCACGTTCGAACTTCTGCAACTCGGGGGACCGGATACTTGGGTTTCTTCTTCTCATTTTCATCATCCTTGGGGTCACGGCTTGAAGAGCCTCTTAGGAACCTCCTCATCTTTTCCTTTTTCTTTCTCCGAAAATTTCTGAAATTTTTAGTGACTCAAAGGCAAAGTGAACAAGGCTCAACGAAACTCTTAGCAACTACTCCTACAAGTGCCTAGAGGCCATATCATGCATCAAAACTACTTGGGACCAACTAAAATTAACATCCAAATCTCAAGAACAGGGTCACCAAGGCAGCAATAATACGCAACGAATAAGTCACTAGAGCAAAAACTAACTGGACCAATTGAGGAGTCACATACCAAGGAACAATTCCCCCAAAACAGTTTGGTGAATGGGGCTTTGCACAAGGAGGTCGAAAAACGCAGCAAGAAGAGCAAGAACACGGGTTTGAGCTGTGGAATGATTTTTTCTGGAGGTAGGAGAAGGAGGTGGGAGCTGGAATAAGTGAAGGGGGCCACGTTCAGCCCACAATCCTGGTAGGCGTGGCCAGGGGGGTGCCCGCGCCTCCTGGGCTTGTGGACCACTGGTGCATCCCCCTGACTAGGTCTTCGTCTCTGAATTTTTCAAAAATTCCAGAAAAAATCATACTTGCTTTTCAGGGCATTTGAAGAACTTTTATTTTTGGGACACTTTTCTAAGGGACGCAAAAAGCAAAAAACAGGAAAAACTAAAGCTAAATTTATCATTTTTCTTCTAAACAACCGAAAGTAAAAGTTTGGAACACACGATTGTGACTCCTAGATTCATCCATCTCATGGTCATCAAAAGAAATCTGTCAATGAGGTTGATCAAGTCTCCTTGACAAACTTTTTCGAATCGCATAAAAACGGAGAATTTTCGAATAGTCACTAGGTTACCTCAACGGGGATGTGCATATCCCCAACAAGCAAATCATACTTCATCTTAAAAGTAGGTATAGGGAATTCAAAGCTCCCAATAAGAATCGATGAAGTTTTTTCAATAGCATTGATGCAATGTACTCGATATTGTTTCTTCGGAAAGTGCACCGTATGCTCATTACCATTGACATGGAAAGTGACATTACCTTTGTTGCAATCAATAATAGCCCCTGTAGTGTTTGAAAAGGGTCTTCCAAGGATGACCGCCATGGCATCATCCTCGGGAATATCCAGAATAACAAAGTCCGTTAAGATAGTAACGTTAGCAACCACAACATGCACATCCTCGCAAATGCCGATAGAGAAAGCAGTTGATTTTTCGGCCATTTGCAAGGAGATTTCAGTGGGTGTCAACTTATCCAGTTCAAGTCTATGATAAAGAGAGAGGCATAACACTAACACCGGCTCGAAGATCGCAAAAAGCAGTTCTAACATAGTTGCCTTTAATGGAGCAAGGTATAGTGGGCACTCCGGGATCACCTAGTTTTTTAGGAGTTCCACCCTTGAAGGTGTAATTAGCGAGCATGGTGGAAATCTCAACCTCAGGTATCCTCCTCTTATTAGTCACAATATCCTTCATGTACTTAGCATAATTATACATTTTGAGCATATCTAGCAAACGCATTTACAGAAAGACAGGTCTAATCATTTCAACAAATCGCTCAAAATCCTCATCATCCTTTTTCTTGGATGGTTTGGGAGGAAAGGGCATGGGTTTCTGAACCCATGGTTCCCTTTCTTTACCATGCTTCCTAGCAATGAATTCGTTCTTATCGTATCTCCTATTCTTAGGTTGTGGGTTATCAAGATCAACTGGTTCAATCTCCACATCCTTAACATTGCTAGGTTGAGCATCATCATGAACATCACTATCGATATTATCATTAGGCTCATGTTCATCACCAGATTGTGTTTCAGCATCAGAAACAAAGATATCATTTGGATTCTCGGGTGTAACAACAACAGGGTTGCTTGCATGCAAGTTCCTATCATATTTCTTTTTCTTCCTAGGATGACTAGGTGCCTCGGTGCTAATTCCTTGAGAATCTTGCTCAATTCTCTTAGGATGACCCTCAGGATACTCAGGTTCCTGGGTCATTCTACCACATCTAGTGATAACTCTAACAGACTTGTCATTCAGCTCATAGAGCAAGTCAGTTTGAGCCTTAAGTACTTGTTCTACCTGAGTTGTGACCATAGAGGCATGTTTACTCAAAAGCTTAAGGTCATTGACATTTCTATCCACACAAGCACTTAAATGACTAAGCATACGAGCATTCTGTTCCAATCGTCTGCTAACATAATCATTGAAACTTTGTTGTTTGGCAACAAAGTTATCAAATTCGTCTAAGCATAAGCTAGCAGGTTTATCAAAAGGAATATCACTCTCATTGAATCTACGAAGAGAATTTACCTCTACTACCTGTGTTGGGTTATCAAGACCATGGATCTCTTCGATAGGTGGTAGATTCTTGACACCTTCAGATTTAATGCCTTTCTCTTGCATAGATTTCTTAGCTTCTTGCATTTCTTCAGGACTGAGGAATAGGATACCTCTTTTTCGGAGTTGGCTTCGGAGGTGGTTCGGGAATAGTCCAAGCATTCTCATTGCATAAGATATTATCCAATATAATCTCAACTTGTTCCACAATTTGTTCCCTGAAAACACAACCAGCACAACTATCTAGGTGGTCCCTAGAAGCATCGGTTAGTCCATTATAGAAGATATCAAGTATTTCATTCTTCTTAAGAGGGTGATCAGGAAAATCATTCAGTAGCTGGACAAGCCTCCCCCAAGCTTGTGGGAGACTCTCTTCTTCAACTTGCACAAAGTTATATATATCCTCCAAGGCAGCTTGTTTCTTATGGGCAGGAAAATATTTCTCAGAAAAGTAGTAGATCATATCCTAGGGACTATGCACACAACCAGGAGCAAGAGAAGTGAACGAAGTCTTAGCATCATCCTTTAGCGAGAAAGGAAACAGCTTAAGGATATAGTAGTGGCGGATCTTTTCCTCACTCGTGAACAGGGTTGCTATATCGTGCAGCTTAGTAAGATGTGCTACAACCATTTGAGACTCATAACCATGAAAAGGATCAGATTCGACCAAAGTGATTAACTCAGGATCGACCGAGAATTCATAATCCTTATCGGTCACAAAGATAGGCGAAGTAGCAAACTTAGGATCATATTTCATTCTAGCGTTCAGAGATTTTTCTTTCCACTTGCACAGTAATTTCTCAAGATCATAACTATCCTTACAAGCAAGAAAGTACTCAGCTACCTCACCCTCCATAACATAACCCTCGGGTATATCAGGAAATTCATATCTAGGATTGCTAGTTCTAACAGGTGAAATAGAAGGTTCTACTTCAATAATCTCAGCAGTTTCAGAAGTATCATCACATTCAACAGCAACTCTAGCAATTTGTGCATCAAGGAATGCACCTAGTGGCAAAGCAGTATCAAGCAAAGCATCATCACAAGCATCATGGATAGCAGAAGTAGCATCATCAAGCACAGGCGACATATCAGAATTTCTAGCAGGTGGTGCTATCGCAAACTTACTCATAACTGAAGGTGAATCAAGTGCAGAGCTAGATGGCAGTTCCTTACCCGTCCTCGTAGTTGAGGGCAAGACTTTAGTCTTTGTATCTCTCGGATTCCTCATAGTGATCAACAGACGTAAATCCCAAGTGACTCAGAGAATAGAGCTAGGCCTCCCCGGCAACGGCGCCAGAAAATAGTCTTGATAACCCACAAGTATAGGGGACCGCAACAGTTTTTGAGGGTAGAGTGTTCAACCCAAATTTGTTGATTCGACACAAGGGGAAGCAAAAGAATATTCTCGAGTATTAGCATTTGAGTTGTCAATTCAACCACACTTGAAAGACTTAGTATCTACAGCAAAGTTTTAGTAACAGAGTAGTGAGATAGCAACAATAGCAACAGTAACAGTAGCAGTGAGAGCAGTAGCGGTAACAGTACCAGCAGTGACAGCAGTATCACCAAAGTAACGTAGCAAGGACCAATAGGAAAAACTCGTAGGCATTGGATCGGTGATGGATAATTATGCCGAATGACATTCATCATGCAAAAGTTATAATATGGGGAGATATGTAACTAGCTCCAGTTTGTCAATGTAATGTAGGCATGTATTTCGTATATAGTCATACGTGCTTATGAAAAGAACTCGCATGACATCTATTGTCCACCCCTCCCGTGGCAGCGGGGTCCTAATGGAAACTACTGGATATTAAGGTTCTCCTTTTAAAAGAGAACCGGAACAAAGCATTAGCACTTAGTGAATACATGAACTCCTCATACTATGGTCATCTTCGGGAGTTGTTCCGGCTATTGTCACTCCGGGGTTGCCGGGTCATAACACATAGTAGGTGACTACAAGTTACAAGATAGGATCGAGAACACACATGTATTGATGAAAACATAATAGGTTCAGATCTGAAATCATGGCACTCGGGCCCTAGTGACAAGCATTAAGCATGGCAAAGTTGTAGCAACATCAATCTCAGAACATAGTGGATACTAGGGATCAATCCCCATCAAAACTAACTCGATTAGATGATAGATCTCATCCAACCCATCACCGTCCAGCAAGCCTACGATGAGATTACTCACGAACGGTGAAGAGCATCATGAAATTGGCGAAGAAGGAAGGTTGGTGATGACGACGGTGACGATCTCCCCTCTCCGGAGCCCAGAACAGACTCCAGATCTGCCCTCCAGAGGAAGAACAGGTGGTGGCAGCGCCTCCGTATAGTAAAATAGAGACTAAATAGAGCTGGAGTTGGAGGTGGCAGAGCCCCGAGGGCCTCACAAGCCTGCCATGCGCATCCAGGGGGCACCTCCTGGGCTTGTGGGATCCTCGCTCCACGTCTCCGGTTGATTCTTGCGCCAGTATTTTTTATATATTCCACAAAAAATCCTCGTAAATTTCAAGGTCATACCGAGAACTTTTATTTCTGCGCAAAAACAACACCATGTCAATTCTGCTGAAAACAGCGTTAGTCCGGGTTAGTTCCATTCAAATCATGCAAATTAGAGTTCAAAACAAGGGCAAAAGAGTTTGGAAAAGTAGATACGATGGAGACGTATCAACCTACGGGTCCATAGCTAGTAGCTAGATGGCTCCTTATCTCTCTTTGATCTTCAATACCATGTTCTTCATGATCTTCATGGAGATCTATCTGATGTAATACTCTTTTGTGGTGTGTTTGTCGAGATCCGATGAATTGTGAGTTTATGTTCAGATTATCCATGAATATTATTTGAGTCTCTTCTGAATTCTTATATGCATGATTTCATATATTTGCAAGTCTCTTCGAATTATTGGTTTGGCCAACTAGATTGGTAATTCTTGCAATGGGAGAAGTGCTTAGTTTTGGGCTCAATCTTGCGGTGTCCTCATCCAATGACAAAGTAGGGGTAGCGAGACACGTATTGTATTGTTGCCATCGAGGATAAAAATATGGGGTTTTCATCATATTGCTTGAGTTTATCCCTCTACATCATGTGGTCTTACTTAATGCATTACTCTGTTCTTCATGAACTTAATACTCTAGATGCAGGAAGGAGTCGGTCGATGTGTGGAGTAATAGTAGTAGATACAGAATCGCCTCAGTCTACTTGACATGGACGTGATGCCTATATGCATAATCATTGCCTTGGATATCTTCATAATTATTCGCTTTTCTATCAACTGCTCGACAGTAATTTGTTCACCCACCGTATTATTTTCCTTTATGAGAGAAGCCTCTAGTGAAACCTATGGCCCCCATGTCTATTCTTCATATTATATTTTCAGATCTATAAACCAAAAATACTTTGCTGCAATTTATTTACTTTTGTTTCCACAATCTTTATATCTATCTCTATCAGATCACATCATTGCAAATAACTCTAAAGGTATTAACAACGCCTTTATAGCGTTGGGTGCAAGTGTTTGATTGTTTGTGTAGGTACTAAAATTGGGGCCTTAATTGTTCATCCTACTAGATTGATACCTTGGTTCTCAACAAACTGAGGGAAATACGTATCTACTTCGTTGCAGCACCCTTTCTTCTTCAAGGGAAAACCAACACAAGCTGAAGAGATAGCAAGAAGAATTTCCGGCGCCGTTGCATGGGAGGATACATAGCAAGATCACGCCTACCGACTACCCATCACAAACTTATCTCTTGCATTTACATTATTTTCCATTTTCCTCTCCCCCACTTCACCAATTTTCCTTTTTTATTTGCCTTTTTCTCACCGGATCTCTTTTTGTTTGCTTGTGTTGCCATGGCCCTTCTATTTGCTTGCATATTTGCTTGCTAAAAATTTATTTATATGGATCCTCATCCACTTACTAATCTTTTCAACAGGCCAAATTATGATGAACCAATTGCAAGTGAGTTGAGTGCACTTGATTATCTCTATGAAGTTCTGTTAGAAAATCATGAATGTGAAAATTTTGATGAAGTGTTGAAAGAACAAATTTATAAAGTGATTCGTGATAGCTCCTTGATTAAAAAGCATGATTGGAATGATTTTACTATAAGTTCTATTAATTTTAATTGTGCTAATAATATGCAAAACCCCAAGCTTGGGGATGCTAATTTTTCTATGTCCACCACTTATTGCAATGATCATCATTGGGGTGATTCTTCTTATGATTTGGAAATTTTATTTAAGCCTCGTGATGAATGTGATCTCCTTAATAGTGTTTGCAATAATAATGAAAGTGGGTTTGGAAGAGTGTCAACTTTAGATCCCACATATTTGGAGAATGCTCAATCTTATGATTTTTTTGATAAAAGTGGGCTTGGAGAGGTCATGACTTTATTTGATGATAATCCCACTATTTTGGAAGAGTGTCAACTTTGCATGCGTGTAGATCATGAAGATAAAATTTTATATGATAGTTATATTGTTGTATTTGAGTATGATATTACATGCAATTATTATGAGAGAGGAAAATATGTTCCTAGAAATTTTCATATTACTAATTTACCTCTCGTTACGTTGAGATTGTCAATGCTTTATTCTTCTCCCTTGCATATGCTTGTTTTTGCTTACCTTGATAATTTATTTGCTTATAAAATGCCTATGCATAGGAAGTATGTTATACTTAAATGTGATTTTGACATGCTATATGGTGCTCTCTTTGTGCTTCAACTCTTGTCTTCCATGAGAGCATCATTAAAATTATCTATGCCTAGCCACGGGCGTTAAACCATAGCGCTTGTTGGGAGGCAACCCAATTTTATTTTTATCCTTTTATTTTTTCTTTTGTTTTTGAGTGCTCCACAAATTATTATCGTTGTAATAATTGTGTTTTCTAGTTTAATTAGTGTTTGAGCCAAGTAAGGCCTTTGGGATGGTCTACGGTGTTTGCAAGTTGATTTTGCTGAAAAAAAGAAACTTACACTCTCAGCTCAGGAATTTTGTAAATTCACCTGAACATGCTTTTGATCTGATTTTTTTACAAAATATTGATTTAAAATTGCCCAGATTTTCCTAATTGTCCAGAACTTTCGAAGTTACAAAAGTATTCGAAGTAAACAAATTGCTACAGACTGTTCTGTTTTTGACAAAAAAAAAAATCTTTGTGTTGTTTTCTTATTTTGATGAATCTATGGGTTGTATCGGGGGGGGGGGGGGGGGTATGAACCATGGAGAAGTTGGAATACAATAAATATTACATCAATATAAATAAATAATGAGTTCAAAACAGTACCAAAAGTGGTGATTTGTTTTTCTTATACTAATGGATCTCATGAGTTTTCTGTTGAGTTTTGTGTTGTGAAGTTTTCAAGTTTTGGGTAAAGATTTGATGGACTACGGAATAAGCAGTGGCAAGAGCCTAAGATTGGGGATTCCCAAGGCACCCCAAGCCATATTCAAGGATACCAAAGAGCCAAAGCTTGGGGATTCCCCAGAAGGCATCCCCTCTTTCGTCTTCAATCCATCGGTAAATTTACTTAAGGTTATATTTTTATTCACCAGATGATATGTGTTTTGCTTGGAGCGTCTTGTATGATATGAGTCTTTACTAGTTAGTTTGCCACAATCATCCTTGCTGCACACATATTTTGAGAGAGATAGGCACACTGAATCGTGAATTTGTTAGAATACTCTTTATGCTTCACTTATATATTTTGAGCTAGACAATATTGCTCTAGTACTTCACTGATATCTTTTAGAGCACGGCGGTGTTGTGTTTTATAGAAATTATTAAACTATCATACCTCACTTATATTATTTGAGAGTTCTTTAAACAACATGGTAATTGGTTTAGGTTACGAATTTAGTCCTAATATAATAGGCAACCAAGAGGGATATAATAAAAACTTTCATATCAAGTGCATTTAATATGATGAGAAGTTTGATTCCTTGCGTATAGTTTTGAGATGTGAAGATGGTAATATGGGAGTCATGATAGTAAGTAGTTGTGAATTAGAAGAAATACTTGTTTTAAAGCTTGTGATTCCCGTAGCATGCACGTATGGTGAACCGTTAGGTGATGAAGTCGGAGAATGATTTGTTTAATGATTGTCAACCTTTGTGTGGAGGTCGGGATCGCGCGATGGTTAACTCCTACCGACCCTTCCCCTAGGAGCATGCATCTAATACTTTGCTTCGATAACTAATAGGCTTTTGCAATAAGTATGTGAGTTCTTTATGACTAATGTTGAGTTCATGGATTACACACACTCTCACCCTTCCACCTTTGCTAACCTCTCCAGTACCGTGCAAATTTCGCCGGTACATTAAACCCACCTTCATCAAAACAGCCGCAATATATTTTCCTGAAAACAGCCACCATATCTACCTATTATGGCATTTTCATAGCCATCCCGAGATATATTTCCATGCAACACCACCGTCTCGTTTTTATGACATGCACCATCACTTCCATATTGCTTATAGAGTCATACATTGTTCTAGATATCGAGTTGTAATCTTTGAGTTGTAAGTAAAAAAGTGTGATGATTTTGCATTATTAGAGCATTGTCCCGTGTGAGAAAAGGATGATGGAAGCTATGATTCCCTCACTAGGATGAGTCTCCGGACTTTAAAAAAAAGCCAGTGAAGCCCATAAAAAATAAAAGAGGCCAAAGAAGCGCACCAAAAAAAGAAAAAAAAGAGAGAAGGGACAATGTTACTATATTTTCCACACTTGTGCTCCAAAGTAGCACCATGTTCTTCATACAGAGTCTCCTATTTTGTCACTTTCATATAACTAGTGTAATTACATCTTTTGCGAAACCACTTAGTTTTCTTTTTTGAGCTTTCATACACTTATAGCTCTAGTGCATTTGTTGCATGGCAATCCCTACTCACACACATTAATATCTATTGATGGGCGTCTCCATAGCCCATTGATATGCCTAGTTGATGTGAGACTATCTTCTCCTCTTTTTTGCGACCTCCACCGCACTCTATTCCACCTATAGTGCTACATCCATGGCTCACGCTCATGTATTGCATGAGAGTTGAAAAGGTTTGAGATCATAAAAAGTGTGAAACAATTCCTTGAATTTCATCGGGGTTGTGCATGATTTAGATACGTTGTGTGGTGAAGATGGATCATAGCCAGATGAAAGCACAATTGCTCCCTAGGGTGGTTTTGATAATTTATCACAACATATGCATCATTGGACTAATGTGTTTTCCAAGTATATTTCAGAAAATTTCAAAAGTTGCTACGGCTTAAGGTTTATGTGGAGATGCCCCTTGATGCAAGAAAGGAATAATATTGGCTCAAGCTTCAAGCTAGAAGACTCTTCATTTTATATTTGTGAGAAATCACTTTCGAGTCCATAGGAAAGCCAACACTACTAAAAGGGGATGAGGTAGTAAAATGAACTGATTGCTCAAATGCTCAAAGCTGGCCACCAAAACACTCAGTCATTTTCCCACGTATCACTCTGTCAAGTTCCACATTCACAAATTTGGTGTCACCAACATTTCCACATCGGACCCACCGAGTTTGAACCTCAGACAGAACCCTAGCCATTCCCACCAAATTGGTGCAACCGAAACTGCATCGATGCTACCGAGTTTAGTGTGACCAACATTCTGTTGCTAAGATACACAAAACCAGAATTTCCGAGTTTGAGTATTGGTGCCACTGAGTTTGGTCATCTCACCGTTAGTCACCATTTCGGTGTCACCGAGTTCTATATATCGGTCTCACCGAGATTCAAAAGTTCACACTTTTTGTACTAGTCGGTACCACCGAGTTGTCCACTTCGGTCTCACCGAGTTTGCACTTTTGTGTATAACGGTTGGATTTTGGCTGTTGTCTATATATACCCCTTCACCCACATCTCATTCATGGTAGAAGCACTTAGAACACACACTTCACTTCTAGATCCATTTTCTAAGAGAGAACCACCTACTCATGTGTTGAGACCAAGATATTCCAATCCAATCATTTGAAACTTGATATCTAGCCTCCCCAAACTGCTTTTCACCAAATCAACCTCTCCTACCCATGCATATTCTGTGAGAGAGTGATTTGTGTTGACGAGACTATCTTTAGAAGCACAAGATTAAGGAGTTCATTGATCTACCCCATCTATTACCTTTTGGAGGGTGGTGCCTCCTAGATTGGTTAGGTGTCGCTTGGGAGGCTCCTACTTCGTGTTGTGGAGTTGAACCAAGATGTTTGTAAGGGCAAGGAGATCGCCTACTTCATGAAGATCTACCATGAGTAAGGCTAGTCCTCCGTGGACGTAAGCTGTGGTGGGATAGACAAGGCCACTACTTTGGGGACCCTCTATGGGTGGAGCCCTCCATGGACTCTCGCAGCCGTTACCCTTCGTGGGTTGAAGTCTCCACTAACATGGACGTACGATAGAGCCACCTATCAAAACCATGCGAAAAATCGTCGTGTCAACCTCATATGTTTGATCTCCCTACCTTACTCCTCTACTTTACACTTCCTTGTTTACTTTCCGCTGCTATACTATTAGAACTGCATGTGTAGGGTGTACTTGACTTGTTATAACTGTCGTAGCCGCCTCTCAAGTAAAATTGGGAAAAGGCAAAAAAAACTATCTTGTCAAGTAGTCTAATAACCCCCCCCCCTCTAGACATACTTTCGATCCTACAAGTGGTATCAAAGATTTGGTCTCCATTTCATTGGTTTAGCAACCTAGGAGAGTATGGCATCTAGTGAGGGAAATTATCATCGTAGAGGTCCTTACTTTGATGGCACTAATTTTTCTAGTTGGAAGCATAAAATGAAAATGCATATACTTGGCTTTAATCCTCATGTTTGGGCTTTTATTCGTGTTGGTGTGCAAGGTAACTTCTTTGGAGAAGGGCATGAACTAGATCCTGATGCAACAACTGATGAACTGAAGATGTTGCAACTTAATGCTCAAGCTTGCGATATCACCTTCAACTGCCTTTTCCTCGAAGAATTCAACAAAATCAGTCGTCTTGAGAATGCAAAAGAAATTTGGGATACTTTGGTTGATATGCACGAAGGTACTGATTCTGTCAGAGAATCTAAGTTGGATGTACTTCAAAGTCTGCTTGACAAGTTCAAGATGAAGGATGGTGAAGGAGTCGCTGAAATGTACTCTAGTCTATCTCTCATCACCAATGAGATTGCCGGCTTAGGAAGCGAAGAGATGACTGGCAAATTCATCATCAAGAAGATACTTAGAGCTCTTGATGGCAAGTATGACACAATGTGCACATTGATCCAAATTATGCCAAATTACAAAGATCTCAAGCCAACTGAAGTCATTGGTAGGATCGTTGCTCATGAGATGTCACTCAAGGACAAAGATGAGCTGCACAACAAGTCAAGCGGTGCTTATAAAGCTTCATGTGATGCTCCCGCTACTGCAAAATACAATCTTGTCACTCATGAAGAGATAGGCCTCATGGTCAGAAAATTCAACAAGTTCTACAAGAGTAGATTCAAAGATAGAAGCTCAAGTTCAAGACATGATGAGAAGCGTTCGTCCAGTCGTGACCGAAACTGCTACAATTGTGGGAAGCCCGAACACTAATCAAATGAGTGCTCGGCTCCCTACAAACGAACAGAATAGTTATCTTGAAGACGAAGATCAAGATATGAGTCACCTCGTAGAGAAAGAAGGAGTAAAGAAGATCACTATGAACGAAGACACTCGCGGAGAGGCAAGGAATTGAAGAAGAAGGACAAATACACCAAGAGCAGTTCAAGAAGAAGACATCAAGCTCATGTTGGTGAATGGGTCTCTGCCTCCGAGTGTGATCACCACTCCGAGAGAAGTTATTACTCCAACTCCGACTATAGTCAAGATGAAGGTGTTGCCGAGATTGCGCTTGTTTCCACCAACTCCTACGACCTATTTGATTCACCAAATGAGGGAGTGAGAAACTACTTCATGGCTAAAGGCCCAAGGTATCACATCCTGAGTATCTTGATTTCAATAGTGACGAGGATGACTTGCTAGGGGAAGATGACTTGCTTCTAGATAAAACTAGTGAATACACTAAAAATGAACTTGCTATTTATCATGCCAGTCAAGAGAAATCGAATGATGATGATAAGAAAGAAATTGAACGACTAACTCAAGAATTAAAAACTCTTAAGTTAGCCCATGAGACTACTCTAGAAGATCATAGAGAGCTTGCAAGAACCCATGAGAAGCCACGCTTCGAGAAGCTCAACTTGGAGCAAGAGCATGAGTTCTTAAAAGCAATCAATGATGATCTTGGGAAAAAGAGTTCTTATCTAGCCACACGATTGCTCTTGTCTAACTTTGTTCCACAAGTTAAACCTAGGAACACTAGTAACAAACGCAAGAAGGTTTCTTCATCTAGTAACAAAAAAGCTAAGGCTAAATTGTCACATCCCTGACCCCTTAAGCAAGTTAGCTTGTGCTCATGTTTTCTTAGCATTGCATCTAGGAATTTCTCAACAAGAACAGAGCAAATGATGAAGGAAAATGCTAAAACCCTAGCCACTTCTTAAAGTGAGGGAAAATTCAAACTAGTCAAAATCAATGAACCCAAAATGGCCTCAATAAAAGTTCAAACTTTCTGATAAATCATGAAAGTAAATGAGCAATGAAGAAAACCATTTTCTTGACACTTTAAGCATTTTAAATAAATGCAAAAAGCTACTGGTTTCAAGTTTTAAATTTGAAATCAAAAACTGTAAACTTTCATAAATGTTGAAAACTTTAGGAATGGTTGGAAATATTCCAACAAATATTCTAGGGTGCTTAACATAGTTTTTACAAATTATTTGGGAGCTGAAATAAATAGTAGATCAACGTCAGCAATTAAAACAGAAATAAAACAGAAAGAAATGGGAAAAACCTTACCTATCGCTCACCTCAGCCCGGCCCAGCTGCCCCTGTCGTCTTCCTCCTCGCCAGTAGGAGTAGGAGGTGGCCGCCGCGTCGCCGCGCGCCTCCACGCAGCTCCCTGGCTGCCTGGCCGCCGCTTCGCGCTGGCAAGCACGGGGATAACCTCCCCGAGCTCGTCCATATCCATCCCCGTGCCCATTCTCCCCCTCTGTTCCGTTTCCTTCTGCCGCCATTGGAGCTCGAGCAGAGCTCGAGCTCGCCGTCGTTCTATCCTCCCCTCCTTCCTTCTGAGCCGCGCATTAGATCCGCCGCAACTACCTGACGCTCCCTAGCCACGAGCCTGACGCCCAGATGCAGTGAAACGACGAGAAGCAGTCGTCTTCTTCCTCGGGTCACCGAAGATCGTCGCCAGCGTTCTCCCTCTCCAGGCCGTCCCCGAGCAAACTAGCGCCACCACTGCACTCCTCGTGAGCTTGCGCGTCTTTCCCCTAAGATCTCCCCGTCGATCCCCTCCTCTAGGCCTAGTTCCACCGGAGCCTGACAAGATCCGCTGCTGCAGCTCGTCGCCGGTAACCCTCCATCGATCAGCTCGTCCTTCTGAGGGCACCAGCAGCTTCAGGCCGTCGCGTAAATGTCGTAGGAGCTAAGTCCCGTGCGCAACTCCCTCTGTATCAATGACCTCGATGACGCCCGAACCTTGGCCGCCGCCAAGCTCATGGCCGGCGTCATCTCCGGCCAGATCAGCCCCGGCTAAGTGCAGAAATGGAACCGCGGGAGAAGTGCCATTCTTCTGGTGCTCTCCGCGCAGCGTTTGGCCCTTTGTGCGCCGTTTCCGAGCCCCCCCCCCCCCAACCCCCCCCCCCCCCCGACGTTCTGGAGCTCGCCGGAGGCTCCCCGCCGGCGAGGACGACCTCGCCGCCGGTGGATCTCGGCTGGCCTGAGCCACTGACGGGTGGGGCCAGCCTCTGGATAGTTTAGAGATAATAAAAATAAATCAGATAAATTAATAAGACACTGACACGTGGGTCCAGTGAGTTTAATTAACTAAATAAGATTAATCCTAATCTAAAATTGACCAGAGACACTGACCAGTGCGTCCCACTGGTCAGGTTTGACTTTCAAGGGCCAGTTGGACCTGCTGATGTCATGCTGATGCAGTAAAAGTATTTTCCAGTATAAGAATAATTCCAGAAATGTTTAAAACTTCAAAAATTCATAGAAATTAATCTGTAACTCCAATGAAAATAATTTATATATGAAAAAGTATCAGAAAAATTCAAGGAATCTGAATCTGCTATTTTCAATCATGTTTGAAAAAGTCACAGAACCCAAACATGTAGATTAATGAATAAGTCAATTCTTATAAATATTTTATAAATGGAATATGGAAAATATTTAAATTTCTTTATGTTTGACATGATCAAACACCGTTCTAATAACAAACCAGCAACTTAACATGACATTCCATGCATGTTAACATCAAATTAATCTGAGCATCAGTTCGAATCAATTAAAACGGTATGTGAGAATACCTCGTTCGAAGTGATATTTGAATTTGATTCAAATCAACTTCAAACCTAATACATGTTGACTATATTAGTTTATCACCTTGCATTCTCATGCCATGCTCATGCATCATCTTGTTTGCATATGATTGTTATTGATTGTTGCCATTCATTTCGGTAGGATCCGCACCCCCGGATTCCACCGAATATCCGTCTGACGGATATTGTCCCTCCTCTGAGCAACAAGGCAAGCAACCATTTTTGATCATCCCGATAAATCCCATGTTCTTGCTCCTGCACTTATTTATTGCATTAGGATCAAATGCTTCAACTGCTTTTGCCACGTTAGTTGAACCCACTTCCTTTGCATGACCTATCTTTGTCACAGTAAATAGCCGAACCTTGCAACCTAGCATACCTGGTAGTTGCTTGAGCCATGATGTGTCTTATCCTGCTATGCATGCTATGCTTAGAGTTGTGTATGGTCTGTCATCTGGGAGATGAACAGAATTGTGAGAATGTGTTCGGTAAGCAAAGATTGTGTGTTGAACCTGATTTGGTAAAGGTACCGGTGAAAGGCTGTGTAGGAGTACATGGCGGGTTGTTTCATTGGAACCATCCTTAGGAACTGAGTTCCGTGTATGTAATCCAAGACTAAATACTACCACATGCTGGGCCCTGAAATATGACCCCGCTCGGCCTATTAATCGCTTAGTACTCGGTCCAGGAGTTGCAAGTAGTTTCTGGTGTTTGTAGTCATGCTGAAGGCCGTGCATAGTGCTGACCTGAGAGGTGGGCTATGATGTGGTAGGCAGTGGCACGGTGTACCAAGTGGCACCCGGATGGTGGGCTTGGGAACCCTGCGCACATCGTTTGAGGCCGTGGCGGAAACCTCGGCCGGACTTCCGTACGGGTTACTCTCAGATAGGCGATAAACCTGGACTAGGTACTAGTGTGGTTAACGGTCGTGGCCGACTCCCTCGCTAGGCTTCCGCTTGAAGGTTGCCGAGGTGCATGACGTGCACATGGCGATAAGTGGCGAGAGCGTGTGTGACAAAGTACACCCCTGCAGGGTTATGATCTATTCGAATAGCCGCGTCCGCGGCTATGGACTACTTGGAGACATATGTTGTTCATAGATAACTTCAATGGCTACTCATAAAATTGTCAAGATAAGCGTGAGTGTCGTGGACGGCATTTCTGTATGCAGACGAAATGATTCCATGATGGTGTATTGTTGTGGTGTTAGTGGACTCGTGTGCGAGAAATCAAGTTGTCAAAATTATTTAAAAATGCAAGTTGTTTAGCCACGAGTCAAATGCTGGCTTTCCGCATGAAACCCCACAATACCTTCTTGATACTTTGCATGAGTAGATAGTTATCCTAAAGTCTTGCTGAGTACCTTCGTACTCATGTTTTCTTAATAAATGTCGCAGAGGTTGCTAATGACCCTAATGGAGGGTTCTTCGTAGACATCGACGACGACGAGTAGCTGGTGTCCCAGCTACGATGTGGCCCTACGTTGGATCTGTAGTATAGTGAGGCCATGTGCCTTCTAGTTGCCTTGTGTGTACTCAGACAGTTTTAAACTCTTCCGCTGGCTTGTAACTGAATGACTGCTATTATGGGTCGTGAGACCCTTAATGTGTAATGTTATGTGTGTGGCTCTTCCGAGCCTCTTAAATAAAGCTTGTATGTTTATGGTTATGTTGTGATGCCATCGATGTATCTATACATATCGGTATGCCATGCGTACGTGTGTCGTACTTGATATGTATGGGGTTCGATTACCTAGTCGTGAACTTTAGTAGCACTCCTTACAAGGAAATGCCCCTTTGTGATCCAACGAGCCTTGGTAGTTCGCTACTGCTCCGGACACATTGATTGATCGGCATGTGTCCTTCTTAGCTGTTGTGTCTGTCCCCTTTGGGGAAATGTCACGCGATGTAATGGAGTCCTTGTAGCTTGCTACGACTCGTCTACACTCGCTGGTGACCGACACCTGCTTTGTTGGGTCATGTATGCCTTTTCTTGTGCGGTACTGCCACTTTGGTTTGTGACTAGACTTGTCGATCCGGGTTCTTTGACATTGGAATGCTAGCGACACTATTGCACACGTGAGTCAAAAGACGCAAACGGTCCCGACTAAGGTAAGGCTGCAGCCATGGAGTTAACCGTGCGTGAGACCGCAAAGAGATGCGATGTGTTACAGGCTGGATTCCTATGACTTAGGATCGGGGTCCCGACATAAATCTAATAATGTTGTTGCTAGTACCTCTATTGATTCCACTAACAATTCTCTTAGCCAAGTTACACTTGAGCAAGAAAATGATCTATTGAAAGGGATTATAGAGGTGTCTTCAAGAGTCTTGTCAGAAGTAAGCAATTTGTGGAAATTGGGCGCAAGCAAGAAGGACATCGGAAGAAACAAGGTGTTGGCTACTTCAATGTCAACGGAGATGTTTGGGAAGAAGGTCCATATCCCGCTCCCAAGTTTGTCCCCCAAGAAGAGGAGAGTGATTCCACTCTTCCGAAGGAACAAGCTCATAAGATGGCCTTCTACCACAAGACCACAAAGGCAAGGGAAAGCTTCAACATGACATTGACCTATTTGAAGAAGAACCCCAAGGTAAGGTCAAGTGGATTCCCAACGATACTACCGGCTCTACCTCAACAAGTGCTACCACAACTCCAAGAATTCCCATCAATTTGGTGTGGATTCCCAAGAGGAAGAACTAGAAGTTCTTGAGGGGTGACTCTGCCAATGAAATTCACTCTTATTCATTTTGGCAAGAACTAAATGCAGTCAAATTCAACCATATGCATTAGTTCAAAGAGTCACACATTCCCTCAAAGGTAAGCAATGAACAAGGTAACTAATGCATCTTTGGACATTATCACATGTGTGCTTCACTCCATGTCCATAGATATTCTTGCATATGTTCCCTTTTCTTTGGGACTAACCCATGTAGGTGAGAAGAGTATGAAAACAACAAGGATTTCTCCCAACTCAAGATGATCTTCATCAACATTCAGCATCCACCACTACTTCACCTACTTGAAGTCTTTTACGACAAAACCCAAGGTTAGTTGATCCCTCTTAGTGTGGATATCATATCAAGGGGGAGATTTACTCTAAGACTTCAGTATAAGTATCTCCTAAGGATATGAACACATTAATGCTTATGTAAAAGTGGTAACCCCACTTGTGCTTAACGATGAGTATGACCTATGATCAAGTATTCTTACTTTGATCCAATGTCAATATACTCATATATAGATGACTTCGTCATCACACAAGTGCTTGATAGCTTCTAGG
Source organism: Hordeum vulgare subsp. vulgare (assembly GCF_904849725.1). Lineage (NCBI taxonomy): Eukaryota > Viridiplantae > Streptophyta > Magnoliopsida > Poales > Poaceae > Hordeum > Hordeum vulgare. The sequence continues at coordinate 510,880,730 of NC_058519.1, forward strand.
ATGTTTGTGCATGTTCACCATGTCTTATTCATCATTCCTATTGTAGTTTGCATGTTGGTCTGCATGTGTTTCATCATTCGAGGACATCCAATTGTTGTCATTTGGATTTTGATTTATCTTTTGCCAATTGGATGGACAAGAATGCCTAGGACCCTTCTCTAGCTATCTATGTTATCTGATCTCAAGTTTTGTTCATGCTTCATCACAAAACTTGAACAAGCACCTGTAGATCCCCCTATATGAAGGTGCACTCGGAGTTCAGTATCATCAAAGGATGCCTTCCAAAACCTCTTTGAAAAACTCGGTGTGACCAACTCCACAAACTCGGCGCCACCAATTTTTCAAAGTTGATCAGGTTTTCCTATCTCGGTACCACCAAAATCGCCAACTCGGTTACACCGAGTTTCCGTGTCTACTGACAATTGAGGAACTCAGTGACACCGATTGTGCCATCTCGGTGACACCGACAGCGTACTGGTATATATATCCGTGGACCGAATCTTTGACATCACTTCGTCAATACCATTTCATTCGCCAAACCCTCGCTGCCCTCGAGACCCAAGGTCATCACCTTTGTCTCCCTGAGCGCCGCCGCCTCCGGGATTTGCCGCCGTCGATGCAGTCTGCTCCGCCGTCATCGTCGTAGCCGGACCGCCACCAAGTTAGGGTACAAATCCGATTTCCTTTGTGTTCCCCATATGATTCTTACACATTGGGAAAGTTTTTTCTTCGAGCCACCATGTGCAAACTCTCCCTTCCACCAGATGAATCTCGTAGTATAGAAGAAGTAGAAATTTTGGATCTCATCTACCGCAGCATGCAACTCGGTGAGATCGAATTTGCTAAATCGGTTCCATCGATTCTTGTTTTAGGGTTCTTGAGAAGCAACTCAGTGAGACCGAGAAGCTCTTTTCGGTCCCACCGAAAATGACTGCCAAGTCTATGTTAAGCAAGTAAGCCTTCTCAGTGACTCCAAAATTGCCAACTCGGTGCCACCGATTTACATGCTGCAGAAGATCATACCCTAAGTTTCAAACTTCAAATTTTCAAAACATCTGAATTTTGTGTTGCTCATCCAGTCTGTCTTTCCTATATCCACTTCACATGTTCTACTATTTGTTGTTGAGCGTGTGTGTCAGTATGCCAGGTTCAGAAGATAGTCAGAATGACATCAGAGAGCAGAGTGTTGAGATGGACTCGGGCACTAGTCGAGAGAAGTCTGCTTCAGACCCAAGTTCTCCCAGCTCTCATGCTTTCCCAAGGCAGCCACTGGGTAGAGAAGGAAGCTAGTTTCAGATGATTAGAGGACATTCCATCAACCTGCTACACCTGCTAGACACTGATACGTTTCCAACGTATCTATAATTTTTGATAGTTCCATGCTATTATCTTGTCAAACTTTGGATGTTTTGTATGCCTTTTGTATCTTTTTTGGGACTAACCTATTAACGCAGTGCCAAGTGCCAGTTCTTGTTTTTCTGTGTTTTTGACCCTTTTCAGAGGAGAATATTAAACGGAGTTCAAACGAAATAATACCTCCAAAAAGATTTTTTCCAGAACAGAAGATACAAAGGGAGCTTGAGAACCAAGGCACAGGGCGCCAGGGGAGGCAACAAGCCCCCTAGCCGCGACCTGGGGGCGCCTAGCAGGCTTGTGGCCCCCTGTGGCTCCTCTGCCCTACTTCTTCTGCCTATAAATCCCGAAAAAACCCAAAACCACGAGAGAAATCCATGAAAATACTTTTCCGCTGCTGGAATCTTCTGTCTCCGCAAGATCCCTTCTGGGGCACGTTCTGGTGCCCTGTCGGAGGGGGGATTCGGGTACAGAGGGCTTCTTCATCAACACCATTGCCTCTCTGATGATGTGTGAGCAGTTCACCATAGACCTTCGGGTCCATAGCTAGTAGCTAGATGGCTTCTTCTATCTCTTGGATCTTCAATACAAAGTTCTCCATGATCTTCATGGAGATCTATCCGATGTAATCTTCTTTTGCGGTGTGTTTGTCGAGATCCGATGAATTGTGGATTTATGATCAGATTATCTATTAATCTTCTTTGAGTTTCTTCTGATCTCTTATATTCATGATTTCATATCCTTGTAATTCTCTTCGAGTTGTGGGTTTTGTTTGGCCAACTTGATCTATGATTCTTGAAACGGGAGAAATGCTTGGTTTTGGGTTCATACCGTGCAGTGACCTCACCCAGTGACAGAAGGGGTAGCGAGGCATGCATCATGTTGTTGTCATCAAGGGTAAAAAGATGGGGTTTATATCTATTGCATGAATTTATCCCTCTACATTATGTCATCTTGCTTAAGGCGTTACTCTCTTTGTCATGAACTCAATACACTAGATGCATGCTGGATAGCGGTCAATGTGTGGAGTAATAGTAGTAGATGCAGAAAGTATCGGTCTAATTGTCTCGGACGTGATGCCTATATGTATGATCATTGCCTTAGATACCGTCATGACTTTGCGCGGTTCTATCAATTGCTCGACAGTAATTCGTTCACCCAGCGTAATATTTGCTATCTTGAGAGAAGCCTTTAGTGAACACTCTGGCCCCCGGGTCTACTTCACATCATATTTTCAGCCCTACACTTTTACTTTGTTGCACTTTCCGCCTTCAGATCTCACCTTTATTCAATCGTGAAGGGATTGAGAACCCATTTGTAGCGTTGGGTGCAAGTTTGCTATTTTTGCGCAGGTACTTTGGAGACTTGGCTTGATAGTCCTACTGGATTGATAACTTGGTTCTCAAAATGAGGGAAATACTTACTGCTACTGTGCTGCATCACCCTTTCCTCTTCAAGGGAAAAACCAACGCAAGCTCAAGAGGTAGCAAGAAGAATTTCTGGCGCCGTTGCCGGGGAGGAGGATCAAGTCAAGAATAGTCTCCCGTCAACGTGCCAATTTCTGGCGCCGTTGCTGGGGAGCATCAAGTCAAGAATAGTCTTCCTTCAACGTGTCAATTTCTCGCACCGGGGATTATTCTAAGTGAAGCTTATCCAATTAACTGTCGCCAACTCATCTCTTGCATTTACCTTTTTGCCTCTCGTTTTCCTCTCCCCCATTTCTAAAAAAACAAAATTTTAAAAAAATATTTGCCTTTTTCGCTTGCTTTCCTTTGCTTGTGTGCTATGTGCCTTCAATATGCTTGCATCTTCGCTTGCTGAAAATCCATTCATATGGATCCTCATCCACTTGCTAATCTCTTTAAGAGATCCAATTATGTTAAACCAATTGCTAGTGAGTTGAGTGCACTTGACTTTTTCTATGGAGTTTTGCTTGAGATGCGTGAATCTGAAAATCGTGATGAAGAAATTTATGAAGTGATTCACGAGGGCTCCTTGAATGAAAAGCATGATTGCAATAGTTTCTCTATAAATCCTATTAGTGTCAATCATGCTAAAAATATGCAAAACCCTAAGCTTGGGGATGCTAGTTTTGCTATGTCCTCTACTTGTTGCAATGATCATGAAAGGGGTGATGATTTTTCTTATGATCTTGAAAATTTGTTTAAACCTCATGATGAATATGATATTTGCAATATTATTGAAAGTGGGTTTGGAGAAGTCATGACTTTAGTTGATGATAATCCCACTATTTTTGAAGAGCGTCAACTTTGCATGCATGTGGATCATGAAAAGAATATCCTATGGGATAGCTATATTGTTGAATTTGAATATGATCCCACATGTAATTATTATGAGAGAGGAAAATATTGTGGTAGAAACTTTCATGATACTAAACCACCTCTCGTTTTGTTGAGATTGCTATTGTCTCTTTCTTCTTCCTTGCATATGGCAACTATTGGTTGTCTTCACAATTTGTTTTCCTATAAAATGCCTATGCATAGGAAGTATGTTAGACTTAGATATGCTTGTCACATGCTTTATGATGCTCTCTTTGTGCTTCAACTCTTGTCTTTTGTGTGAGCATCATTGTGTTGGGTAACGTAGCATAAATTCAAAATTTTCCTACGCATGTTCAGATCTTCCTATGGAGAGACCAGCAACGAGAGAGGGGTAAGAGCATCTTCGTACCTTTGAAGATCGCTAAGCGGAAGCGTTGCTAGAACGCGGTTGATGGAGTCGTACTCGCGGCGATTCCGATCTAGTGCCGAACAACGGCACCTCTGCGTTCAACACACGTGCAGCCCGGTGACGTCTCCCGCACCTTGATCCAGCAAAGAGGAGGGAGAGGTTGGGGAAGAAGTCCAGCAACACGACGGCGTGGTGTCGGTGGAGAGATGAGGTCTCCCAATGATGTGATCCCGTTATCAATGACATCTAATGCCCATGATCAGGAAACCATGATCATCTATTGACTAACGAGCTAGCCAACTAGAGGCTTGCTAGGGACACATTGTGATCTATTTATTCACACATGTATTACTGTTTCCTGTTAATATAATTATAGCATGAACAATAGACGATTATCATGAACAAGGAAATATGATAATAACCATTTTATTATTGCCTCTAGGGCATATTTCCAACAGTCTCCCACTTGCACTAGAGTCAATAATCTAGTTACATTGTGATGTATCGAACACCCATAGCATTATGGTGTTGATCATGTTTTGCTCGTGGAAGAGGTTTAGTCAACGGGTCTGCAATATTCAGATCCGTGTGTACTTTACAAATATCTATCACTCCACTCTGGACATGGTCCTGGATGGAGTTGTAGCGGCGCTTGATGTGCTTCGTCTTCCGGTGAAACCTGGGCTCCTTGGCTATGGCAATGGCTCCAGTGTTATCACAGAAGAGTGTCATAGGACCCGACGCGCTTGGAACCACTCCAAGGTCGGTGATGAGCTCCTTCATCCAAATTCCTTCATGAGTCGCTTCTGAAGCAGCTATGTACTCCGCTTCACATGTAGATGCTGCCACGACTTCTTGCTTGCTGCTGCACCAGCTCACTGCCCCACCATTCAACACATATATGTATCCGGTCTGTGACTTAGAGTCATCCGGATCTGTGTCGAAGCTAGCATCGATGTAACCCTTTACGACGAGCTCTTCGTCACCTCCATAAACGAGAAACATTTCCTTAGTCCTTTTCAGGTACTTAAGGATATTCTTGACCGTTGTCCAGTGTTCTGTACCGGGATTACTTTGGTACCTCCCTACCAAACTTATGGCAAGGTTTATATCAGGTCTGGTACACAGCATGGCATACATTAGAGAGCCCACGACTGAAGCATAGGGGACAAAACTCATCTTCTCTCTATCTGCTGCCGTGGTCGGCGATTGAGTCTTACTCAATCTCATACCTTGCAAAACTGGCAAGAACCCTTTCTTTGAGTTTTCCATATTGAACTTCTTCAATATCTTGTCAAGGTATGTACTTTGCGAAAGACCTATGAGGCGCCTCGATCTATCTCTATAGATCTTGATGCCTAATATGTATGCAGCTTCTCCAAGGTCCTTCATCGAAAAACTCTTGTTCAAATAGGCCTTTATGCTCTCCAACATCTCTATATTATTCCCCATCAATAATATGTCATCTACATATAATACGAGGAAAGCTACAGAGCTCCCACTCACTTTCTTGTACACACAGGCTTCTCCGTAAACCTGTATGAACCCAAACGCTTTAATCACCTCATTAAAGCGAATGTTCCAACTCCGAGATGCTTGCACCAGCCCATAGATGGAGCGTTGGAGCTTGCACACTTTGTTAGCACCCTTAGGATCGACAAAACCTTCTGGTTGCATCATATACAACTCTTCCTTAAGGTTCCCGTTAAGGAACGCCGTTTTGACGTCCATTTGCCAAATTTCATAATCATAAAAGGCGGCAATTGCTAACATGATTCAGACTGATTTCAGCTTTGCTATGGGAGAGAAAGTCTCTTCGTAGTCAACTCCTTGAATTTGTCGAAAACCCTTTGCGACAAGTCGAGCTTTGTAAACGGTTACATTACCGTTTGCATCAGTCTTCTTCTTGAAGATCCATTTATTTTCTATGGCTCGCCGGTCATCGGGCAAGTCCACCAAAGTCCATACTTTGTTCTCATACATGGATCCTATCTCGGATTTCATGGCCTCAAGCCATTTGTTGGAATCCGGGCCCGCCATTGCTTCTTCATAGTTCGAAGGTTCACCGTTGTCTAACAACATGATTTCCATCACAGGGTTGCCGTACCACTCTAGTGCGGAGCGTACCCTTGTGGACCTTCGCGGTTCAGTAGTAACTTGATCCGAAGCTTCATGATCATCATCATTAACTTCCTCTTCGGTCGGTGTAGGCGCCACAGGAACAACTTCCTGCGCTGCGCTATTTTCCTGTTCGAGAGGGGGTGTAATTACCTCATCAAGTTCTACCTTCCTCCCACTTACTTCTTTCGAGAGAAACTCTTTCTCTAGAAAGGATCCACTCTTGGCAACAAAGGTTTTACCTTCGGATCTAAGATAGAAGGTATACCCAATAGTTTCCTTAAGGTATCCTATGAATACGCATTTCTCCGCTTTGGGTTCGAGCTTTTCTGGTTGAAGTTTCTTCACATAAGCATCGCAGCCCCAAACTTTAAGAAACGACAACTTAGGTTTCTTGCCAAACCATAGTTCATACGGTGTCGTCTCAACGGATTTAGACGGTGCCCTATTTAAAGTGAATGATGCAGTTTCTAATGCGTATCCCCAAAATGATAGCGGTAAGTCGGTGAGAGACATCATAGATCGTACCATATCTAATAAAGTGCGATTACGACGTTCAGACACTCCGTTGCGCTGCGGTGTGCCAGACGGCGTCAGTTGTGAAACGATTCCACACTTCCTTAGGTGTGTGCCAAACTCGTGACTCAAATATTCTCCTCCATGATCAGATCATAGACATTTAATTTTTCTGTCACGTTGATTCTCAACCTCACTCTAAAATTCCTTGAACTTTTCAAACGTCTCAGATTTGTGCTTCATCAAGTAGATATACCCATACCTACTCAAATCATCGGTGAGAGTGAGAACATAACGATAACCACCGCGAGCTTCAACGTTCATTGGACCACACACATCAGTATGTATTATTTCCAATAAGTCGGTTGCTCTCTCCATTATTCCTGAGAATGGAGTCTTAGTCATCTTGCCCATGAGGCACGGTCCGCATGTGTCAAATGATTCAAAGTCAAGAGACTCTAATAGTCCATCAGTATGGAGCTTCTTCATGCGCTTAACGCCGATATGACCAAGGTGGCAGTGCCACAAATATGTGGGACTATCATTATCAACTTTGCATCTTTTGGTACTCACACTATGAATATGTGTAACATCACGATCGAGATTTATCAAGAATAAACCATTCACCAGCGGAGCATGACCATAAAACATATCACTCATATAAATAGAACAACCATTATTCTCTGACTTAAATGAGTAGCCGTCTCGCATTAAGCAAGACCCTGATACAATGTTCATGCTTAAAGCTGGTACTAAATAACAATTATTAAGGTTTAAAACTAATCCTGACGGTAGATGTAGAGGTAGTGTGCCGACGGCGATCACATCGACCTTTGAACCATTCCCGACGCACATCTTCACCTCGTCCTTGGCCAGTCTCCGCTTATTCCGCAGTTCCTGCTTTGAGTTGCAAATGTGAGCAACAGCACCGGTATCAAATACCCAGGAGCTACTACGAGTGCTGGTAAGGTACACATCAATAACATGTATATCACATATACCTTTAACGTTGCCGGCCTTCTTGTCCGCTAAGTATTTGGCGCAGTTCCGCTTCCAGTGACCCTTTCCCTTGCAATAGAAGCACTCAGTCTCAGGCTTGGGTCCGTTCTTTTTCTTCTTCCCGGCATCTGGCTTACCGGGCGCGGCAACAGCTTTGCCGTCTTTCTTGAAGTTCTTCTTATCCCTGCCTTTCTTGAAACTAGTGGTCTTGTTGACCATCAACACTTGATGCTCCTTCTTGATTTCTACTTCTGCAGACTTGAGCATCGAGTACAACTCGGGAATGGTCTTCTCCATCCCTTGCATGTTGTAGTTAAGCACAAAGCCTTTGTAGCTTGGTGGGAGAGACTGGAGGATTCTGTCAATTTTAGCATCATCCGGAAGTTCGACTCCAAGTGAAGTCAGACGACCGTGTAACCCAGACATTTTGAGTATGTGCTCACTGACACAACTGTTCTCCTCCATCTTACAGCTGAAGAACTTGTTGGAGACTTCATATCTCTCGACACGGGCATGAGCTTGAAAAACTAGCTTCAGCTCCTGGAACATCTCATATGCCCCGTGTTGCTCAAAACGCCTTTGGAGCCCCGTTTCTAAACTATATAACATGCCACACCTGACCAGAGAGTAGTCATGACTCCGCGCTTGCCAGACGTTCAGAATGTCCTGGGCTGCTGCGGGAGCGGGAGGGTCACCTAGCGGCGCATTAAGGACATAAGCCTTTTTAGCTGCTTCAAGGATGAGCTTCAAGTTGCGAACCCAGTCCGCATAGTTGCTACCATCATCCTTCAGCTTGTTTTTCTCTAGGAATGCGTTGAAGTTGAGGTTGACGTTGGACATCTACAATATTTATAAAGACAACTTTTAGACTAAGTTCATGACAATTAAGTTCATTTAATAAAATTAAGTATGAAATCCCACTTAAATCGACATCCCTCTAGTCATCTAAGTGATACATGATCCATGTTGACTAACCCGTGTCCGATCATCACGTGAGACGGACTAGTCACCATGGTGAGCAACTTCATGCTGATCGTATTCAACCATACAACTCATGTTCGACCTTTCAGTCACTTGTATTCGAGGTCATGTCTGTACATGCTAAGCTCGTCGAGTCAACCTAGGTGTTTCGCGTGTGTAAATCTGGCTTACACCCGTTGTATGCGAACATTAGAATCTATCACACCCGATCATCACGTGGTGCTTCAAGACAACGAACCTTCGCAATGGTGCACACTTAGGGGAATACGTTCTCGAAATTTTAAGAGGGATCATCTTATTATGCTACCGTCGTTTTAAGCAATAAGATGTAAAACATGATAAACATCACAATGCAATCATATAGTGACATGATATGGCCATTATCATCTTTGCTCTTTCGATCTCCATCTTCAGGCATCGAATGATCATCATCATCACCGGCGTGACACCATGATCTCCATCATCATGATCTCCATCATCGTGTCTCCGTGAAGTCGTCACGCCAACTACTACTATCACTACTACTATAGCTAACCGTTAGCGATGAAGTAAAAGTAGTAAGCACATGGCGTTGCATCTCATACAATAAATTAAGACAACTCCTATGGCTCCTGCCGGTTGTCATACTCATCGACATACAAGTCGTGAAACCTATTACAATAACATGATCATCTCATACATCATACATGCAACATCACAACTTTGGCCATATCACATCACATGTCAAAACCCTGCAAAAACAAGTTAGACGTCCTCTAATTGTTGTTGCAAGTTTTACGTGGCTGATTTGGGTTTCTAGCAAGAACGCCTTCTTACCTACGTGACAGCCACAACGATGATATGCCAAAGCTATTTACCCTTCATAAGGACCCTTTTCATCAAATCCAATCCGACTAGAGTAGGAGAGACAGACACCCGCTAGCCACCTTTATGCACGATGTGCATGTTTGTCGGTGGAACCAGTCTCACGTAAGTGTACGTGTAAAGTCGGTCCGGGCCGCTTCATCCCACAATACCGTCGGAAAAGAATAAGACTAGTAACGGCAAGCAAATTGACAAATCGTCGCCCACAACTTTTGTGTTTTACTCGTGCATAGAATCTACGCATAGAAAACCTGGCTCGGATGCCACTGTTGGGTAACGTAGCATAAATTCAAAATTTTCCTACGCATGTTCAGATCTTCCTATGGAGAGACCACCAACGAGAGAGGGGTAAGAGCATCTTCGTACCTTTGAATATCGCTAAGCGGAAGCGTTGCTAGAACGCGGTTGATGGAGTCGTACTCGCGGCGATTCCGATCTAGTGCCGAACAACGGCACCTCCGCGTTCAACACACGTGCAGCCCGGTGACGTCTCCCGCACCTTGATCCAGCAAGGAGGAGGGAGAGGTTGGGGAAGAAGTCCAGCAACACGACGGCGTGGTGTCGGTGGAGAGACGAGCTCTCCCGGCAGGGCTTCGCCAAGCACCGGCGGAGAGGAGGAGGAAGAAGAGCAAGGCTGCGCCGAGAGAGATGGAAAAACCGTGTGTCAAACAGCCCCGAATCCTCAACTATATATAGGGGAAGAGGGAGGGGGCGCAGCCCTTAGGGTTCCCACCCCCAAGGGGTGCGGCAGCCCCAGATGGGAGAGGGGGCGGCGGCCAGGGCAGGGAGGAGGGGTGGCGCTCCCCTCTGGTGGGCCTTAGGCCCACCTATGCTAGGGTTCCCCCCCTCTCCCCTCTTCTTGCGCCATGGGCTAAGTGGGGGGGGCGCACCAGCCCACCTAGGGGCTGGTTCCCTTCCCCACTTGGCCCATCTAGCCTCCCGGGGTCGTTCCCCCGTTCGGTGGTCCCCCGGGACCACCTCCGGTGGTCCCGGTGGTCCCGGTACGTTACCGGTGACACCCGAAACACTTCCGGTGTCCAAAACCATCTGTCCTATATATCAATCTTTACCTCCGTACCATTCTGGAGCTCCTCGTGACGTCCGGGATCTCATCCGGGACTCCGAACAACTTTCGGTAACCTCGTATAACAATTCCCTATAACCCTAGCGTCATCGAACCTTAAGTGTGTAGACCCTACGGGTTTGGGAGACAGGCAGACATGACCGAGACACCTCTCTGGCCAATAACCATCAGCGGGGTCTGGATACCCATGGTGGCTCCCACTTGCTCCAGGATGATCTCATCGGATGAACCACGATGTCAAGGATTCAATCAATCCCGTATACGATTCCCTTTGTTTGTCGGTATAGAACTTGCCCGAGATTCGATCGTCGGTATACCTATACCTTGTTCAATCTCGTTACCGGTAAGTCTCTTTACTCGTTCCGTAGCACGTCATCGTGCGACTAACTCCTTAGTCACATCGAGCTCATGATGATGTTCTACCGAGTGGGCCCAGAGATACCTCTCCGTCACACGGAGTGACAAATCCCGATCTCGATTCATACCAACCCAACAGACACTTTCGGAGGTACCCGTAGTGCACCTTTATAGCCACCCAGTTACGTTGTGACGTTTTATACACCCAAAGCACTCCTACGGTATCCGGGAGTTGCACAATCTCACGGTCGAATGAAAAGATACTTGACATTAGAAAAGCATTAGCATACGAACAATACGATCTAGTGCTAGGCTTAGGATTGGGTCTTGTCCATCACATCATTCTCCCAATGATGTGATCCCGTTATCAATGACATCTAATGCCCATGATTAGGAAACCATGATCATCTATTGACTAACGAGCTAGCCAACTAGAGGCTTGCTAGGGACACATTGTGATCTATTTATTCACACATGTATTACTGTTTCCTGTTAATACAATTATAGCATGAACAATAGATGATTATCATGAACAAGGAAATATGATAATAACCATTTTATTATTGCCTCTAGGGCATATTTCCAACACATTGAATTATCAATGCCTAGCTAAAAGGCTTTAAAGAAAAGCGCTTGTTGGGAGGCAACCCAATGAATTTATCTTTGCTTTTTGCTTTATGTTTTGTTGCGTCCACACCATAATAATTCTTTTGTGATTGTGTATTTTGTGTTTCTTTTTGTGTTTGAGCCAAGTAAAACCTTTATGACTAGTTTGGTGATGGTTGTTTGATCATGCTGGAAAAAGACAGAAACTTTTCGATCACTAAATTATTTTTCATTTTTATCCAGAAAGAGCTTTTTAGTTGATTCTTTTTGCTGCTGGTTGATATGCCAATTACACAAACTGTCGTAATTGTTTAGAATTTTTGAGATACTAGAAGTATACGAAGTATACAGATTGCTACACACTGGTCTGTTTTTGACAGATTCTGTTTTTGTTGTGTTGATTTCTTATTTTGATGAAACTATGGATAGTATCGGGGGGGGGGGGGTACTAGCCATGGAAAAGTGAGAATACAGTAATCTAACACCAATATAAATATAAATCAAGTTTTCTACAGTACCTCAAGAGGCGGTAGTTTGTTTTCTTGTGCTAATGATATCACGAGTTTCTGTTTCTGTTTTGTGTTGTGAAGTTTTCAAGTTTTGGGTGATGTTCAAGCTTGGGGATGCCCAAGGCATCCCAAGCCAAATTCAAGGACACCAAAAAGCCTAAGCTTGGGGATGCCCCGGGAAGGCATCCCCTCTTTCGTCTTCAATCCATCGGTAACATTACTTGGAGCTATTTTTCTTTACCGGCTACTGTAGGGAAACACCCCCACAGTCTTTTCTCTATATCAATAAAGTAGTAAATATGTACAAAGGAGGAGAAGAATGTACAATAGATGTAGGGGGTGGGGTTGTGGGGGGGGATACAAACCACAAGGAGGTAAAAATGATATCCATCTAAGGAGATCATCCCTAAAACTAGGTTTAATCCTATGTGCTAGTAGTGACATATCCTGAATGAAACCGGCCCTCCATTTTCTGAACCTTGGTTGCTGATGATGAAAGACATTTGCATTTCTGACAGTCCATATGTTCCAGCAAGCAGTGAAGACCACTTCAGTGAAGAAATGGTGGTGAAAGTCTCTTCTTGCAGCTAAAGAAGTACTCCACATAGAATTCCCCTGCCATGAGATCTGCAGATAATTCCAAATCCTCGTATTGAAGAGACAGTTGAAAAACAAGTGGTCTCTGTCCTCCTTGATCCTGGCATGGCAGAGAACACAAAGATTTGAGTCAGATACCTTCGAGTGACGCCTCTCAAGCATGTCTTGAGTGTTGAGTCTGTGCATAATCATCAGCCAGGCAAACATCTTGATTTTCATGGTACAGCAGCTCTTCCAGATCCAGGTAAGCAAGGGGTTTGGTTTGATGGGTTGGTGTATATGGACATAATACTTCTTGGCAGTGTATGGTTTAGAGTCTTTACTCCAGAGCCAGATATCATCAGCATTCTGGTTTATATGAATATTCTGAAGCATGGAGTTTACACAATCTAGCTCATTGTAGGATTGTTAAGAGAGAGGTAACTGGAACATGGATAGCATATTGTTGTCATGAAAAGCATGGAAAACTTCCTCACCAGTGCAACAAGAATCCACAACAAAAGAGAACAGCCTCTGGAACCTAGCAGCCAGTGGTCTGATAAACCAGGAATCAGACCAAAACAAGAATGTATCACCTCTATTTGGTTTAACATAAGTCACAGCTCTGAACATATCCAGACGTTTGCATATGTCCTTCCACCAAAAGGAACCACAAAGTGAGGTACCTTGGGGAACTGTGTTATGGTAGTAAGTGTTCCAAATCAGATTGACCCAGGGAATATCAGCTTTATTCAAAAACTTGTCTGCATCTTTGAGGAGGAGGGCCTCATTCTAGATAGCAAGATTCATAATCCCCAATCCACCCTTCATCTTAGGTATACATACAAGGTCCCAGGCAGCAAGAGAGGGGGCATGATCTTGACCATTCTTTATCCATAAACATTGCCTTTGGATTCTTTCTAACTGCTTAAGGATCCATGGAGGAACATCTAAACTGCACAGAAAGAAGATAGGAACTGATGACAGAGCTGAGTTTAGATACTGCAAACGGCCCCCCTGGGCCAGGAAGGAAGAACTGGCACTGAGTCTTCTTTTCATATTATCCACTAATGGCATTAGATCAATTATCCTATGTTTAATTGTTCCCACAGGTAAACCAAGATAGGTGAATGGCAAGGAACCCACCTTGCAACCAATAGCATCTGCCAATCTTTTCAGGTGATCTTGATCTATGTTGATGGGGAGCAGGGCAGACTTGTGATAGTTCACCTGGAGCCTAGTGGATTGGGAGAACAGAAGTAGCGTACTTTTGAACTCAAGCAGTTGAGATTCGTCTGCACGTAGAATTATGAGAGTATCATCAGCATATTGTACTATGGGGAAGTCTTTGTCATGTCAAGGAATTGGCAATTGAATGAGACCATCCTCTAATAGCCTATTGACCAAAGTTTGCAAGTAATCTGCAGAAATTTCAAAAAGAAGAGGAGACATAGGGTCTCCCTGTCTGACCCCTTTCCTGCACATGAATTTTCTGCCAGGAACTCCATTGAGAAGAACACAGGAGGAGCCAGAAGTGAGCAGCTGTTGCACCCATAGGATCCATCTATCATTAAACCCCTTATGTCTGAGAATCTGAAAGATGAACTCATGTTCCATGGAGTGAAAAGCTTTTTCAAAATCCAGCTTGAGGATGACAATAGGTCTCTTGGACTGGTGACATTGGTGCAAGTATTCTAGTGTCCAGCCCTCACAATCTTGGATGGTTCTGGATTTTATAAAGCCATACTGATTTTTGTGTATACATTTCATAACTTGTAGTTGCACTCTATTGGCCACCATTTTAGACAGAAACTTAAGTCCCATTCCTGTGAGAGAGATAGGCCTAAAGTCACCAACCTGCTCAGGGGAGTTCTTCTTGGGAATCAGAGTTATATATGATGAGTTCATGTTTTCAAGCTTGGCAATGCCACCATGGAAATCATCTACAAGTTGATAAAATTCAGGGCAAATAATAGACCAGCATTTTTTGAAGAAAAGCCCATTGAAACCATCAGGACCAGCGGCCTTATCAGTGGGCATTTCCTTCACTGTCTGATCCATTTCAGCATTGGTAAAAGGTTCTGTGAGCACATCCATCCCATCCACCGTCTGAATTAGGGACTGTAGGTCAAAAGCCATATTAATACCTTGGGATGAGCCCATCCTATCCTTGAAAGAAGTCCATAAACAGCTAGCAAGTTGCTCATGGTCAAAGATAACAGTACCATCATTCAACTTAAGAGATGAAATGGAATTTTTCCTATATCTTTCAGTTGCCATGGCATGGAAAATTTTTGTGTTCTCTTCTCCAACTTTGATGAAACGAATTGTGGCTCTTTTTTCAGTAAAGGAACTGTAGATGCAAGAGATGATCCAAATGCAACTTGAAAATCATCCTGAAATTAGCTTCAGGCCTATACAGGGGTCTTAACTCTTCAAGATCATCAAGACACAGAACAACCTGTGTCACAATCTATATTTTTATTCACCACATGATATGTGTTTTGCTTGGAGCGTCGTGTATTATAGGATTCCTTTCTTTTTATTGTGTCACAATCATCCTTGTTGCACACCTTTTGAGAGAGACATGCACTCATGATGAATTTGCTAGAATACTCATTGAGCTTCGCTTATATCTTTTTAGTTAGGCAATTTAGCTCACATGTGCTTCACTTATATCTTTTGAGCTAGATAACTTTGCTCTAAGTGCTTAACTTAGATATTTTAGAGCACGGCGGTGTCATATTTCGGAGAAATAAGAACTCTCGATCTTCACTTATATGTTTTTGAGAGTGCTCTCTCTAAGTAACTTGGTAGTTGGCTTGTGCTATGAAAGTAGTACTAAAGGTGATAGGCACCCAAAGAGGATACAATAAAACTTCCATATTCATGTGCATTGATTAGAAAGAGAAGTTTGATTCCTCTCAACTAGTTTTGAGACATGGATTTGATAATATTAAGAGTTATGTTAGTAAGGTGTTGTGAATCTAGAAATACTTGTGTTGAACTTAGTAATTCCCGTAACATGCACGTATGGTGAACCGCTGATGACCTACAAGTATAGGGAATAAATCGTAGTCCTTTCGATAAGTAAGAGTGTCAAACCCAACGAGGAGCAGAAGGATCTGACAAGTGGTTTTCAGCAAGGTATTCTCTGCAAGCACTGAAATTATCGGTAACAAGTGATTGTGTGGTGAGATGATTTGTAGCGAGCAACAAGTAACAAAAGTAGCAACGGTGCAGCAAAGTGGCCCAATCCCTTTTGTACCAAGGGACAAGCCTAGACAAAGTCTTATAGGAGGAAAAACGCTCCCGAGGACACACGGGAATTTCTGTCATGCTAGTTACATCATGTTCATATGATTCATGTTCGTTACTTTGATAGTTTGATATGTGGGTGGACCGGTACTTGGGTACTGCCCTTACTTGGACAAGCATCCCACTTATGATTAACCCCTCTCGCAAGCATCCGCAACTACAAAAGAAGAATTAAGACAAAGTCTAACCATAGCATTAAATTAGTGGATCCAAATCAGCCCCTTACGAAGCAACGCATAAACTAGGGTTTAAGCTTCTGTCACTCTAGCAACCCATCATCTACTTACTACTTCCCAATGTCTTCCTCTAGGCCCAAATAATGGTGAAGTGTTATGTAGTCGACGTTCACATAACACCACTAGAGGAAAAACAACATACAACACATCAAATTACCGAACTAATACCAAATTCACATGACTACTATTAGCATGACTTATCCCATGTCCTCAGGAACAAAAGTAACTACTCACAAAGCATAATCATATTCATGACCAGAGGGGTAATGAGTAGCATCAAGGATCTGAACATAAACTCTTCCACCAAGTAATCCAACTAGGATCAACTACAAAGAGTAATCAACACTACTAGCAACCTTACAAGTACTAATCGGAGTCGCGAGACGGAGATTGGTTACAAGTGATGAACTAGGTTTTGGAGATGAGATGGTGCTAATGAAGATGTTGATGGTGACGAGTCCCCTCCGATGAGAGGAGTGTTGGTGATGACGATGGCGACGATTTCCCCCTCCGGGAGGGAAGTTTCCCTGGCAGGATCGTCCTGCCGGAGCTCTAGATTGGTTCTGCTCAAGTTCCGCCTCGTGGCGGCGGCCAAACCACGAAAAAGCTCCTCCTTGTTTTTTTCCTGGACGAAACCCTCCATATAGCAAAAGAGGGGAGCAAGTGGGCCAGTGGGCTGCCCACAAGCCCTCATGGCGCGTCTGGGGGGTGGTCGCGCCATGCAGGCTTGTGGGCACCCCCTGGTGCCCCTCTAGCACTTCTTCGGCCCAGTATTTTTGATAAATCAGGAAAAAAATCCTCGTTGATTTTTACGGCGTTTGGAGTTGCGCAGAATAGATATCTCAACTTTGCTCCACTTTCAGGCGAGAATTCCAATTGTCGGCATTCTCTCTCTTCATGTAAACCTTGCAAAATAAGAGAGAAAGGCATAAGAATTGTACCGTGAAGTTAAATAACAACCAAAGAAGCGATAAATATCAACATGAAAACATGATGCAAAATGGACGTATCAACTCCCCCAAGCTTAGACCTCGCTTGTCCTCAAGCGAAAGCCTAGCTCACTAAATATGTCCACATGTTTAGGGAGAGAGGTGTCGACAAAACAAGATACGAACATGCATGCATCATGATCAAGATCAGAACAGCAACACCAACATATAATCTCTCATGCTAAAGTTATAATTTCTTCACAACGTAAAGCATGGATCAAGAACCTTACCGAGAAGTAACAACCGATAGCCTTTAGTCATTGAAGCAATTGCAATTTATCACAACATCAGAAAGAGTCAAATAAGAGCTTGTAAAGAAAATCCACATACTCAATCATTCTTTCGTTCTCTACAATTGCTACAACTCACGTGGTACTCATGAGATCAAAGTTTCAGCTGGACACAGAGAAAGATAGGGGCTTATAGTTTTGCCTCCCAACTGCTTACCTCAAGGGTAATGTCAACAATAATAATTCATGAATACCTACCTCCAAGTTGACATATGAATATAGATCTTTCCCAAGCATATGACGGTAGCCAAGATAAAGGCGAAAAAGGGAATTGGTGAAGATCACCATGACTCTTTCAAGGGCAAAAAGTAAAGGTACAAGATAGGCCCTTCGTAGAGGGAAGCAGAGGTTGTCATGCGCTTTTGAGGTTTGGATGCGTGTCCTCTTAGTGCGGAGGAACGTCACTTTATATTGCCTCCTGTGATAAAGAACTTTATTATGCAGTCTGTCGCTTTTATGTCTTCCTCATCACAGGTTCGTATAAATCTTATTTTCCACACACTAATAGATCATACATATTAGAGAGAAATTTTTATTGCTAGGACCGATGACAACTTACTTGAGGGATCTTATTCAATCCATAGGTAGGTATGGTGGACTCTCATGGCGAAACTGGTTTGAAGGTTTATGGATGCACAAGTAGTATTTCTACTTAGTGCGGGAGTTTTGGATCATATGAGGTGGAAGAAATCGTCACATGCTAAGGGATCTCTAATCATATAACATTATTCAAAGCCAAGCAAACACAATTCATTATGTTGTCTTCCTTGTCCAACATCTACTTCTAGGCATGCAATAGTTGAGTGAGTGTTCACAATCATAGATGGTGTCAGAGATGATATATTCATATGTGAACCTCTCCTTCCTTATCACTTTCTATTAATTGCAACCATGACCAAGGTCTACGTTTCCCTACCCTCAACAAGTTTCAATCATCATCCTTTTTATATGTGAAGCCATCACTTCCCATAAGATCATTACAGGATCTTTCATGCTTTTGTTCTATTCTCACTCTTTTGATCATGGCAAGAGGCAAAGCCCTTCAACTAAGACACTCTTTATTATATGGCTCGCGAGCAAGAATACATCGGGGGTGACACAAAGAAAAACTCTAAACTAAAACACTAAGACTTTTAAACTACTACAGAAAAAGAAAACTGAAAAGGAAAACTAAAACAAAGGTAAAGGCAAAAGATGTGATGGTGATACGATACCGGGGCAACTACCCCAAGCTTGGCACAAGCCAAGGGGATTGCCCATACCAATGCTCAGTTGTCTTCCTTTGGTGGTGAAGGTGGAGGAGTTGTTGAAGAGGTCTTGAGCTTGTTTAATTTCCACTTGAGCATAAAATTCTGCTCCCTCAGATCATCATTTTCCTCTTCAAGCTTCAACACCCTTTGGCATAATTCCTGCTTACTCTCCTGCAAGAAACGAGAAGGGATAAACAAGGTCTTAGGCTTCTTCCTTGAGTCAGGGAGGCTCGACTTCTTTAACTCCACATGCGTGTGTCCAGGTTGAGGTAGAGGAGCCTCCTCTTCATAGGAACTTGTTTGTTCCTTCCCCTTCAGATCATAATCTTCTTCCTCATCAGTGGTCCAGCCATAAGGATCCAAGTCCCCATAGACCTTGGTATTAGCAAGGTAATCTGCCACAAAGCTCTCCCCCTCTGAATCCTGAGAAGACATCTTGACCAAGAACTGCGGCAGAAAACAGGCTCGAAACGAAAAACATAGGAAATCTGCGTGATGCAGGGGTCAGACCAAACGGAAGTATATATAATGATTTTTTGCAGACCAGAAGGAGTACTCCGCACGAAAACGGAGTCTGGGAGGCGCACGAGGTGGCCACAAGCACTCACGGCGCGGCCAAGGGGTGGGCCCGCAACGTGCAGGCTTGTCGCCTCCTCGCGCACTTTCCGGACTACTTCCAATTTTTGTATTTTTTCAAATATTCCAAAACGGAGAAAATTTCCTACTGGAAAAGTTTTGGACTCTGTTTTCTTACCGAAACACATACCTCTTCGTTATGGGAGTCTGAAACAGGCTAATAAATATCCCTTAGGTATTCTTCCGGAGTTATGGTATTGATAATATTGCTTTCAACATTTATGGGGGTACCTCAGATATAATGCTTGATTCTCTGCCCATTTACCACTCTCGGACAATTACCTTCCGTGTTGTTGATCTTGATAGCACCGGAACGATATACTTCCTCAACAACATAGGGACCTTCCCATTTAGAGAGAAGCTTGCCTGCAAAGAATCTTAAACGAGAGTTATATAGCAAGACATAATCACCTACATTGAACCCATGCTTTTGTATCCTCTTATCATGCCACCTCTTAACCTTCTCTTTGAAAAGCTTGGCATTCTCATATGCCCGAGTTCTCCACTCATCATGTGAACTAATATCAAATAACCTCTTCTCACCGGCAAGTTTGAAAGCAAAGTTGAGCTCTTTGATTGCCCAATAAGCTTTATGCTCTAGCTCAAGAGGTAGGTGGCATGCTTTCCCATACACCATATTGTACGGAGACATGCCCATGGGATTCTTATAGGCAGTTCTTTAAGCCCACAGTGCATCATCAAGTTTCTTAGACCAATTCTTTCTAGACCTGTTGACAGTCTTTTGCAGAGTCAGTTTAATCTCTCTATTACTTAGCTCTACTTGACCACTGGACTGAGGGTGATAGGGAGAAGAAATTCTATGGTTGACATCGTACTTAGCAAGCGTTTTACGGAAAGCACCATGAATGAAGTGTGAACCACCGTCGGTCATTAGATATCTAGGGACTCCAAATCTAGGGAAGATGACTTCTTTTAGCATCTTGATAGAAGTGTTGTGATCAGCACTACTAATGGGGATAGCTTCTACCCACTTAATGATGTAATCAACAGCAACTAAGATGTGAGTATACCCATTGGATTTTGGAAAAGGTCCCATATAATCAAAGCCCCAAACATCAAATGGTTCAATGACAAGTGAATAGTTCATAGGCATTTCCTGACGTTTGCTAATATTACCTACTCTTTGACATTCGTCACAAGACAAGACAAACTTACGAGCATCCTTGAAGAGAGTGGGCCAATAGAAACCTGATTGCAATACCTTGTGTGCAGTTCTATCTCCCGCATGGTGTCCTTCGTAGGCCTCGGAGTGACACTTCTGTAGGATCTGTCCCTGTTCATGTTCAGGTACACAACGTCTAATAACACCATCTACTCCTTCCTTATAAAGGGGAGTATCATCCCAAAAGTAGTGTCTCAAGTCAAAGAAGAATTTCTTCTTTTGCTGGTATGTGAAACTAGGTGGTATATATTTGTCAACAATATAGTTTGCATAATCAGCATACCACGGTGCACTACGTGAAGCATTGATGACATTCAATTGCTCATCGGGAAAGCTATCATCAATAGGTTGTGCGTCATCAAGAACGTTCTCCAACCTAGACAAGTTATCTGCTACTGGGTTATGAGCACCCTTTCTGTCGACAACATGCAAATCAAATTCTTGTAGCAGGAGAACCCATCTGATAAGTCTAGGTTTAGCGTCTTTCTTCTCCATGAGGTACTTAATAGCAGCATGATCAGTGTGAATAGTGACTTTGGAATCAACTATATAAGACCTGAACTTTTCACATGCAAACACGACCGCTAAAAATTCCTTCTCCGTAGTGGCATAGTTTCTTTGGGCACTGTCTAGAGTTTTACTAGCGTAGTGAATAACATTCAACTTCTTGTCGACTATTTGCCCTAGAACAGCACCAACAGCATAATCGCTAGCATCACACATGATTTCAAAAGGTAAGTTCCAATCAGGTGGTTGAACAATAGGTGCAGTTATCAAAGCCCTCTTAAGTATTTCGAAAGCTTCCTCACAATCTTCGTCAAAGACAAAAGGAATATCCTTTTGCAAGAGATTGGTAAGAGGCCTAGAAATCTTAGAGAAGTCTTTGATGAACCTTCTATAGAAACCAGCATGACCAAGGAAACTTCTTATCCCTTTGATATCTGTGGGGTATGGCATTTTCTCAATTGCATCAACCTTAGCCATATTGACTTCAATACCTCTTTCAGAAATTTTATGTCCTAAGATGATGCCTTCATTAACCATAAAGTGGCACTTCTCCCGATTCAAGACAAGATTGGTTTCTTTACATCTCTGCAAGACTCGATCAAGGTTGCTGAGGCAATCATCAAAGGAAGACCCATAAACGGAGAAGTCATCCATGAAAACCTCGACAATCTTTTCACAAAAGTCAGAGAATATAGCGATCATACATCTTTGAAAGGTGGCGGGTGCATTACATAAGCCAAAAGGCATACGTCTATAAGAAAAGGTACCGAAAGGGCAGGTGAAAGTGGTTTTCTCCTGATCTGATTGTGCAACTAGTATTTGGCAGAAACCAGAATAACCGTCTAGAAAGCAGAAGTGTGTGTGTTTGGACAGCCTTTCTAGCATTTGGTCGATAAAAGGCAAAGGGTAATGATCTTTCCTAGTGGCTTTATTCAATTTCCTAAAATCGATCACCATCCTATGGCCAGTAATAATCCTCTGTGGGATCTATTCATTCTTATCATTAGGGACAACGGTAATGCCTCCCTTTTTAGGGACGCAATGCATCGGACTCACCCAATCACTATGAGCAACAGGATAGATGATACCTGCTTCCAGGAGCTTTAGTATTTCTTTTCTCACTACTTCTTTCATCTTAGGATTTAATATCCTTTGATGATCAGCAACTAGTTTGAAATCAGGATCAGTTTTAATCTTGTGCTGACATAGAGTAGGACTAATGCCGTTAAGATCATCAAGAGTATATCCAATAGCATCACGGTGCTTCCTTAGAGTTTTTAGTAACTTCTTTTCTTCATGCTCTGAGAGGCTAGCACTAACTATAACAGGATATATCTCTTTTTCATCAAGATAAGCATACTTAAGAGTATCAGGCAACTGTTTAAGCTCAAACACAGGATCACCCTTTGGTGGGGGTGGATCCCCAAGCAGTTCAACAGGCAAGTTATTCTTAAGGATAGGATATTGTTCTAAGACAACTCTATCTATCTCATCCCTTTCTTCCATATGCATATCATTTTCATGCTCAAGCAAGTATTGCTCTAAGGGATCAGTTGGAGGCACGACAATAGAGGCTAAGGCAATAGTTTCATCCCTACTAGGCAACTCCTTTTCATGAGGTTGTCTACCAAACTTAGAGAAATTGAACTCATGTGACACACCTTCAAAGCCAACAGTGACAGTTTGCTTCTCACAATCAATATGAGCATTGACAGTATTGAGAAAAGGTCTACCAAATATGATGGGACAAAAGCTATCTTGTGCGGTAGAAAGAACGAGGAAATCAGTAGGATACTTCGTTTTACCACACAAGACATCAACATCCCTAAAAATTCCCACAGGGCAGATAGTATCTCTATTGGCAAGCTGAATAGTGACATAAATGGGCTCTATCTCAACAGGTGCAATCTCATCTTTGATTTCATCATATAAGGATTGAGGTATTGCACTAACACTAGCACCCACGTCACATAAGCCATGATAACAATGATCTCCTATCTTAACAGAAACCACAGGCATGCGAACAACAGGCCTATGTTTGTCTCTAGCGTGAGGTTTAGCAATTCTAGCAGCATCTTCACAGAAGTGAATATTATGTCCCTCAACATCTTCGGACAGAAGATCTTTGATAATAGCACTGCTAGGTTCAACTCTAATTTGCTCAGGGGGTGTAGGTGTTCTAATATAGCCTCTACGTATCACAGTTGAAGCTTTAGAATGATCCTTTATCCTAACAGGGAAAGGTGGTTTCTCAATGTAAGCACTGGGAACAACGGGATCATTATAGGCAATGACTTTCTCTTCAACTGGAGTGGGTTTAATTACATTGACTTCTAAAGGTTTCTCAAGAAGTGTCAAGCATGGTGCGATCATCCTGAGAAAGCCGAGCATAGAAGTTCTGAATGATAATTTCTCTCGAGAGCTCATGATTGGGGCATGAATATACCATTGATTTAATCCTCCCCCAAGCTTGAGCTATGCTTTCTCTGTCACGAGGCCAAAAATTATAACTATAATTCCGATCACGATGTACAAAATGCATAGGATAAAACTTTTGATGAAATTACAATTTCAACCGATTGTACTCCCATGATCCAGTATCATCACATAGCCTATACCATGTCAACGCCTTATCCTTCAAAGATAAAGGAAATACCCTCTTCTTGACCTCATCCTCGGGCAAACCTGCAAGCTTAAATAAACCACAAACTTCATCTACATAGATTAGATGCAAATATTTTCAGTAGGTGCAGCAGGTTGAGGAGCAACTATTTGTGCTTCCGTTTGAGGTGAAGATACCCCGAACAAGCCCCTCAAAGGATTAGTTTCCAAAGTGACAAGTGATAATAAATTTCAGCACACTATATGAATGTTTCCTTACCAAGTTCCACTTACCAAAGGCGCTTCACTCCCTAGCAACGGCGCCAGAAAAGAGTCTTTATGACCCACAAGTATAGGGGATCAATCGTAGTCCTTTCGATACGTAAGAGTGTCGAACCCAACGAAGAGCAGAAGGATCTGACAAGTGGTTTTCAGCAAGGAAATATCTGCAAGCACTGAAATTATCGGTAACAAGTGATTGTGTGGTGAGATGATTTGTAGCGAGCAACAAGTAACAAAAGTAGCAACAGTGCAGCAAAGTGGCCCAATCCCTTTTGTAGCAAGGGACAAGCCTGGGAAAAGTCTTATAGGAGGAAAAACGCTCCCGAGGAGACACGGGAATTTCTGTCATGCTAGTTTCATCATGTTCATATGATTCGCGTTCGTTACTTTGATAGTTTGATATGTGGGTGGACCGGCGCTTGGGTACTGCCCTTACTTGGACAAGCATCCCACTTATGATTAACCCCTCTCGCAAGCATTCGCAACTACGAAAGAAGAATTAAGACAAAGTCTAACCATAGCATTAAACTAGTGGATCCAAATCAGCCCCTTACGAAGCAACGCATAAACTAGGGTTTAAGCTTCTGTCACTCTAGCAACCCATCATCTACTTACTACTTCCCATTGCCTTCCTCTAGGCCCAAATAATGGTGAAGTGTTATGTAGTCGACGTTCACATAACACCACTAGAGGAAAAACAACATACAACACATCAAATTACCGAACGAATACCAAATTCACATGACTACTATTAGCATGACTTATCCCATGTCCTCAGGAACAAAAGTAACTACTCACAAAGCATAATCATATTCATGACCAGAGGGGTAATGAGTAGCATCAAGGATCTGAACATAAACTCTTCCACCAAGTAATCCAACTAGCATCAACTACAAAGAGTAATCAACACTACTAGCAACCTTACAAGTACCAATCGGAGTCGCGAGACGGAGATTGGTTACAAGCGATGAACTAGGGTTTGGAGATGAGATGGTGCTGATGAAGATGTTGATGGTGACGAGTCCCCTCCGATGAGAGGAGTGTTGGTGATGACGATGGCGACGATTTCCCCCTCCGGGAGGGAAGTTTCCCTGGCAGGATCATCCTGCCGGAGCTCTAGATTGGTTCTGCTCAAGTTCCGCCTCGCGGCGGCGGCAAAACCACAAAAAAGCTCCTCCTTGATTTTTCCTGGACGAAACCCTCCATATAGCAAAAGAGGAGAGCAAGTGGGCCAGTGGGCTGCCCACAAGCCCTCATGGCGCGGCCTAGGGGGTGGTCGCGCCGTGCAGGCTTGTGGGCACCCCGTGGTGCCCCTGTGGCACCTCTTCGGCCCAGTATTTTTGATAAATCAGGAAAAAAAATCCTCGTTGATTTTTACGGCGTTTGGAGTTGCGCAGAATAGGTATCTCAACTTTGCTCCACTTTCAGGCCAGAATTCCAGTTGTCGGCATTCTCTCTCTTCATGTAAACCTTGCAAAATAAGAGAGAAAAGGCATAAGAATTGTACCGTGAAGTGAAATAATAGCCAAAGAAGCGATAAATATCAACATGAAACATGATGCAAAATGGACGTATCAACCGCTATGTTAGGAAGTCGGAGCATAATTGATTTATTGATTGTCATCCTTTGTGTTGCGGTCGGGATCGCGCGATGGTTAACACCTACCAACCCTTCCCCTAGGAGTATGTGTTTAACACTTTGTTTCGGTTACTAATAAAAACTTTCACAATAAGTATGTGAGTTCTTCATGACTAATGTGAGTCCATGGTATAGATGCACTTTCACCTTCCACCATTGCTAGCCTCTCTAGTGCCGCGCAACTTTCGCCGGTACACAAAACCACCATAGACCTTCCTCAAAACAGCCACCATACCTACCTATTATGGCATTTTCATAGCCATTCTGAGATATATTGCCATGCAACTCCCACCGTTCTGTCTCATGACATCTGCTGTCACTTTTATATTGCCATTGCATGATCGTAAGATTGCTAGCGAGATGTTTCAACGTCATATGCCAAGCTAGATCGTTGCACATCCCGGTACGCTGCCAGAGGCATTTCCTATAGAGTCCTCATCATTCTAAGCATTGAGCTATGAGTAAATTAAAGTGTGATGATCATCATTATTCGAGCATTGTCCCATGTGAGGAAATAAAAAAAAGAGGCCAAACTTGCCCATACAAAAAAAGAGATATGGAAAGAGGCCAAAGAGCCCAAATAAAAATAAAAAAAAGAGAGAAAAAGAGAGAAGGGACAATGCTACTATCTTTTCCACACTTGTGCTTCATAATAGCACCATGTTCTTCATGATTGAGAGTCTCTTGTTTTTTCACCACCATATACTAGTGGGAATCTTCGTTATATAACTTGGTTCATATATTCCAATGATGGGCTTCCTCAAAACTGCCCTAGGTCTTCGTGAGCAAGCAAGTTGGATGCACACCCACTAGTTCTCCTTTTGAGCTTTCACATACTTATAGCTCTAAGTGCATCCATTGCATGGTAATCCCTACTCTTTCACATTGATATCTATTGATGGGAATCTCCATAGCCCTTTGATACACCGAGTCAATGTGACTATCTCCTCCTTTTTGTCTCACAACCTTCACCACACTCTATTCCACCTATAGTGCTATACCCATGGCTCACGCTCATGTATTGCATGAGAGTTAAAAAAGGTTTGAGAAAGTAAGAGTGCGAAAACAATTACTTGGCCAATATAGGGGTTGTGCATGATTTAAATTAGTTGTGTGGGGATGATGGAGCATAGCCAAACTATATGATTTTGTAGGGATAATTTTCTTTGGCCTTGTTATTTCGAAAGTTCATGATTACCTTGCTAGTTTGATTGAAGTATTATTGTTTTCATGTCAATAGAAAACTATTGTTTTGAATCTTACGGATCTGAACATTCATGTCACATGAAAGAAGTTACAAAGGACAAATATGCTAGGTAGCATTCCACATAAAAATTCAGTCTTTATCACTTCCCTACTCGAGGACGAGGAGGAGTTAAGCTTGGGGATGCTTGATACGTCTCCAATGTATCTATAATTTTTGATAGTTCCATGCTATTATCTTGTCAAACTTTGGATGTTTTGTATGCGTTTTACATCTTTTTTGGGACTAACCTATTAACTCAGTGCCAAGTGCCAGTTCCTGTTTTTTCCGTGTTTTTGACCCTTTTCAGAGGAGAATATTAAACGGAGTCCAAATGGAATAAAACCTTCGAAAAGATTTTTTCCGGAACAGAAGATACGCAGGGATCTTGAGAACCAAGGCAGAGGGCGCCACGGGAGTCCACAAGCCCCCTAGCCTCGGCCTGGGGGGCCCGCACCTAGCAGGCTTGTGGGCCCCCTGTGGCTCCTCTGCCCTACTTCTTCCGCCTATAAATCCCCGAAAAATCCAAAACCACGAGAGAGATCCACGAAAATACTTTTTCCGCCACCGCAAGCTTCTGTCTCCGCAAGATCCCATCAGGGGCACGTTCTGGTGCCCTGCCGGAGGGGGGATTCGGATACGGAGGGCTTCTTCATCAACACCATTGCCTCTCCGATGATGCGTGAGTAGTTCACCATAGACCTTCGGGTCCATAGCTAGTAGCTAGATGGCTTATTCTCTCTCTTGGATCTTCAATACAAAGTTCTCCATGATCTTCATGGAGATCTATCCGATGTAATCTTCTTTTGCAGTGTGTTTGTTGAGATCCGATGAATTGTGGATTTATGATCGGATTATCTATGAATCTTATTTGAGTTTCTTCTGATCTCTTATATGCATGATTTCATATCCTTGTAATTCTCTTCGAGTTGTGGGTTTTGTTTGGCCAACTTGATATATGATTCTTGCAATTGGAGAAGTTTTTGGTTTTGGGTTCATATCGTGCGGTGACCTCACCCAGTGACAGAAGGGGTAGCGAGGCATGCATCGTGTTGTTGACACCAAGGCTAAACAGATGGGGTTTATATCTATTGCATGAATTTATCCCTCTACATCATGTCATCTTGCTTAAGGCGTCACTCTGTTTGTCATGAACTCTATACACTAGATGCATGCTGGATAGCGGTCGATGTGTGGAGTAATAGTAGTAGATGCAGAAAGTATCGGTCTACTTGTCTCGGATGTGATGCCTATATGTATGATCATTGCCTTAGATATCGTCATGACTTTGCGCGGTTCTATCAATTGCTCTACAGTAATTCGTTCATCCATCGTAATATTTGCTATCTTGAGAGATGCCTCTAGTGAACACTATGGCCCCCGGGTCTACTTCACATCATATTTTCAGCCCTACACTTTTACTTTCTGGAACTTTCCGCCTTCAGATCTCACCTTGCAATCAATCGTGAAGGGATTGACAACCCCTTTGTAGCGTTGGGGTGCAAGTTTGTTGTTTTTGTGCGGGTACATTGGAGACTTGGCTTGATACTCCTACTAGATCGATACCTTGGTTCTCAAACTGAGGGAAATACTTACTGCTACTGTGCTGCATCACCCTTTCCTCAACAAGGGAAAAACCAATGCAAGCTCAAGAGGTAGAAGACACCCATACTAGATTTAGAGTAATGGACTTGATAGTTGAGACTATTCGGAGAACTGTTGTGGATCAGAAGAGATCCTGTGGATATGCATCTTACATTCAGATGCTCATCAATGCCAAGCGAGGTAAGCATGCATATCTACTTGATCGTCCACTTCAACCTCTTCAGCCTAAATTTGAAGATAATGAGGTTGTGATGGATGACAATGATCCCAACTCAGCTACAGCAAGAATGGCAACAGAGGCTGAAGCTGCTAGAAATAGGCCACCTACATTTCCACAGCTCAGAACTCAAGCTGAGCAAATTTCATTTATAGTGATCACTATTCAAGGCATGGAGAAGAACATTCAAGAGATCATGCAAAATGAGAAGAGTCTTGAGATAGTTGTGGAGACAAATTCCACAACATGGATATGAAGGTAACTGAGTTGACCACCATTGTCAGACAGCTCCAACATGAAGTTGACTCTATGGATATTCCACGCTCAAAGGATGAAGATGAAGATGATGATGATGACGAGGATGAGTCTCCTCCTCCCACTACTACTAGCTTCAGCACCACGCGTCGGTCAGCTATTGTTCCAGCTCTGGAGACAAGACATACATCTTTAGCACAAGCTCCAGCTCAAGCTCCTTCAGTATCAACTCCTCCATCTAGAGGACATTCAACAGAAGCCTTCGTAGACGATGTTCTCTCAACTCCATCATCAGCTGCCTAGAGAGACGAGTAGTTCTATACTTTTGAACTTTTTGGTAACTTGTTGCCAAAGGGGGAGAAATGTATAGATCATAGACTTCGTGTGAGAGATAGCTTTTGACTTTATTTGCTCTCGTTTGGTTTTAATTTTTTTGGCTTTTGGATGAATTTATCCTATCTGTGTGAGTGATCATACTTTTTATCCTGTGTCATGCTATGCTATCCTCTTTTAGCTATCCTTGTGATGATCACTCACTTATCTTGTTGGTGTCATGTGCATTGCTATTATTTTTACGCACCACTAAGATGTATGTGACATGGAAGAGTAACCCATGATCCTAATCGATTATGCATTTGCATTCAAACGCAAATTTTAAATAATGCACAAATTTAGGGGGAGATCTTGCTTTTCACATACTTCTCAAAGCATCGATGCTAATCATTGATTATATCTTTTCTCGAAGCTTTGATCTACATGTTGTCATCAATTACCAAAAAGGGGGAGATTGAAAGGAGAATTCCCCTTAGGGTGGTTTTGATAATTGATCACAACATATGCATCATTGGACTAATGCTATGCTATCATCTTTTAGCTATCCTTGTGATGATCACTCACTTATCTTGTTGGTGTCATGTGCATTGCTATTATTTTTACGCACCACTAAGATGTATGTGACATGGAAGAGTAACCCATGATCCTAATCGATTGTGCATTTGCATTCAAATGCAAATTTTAAATAATTCAAAAATTTAGGGGGAGCTCTTGCTTTTCACATACTTCTCAAAGCGTCGATGCTAATCATTGATTATATCTTTTGTCGAAGCTTTGATCTATATGTTGTCGTCAATTACCAAAAAGGGGGAGATCTAAAGCACAATTGCCCCCTAGGGTGGTTTTGATAATTGATCACAACATATGCATCACTTGACTAATGTGTTTTCCAAGTATATTTCAGAAAATTTCAAAAGATGTTATGGCTTAAGGTTTATGTGCAGATGCCCCTTGATGCAAGAAAAGAATAATATTGGATCCCACCCGTAATAGCGTTTTGAACCTATAAGGAATGTCGTGCAACCAATGACTAGAAATATTGGCAACACCTATGGGCGGATACAGATTAGATGCTAGTTGGAAGATTGCCCACGTATAACAAACTTGCACTCAAAAAAGAGGTGTTTGATTGTCTCGTCATGATTACAAAAGCTACACCTCTTGCTTCCTTGCCAATTGTGATGGGCGAGGTTATCTTTGGGTAGCACCACTCCTCTTCTAAGATACCACATGAAGATCTTAACTTTTAGTGGAATTTTCGACTTCCCTATTTTCTTGTTATTATCCATTGGGACCTCCGAATATGTGAGCGCATGGTACATAGAGTTAACTGTGAAGGACCCAAATGTAGTGAGGTTCGAGCGAAATAAATCTTCCTTCTGTCAGGTTAATTGTATCTAATCAGGACAAAATATTTTTCCATGACACAAGACGGGGCCCAACAATCCCGCGTGAAGGAAATATCTGGTGGGAAAGAACTAAGCACTTCCGCAAGAGTTTCATTCTTATCGCGAACAATACGGTACAAAGCTGGATATTGTTCTCGGGGGCTGGCATTGCCTAACCATTTGTCCTCCCAGAAACAAATCTCACACACATCTTTAATCACAAAGGGTCCAAGCGGAAAAGATGTTACTTTGCCGCCATTAGACCTGTCCAGAAGTGTGAATCACCACGTTTGTAGTAGGCCCGCCACACAACTTTTTGACCTAGATACTTGTTGTGCAGTAGGGTTTGCCAAACACCATCCTTTGTAATAAGTATGAATAACCATTTACTAAGTAAGGTGTCATTCTTTACCTGAAGGTCATGAATGCCAAGACCACCTTGGTCTTTTGGCCTACAAACCACGCTCCATTTTGTTAGTCTGTATTTTTTCTTTTCATCGTCTACTTGCCAAAAGAATCTGGTTCTAGTCTTTGTAGGACCCCTCTTGGGAGTTGAAAAAAACAAAATCATATAGAGAACCATATTTGTGAGCACATAATTGATCAAGACCAACCATCCTCCAGTGGAGAGCACCTTCCCTTGCCAACTTCCCAACCGTTTCTCTAAACGCTCCTCTACATGTTTCCACTCTACATTAGTGAGACGTCGATAATGGATCAGAATTCCCAAATATTTAATTGGGAATTGGCCTTGAGCACAACCAAACATGTCAACGTAATCAACTGCCACCTCACATGCTTCCCCAAAGAAGAACAATTCACTTTTATGAAAGTTAATTTTAAGGCCCGACATTTTCTCAAAAACCGAAAGAAAGAGTTTCGGGTTTCGAGCCTTTTTCTAGGTCATGTTCCATACAAAGAATTGTATCATCGGCATATTACAAAATGGAGAGGCCACCATCCACAAGGTATGGCACTACTCCTGCAATCTGACTGTCCTTCTTGGCACGCTCAATCAGAATAGCCAACATATCAGCAACAATGTTAAATAACATTAGAGACATGGGGTCACCCTGATGTAATCCTTCTTTGTTTGATAGTAATGGCCCACGTCATCATTTACTTTGACGACCACACTACCTTGAGTAACAATTTTTTTGATCCATTCATGCCATTTATCGGAGAATCCTTTCATTCTTAGGTCCTTTTGAAGGAAGCGTCATTTGACCTTATCATAGGTGAAAGGACATGGATTTCGCCTAGAGGGGGGGCAAATAGGCGCTTCAAAATAATTAGATTTAGGCTTGAACAAATGCGGAATAAAACTAACGTTTAATTTATCAAGCACAAAGCCTAAAACAACTAGGCTCACCTATGTGCACCAACAACTTATCCTAAGCAAGATAAACAACTAAGTGATAGCAAGATATACAACAATAAAAAAATATGGCTATAACAAAGTAAAGTGCATAAGTAAAGGGCTCAGCCAAGAGATAACCGAGGCACGCAAAGACAATGATGTATCCCGAAGTTCACACCCTTGCGGATGATAATCTCCGTTTGGAGCGGTGTGGAGGCACAATGCTACCCAAGATGCCACTAAGGCCACCGTAATCTCTGCACGCCCTCGCACAATGCAAGATGTCGTAATTCCACTAAGGGACTCTTGAGGGCAGTCACCAAACCCGTACAATAAAGGTAGTGGCAATCTCCACAACTTAATTGGAGGCTCCCAACGACACCACGAAGCTTCGCCAGAATGGCATATGGCTTCGAGGCGACCTCAAATGTTGGGGGCAATCTCCACAACTTAATTGGAGATCCCACCGCTTCCCTTGAGCCTTACACCATAATGGTTGAGCTCCGAGGAACCACCAAGATTCTAGGACGCCAAAGCATCCACGAAGAACAATCTCTAGGGTACCAAGCACCCAAGGGTAATAAGCTTCTCAAACTTCACTTCCACGTATCACCGTTGAGAACTCAAACAGATGCACCAAATGCAATGGCAAGAACACACAAAGTGGTCAGGTCCCTCACACTCAAATCCCTCCACAACAAAAAAGCTATGGAGTAATATGAGAGGAAGAACAAGGAGCTCACGAAGAACTCCAATATCAAGATCCAAGGGGTTCCCCTCACATAGAGGAGAAAGTGATTGGTGGGAATGTGGATCTAGATATCCTCTCTCTTTTCCCTCAACAACTAGCAAGAATCATTGGAGGGATTGAGAGTTGGCAAGCTCAAAGTGTTGGAAATATGCCCTAGAGGCAATAATAAAAGGAAAAGTATTAAAATCAACCGACTCATTTCTTCCTCACATCAGTTGTGTTGCGGGACGTCCGATCCAGTTGGATCGTGCGCTCTCATGTCTCTCTCTTGCGCGCAATCGCTTGAAGTGATGCCAGTACGCCATGCTTTCCATCGGGTCCACACACACCAATCCTATCTCATTCCTTTTCATGCAAGCACAGGAGCCATACGCCTTCGTCTCTAACCTCTCCCTGTTTCTCTACTAATTTCCGCCATGAGTGTAACTGGCCAAGCCTTGCCTGCTCCAATGCATCACACATCACCGACGACAGCCACCCATTACAGGAGCTAGACGATTGCTACCGCATGCACTACCAGCCTCTGCAACCGCTCCACTTTCTTCTTCTCTTTTCCAGATGCAAGCACAACAGCGCCACGACCCAAAAATCTCGCCGTCGACCAAGGACACTACAACCCGAATCTCGCAACGGTGGTGGAGGTGCCGTGCACCAAGCGGTACACGACCCGCGGATATCCCCGACGCCCGGAAGTTGATGCGTCTCGCACACCTCGCCGGGTGGGGAGCTGCAGTGCAGCACATGGTGCTGCCCGCTGATAGGTAAAGTCACAATGCAACGGCGTGCTGCTGCACGTCGGGGCAACGAGGCTCCAGCCTCCAGTGGAACAAAGGGCTCGACGTCGGCCATCAGCGTCACAGTAGAGTGTGTGGTGAAGTCCATGTACAGGCACCGCCTCGGTGAAGTGGTCCACCCCGTGAATGCAAGACAACGTTTGCTATAATTAGGACAACGTACACAGCTCGCCGCTGGTCGGTGCTTCACAAATCGCCGCCCGTCGCGACCGTCATAACGACATTTCCGACAGTGTGGTATGGTTGCAATGGAGCGCTCGCCGGATGCTCCCTAACGACACTGGAACGAAGAGCTCAAACGGTCCTACGAAGGAGTGCTGGCAGGTGGCCTCGACAGTCGACGCTGCAATGGAGTGTTGACCAACAATCTTGGAGCTGCATCCCGACGATGTAATGGAGGCTCACTGGTGTTTCTTTGCAGCATCCGGTGGAGGACGCGGTCTACTGCATCGGTAACTAGTAGCACCAACGATTGGGTAGCCGGCTGGCTGTACAAAAAGAGAGAGCGATGCTTGGGAGGGGCGTATGCTGCGGGAGAGCTATTCGAGATCAGCGAGAGTGCAAAGCGACGGTTGTGATGGTGTGTATCTAACGGCTATGGGGTGACTTATATTTCCCACAAATCAACCGAATGATTTGTAGCAGCCTCCATAATAAAATGGTAATTATTATATTTCCTTGTTCATGATAATTGTCTATTGTTCATGCTATAACTGTATTAACCGGAAATCGTAATACATGTGTGAATACATAGAACACAACATGTCCCTAGTGAGCCTCTAGTTGGCTAGCTCGTTGATCAATAGATGGTCAATGTTTCCTGGCCATAGGCCTTGGATGTCGTTGATAACGAGATCACATAATTAGGAGAATGATGTGATGGAAAAGACCCAGCCCTAAGCATAACACAAGATCGTGTAGTTCGTCTGCAAAAGCTTTTATAATGTCGAGTATCATTTCCTTAGACCATGAGATTGTGCAACTTCCGGATACCATAGGAATGCTTTGGGTGTATCAAACGTCACAACGTAACTGGGTGATTATAAAGGTGCACTAAAGGTATCTCCAAAAGTGTCTGTTGGGTTGGTACGAATCGAGACTGGGATTTGTCACTCCATGTGACGGAGAGCTATTTCTGGGCCCACTCGGTAATACATCATCATAATGAGCTCAATGTGACTAAGAGTTAGCCACGGGATCATGTGTTATGGAACGAGTAAAGAGACTTGCTGGTAATGAGATTGAACAAGGTATATGGATACCGATGATCGTATCTCGGGCAAGTATCATGCCGGTAGAAAAGGGAATTGCATAGGGATTGAGTGAATACTTAAAAATGTGGTTCATCTGATGAGATCATCGTGGAACATGTGGGAGCCAACATGGGTATCCAGATCCTGCTATTGGTTATTGGTCGGAGTGATGTCTCGGTCATGTCTGCATGGTTCCCGAACCCGTAGGGTCTACACACTTAAGGTTCGGTGACGCTAGAGTTGTGATGGGAATTGTATATGTGGTTACCGAAGGTTGTTCGAAGTCCCGGATGAGAACCTAGATGTCACTAGGAGTTCCGAAATAGTCTGGAGGTAAAGATTTATATATGGGAAGTCCAGTTTCGGTCACCGGAAAGGTTTCGAGGTTTATCGGTATTGTACGGGGACGACTGAAAGGGTACCAGGGTTCCACCGGGAGGGTCCACCTGTCCCGGAGGGCCACGTGGACCGCAATTGGGAGGGAACCAGCCCTTGGTGGGCTGGTGCGAGCCAACAAAGGAGGCCCAAGGCGCCTAGGGCAAAACCCTAGGGCATGGGGCTGCCTCCCTCCAACTTGGGAGGCAACCACCCCTAGGGTAGCCCCCGCCCCTCCTAGGGTTTCCTAGGGTGGTCGGCCCCTCTCCCCCTCCTATAAATAGTGGGGTTTTTGGGAGGGCTTGATACGTCCATTTTGCATCATGCTTTTATGTTGATATTTATCGCTTTATGGGATGTTATTACACTTCACGGTGCAATACTTATGCCTTTTCTCTCTTACTTTGCAAGGTTTACATGAAGAGGGAGAATGCCGGCAGCTGGAATTCTGGCCTGAAAAAGGAGAAAGTTTGAGATACCTATTCTGCGCAACTCCAAAAGCCGTGAAAATCAACGAGGAATTATTTTGTAATTTATAAAAAATACTAGGGCGAAAAAGTACCAGAGGGGAGCCACCAGGAGGCCACAAGCCTGCTAGGCGCGGCCTACCCCCTGGCCGCGCCTAGGTGGCTTGTGGGCTCCCTGTTGGCCCCCTGGCTCCCCTCTTTTTCTATAAGGAGGGTTTCGTTCCAGAAAAAATGAAGAGGAGGCTTTCGGGAGTATTTGCCGCCGCCACAAGGCGGAACTTGAGCAGAATCAATCTAGAGCTCCGGCAAGGTCGTCCTGCCGGGGAAACTTCCCTCCCAGAGGGGGAAATTGTCACCATCGTCATCACCAACACTCCTCTCATCGGAGGGGACTCATCACCATCAACATCTTCATCAGCACCATCTCATCTCCAAACCCTAGTTCATCTCTTGTAACCAATCTCCGTCTCGCGACTCCGATTGGTACTTGTAAGGTTGCTAGTAGTGTTAATTACTCTTTGTAGTTGATGCTAGTTGGATTACTCGGTGGAAGATTATATGTTCAGATCCTTGATGCTATTCAATACCTCTCTGGTCATGAATATTATTATGCTTTGTGAGTAGTCACTTTTATTCCTGAGGACATGGGATAAGTCATGCTATAAGTACTCATGTGAATTTGGTATTCGTTCGATATTTTGATGCGTTGTATGTTGTTTTTCCTCTAGTGGTGTTATGTGAACGTCGACTACATAACACTTCACCATTATTTGGGACTAGAGGAAGGCATTGGGAAGTAGTAAGTAGATGATGGGTTGCTATAGTGACAGAAGCTAAAACCCTAGTTTATGCGTTGCTTCTTATGGGGCTGATTTGGATCCACTAGTTTAATGCTATGGTTAGACTTTGTTTTAATTCTTCTTTCATAGTTGCGGATGCTTGCGAGAGGGGTTAATCATAAGTGGGAGGTTTTTCCAAGTAAGGAAAGCACCCAAGCACCGGTCCACCCACATATCAAACTATCAAAGTAGCGAACGCGAATCATATGAACTTGATGAAAACTAGCTTGACAGAAATTCCCATGTGTCCTCGGGAGTGCTTTACCTCCTATAAGAGTTTGTCCAGGCTTGTCCCTCGCTAGAAAAGGGATTGGGCCATTTTCTGCACCTTTGTTACTATTTCTACTTGTTACTTGCTACTTGCTACGAATCATCTTATCACACGACTATCTGTTACCGATAATTTCAGTGCTTGCAGAGAATACCTTGCTGAAAACCACTTGTCAGATCCTTCTGCTCCTCGTTGGGTTCGACACTCTTACTTATCAAAAGGACTACGAGAGATCCCCTACACTTGTGGGTCATCAAGACTCTTTACTGGCGCCGTTGACGGGGAGTGAAGCGCCTTTGGTAAGTGGAATTTGGTAAGGAAACATTTATATAGTGTGCTGAAATTTATTGTCACTTGTCACTATGGAAACTAATCCTTTGAGGAGCTTGTTTGGGGTATCTTCACCTCGAACGGAAGCACAAGGAGTTGCTCCTCAACCTGTTGCACCTACTGAAAATATTTGCTATGAATTTCCTTTGGGTATGCTTGAGAAACTGCTGGCTAATCCTTTTATAGAAGATGGAACATCACATCCCGACTTACATCTAATCTATGTAGATGAAGTTTGTGGTTTATTTAAGCTTGCAGGTTTGCCCAGGATGAGGTCAAGAAGAAGGTCTTTCCATTATCTTTGAGGGATAAAGCATTGACATTGTATATGCTATGTGATGATACTGGATCATGGAACTACAACTGGTTGAAATTGGAATTTCGTCAAAAGTTTTATCCTATGCATCTAGTACATCGTGATCGGAATTATTTTTATAATTTTTGTCCTTGTGTCAGAGAAAGCATCGCTCAAGCTTGGGGGAGGCTTAAATCAATGTTATATTCATGCCCCAACCATGAGCTCTCGAGGGAAATCATCATTCAGAACTTCTATGCTCGGCTTTCTCATGATAATCGCACCATGCTTGACACTTCTTATACCGGTTCTTTTATGAAGAGAGGTATTGACTTCAAGTGGAATTTATTGGAAAGAATTAAACGCAACTCTGAAGATTGGGAGTTTGATGAAGGTAAGGAGTCAGGTATGAATCTCAAGTTTGATTGCGTTAAATCCTTTGTCGAAACAAATACTTTTTGTGATTTTAGCGCTAAATATGGACTTGACTCTGAGATAGTAGCGTCATTGTGTGAATCATTTGCTGCTCATATTGATCTCCCTAAAGAGAAGTGGTTTAAATATCATCCTCCCTTAGAAGTCAATGTAGTTAAACCCAATCCAGTTGAAGAGAAAGTCGTTGCTTATAATGATCCTCTTGTTCCCAGTGCTTACATTGAGAAACCACCCTTCCCTGTTAGGATAAAGGATCATTCTAAAGTTTCATAGGTGATAAGTAGGGGCTACATTAGAACACCTACACCCCCTGAGCAAATTAGATTTGAACCTAGGATTGCTATTCAAAGATCTCATGTCCGACAATGTTGATGGCCATGATATTCACTTCTGTGAAGATGCTCCTAGAATTGCTAAACCACATGCTAGAGACAAACATAGGCCTGTTATTGGCACGCCTGTTGTTTCTGTTAAGATAGGAGATCATTGTTATCATGGTTTATGTGACGTGGGTGCTAGTGTTAGTGCAATACCTCAATCTCTATATGATGAAACTAAAGACGAGATTGCACCTGTTGAGATGGAACCTATTGATGTCACTATTCAGCTTGCCACTAGAGATACTATCTGCCCTTTGGGAATTGTTAGGGATGTTGAAGTCTTGTGTGGTAAAACAAAGTATCCTGCTGATTTTCTCGTTCTTGTTACCACACAAGATAGCTTTTGTCACATCATATTTGGCATACCTTTCCTCAATACTATCAATGCTCATATTGACTGTGAAAAGCAAACTGCCACTATTGGCTTTGAAGGTGTGTCACATGAGTTCAATTTCTCCAAGTTTGGTAGACAACCTCATGAAAAAGAGTTGCCTAGTAAGGATGAAATTATCTCCCTAGCTTATATTGTTATTCCTCCTACTGATCCTTTAGAGCAATACTTGCTTGAGCATGAAAATTATATGCATATGGATGAAAGGAATGAGAAAGATAGAGTTATCTTTGAACAACATCCTATCCTTCAGAATAATTTGCCTGTTGAACTGCTTGGAGATCCACCCCCACCAAAGGGTGATCATGTGTTCGAGCTTAAACAGTTGCATGATACTCTTAAGTATGCTTATCTTGATGAAAAAGAGATATGTCATGTTATTATTAGTGCTAGCCTCTTAGAGCATGAAGAAAAGAAGTTACTAAAAACTCTAAGGAAGCATCGTGCTGCTATTGGATATACTCTTGATGATCTTAAGGGCATTAGTCCCACTCTATGCCAGCACAAGATTAAAACCGATCCTGATTCCAAACCAGTTGCCGATCATCAACGGAGATTAAATCCTAAGATGAAAGAGGTAGTGAGAAAAGAAATAATAAAGCTCCTGGAAGCAGGTATTATCTATCATGTTGCTCATAGTGATTGGGTAAGTCTGGTGCATTGCGTCCCTAACAAGGGAGGTATTACCGTTGTCCCTAATGATAAGGATGAATTGATCCCTCAGATGATTATTACTGGCTATAGGATGGTGATTGATTTTATGAAATTGAATAAAGCCACTAGGAAAGATCATTACCCTTTTCCTTTTATCGACCAAATGCTATAAAGACTGTCTAAACACACACACTTCTGCTTTCTAGATGGTTATTCTGGTTTCTCCCAAATACCTGTTGCACAATCTGATCAGGAGAAAACCACTTTCACCTGCCCTTTCGGTACCTTTGCTTACAGATGTATGCCTTTTGGCTTATGTAATGCACCTGCTACCTTTCAAAGATGTATGATGGCTATATTCTCTAACTTTTGTGAAAAGATTGTTGAGGTTTTCATGGATGACTTCTCTGTTTATGGGTCTTCTTTTGATGATTGCCTCAACAACCTTGATCGAGTTTTGCAGAGATGTAAATATACCAATCTTGTCTTGAATTGGGAGAAGTGCCACTTTATGGTTAATGAAGGCATCATCTTAGAACATAAAATTTCTGAAAGAGGTATTGAAGTTGATAAGGCTAAAGTTGATGCGATCGAGAAAATGCCATGCCCCACAGATATCAAAGGTATAAGAAGTTTCCTTGGTCATGCTAGTTTCCATAGAAGTTTCATTAAAGACTTCCCTAAGATTTCTAGGCCTCTTACCAATCTCTTGCAAAAGGATATTCCTTTTGTTTTTTACGATGATTGTGAGGAAGCCTTCGAAATACTTAAGAAGGTCTTGATAACTGCGCCTATTGTTCAACCACCTGATTGGAACTTACCTTTTGAAATTATGTGTGATGCTAGTGATTATGTTGTTGGCACTGTCCTAGGACAAAGAGTTGTTAAGAAGTTGAATGTTATCCACTATGCTAGTAGAACTCTAGACAGTGCCCAAAGAAACTATGCTACTACTGAAAAGGAATTTTTAGCAGTCGTGTTTGCATGTGATAAGTTCCGATCTTACATAGTTGATTCCAAAGTCACTATTCACACTAATCACGCTGCTATTAAGTACCATATGGAAAAGAAAGACGCAAAACCTAGACTTATCAGATGGGTTCTCTTGCTACAAGAATTTGATTTGCATGTTGTCGATAGGAAGGGTGCTGAGAACCCTGTAGCAGATAACTTGTCTAGGTTGGAGAATGTTCTTGATGACCCACAACCTATTGATGATAGCTTTCCTGATGAGCGACTGAATGTCATCAATGCTTCACGTAGTACACCGTGGTATGCTAATTATGCAAATTATATCATTGCCAAATATATACCACCTAGTTTCACATACCAGCAAAATAAGAAATTCTTCTTTGATTTGAGACATTACTTTTGGGATGATCCTCACCTTTATAAGGAAGGAGTAGATGGTGTTATTAGACGTTGTGTACCTGAACATGAACAGGGACAGATCCTACAGAAGTGTCACTCTGAGGCTTACGGAGGACACCATGCGGGAGATAGAACTGCACACAAGGTATTGCAATCAGGTTTCTATTGGCCCACTCTCTTCAAGGATGCCCGTAAGTTTGACCTATCTTGTGACGAATGTCAAAGAATAGGTAATATCAGTAAACATGAGGAAATGCCTATTAATTATTCACTTGTCATTGAACCATTTGATGTTTGTGGCTTTGATTATATGGGACCTTTTCCAACATCCAACGGGTATACTCATATCCTAGTTGTTGTTGATTACGTTACTAAGTGGGTAGAAGCTATCCCAACTAGTAGTGCTGATCACAACACCTCTATCAGGATGCTTAAAGAAGTTATTTTCCCTAGATTTGGAGTCCCTAGATATCTAATGACTGATGGTGGTTCACACTTTATTCATGGTGTTTTTCGTAAAACGCTTGCTAAGTATGATGTCAACCATAGAGTTGCATCTCCCTATCACCCTCAGTCCAGTGGTCAAGTAGAGCTAAGCAATAGAAAGATTAAACTAATTCTGCAAAAGACTGTCAATAGGTCTAGAAAGAATTGGTATAAGAAGCTCGATGATGCATTGTGGGCTTATAGAACTGCTTATAAGAATCCCATTTTCAGATTTCTTCCTCACAATTTTCAGATTCACGCATCTTACGCAAAACTCCAAAGAAATAGTCAATTGCCCTCAACTCACTAGAAATTTGCTCCACACGAGTGGGTCTCTTAAAGATACTAGCAAGTGGATGAGGATCCATGTCACTAGATTTTCAGCAAGCGAAGATGCAAGCATATTGAAGGCACATGGCACACAAGCGAATAGAAAGCAAGCAGAACAAGGGCGAACGGATAAAGGCAAATGGAAACGGCAAATGTTAAGTGGGGGAGAGGAAAACGAGAGGCAACTCGCAACAAAAGTAAATGCAAGTGAAGAGTTTGTGAGACCTACTTGGATAGATCTTGACTTCTCCTCCCCGGCAACGGCGCCAGAAATACTTCTTCTACTGCAACAAAAGACCTTCCAACGGCGCCAGAAATAGGCGTGTTGACGGCAGATTACTCTTGTATTGATCTCCTCGGCAAACGATCCTCCTCCCCGGCAACGGCTGTGGGGACCCCGACTAGCAAGTCGAGTTCGCCGTGCCCAGTGACCCCAAGGATCAATGTTCACTGAACACAAATATTGAATAAAAGAGTCTTACATCCAAGTACCAAAATTATTACATCAAACGACCAGAAGGTCGGGTTCAAGAGCGAGGCCTAAAGCCAATTAAACAGATACATCGAGTAGCGGAAACTCGTAAGGGCTAAGCGGTGCCCATGCCATCAAGCCTACACCGACAGGCATTCTGACTTGGAAGCGTCCTAGATCGCAGGTTCGTCTCCGACGGTGTACTCGTCGCCAAACTCCGGTCCTTCCATGTCTGGTCAACAATATAACCAGTGGCAAGCCAATGAGTACTTTGAATGTACTCGCAAACAGCCCATGATATGAACATTGATAGTGAAGAATAACAGTAACATGTGTCTTTGGTGGAATGCAATTTGGTGGAATGATCAGGTATATGCAACAAGTGAAAGAACTACTCTTGAAGAACAGGTTACAGATATCAACATATCTGACAAGGGTTGTACACACCGGGTTCACCCTATATGCCAAGTCACCGAACTTGGTCATATCAATTCCTCAAGTAACTCCATTTATTAACACCATTCACCGAACTCACACACACACACTTGGTTTATGCGGAAACGCTGGACGTAGTTTAAGCAGCACCACCCAACTGTCCTTGACCGTGGACACAGCTATTCGAATAGTTTGACACTCTGCAGAGGTAGTACGCTGGACCCACGAGAAACGGGAAACTTCCGTGTCATCCACGACTCGCGGTATATCACATATACCCGAGGTAAGTACCCGATCATCATCTTTCCCCTGACGATATTAGACAAAGAGGTCCACTCGATTGGTACCCAGCCCACATGTTGTAAGTCTTACGAGCACCGACTCTGGACAGTATCAACCATGCAGGGACCAACGGTGTGCCTGGAACTCATAATAATGGGATAGTCGTCCTACCTGGCACGACCCCATCACGAGAGTGACACCGATCACTCCCGCCACTAGTAATGTGGCTCTTTGCTAGTACCGACCAGAGTAATCAACAAAGCCCATAAAGCGGTAACGTGGTCGTACTGTTAAGGTTGGGACGGTCGACACATCATAAATCTAATCCCATTTCCGAAACCACACACGCAAAATACCCGGTGCACCACTTCTCCAAAAGTGGCCACCAACTCATCATCACCCTTGGGCATTAGTGGCACCCGACAGGGTTTTCATAAACTCTTGATTTTAACTCATCATCATGCTCATGATAATATGCTCTATCTTTACTTGAGCTCCGAGGAGCCATATGAATAACATCACTAACATGCAAGTGCTTCGAAGAAGCCTTCGGTACCATCACCGTAATAATGAACCGACATCGTGATCACATGCAACGGGAAAATACCAACTATACTAGCATGCAATAATGTTTATGATCAAGTCATGGTCAAAGGGCTGTTTGCCTTGGTTAGCTAGGTATCCGGGGTCTTCGAGGTCTTCCGCCCCGAATCTTCCGTCACTCGGTAACTCTACTGTCGAGAAGGGAATAAATAAATAATAGCTCACACCAAAACAGATCACAAGGTGCTTTTCAAAATGTTGCAAAGTTTGAATAAATTCAGTTTATTATTTTGGAAAATGTTTCCTATGGTTTTTATTAGCTAAGCATATTTATTTAAAAGCAAACAGGAACAAACCAATGCTTTTAATATCATTTTATTATACCAAAACAGATTCTACTTTTGATAAATGTCAAACTCTACAAAATCAATTACTACACATTTTTAGAAAATTGTTGGTGGAAGAATCATATTTTTCTACTGGCTAAATATTTTTATAAAAATCATTTAAGCTGCAGGTTAAAAATAAAAGAAAAAGGCCAGGGGGAGACCCCGCCGGCCCAGCTAGCAGACCGGCCACCAGGCGCGCGCGGGCCAGGTTCAAACCTGACCTGCGGGCCCCTGGGGTCAGCGTGAGCGGCTACGCGCGTTGCCTGTCCCAGGACACCGACAGGTGGGCTCCACCTGTCGGGTCCTTCTCCTACCTCCAGCCAGAGAGGTGGAGACGGACGTCGGCGAGGCTACCGTTGCCCTCAGGCCAATCTAGGAGCGGGAACGGGTCCCTCGTTCCTTCGCCTACCTGCTCGTGGTCGGGACGTCACCGGAGGTGGTCTGGGTCGCCGGCGACGAGGTGACCGTGGCGGAAAGGTTTCGGGATGGCGTCGAGCTAGTGGCTAGGGGCACAGATTCGCTCGGGGAAGTTGGGGGAAATGATCCTGGCGTCAAGGGGAGTGCAATGGGAGGTCGGGCGGCGCAGGAGACGACGTGTAGCCGGAGATCGACCGGACCTCCGAGGCGGAGGGGCCTCGGTCGATCTCGAGCACCGGGGCTCTGCGAGCTCGATTGGGCGGCTAGGGGGAGTCTAGTGGTTGTGCTGAAGCTGCCTGGGGGGTGCTGGGGTGCCGGGGGGACCTATTTATAGGCCA
The DNA here is from genome assembly GCF_904849725.1 of Hordeum vulgare subsp. vulgare. Taxonomy (NCBI): domain Eukaryota; kingdom Viridiplantae; phylum Streptophyta; class Magnoliopsida; order Poales; family Poaceae; genus Hordeum; species Hordeum vulgare. Next base: position 510,925,014 of record NC_058519.1, read on the forward strand.
GCAACGGTGAGCTGACTCGGGTGTGCCGGTGACTCACCATGGCGCGCGTGCGTGCACAGTGAGGTGCTGGGCACGAAACCATGGGTTCGGGACGTGGTTTAGGACCTCCTGGTGCATCGGCCACAGAGGGAAAGCGAGTGGGGTCGAGCCGCAGCGACCGTGCATGCTCGGTCGCATCGGGTGTGCGCAGGCACGCGTCGCCTGAGCTCTTGCGCGAGGAGAGAGGGCCCCTGATGGTAGCTTTGCACAGAGTGGGTGTCGGGGGAGCATTTGGACATTACTGGGAAGGTTGGAACTGGCCGGGGCGACGTCCCCTTGCTGGAGGCTCTCTGTAACGCGCCCAGAGCACAGGTTTGGCATGCCACGGCATGCTGGCGCGCTCTGGGGCACTTGGGACGTGTCCTCCATATCCTGAGTGTTGCTGGGAGTGTGCCTAGCCGTTGTGTGTTAGTGGGAGCACGAGCTGGTCAAAGGACACAAGGAACACCAGTGTTGCCAGCCCTGGCCTGCGGCTCAAATTGAAGATCTTGTCACTAGTTCTTGGAGTTAGGGAGGGGCTGGTTGATTGAGTGCTCAGGGTGTTCTGGGCTCTAACTCACCAAGTTTGGGGCTTTGCCATTGGGTAAAACAGTGGCTAGGAGGGTTTTTACCTTCCTGTCAGTAGGTGTTCGACAGTGATTTGGGGTGCTTCCAATCCACCACTGGAACTGAAACTTAACAGGTTTGGTCTTGGGGTAAAAACATGGGGTTTCACCAAATTTGAGCTCCATTGAACAAGTTTAGCTTTGTAATCTTGAAAATGCCTCAAAATGACCAGTACTGTACTTTACAAAGGAAGTGTGTCCAAACAGAGTCTCACAAATCCCATCATTGGTGTGGAGTCCTCATTTGGGGTGTCAAACACCTCTGCAAAGTTTCAGCTCCATTGGAGAAACTTTGCAATGTAGAGTTGTTCCAACTCTTCTCTGGACAGAGAGGGTTTTGGGCTCATTAGGTGCACTTCCCCACCTTGGATCAAGGTGAGATTTTATGAGAGCACCTAATATGGCTTGGGAGGACTTCTGTAACTTTACGGGAATTTATTGAGATCATTTCCTTTGGAAACATCTCAAAAAGCTAAAACAGACAGAAATGGTTTTCAGGGTTTTACTCAAATAATATTAATATAAAATAGGGTTGAAAATATTATATATGGAAAATATATGTCCTTAGGAGCTTCCATGAATTTCCTCAGAATTTTCTAAGGCAGGAAAGCAATTTTCCTTGTGGGAATATCATTCCTGGCCTTAGAAACAAACATAAATATAAAATAGGAAAATAATATTTTAAATCACCAATTAATGTTTTTAATGAATGAATATAATATTTGGATCAGATCACCAACTTTGGTTGGAAGTGCCACTTGGCTTCATGAGCTAGTAGTGTATCCCAACATGATGAAGGTGATCTTGATATAAAGGAAAAAGGGTTTTTGAAGAGAGCAAAATAATAAGTTTTTCATGGGTTTGAGTCATCAAGCAAGCAAGCATTCACTCATACAAGGGCTGACATTGCACTCACAACATTATTTGAAAAAGTTTTAACAAGCTCTGATTTTTGCAACATAAAATACTTGTGGTGAAAAACAGGGTGTGACAGACCTATCCCTCTTACAAGAATCTCGTCCCCGAGATTCCTAAGCTAAGCGGTAAATAGCTCGGGAAATTCTAATCGGAGATAGTCTTCACGTTCCCACGTGGCTTCTGCTTCGGTATGGTTGCTCCACTGAACCTTGAAAAACTTGATGGTGCGGCTTCTGGTGCAACGCTCGGCTTCATCCAAAATGCGGATCGGTTTCTCGCGGTAGGTAAGGTCCGTTTGAAGGTCAATAGCTTGGTGATCAATGTCCTTGTAACGATCGGGACGGTTCAGCACTTGTAAACACTTCCGGAGCTGTGACACGTGAAACACGTTGTGCACACCCGAAAGCTCACGAGGTAGCTCCAATTGATAAGCTACTTCCCTGCGCCTTGTCGTGATCTTGAAGGGTCCAATGAACCTTGGAGCTAGCTTCCCCTTGACGTGGAAACGCTTGGTCCCCTTGAGAGGCGTGACTCGCAAGTACACCCGGTCTCCGAAACAAACTCCACATCTCTGCGGCGAGGGTCCGCATAGCTATTTTGTCTTAACTTAGCTGCCTTCAAGTTTTCTCGGACAAGCTGAACTTTGTCCCCTGCTTCCTGCAGTGCTTCTGGTCCGAAAACTAGTCCTTCACCGGTTTCGGACCAATTGAGCGGGGTGCGGCACTTCCGCCCATATAACACTTCGAATGGGGCCATCTGAAGACTGGACTGGTAGCTGTTGTTGTAAGAAAACTCAGCAAACGGCAGGCAATCTTCCCACTTGGCACCATGAGTCAAAACACAGGCGCGGAGCCTGTCCTCAAGTATCTGGTTTACCCTCTCGGTCTGTCAGTCCGTTTGCAGGTGGAAAGCCATACTGAAGGAGAGTTTGGTTCCGAGAGCTTCTTGAAACTTCTTCCAGAATCTTGAGGTGAATTGCATGCCGCGGTCGGACACGATCTCCTTGGGAACTCCATAGAGACTCACCACTCGATGAATGTACAGACTGGTCAGCTGGCTGCCATCGTAGGTGGTGTTAACGGGGATGAAATGGGCCACCTTGGTCAAATGATCGACTATGACCCAAATGTAGTTATGACCCTTATTCGACCGGGGCAACCCGGTGATGAAGTCCATGCCGACTTTATCCCACTTCCATTCCGGCACTTGAAGAGGTTGCAGCAATCCAGCAGGTCGCTGGTGTTCAGCCTTGCCTCGCTGGCATACATTGCATTTAGCGACATAGGAGCCAATTTCTCTCTTCATGCCATGCCACCAGAATCGTTCTCGGAGGTCTTGGTACATCTTGGTACCACCTGGACGAATAGAGTACGGTGTGTCATGAGGCTCTTGCAGGATCAAGTCCTTAAGTTCGGCCTTGTTAGGTACGCATAAGCGCTTCCCGTACCACAGTACTCCTTGCTCATCAATCGAGAATCCTGGGCTTTGCCTTCTCGCACCTTCCTCTTGAGGCCTTCGATACTCTTGTGTCCCTTCTGGGCTTCCTTGATGTCGTCTGCCAGAGTAGGCTTGACTTCGAGGTTGGCCAGGTATCCTGGTTCGACTATCTCAAGCCCGAACCTCTCCATCACTTCATACAAGACGGGTAACCTTTCCTTGAGCGTGACGTTCAAGGAGCTTGCCTTCCGGCTTAAGGCATCGGCTACCACGTTCGCCTTGCCGGGATGATACTGAATGTTGAGGTCGTAATCCTTGATTAACTCAAGCCATCTCCGCTGCCTCATATTCAGCTCCCTTTGAGTGAAGATATATTTCAGACTTTTGTGGTCTGTATATATCTCACATAGCTTCCCCAGAAGGTAATGTCGCCACGTCTTCAGAGCATGCACTACAGCTGCTAGCTCGAGATCATGGGTGGCGTAGTTCTCCTCATGCGGTCGCAGTTGCCGTGACAAGTACGCCACGACCCTGCCATCTTGCATCAGGACTCCACCGAGCTCGGTTCCAGAGGCATCACAATATATCACGAATTCCTTGTTGATGTCTGGGGTAGCCAATACTGGGGCGGTAGTTAGCCTCTTCTTCAACTCCTGGAAACTTGCTTCACACGCCGGTGTCCACTCGAACTTCCGGCCTTTCTTCAAGAGCTGAGTCATAGGTCGAGCGATGCTGGAGAATCCTTCTACAAACTTGCGGTAGTATCCCGCGAGCCCGAGGAAACTCCTGACATCCTTCACGTCCTTTGGTGATTCCCAGTTGGTCACTGTAGTAATCTTGGACTGATCTACGGCCAAACCGCTTGGCGTCAGGGTATGACCCAGAAATCCAACTTCGTTCAGCCAGAACTGACACTTGCTGAATTTGGCATAAAGCTGGTGCTCTCAAAGCTTTCCCAGAACTAACCTCGGGTGTTGCTCATGCTCCTCTTTGGACTTGGAGAAGATTAATATGTCATCGATGAACACGACGACAAACTTGTCCAAATATTCCATGAAGACCTTGTTCATGAGGTACATGAAGTAGGCTGGGGCATTTGTCAAACCGAAGGGCATGACAGTGCATTTATATAGACCGTATCGGGTCACGAATGCAGTCTTGGGTATATTTTCGGGTCGAATCTGCAACTGGTAATATCTCGATCGAAGATCGATCTTGGAAAATACCCTGGCCCCATTTAACTGGTCAAACAGGTCTTCGATCTTGTGGAGCGGGTACCTGTTCTTAATTGTGACTTCATTAAGAGAACGGTAATCGACGCAGAGTCGAATGGTACCATCCTTCTTTGAAACAAATAGAACAGGTGATCCCCAAGGTGATGCACTCGGACGGATGAACCCTTTCCTGAGTTGCTCATCCAGCTGCTTCTTCAGCTCTGCCAGCTCTTCGGAACCCATCCTGTAAGGATTTTTATATATAGGCCTTGATCCAGGCATCAGCTCAATGATGAACTCGATGTCTCGGTCAGGAGGCATTCCGGGGAGCTCGTCAGGAAAGACGACCACGGTACTCACAGACTACAGGCACTTGATCAAGCTCTACCTTGGATAGACTGTTGATTCGAGGCACTTGAGCCGATATTGGCTCGGAGACAAACTTGACCTTGACCCCTTGGTTGCTCGTCATGGTAATGGCCCTGTTGGCACAGTCCAAAAGACTCTGGTGCTTGGCCAACCAATCCATGTCGAGGATTACTTCTACACCTTGCGATTTAAGCACAATGAGGTCTGCCAAGAAACCCGTTCCACTGATAACTATCTCGACCCTTCTACACCCTAGGTTGGTCCTCAATACTGCTCCCGGGGTTTGAATTGCCATCTGCCCACGGAGTAGAGTGGGTTTTAAACCACACTTCTCCGCAAACCTTTGAGTAACAAAAGAATGCGAGGCACCACAATCAAACAACACTGTTGCTGGAGTTGAGTTGACGAGGAACGTACCCAGAATGCAGTTCGGGTCTTCCTGGACCTCTTCTATAGTGATGTGATTGATCTGGCCCCTGCCATTGAACTGCTGGTTGCGGGGGGGCTGGTTCCTTCCTGGTGCACCTTGACCGGGGTTGGGTGCATTGGGACGCGGTGCGTCGGGCTTCTTGTTGGGGCACTGCCTGGAATAGTGCTCGGTCTGACCACACCCAAAGCAGGTGACCTGCCCCAGAGGGTTGGTCTTGACTCCATCGTTGTTCGGCGGGTTGACTACTGGTTTGGCTTGCTGCTGAGGCTGATAATTCTGGCGGAACACCGGGTGCTTGTACTGCTGCTGCTGAAAGTTGGGTCTCGCAGGTGTTGACTGCCATGGTCTTGGTCTTGCGTTACCGGGTCCTCCATTGCCTATCAGTTTGCGCTTGCGGGTGTCGTCCATCGCACGACGCTTGTCTTCCATCATAAGCGCCTTGTTAACCAACTCGCTGAAAGTCTTGCAGTCGCAAACCACCAGCTGATATTGCAGGGACTGTTGTAACCCTTCCATGAAGCGTTCCACCTTAGCAGCCTCAGTGTTAACATCTTCGGGTGCGTACCTCGACAAGAGGTTAAACTTCTGCAGGTACTCCTTAACAGTTCCACTGCCCTGCCTCAAGGCTCGGAATTCCCGCTTCTTAATGGTCATCAGTCCAGGTGGAATGTGAGCCGTGCGAAATCCTTCCTTGAACATCACCCAAGTGATGACTTGCCCTATCCGCATGATCTGGAATCCGTCCCACCATGCCCTGGCGGTGCCTCCGAGACAGTAAGAAGCATAAAGGACCTTCTCATGATCGTCGGTGCACTTGACCAGCGCAAGGAGGTCTTCAATGGTGCGGATCCAGTCATCAGCGTCTAGTGGTTCAGTCGTCTTCGTGAATATGGGGGGCGTAGTCCGCATGAACTCAGAAAGAATAGAGCGGCCACCGCCATTCCCATTCCGCGGCGGGTTGTCCACCAGGACTTGAGTCAGCTGCTGAATAGCGGCATTGCTGGCTTGACGCTCCTCCCGAAGAGCTTGAAGGAACTGATCCATTGTTAATTTCTCAGGAGGAGGTGGTGGCGGAAGGTCTCTAGGCTGCTCGTGGTGACCTCCAGCTTGAGCTTCTCCTTCGGTTCCCTGCGGCGTCCCTGAGGAGCCGGCGCCGGGGTTGCCGAAGGTGCTGTTGCGGGTTGCGTTCACCATCCTGTCATAGAAACAGATAGGTCAAAATGCCACCTTGCTCGGGAATACAAGGATTCGTTCCTAGTAAGAGGGGGTCCAATACGTGCAAGTGCCGAGTTTTCAAAACCAATGTTTTTGACAAACGGAAACTGCATTCATAAAAACTAGGTGATGTAGTCACTTACAGGCTGCCTAAGGCAATATGTGACTTACATCATACACACATACGTAAATTAGAAACGGATACATGGATACCCTATGCTCGGGGTACTCCTAATTGCCTACGCTAAATCCTACGCACCGGACTGCTCGGTCTCAAAGGCGGATTCAACAGGATCCTCATCTTTGTCCTTGCCTTCATCAACATCTTCTTTCTTTATAGGAGTGGAAGAAAGAATCCACACATCACGGGCGTCTCTTAGGCGAGGCGGCGAAGATCTCAGTGTACTCTTCCACTGTCAGGCGGCGACTCCGAAGAGGGACTGCCTGGATGGGTAACACACCACCCCTAGTAGCAACAGTTGTCCTTCCTTCAGGTGCGTCTGCCTTCTTTATCTTGCGATTCTGCATCTTTTCAGTGTGGAGCAAGCCCTTGACTAGGTGCAGCTCTTGGCGAAGCTTGGCTGATTCCTTAACCAGGAAGTGCGTCAGGGTGTCCGACGAGAGGCTGAAGTAGGTCTGAAACCTTAATGGCATCCCATCCTCCATGGCTGGGGTGAGTGTCCAACTCCCATCCACTCCTTCCTTAATGAAAGGTAGGTGACGAGTGACAGGCTCATTAGCCATCTCAGGGAGGATGCTGCGGAGACGCACGAGCGCCTCTCGTGCGGCCGTCTCCACTGCCAACATCAGCTCTCCCATCTGTGGTCCTTCGAAGAACCAACTAGACGGGGAGTCATTAGCCTTCACTATCACATCCACGTGATATTCCTTAGTGTCGGCGTTGACCTAGTGCTCGTGGTAGAGGAAGATGGGCGTGCGACGTACGTGGCACTTCTCCAGACAATCCACCAGGAGTAGTGGAAAGCCGGTCTCCAGAAGCATCTCAGGTACGGGAGCCATCTACAAGGTATAGGAGAGAAGTCAGAAGGTTGTATGTGCAAAAGTTTTGTGCAAGGCTGGCGTTCTAACATTCTCGGCTAACGTCCATGCTATCTAAGGCTTCCTATAGTCAGGATGGCTCTGATACCAGTTCTATGGGGACCCCGACTAGCAAGTCGAGTTCGCCGTGCCCAGTGACCCCAAGGATCAATGTTCACTGAACACAGATACTGAATAATAGAGTCTTACATCCAAGTACCGAAATTATTACATCAAACGACCAGAAGGTCGGGTTCAAGAGCGAGGCCTAAAGCCAATTAAACAGATACATCGAGTAGCGGAAACTCGTAAGGGCTAAGCGGTTCCCATGCCATCAAGCCTACACCGACAGGCATTCTGACTTGGAAGCGTCCTAGATCGCAAGTTCGTCTCCGACGGCGTACTCGTCGCCAAACTCCGGCCCTTCCATGTCTGGTCAATAATATAACCAGTGGCAAGCCAATGAGTACTTTGAATGTACTCGCAAACAGCCCATGATATGAACATTGATAGTGAAGAATAACAGTAACATGTGTCTTTGGTGGAATGATCAGGTATATGCAACAAGTGAAAGAACTACTCTTGCAGAACAGGTTACATATATCTACATATCTGACAAGGGTTGAACACACTGGGTTCACCCTATATGCCAAGTCACCGAACTTGGTCATATCAATTCCTCAAATAACTCCGGTTATTAACACCATTCACCGAACTCACACACACACACTTGGTTTATGCGGAAATGTTGGGCGTAGTTTAAGCAGCACCACCCAACTGTCCTTGACCGTGGACACGGCTATTCGAATAGTTTGACACTCTACAGAGGTAGTACGCTGGACCCACGAGAAACGGGGAAACTTCCGTGTCATCTATGACTCGCGGTATATCACATATACCGAGGTAAGTACCCGATCATCATCTTTCCCCGAACGATATTAGACAAAGAGGTCCACTCGATTGGTACCCAGCCCACATGTTGTACGTCTTACGAGCACCGACTCTGGATAGTATCAACCATGTAGGGACCAACGGTGTGCCTGGAACTCATAATAATGGCATAGTCGTCCTACCTGGCACGGCCCCATCACGAGAGTGACACCGATCACTCGCGCCACTAGTAATGTGGCTCTTTGCTAGTACCGACCAGAGTAATCAACAAAGCCCCGTCCCGTCAAGGGGTAACGTGGTCGTACTGGTAAGGTTGGGACGGTCGACACATCATAAATCTAATCCCATTTCCGAAACCACACACGCAAAATACCCGGTGCACCATTTCTCCAAAAGTGGCCACCAACTCATCATCACCCTCGGGCATTAGTGGCACCCGACTAGGTTTTCATAAACTCTTGATTTTAACTCATCATCATGCTCATGATAATATGCTCTATATTTACTTGTCAACATGGTATTAACATGACCCTCAAAGGGTAGGGTCAAGCTCAATGCAATGATCTTACTCTACTAGTCAACATGACAGTAGCATGATCCTCGTAGATGGTAGGGTCAAGCTCATCATGCTTGTGCTCCGAGGATCCATATGAATAACATCACTAACATGCAAGTGCTTCGAACAAGCCTTCGGTACCATCACCGCAATGATGAACCGGCATCGTGATCACATGCAACGGGAAAATACCAACTATACTAGCATGCAACAATGTTTATGATCAAGTCATGGTCAAAATCTGCTTGCCTTGGTCAGCTAGGTATCCGGGGTCTTCGAGGTCTTTGGCTCCAGATCCTCCGTCACTCGGTAACTCTACCGTCGAGAAGGGAATAAATAAATAATAGCTCACACCAAAGCAAATCACAAGGTGCTTTTAAAAATGTTGCAAAGTTTGAATAAATTCAGTTTATTATTTTGGAAAATGTTTCCTATGGTTTTTATTAGCTAAGCATATTTATTTAAAAGCAAACAGGAGCAAACCAATGCTTTTAATATCATTTTATTATACCAAAACAGATTCTGTTTTTGATAAATGTCAAGCTCTACAGAATCAATTACTACACATTTTTAGAAAATTGTTGGTGGAAGAATCATATTTTTCTACTGGCTAAATATGTTTATAAAAATCATTTAAGCTGCAGGTTTAAAATAAAACAAAAAGGCCACGGGGGGACCCAGCCGGCCCAGCTAGCAGACCAGCCACCAGGCCCGCGCGGGCCAGATTCAAACCTGACCTGCGGGCCCCTGGGGTCAGCGACAGCGGCTGCGAGCGCTGGCTGCCCCAGGACACCGACAGGTGGGCTCCACCTGTCGGGTCCTTCTCCTACCTTCAGCCAAAGAGGTGGAGACGGACGCCGGCGAGGCTACCGTTGCCCTCAGGCCAATCTAGGAGCGGGAACGGGTCCCTCGTTCCTCCACCTACCTGCTCGTGGTCGGGATGTCACCGGAGGTGGTCTGGGTCGCCGGCGACGAGGTGACCGTGGCGGAAAGGTTTCGGGATGGCGTCGAGCTAGTGGCTAGGGGCACGGATTCACTCGGGGAAGTTGGGGGAAATGATCCTGGCGTCAAGGGGAGTCCAATGGGAGGTCGGGCGGCGCAGGAGCCGGCGTGTAGCCGGAGATCGACCGGACCTCCAAGGCGGAGGGGCCTCGGTCGATCTCGAGCACCAGGGCTCTGCGAGCTCGATTGGGCGGCTAGGGGGAGTCTAGTGGTTGTGCTGAAGCTGCCTGGGGGGTGCTGGGGTGCCGGGGGGACCTATTTATAGGCCAGCGACGGTGAGCCGACTCGGGCGCGCCGGTGACTCACCGTGGCGCGCGTGCGTGCACAGTGAGGTGCTGGCCCCGAAACCATGGGTTCGGGACGTGGTTTAGGACCTCCTGGTGCATCGGCCACAGAGGGAAAGCGAGTGGGGTCGAGCTGCAGCGATCGTGCATGCTCGGTCACGTTGGGCGTGCGCGGGCATGCGTCGCCTGAGCTCTTGCGCGAGGAGAGAGGGCCCCTGATGGTAGCTTTGCACAGAGTGGGTGTCGGGGGAGCGTTTGGACATTACTAGGGAGGTTGGAACTGGCCGGGGCAACGTCCCCTTGCTGGAGGCTCTCTGTAGCACGCCCAGAGCGCAGTTTTGGCATGCCACGGCATGCTGGCGCGCTCTGGGGCAGGTGGGACGTGTCCTCCATGTCCCGAGTGTTGCTGGGAGTGTGCCAAACCGTTGTGTGTTAGTGGGAGCACGAGCTGGTCAAAGGAGGCAAGGAACACCAGTGTTGCCAGCCCTGGCCTGCGGCTCAAATTGAAGATCTTCTCACTAGTGCTTGGAGTTGGGGAGGGGCTGGTTGACTGAGTGCTCAGGGTGTTCTGGGGCTCTAACTCACCAAGTTTGGGGCTTTGCCATTGGGTAAAACAGTGGCTAGGAGGGTTTTTACCTTCCTGTCAGTAGGTGTTCGACAGTGATTTGGGGTGCTTCCACTCCATCACTAGAACTGAAACTGAACAGGTTTGGTCTTGGGGTAAAAACATGGGGTTTCACCAAATTTGAGCTCCATTGAACAAGTTTAGCTTTGTAAACTTGAAAGTGCCTCAAAATGACCACTACTATCCTTTACAAAGGAAGTGTGGCCAAACAGAGTCTCACAAATCCCATCTTTGGTGTGGAGTCCTCATTTGGGGTGTCAAACACCTGTGCAAAGTTTCAGCTCCATTGGAGAAACTTTGCAATGTAGAGTTGTTCCAACTCTTCTCTGGACAAAGAGGGTTTTGGGCTCATTAGGTGCACTTCCCCACCTTGGATCAAGGTGAGATTTTATGAGAGCACCTAATATGGCTTGGGAGGGCTCCTGTAATTTTATGGGAATTTATTGAGATCATCTCCTTTGGAAACATCTCAAAAAGCTAAAAGAGACAGAAATGGTTTTCAGGGTTTTACTCAAATAATATTAATATAAAATAGGGTTGAAAATCTTATATATAGAAAATATATGTCCTTCTGAGCTTCCATGAATTTCCTTAGAATTTTCTAAGGCAGGAAAGCAATTTTCCTTGTGGGAATATCATTCCTGGCCTTAGAGACAGACATATATATAAAATAGGAAAATAATATTTTAAGTCACCAATTAATGTTTTTAATGAATGAAAATAATATTTGGATCAGATCACCAACTTTGGTTGGAAGTGCCACTTGGCTTCATGAGCTAGTAGTGTATTACAACATGATGAAGGTGATCTTGATATAAAGGAAAAAGGGTTTTTGAAGAGAGCAAAATAATAAGTTTTTCATGGGTTTGAGTCATCAAGCAAGCAAGCATTCACTCATACAAGGGCTGACATTGCACTCACAACATTATTTGAAAAAGTTTTAACAAGCTCTAATTTTTGCAACATAAAATACTTGTGGTGAAAAACAGGGTGTGACAGACCTATCCCTCTTAAAAGAATCTCGTCCCCGAGATTCCTAAGCTAAGCGTTAAATAGCTCGGGAAATTCTGATCGGAGATAGTCTTCACGTTCCCACATGGCTTCTGCTTCGGTATGGTTGCTCAACTGAACCTTGAAAAACTTGATGGTGCGGCTTCTGGTGCAACGTTCGGCTTCATCCAAAATGCGGATCGGTTTCTCGCGGTAGGTAAGGTCCGGTTGGAGGTCAATAGCTTGATGATCAATGTCCTTGTAAAGATCGGGACGGTTTGGCACTTGTAAACACTTCCAAGAGAGAGAAGAAGCCATCTAGCTACTAACTACGGACCCGTAGGTCTTAAGTGAACTACTCACGAGTCATTGGAGGGGCGATGATGATGATGAAGAAGCCCTCCAACTCCAAAGTTCCCTCCGGCAGGGCGCCGGGAAGGGTCTCCAGATGAGATCTCACGGAAACGGAAGCTTGCGGCGGCGGAAAAGTATTTTCGAGGCTCCCCTGATTTTTTGCGGAATATTTGGGAATTTATAGGCCCAAGACCTAGGTCACGGGGCGGCCAGGGAGGCTACAAGCCTGCCCACTGCCGCCTCCCCCTGGTGGCGGAGTGGGGGCTTGTGGGCTCCCTGGAGCCCATCTGGCTTGGCCCAAAAGCCCCCTGGTCTTCTTCCATTCGGGAAAAAATCATTTCGGGGTTTTTCTTCCATTTGGACTCCGTTCCAAAATCAGATCTGGAAAGAGTCAAAAACACGGAAAAAAAACAGGAACTCGCACTTGGCACTGAATTAATAAGCTAGTCCCAAAAAAGATATAAAAGGTACATAAAACAACCAAAGAAGACAATATAACAGCGTGAAACCATCAAAAATTATAGATACGTTTGAGACGTATCATAGACTCAATGTTCATATACAACGGGTGCAAAACAGTTGCACACGCGGAATACTCGGGTTAAGCTTGACGAGCCTAGCATGTGCAGACATGGCCTCGGAACACATGAGACCGAAAGGTCGATCATGAATCATATAGTTGATATGATTAGCATAGGGATGTTTACCACTGAAACTATCCTCAACTCACGTGATAATCGGACTTGAGCTAGTGGAATTGGATCATGAACCACTCAAATGACTAGAGAGATGTACTTTTTGAGTGGGAGTTTAGCAAGTAATTTGATTAAGTTAAACTCTAATTATCTTGAACATAGTCTAAGTCCACTTTGAATATATTTGTGTTGTAGATCATGGCTCATGCGACAGTCACCCTGAATTTTAATAGGTTCCTAGAGAAAGCTAAGTTGAAAGATGATGGAAGCAACTTTGTAGACTCGGCTCGTAATCTTAAGTTGCTCCTGCAAGCTGGGAAGAAGGATTATGTCCTTAATGCTGTGCTAGGAGATGAACCACCCGCTACGGTTGACCAAGATGTTAAGAACGCTTGGTTAACATGTAAGGAGGACTACTCAATATTTCAATGTGCAGTCTTGTATGGCTTAGAGCCAGGACTTCAACGTCGCTTTGAGCGTCATGGAGCATATGAGATGTTCCAGGAGTTGAAGTTTATCTTTCAGAAGAACGCCCAGATCGAGAGGTATGAGACCTCCGATAAATTCTATGCTTGCAAGATGAAGGAGAATTCGTCTGTTAGTGAACATGTGCTCAAAATGTCTGGTTACTCAAACCGTCTAGCTGAGCTGGGGATTGAACTCCCGCAAGAAGCTATCACTGACAGAATTATTCAATCACTACCGCCAAGCTATAAGGGCTTTGTGTTGAACTACAACATGCAAGGGATGAACAAGTCACCTGGCGAGTTGTTCGCGATGCTGAAAGTCGCAGAGTCAGAACTTCGTAAAGAGCATCAAGTGTTGATGGTGAATAAGACCACTAGTTTCAAGATAAACGTCAAAGGGAAGAAGGGTAATTCAAAGAAGAGCGGCAAGCCTGTTCCCAATCCAACGAAGAAACCCAAAGCTGGACCTAAGCCTGAAACAGAGTGCTATTATTGCAAGGGTATGGATCACTGGAAGCGCAACTGCCCCAAGTATCTCGCTGATAAGAAGGCAGCCAAAGAAAAATCAGGTATATTTGATATACATGTTATTGATGTGTACTTAACCAGCTCTCGTAGTAGTGCCTGGGTATTCGATACCGGTTCTGTTGCTCATATTTGCAACTGGAAACAGGAACTGCGGAATAAGCAAAGGTTGGCCAAGGATGAAGTGACAATGCGCGTGGGAAATGGTTCCAAGGTTGATGCAATCGCCGTCGGCTTCACTTCAGTTACCATCAGGATTAGTTATGAACTTAAATAATTGTTATTTAGTGCTTGCGTTAAGCATGAACATTATATCTGGATCTTGTTTATTGCGAGACGGTTACTCGTTTAAGTCAGAGAATAATGGTTGTTCTATTTCTACGAGTAATATCTTTTATGGTCATGCACCCAATGTGAGAGGATTGTTCATATTGAACCTTGATAGTGATAATACACATATACATAACATTGAGACCAAAAGAGTTAGAGTTAACAATGATAGCGCCATGTTTTTGTGGCACTGCCGTTTAGGTCATATTGGTGTAAAGCGCGTGAAGAAAACTCCATTCCGATGGACTTTTGGAGTCACTTGACTTTGATTCACTTGACACGTGCAAACCATCCCTCATGGGCAAGATGACTAAAACACCGTTCTCCGGAACAATGGAGAGTGCAAGTGAGTTGTTGGAAATCATACATACCGATGTGTGTGGTCCGATGAGCGTGGAGGCACGCGGCGGATATCGTTATTTTCTCACCTTCACTGACGATTTGAGTAGATATGGTTATGTCTACTTGATGAAGCACAAGTCTGAAACATTTGAAAAGTTCAAGCAATTTCAGAGTGAAGTTGAAAATCATCATAACAAGAAGATCAAGTTCCTACGGTCTGATCGTGGGGGTGAATATCTGAGTTTCGAGTTTGGTGCTCACTTAAGACAATGTGGAATTGTTTCACAGTTGACATCGCCTGGAACACCACAGCGTAATGGTGTGTTCGAACGTCGTAATCGTACTTTATTAGAGATGGTGCGATCTATGATGTCTCTTACCCATTTGCCGTTATCGTTTTGGGGTTATGCATTAGAAACAACTTCATTCACTTTAAATAGGGCACCATCAAAATCCGTTGAGACTACACCATAAGAACTGTGGTATGGCAAAATACCAAAGTTGTCGTTTCTTAAAGTTTGGGGATGTGATGCTTATGTCAAAAAGCTTCAGCCTGAAAAGCTGGAACCCAAAGTGGAAAAGTGCATCTTCGTAGGTTACCTAAAAGATACAGTTGGGTATACCTTCTATCTCAAATCCGAGGGCAAAGTGTTTGTTGCTAAGAACGGAGCTTTTCTCTAGAAGGAGTTTCTCTCGAGAGAATTGAGTGGGAGGAAGATAAAACATGATGAGGTTGTAGAACCTCTCATCCCTCTGGATGGTGGCGTAGGGCAAGGGGAAACCCCTGTCGTTGCGATGCCGGTTGAGGAGGAAGTTAATGATGATGATCATGAAACTTTAGATCAAGTTCCTATTGGACCTTGCAGGTCGACGAGGCCAGGTACTACTCCTGAGTGGTACGGTAATCCCGTCTTATCAATTATGTTGTTAGACAACAATGAGCCTGCGAATTATGAAGAAGCAATGGTGGGCCCAGATTCCAACAAATGGCTGGAGGCCATGAAGTCCGAGATAGGATCCATGTATGAAAACAAAGTGTGGACTTTGGAAGTACTACCTGAGGGCCGCAAGGCTATTCAGAACAAATGGATCTTTAAGAAGAAGACTAACGCTGTCGGTAATGTGACCATTTATAAAGCTCGACTTGTGGCAAAGGGTTTTTCACAAGTTCAAGGAGTTGACTACGATGAGACATTCTCACCCGTAGCGATGCTTAAGTCAGTCAGAATCATGTTATCAATAGCTGCATTTTTCGATTATGAAATATGGCAGATGGATGTCAAAACGGCGTTCCTTAAAGGTTTCCTTAAGGAAGAGTTGTATATGATGCAACCCGAAGGTTTTGTCGATCCTAAAAATGCTAACAAAGTATGCAAGCTCCAGCGATCCATTTATGGACTGGTGCAAGCATCTCGGAGTTGGAATAAACGCTTTGATGAGGTGATCAAAGTATTTGGGTTTATACAAGTGGTTGGAGAATCTTGTATTTACAAGGAAGTGAGTGGGAGCTCTGTGGCGTTTCTAATATTATATGTGGATGACATATTGCTGACTGGAAACAACATGGAGTTTTTGGAGAGCATAAAGGATTACTTGAATAAAAGTTTCTCTATGAAGGACCTAGGAGAAGCTGCTTACATTCTAGGCATTAAGATCTATAGGGATAGATCAAAACGCCTGATAGGACTTTCACAAAGCACATACCTTGATAAAGTTTTTAAGAGGTTCAAAATGGAACAGTCCAAGAAGGGGTTCTTGCCAGATTTACAAGGTACGAGATTGAGTAAGACTCAGTGCCCAGCAACTGATAAAGATAGAGAGCATATGAGCACCGTCCCCTATGCTTCAGCCATAGGTTCTATCATGTATGCAATGTTGTGCACTAGACCGAACGTTAGCCTGGCCATAAGTATGGCAGGCAGGTTCCAGAGTAATCCAGGAGTGGATCACTGGACGGCGGTCAAGAATATCCTGAAGTACCTGAAAAGGACTAAGGAGATGTTTCTCGTGTATGGAGGTGACGAAGAGCTCGCCGTAAAAGGTTATGTCGATGCAAGCTTTGACACAGATCCGGACGACTCTAAGTCGCATACCGGATACGTATTTATTCTTAACGGGGGTGCGGTAAGCTAGTGCAGTTCCAAGCAAAGCGTCATAGCTGATTCTACATGTGAAGCGGAGTACATGGCTGCCTCGGAGGCGGCTAAGGAGGGTGTCTAGATGAAGCAGTTCATGACAGATCTTGGAGTGGTGCCAAGCGCACTGAATCCAATAACCTTGTTTTGTGACAACACGAGTGCCATTGCCTTAGCAAAGGAACCACGGTTTCACAAGAAGACCAGACACATCAAACGACACTTCAACCTCATCCGCGACTACGTCGAAGGGGAGGACGTAAATATATGCAAAGTGCACACGGATCTGAATGTAGCAGACCTGCTGACTAAACTCTTCCACGGGCAAAGCATGATCAACACCAGAACTGTATGGGTGTTAGATTTATTACAATGTAATTCGCATGGTGATGTGAGGGCTAGATTATTGACTCTAGTGCAAGTGGAAGACTGTTGGAATTATGCCCTAGAGGCAATGATAAATAAGTTATTATTATAATTCATGTATCAAGATAATCGTTTATTATCCATGCTACAATTGTATTGAATGAAGACTTAGATACATGTGTGGATACATAGACAAAACATTGTCCCTAGCAAGCCTCTAGTTGGCTAGTCAGTTGATCAAGGATAGTCAGGGTCTTCTGACTATGTACAAGGTGTTGTTGCTTGATAACTGGATCACATCATTGGGAGAATCATGTGATGGACTAGACCCAAACTAATAGACGTAGCATGTTGATCATGTCATTTTGTTGCTACTGTTTTCTGCGTGTCAAGTATTTATTCCTATGACCATGAGATCATATAACTCACTGACACCGGAGGAATGCTTTGTGTGTATCAAGCGTCGCAACGTAATTGGGTGAATATAAAGATGCTCTACAGGTATCTCCGAAGGTGTTCGTTGAGTTAGTATGGATCAAGACTGGGATTTGTCACTCCGTGTGACGAAGAGGTATCTCGGGGCCCACTCGGTAATACAACATCACACACAAGCCTTGCAAGCAATGTGATTTAGTGTAAATCACGGGATCTTGTATTACGGAACGAGTAAAGAGACTTGCCAGTAAACGAGATTGAAATAGGTATGCGGATACTGACGACCGAATCTCGGGCAAGTAACATACCGAAGGACAAAGGGAATGACATGCGGGATTATATGAATCCTTGGCACTGAGGTTCAAACGATAAGATCTTCGTAGAATATGTAGGATCCAATATGGGCATCCAGGTCCCGCTATTGGATATTGACCGAGGAGTCCCTCGGGTCATGTCTACATAGTTCTCGAACCCGCAGGGTCTGCACACTTAAGGTTCGACGTTGTTTTATGCGTATTTGAGTTATATGGTTGGTTACCAAATGTTGTTCAGAATTCCGAATGAGATCACGGACGTCACGAGGGTTTCCGGAATGGTCCGGAGACGAAGATTGATATATCGGATGACCTCATTTGATTACCGGAAGGTTTTCGGAATTACCGGGAATGTACCGGGAATAACGAATGGGTTCCGGATGTTCACCGAGGGGGTAGCCCACCCCGGGGAAGCCCATAGGCCTTAGGGGCGGATCGAGGGACGTGAGGATGTTCCACTACATCAACCGCGTTTATTAACGCTTCTACTGTGCGATCTACAAGGGTACGTAGATCTAAAATCCCCCTCGTAGATGGACATCTCCATGATAGGTCTTCGTGCGCATAGGAAAATTTTTGTTTCCCATGCGGCGTTCCCCAACAGGGCGGCGCGGGCGAACAGGGCCATGGACGGTTGGACGGCTCGCTGGCAGGCCGCAGCGCTCCGGCCGACGGCTACGGGCGGCGGGGAGAGACAAGGTGGCGCGGGACCGGCCGACGGCGGGCTGCAGCAGTGCCGTGGGCGGCGGCGCGCCGGTGACGGGCGGCTCGGGCGCGGTGCGGTTGCGGGCATGGCTCGGATGCACTATGGTCGCCTGGACATGTCCGAGTTGGCCACGGACATGTCCGATAGGTGGGGTTTGGGGCGATTTTGGGCCATTGGATGGGGATCCAATGGTCCAGGTCTGACCCAGAGATGGATTTCGGGAGAGAGAGAAGGTGGAGCTAGAAGGTGGGGTTTTGAGGGGTGGCTGCAATTTTGGCTAGGGGGAAACCCTAGTGGAGTGAGAGAGCTCTCTCCATGGGGTGGTCCTTATATAGGGTTTGGTCTATGGTGGGGTGGACCTCGTCCGTCCGATCGCCATCCGATGACCACGAACGAAGGAAGTGGCTAGGTGTGTCTACTGGGTTGTGTAGTTGGGCTATGAAGGGATGAGAGGGAAATGGTGCGGCCCGCGATAGAGTTTCAAAACACTTAAACGTTCGACAATTAAATCGGCTATAATGCTGCTATGTAATAAATGGTATGGTTATCAAACGAGCTCCGATTGCGACGAAAATTGGCAGGCGGCCTACCTACACTAAAACAAGACCGCACACCAAGTTTCAACCCAATTCGAGAATATTTTATACACACTTTTAAAAAACAATATTTTATCGATACCGCGGGCGTGTGCGTGTTTGCTTGGTCTCGAAATGGTCTAAAACGAGAACAGTGAGAACCGACAACTAAAAACGGATGCAGGTTTTTAAAACTGGCGGCAACGTAGTGCCGATGCAATGTAGATGATGCGAATGATGTGATGATGAGTGAGACACACAAACGAACCACACGACGAGAATGGAATAAAAGGGGAATCTTTTGAAGCGTCAGTCTCGGGCTGTCAAAGATCCGCACTTGGTTATTACTACACCTGTCGAGGAGAGGGAGCATATGGCCTTTGGATGTGACCGATAGAGTTGCAGAGGCTACATAGAATCAATTTGGTTGACGATCCAATGATAAGATAGTGGTGTATGTCTTCTATCCTATTTTGTGGGTTGTGGCTGCTTTTTTAATTTTTTATAGGGACAATTCCATTTTCTCCCTAACTTTGGTCGAGTCTTGTCTTTACCCCTAAAATAAAACCATGCTCAACTATATCTTCTTCCCTTAGATGGCGTTATGGAAATACCCCTCCCGATCGTTTCCGTCCGGTCAACGGGGTTTGACCGTCATCTAGACGTTGTGTGGACATAGTTGCCTCTGTGTGCATTGCCACTCACATGTGGAGTCTGCCACTAGAAAAAGAACTCTCCATATGTCACCTACATGTGGGGCATACTCATAGTGGATGACAAGTGGGACACGACCTCAAAGCCCACATTTGGTGTTTTGATTTTTTTTGTAACTAATAATTTAACAAATTATTTAGAGGGGCGGCGCACGTGATAGAGTCTGACTCGGACAGTGTTACCTAATAGGCAATTAACCGAAGTTAATGTTGGGGAACGTCGCATGGGAAACAAAAAATTTCCTACGCGCACGAACACCTATCATGGTGATGTCCATCTACGAGACGGGATGTGTGATCTACGTACCCTTGTAGACCATACAGCAGAAGCGTTAGTGAACGCGGTTGATATAGTGGAACGTCCTCACGTCCCTCGATCCGCCCCGCGAACCGTCCCGCGATCAGTCCCACGATCTAGTGTCGAACGGACGGCACCTCCGCGTTCAGCACACGTACAGCTCGACGATGATCTCAGCCTTCTTGATCCGGCAAGAGAGACAGAGAGGTAGAAGAGTTCTCCGGCAGCGTGACGGCGCTCCGGAGGTTGGTGATGATCTTGTCTCAGCAGGGCTCCGCCCGAGCTCCGCAGAAACGCGATCTAGAGGTAAAACCGTGGAGATATGTGGTCGGGCTGCCGTGGCAAAGTTGAGTCAAATCAGACCTAAAACCTTCGTATATATAGGGGAAGAGGGGGAGCCTTGCCTTGGGGTCCAAGGACCCCTAAGGACTTCGGCCGAGCCAAGGGGGGGAGATCTCCCCTTCCAAACCGAGTCCAACTAGGTTTGGAAGGAGGAGTCCTTCCCCCTTTTCCCACCTCCTCTTTTTTTTTCTTTTCTCTTTGATTTTTCTTCCTATGGCGCATAGGGTTCTTTTGCGCTGTCCCACCAGCCCACTAAGAGCTGGTGCGCCACCCCCAATGCATATGGGCTTCCCCGGGGTGGGTTGCCCCTCCCCCCCCCCCCACCCCGGTGAACTCCCGGAACCCATTCGTCATTCCCGGTACATTCCCGGTAACTCCGAAAACCTTCCGGTAATCAAATGAGGTCATCCTATATATCAATCTTCGTTTCCGGACCATTCCGGAAACCCTCGTGACGTCCGTGATCTCATCCGGGACTCCGAACAACATTAGGTAACCAACCATATAACTCAAATACGCATAAAACAACGTCGAACCTTAAGTGTGCAGACCCTGCGGGTTCGAGAACTATGTAGACATGACCCGAGAGACTCCTCGGTCAATATACAATAGCGGGACCTGGATGCCCATATTGGATCCTACATATTCTACGAAGATCTTATCGTTTGAACCTCAGTGCCAAGGATTCATATAATCCCGTATGTCATTCCCTTTGTCCTTCGGTATGTTACTTGCCCTAGATTCGATCGTCAGTATCCGTATACCTATTTCAATCTCGTTTACCGGCAAGTCTCTTTACTCGTTCCGTAATAAAAGATCCCGCAACTTACACTAAGTCACATTGCTTGCAAGGCTTGTGTGTGATGTTGTATTACCGAGTGGGCCCCGAGATACCTCTCCGTCACACGGAGTGACAAATCCCAGTCTCGATCCATACTAACTTAACGAACACCTTCGGAGATACCTGTAGAGCATCTTTATAGTCGCCCAGTTACGTTGCGACGTTTGATACACACAAAGTATTCCTCCGGTGTTAGTAAGTTATATGATCTCATGGTCATAGGAACAAATACTTGACACGTAGAAAACAGTAGCAATAAAATGACACGATCAACATGCTACGTCTATTAGTTTGGGTCTAGTCCATCACGTGATTCTCCTAATGACGTGATCTAGTTATCAAGCAACAACACCTTGTTCATAATCAGAAGACACTGACTATCTTTGATCAACTGGCTAACCAACTAAAGTCTTGCTAGGGACAGTGTTTTGTCTATGTATCCAAACATGTATATAAGTCTTTATACAATACAATTATAGCATGGATAATAAACGATTATCTTGATACAGGAATTATAATAATAACTATATTTATTATTGCCTCTAGGGCATAATTCCAACAGTCTCCCACTTGCACTAGAGTCAATAATCTAGCCCTCACATCATCATGCGAATTACATTGTAATAAATCCAACACCCATACAGTTCTGGTGTTGATCATGCTTTGCCCGTGGAAGAGGTTTAGTCAGCGGGTCTGCTACATTCAGATTCGTGTGCACTTTGCATATATTTACGTCCTCCCCTTCGACATAGTCGCGGATGAGGTTGAAGCGTCGTTTGATGTGTCTGGACTTCTTGTCAAACTGTGGTTCCTTTGCTAGGGCAATGGCACCCGTGTTGTCACAGAACAAGGTTATTGGATTCAGTGCGCTTGGCACCACTCCAAGATGCGTCATGAACTGCTTCATCCAGACACCCTCCTTAGCCGCCTCCGAGGCAGCCATGTACTCCGCTTCACATGTAGAATTTGCTACGACGCTCTGCTTGGAACTGCACCAGCTTACCGCACCCCCATTAAGAATAAATACGTATCTGGTTTGCGACTTAGAGTCGTCTGGATCTGTGTCAAAGCTTGCATCGACGTAACCTTTGACGACGAGCTCTTCGTCACCTCCATACACGAGAAACATCTCCTTAGTCCTTTTCAGGTACTTCAGGATATTCTTGACCGCCGTCCAGTGATCCACTCCTGGATTACTCTGGAACCTACCTACCATACTTATGGCCAGGCTAACGTCCGGTCTAGTGCACAGCATTGCATACATGATAGAACCTATGGCTGAAGCATAGGGAACGGATCGCATATGCTCTCTATCCTCATCAGTTGCTGGGCACTGAGTCTTACTCAATCTCGTACCTTATAAAACTGGCAAGAACCCTTTCTTGGACTGTTCCATTTTGAACCTCTTCAAAACTTTATCAAGGTATGTGCTTTGTGAAAGTCCTATCAGGCGTTTTGATCTATCCCTGTAGATCTTCATGCCTAGAATGTAAGCAGCTTCTCCTAGGTCCTTCATAGAGAAACTTTTATTCAAGTAATCCTTTATGCTCTCCAAAAATTCTACGTTGTTTCCAATCAGCAATATGTCATCCACATATAATATTAGAAACGCCACAGAGCTCCCACTCACTTTCTTGTAAATACAAGATTCTCCAACCACTTGTATAAACCCAAATGCTTTGATCACCTCATCAAAGCGTTTGTTCCAACTCCGAGATGCTTGCACCAGTCCATAAATGGATCGCTGGAGCTTGCACACCTTGTTAGCATTCTTAGGATCGACAAAACCTTCGGGTTGCATCATATACAACTCTTCCTTAAGGAAACCGTTAAGGAACGCCGTTTTGAGATCCATCTGCCAGATTTCATAATCGAAAAATGCAGCTATTGCTAACATGATTCTGATGGACTTAAGCATCGCTTCGGGTGAGAATGTCTCATTGTAGTCAACTCCTTGAACTTGTGAAAAACCCTTTGCCACAAGTCGAGCTTTATAAACGGTCACATTGCCGTCAGCGTCCGTCTTCCTCTTAAAGATCCATTTGTTCTGAATAGCCTTGCGGCCCTCAGGCAGTACTTCCAAAGTCCACACTTTGTTCTCATACATGGATCATATCTCGGACTTCATGGCTTCTAGCCATTTGTTGGAATCTGGGCCCACCATTGCTTCTTCATAATTTGCAGGTTCATTGTTGTCTAACAACATGATTGATAAGACGGGATTACCGTACCACTCTAGAGCAGCACGTGGTCTCGTCGACCTACGTGGTTCGACAGAAACTTGAACCGGAGTTTCATGATCATCATCATTAACTTCCTCCTCAACCGGCGTCGCAACGACAGAGGTTTCCCCTTGCCGTGCGCCACCATCCAGAGGGATGAGAGGTTCGACAACCTCGTCAAGTTCTATCTTCCTCCCACTCAATTCTCTCGAGAGAAACTCCTTCTCGAGAAAAGCTCCATTTTTAGCAACAAACACTTTGCCCTCGGATTTGAGATAGAAGGTGTACCCAACTGTCTCTTTTGGGTAACCTATGAAGATGCACTTCTTCGCTTTGGGTTCCAGCTTTTCAGGCTGAAGCTTTTTGACATAAGCATCACATCCCCAAACTTTAAAAAACGACAACTTTGGCCTTTTGCCAAACCACAGTTCGTATGGTGTCGTCTCAACGGATTTTGATGGTGCCCTATTTAAAGTGAATGCAGCCGTTTCTAATGCACAACCCCAAAATGATAATGGAAAATCAGTAAGAGACATCATAGATCACACCATCTCTAATAAAGTACGATTACGACATTCGGACACACCATTACGCTGTGGTGTTCCACGCGGTGTCAACTGTGAAACAATTCCACATTGTCTTAAGTGAGCACCAAACACGAAACTCAGATATTCACCCCCACGATCAGACCGTAGGAACTTGATTTTCTTGTTACGATGATTTTCAACTTCACTCTGAAATTGCTTGAACTTTTCAAATGTTTCAGACTTGTGCTTCATTAAGTAGACATAACCATATCTACTCAAATCGTCAGTTAAGGTGAGAAAATAACGATATCCGCTGCGTGCCTCTACGCTCATTGGACCACACACATCGGTATGTATAATTTCCAACAAGTCACTTGCACGCTCCATTGTTCCGGAGAACGGAGTTTTAGTCATCTTGCCCATGAGGCATGGTTCGCATGTGTCAAGTGAATCAAAGTCAAGTGACTCCAAAAGTCCATCGGCATGGAGTTTCTTCATGTGCTTTACACCAATATTACCTAAGCGGCAGTGCCACAAAAATATGGCACTATCATTGTTAACTCTAACTCTTTTGGTCTCAATGTTATGTATGTGTGTATCACTATCAAGATTCAATATGTACAATCCTCTCACATTGGGTGCATGACCATAAAAGATGTTACTCATAGAAATAGAAGAACCATTATTCTCTGACTTAAAAGAGTAACCGTCTCGCAATAAACAAGATCCAGATATAATGTTCATGCTCAACGCAGGCACTAAATAACAATGATTCAAGTTCATAACTAATCCTGATGGTAACTGAAGTGAAATTGTGCCGACGGCGATTGCATCAACCTTGGAACCATTTCCTACGTGCATCGTCACTTCATCTTTCGCCAGCCTTCGTCTATTCCGCAGTTCCTGTTTCAAGTTGCAAATATGAGCAACAGAACCGGTATCGAATACCTAGGCACTACTACGGAGAGCCGGTTAAGTACACATCAATACCATGTATATCAAATATACCTGATTTTTCTTTGGCCGCCTTCTTATCAGCCAGATACTTGGGGCAGTTGCGCTTCCAGTGACCCATACCCTTGCAATAGTAACACTCTGTTTCTGGCTTAGGTCCAGCTTTGGGTTTCTTCGTCGGATTGGCAACAGGCTTGCCGCTCTTCTTTGAATTACCCTTCTTGCCTTTGCCGTTTCTCTTGAAACTAGTGGTCTTATTCACCATCAACACTTGATGCTCTTTACGGAGTTCAGACTCTGCGAATTTCAGCATCGCAAACAACTCGCCGGGAGACTTGTTCATCCCTTGCATGTTGTAGTTCAACACAAAGCTTTTATAGCTTGGCGGCAGTGATTGAAGGATTCTGTCAGTGATAGCTTCTTGCGGGAGATCAATCCTCAGGTCAGCCAGACAGTTTGAGTACCCAGACATTTTGAGCACATGTTCACTGACAGACGAGTTCTCCTCCATCTTGCAAGCATAGAATTTATCGGAGGTCTCATACCTCTCGATCCGGGCGTTCTTCTGAAAGATAAACTTCAACTCCTGGAACATCTCAAATGCTCCATGACGCTCAAAGCGACGTTGAAGTCCCGGTTCTAAGCCATACAAGACTGCACATTGAACTACTGAGTAGTCCTCCTTACATGCTAACCAAGCGTTCTTAACATCCTGATAAGCCGTAGCGGGTGGTTCATCTCCTAGCGCAGCATTAAGGACATAATCCTTCTTCCCAGCTTGTAAGATTAGCTTAAGATTACGAGCCCAGTCTACAAAGTTGCTTCCATCATCTTTCAACTTAGCTTTCTCCAGGAACGTATTAAAATTCAGGGTGACTGTCGCGTGAGCCATGATCTACAACACAAATATATTCAAAATGGACTTAGACTATTTTCAAGATAATTAGAGTTTAACTTAATCAAATTACTCGCTAAACTCCCACTCAAAAAGTACATCTCTCTAGTCATTTGAGTGGTTCATGATCCACTTACACTAGCTCAAGTCCGATCATCACGTGAGTTGAGCATAGTTTCAGTGGTAAGCATCCCCATGCTAATCATATCATCTATATGATTCATGATCGACCTTTCGGTCTCATGTGTTCCGAGGCCATGTCTGCACATGCTAGGCTCGTCAAGCTTAACCCGAGTGTTCCGCGTGCGCAACTGTTTTGCACCCGTTGTATGTGAACGTTGAGTCTATCACACCCGATCATCACGTGGTGTCTCGAAACGACGAACTGTAGCAACAGTGCACAGTCGGTGAGAACACAATTTCGTCTTGAAATTTTAGTGAGAGATCACCTCATAATGCTACCGTCGTTCTAAGCAAAATAAGGTGCATAAAAGGATTAACATCACATGCAATTCATAAGTGACATGATATGGCCATCATCACGTGCTCCTTGATCTCCATCACCAAAGCACCGGCACGATCTTCTTGTCACCAGCGCCGCACCATGATCTCCATCAACGTGTCGCCATCGGGGTTGTCGTGCTACTCATGCTATTACTACTAAAGCTACATCCCAGCAAAATAGTAAACGCATCTGCAAGCACAAACGTTAGTTATAAAGACAACCCTATGGCTCCTGCCGGTTGCCGTACCATCGACGTGCAAGTCGATATTATCTATTACAACATGATCATCTCATACATCCAATATATCACATCACATCGTTGGCCATATCACATCACAAGCATACCCTACAAAAACAAGTTAGACGTCCTCTAATTTTGTTGTTGCATGTTTTACGTGGTGAGCATGGGTATCTAGTAGGATCGCATCTTACTTACGCAAACACCACAACGGATATATATGAGTTGCTATTTAACCTCATCCAAGGACCTCCTCGGTCAAATCCGATTCAACTAAAGTTGGAGAAACTGACACCCGCCAGTCATCTTTGAGCAACGGAGTTACTCGTAGCGATGAAACCAGTCTCTCGTAAGCGTACGAGTAATGTCGGTCCGAGCCGCTTCGATCCAACAATATCGCGGAATCAAGAAAAGACTAAGGAGGCAGCAAAACGCACATCACCGCCCACAAAAACTTTTGTGTTGTACTCAAGAAGACATCTACGCATGAACCTAGCTCATGATGCCACTGTTGGGGAACGTCGCATGGGAAACAAAAAATTTCCTACGCGCACGAAGACATATCATGGTGATGTCCATCTACGAGAGGGGATGTGTGATCTATGTACCCTTGTAGACCGTACAGCAGAAGCGTTAGTGAACGCGGTTGATGTAGTGGAACGTCCTCACGTCCCTCGATCCGCCCCGCGAACCGTCCCGCCATCAGTCCCACGATCTAGTGTCGAACGGACGGCACCTCCGCGTTCAGCACACGTACAGCTCGACGATTATCTTGGCCTTCTTGATCCAGCAAGAGAGACGGAGAGGTAGAAGAGTTCTCCGGCAGCGTGACGGCGCTCCGGAGGTTGGTGATGATCTTGTCTCAGGAAGGCTCCGCCCGAGCTCCGCAGAAACGCGATCTAGAGGTAAAACCGTGGAGATATGTGGTCGGGCTGCCGTGGCAAAGTTGTGTCAAATCAGCCCAAAAACCTCCGTATATATAGGGGGAAGAGGGGGAGCCTTGCCTTGGGGTCCAAGGACCCCTAAGGACTTCGGCTGAGCCAAGGGGGGAGATCTCCCCTTCCAAACCGAGTCCATCTAGGTTTGGAAGGAGGAGTCCTTCCCCCTTTTCCCACCTCCTCTTTTTTTTCTCTTTGATTTTTCTTCCTATGGCGCATAGGGATCTTTTGGGCTGTCCCACCAGCCCACTAAGGGCTGGTGCGCCACCCCCAATGCCTATGGGCTTCCCCGGGGTGGGTTGCCCCCCCCCCCGGTGAACTCCCGGAACCCATTCGTCATTCCCGGTACATTCCCGGTAACTACGAAAACCTTCCGGTAATCAAATGAGGTCATCATATATATCAATCTTCGTTTCCGGACCATTCCGGAAACCCTCGTGATGTCCGTGATCTCATGCGAGACTCCGAACAACATTCGGTAACCAACCATATAACTCAAATACGCATAAAACAACGTCGAACCTTAAGTGTGCAGACCCTGCGGGTTCGAGAACTATGTAGACATGACCCGAGAGACTCCTCGGTCAATATCCAATAGCGGGACCTGGATGCCCATATTGGATCCTACATATTCTACGAAGATCTTATAGTTTGAACCTCAGTGCCAAGGATTCATATAATCCCGTATGTCATTCCCTTTGTCCTTCGGTATGTTACTTGCCCTAGATTCGATCGTCAGTATCCGTATACCTATTTCAATCTCGTTTACCGGCAAGTCTCTTTACTCATTCCGTAATACAAGATCCTGCAACTTACACTAAGTCACATTGCTTGCAAGGCTTGTGTGTGATGTTGTATTACCGAGTGGGCCACGAGATACCTCTCCGTCACACGGAGTGACAAATCCTAGTCTCGATCCATACTAACTTAACGAACACCTTCGGAGATACCTGTAGAGCATCTTTATAGTCACCCAGTTACGTTGCGACGTTTGATACACACAAAGTATTCCTTCGGTGTTAGTAAGTCATATGATCTCATGGTCATAGGAACAAATACTTGACACGCAGAAAACAGTAGCAATAATATGACATGATCAACATGCTACGTCTATTAGTTTGGGTCTAGTCCATCACGTGATTCTCCTAATGACGTGATCCAGTTATCAAGCAACAACACCTTGTTCATAATCAGAAGACACTGACTATCTTTGATCAACTGTCTAGCCAACTAGAGGCTTGCTAGGGACAGTGTTTTGTCTATGTATCCACACATGTATATAAGTCTTTATACAATACAATTATAGCATGGATAATAAACGATTATCTTGATACAGGAATTATAATAATAACTATATTTATTATTGCCTCTAGGGCATAATTCCAACAGTTAATAGGTCAGGCAGGGTCCCACCTAGCTAATAGGAAATTAACATGATGGATTGGGCACGCCGATGATGGACTAAGCACGCGCATCGACGGAGCTCCGACGTGGTTACGGCCGGTAGCGAGATGGGGGGCTCACACGCGCATCCATGGTGGACGATGGTGTGAGCATGCATCCATGGCAGCTGGCGGCACGGGGAATGCATCCATGGTGGCCGGCAACACAGTCTCGAGCTCCTCGTGGCGGGAGGCACGCGCGACGAGTGTGGGGCTGCCAAATTGGGGCGGGAGTAGCTGAAATCCATCGGATCTGGTTATTCTTGGGGAACGTAGCATGGGGAACAAAAAATTTCCTACGCACATGCAATACCTATCCATGGTGATGATTATCTACGAGAGGGGAGAGTGAATCTACATACCCTTGTAGATCGCTAAGCGGAAGCGTATATAACATGGTTGATGTAGTGGAACATCTTCGCGATTCAAATCGTAGCCCGTCTCGTGATCACATCATGATCCATCCCGCGATCCCATCACGATCCATCCCGATCTAGCGTCGAACGGATGGCACCTCCGCGTTCAGCACATGTACAGCTCGATGACGACCCCCGCCTTCTTGATCCAGCAAGAAAGATGGGGAAGTAGATAAGTTCTCCGGTAGCGTGACAGCACGATGGTGATGGTGGTGATCTATTCCTGCACGGCTTCGCCTAAGCACCGTAGGAATCCGATCTAGAGGAAGAACTACAAACTAGAGGAGAGGGTAGCACGTGGCTGAAATTGTGTGTCTCAAAAACCCTCAATACCTCTAGCATATATAGGAGGTAGGGAGGGGAGGAGGCAGCCTCAAACCCTCAAGTTTTGTCCGAAATTGGAGGTGGAGGAGTCCTACTCCAATCCTAGTAGGAGTAGGATTCCTCCTTTCCACTTGGAAACCCTTTCCACCTTTTCCAGCTTTGGATTTTTGCCTCTCAAACCTCATGGGCCTTAGTGGGAGCTTATGTCAGCTCACTAGGGGATGGTTTGTATCCTCCCAGAGCCCATAAGGCCCCTCGGGGCGTGACCCCCCTCCCGATGGTCCCCAGTACCCTCCCGGCACTCCCGGTACACTACCGATGAGCCCGAAACTCTTCCGGTGACCAAAACAGGACTTCCCATATATAAATCTTTACCATCGGACCATTCCGGAGCTCCTCGTGACGTCTGAGATCTCATCCGGGACTCTGAACAACTTTCGGTTACCAACACATATAAGTCAACTATACCGAAACATCACCGAACCTTAAGTGTGCAGACCCTGCGGGTTCGAGAACTATGTAGACATGACCTGAGACATTCTCCGGTCAAAAACCAATAGCGGGACCTAGATGTCCATATTGGATCCTACATATTCTACGAAGATCTCTATCGATTGAACCTCTATGTCAAGGATTCAGTTAATCCCGTATGTTGTTCCCTTTGTCCTTCGGTATGTTACTTGCCCGAGATTCGATCGTCGGTATCTCCATACCTAGTTCAATCTTGTTACCGGCAATTCTCTTTACTCGTTCCGTAATACAAGATCCCGTAACTAATTCCTTAGTCACATTGCTTGCAAGGCTTGTTGTGATGTTGTATTACCGAGTAGGCCCCGAAATACCTCTCCATCGCACAGAGTGACAAATCCCAGTCTTGATCCATGTCAACCCAACAGACACCTTTGGAGATACGTGTAGAGCACCTTTATAGTTACCCAGTAACATTGCGGCATTTGATACACACAAGGTATTCCTCCGGTGTCCGGGAGTTGCATGATCTCATGGTCATAGGAACAGATACATTGAGAAGCAGAAAATAGTACCAATGAACTGGCACGATCATATGCTACATTTATAGTTTGGGTCTTGTCCATCACATCATTCTTCTAATGATGTGATCATGTTATCAAGTGACAACACTTGCCTATGGCCAGGAAACATTGACCATCTTTGATCAGCGAGCTAGTCAACTAGAGGCTCACTAGGGACAGTGTGTTGTCTATGTATACACACATGTATTTGAGTTTCCAATCAATACAACTCTAGCATGGATAATGAACGATTATCATGAACAAGGAAATATAATAATAACCAATTTATTATTGCCTCTAGGGCATATTTCCAACAGTCTCCCACATGCACTAGAGTCAATAATCCAGTTCACATCATTGTGTGATTGTAATGAATCTAACACCCATACAGTTCGGGGGTTCGATCATGTCTTGCTTGTGAGAGAGGTTTTTAGTCAGCGGATCTGAACCTTTCAGATCCGTGTGTGCTTTACAAATCTCTATGTCATCTTCGGGATTTATGGAATGGCTGCCTCCCCTGTGTCGCTGATGAGAACGAGGGTTGTGAACTGACCGATGCGTATTCGCATTTACAGAACTATTGTGGATCCTGTTATGCGACTGGGAGACCACCGAATTTTGCTGCTGCGCCGTGTGCAGCAGGGCGCGGATTTGCTCGATCCCCCTGCCAGCCTCTGAATCAGTCGGCTGAAGGGAATCGGCTATCTTGGCAGCCGCAGCCAAGTTGAGGATGGGTGTGCGGAACAACTCCACGTTGCTCCGCCGAGTGTGCCGACTGGCAGAACGGCGAGGCGGACGACGCGCGCCGGACGTTTCGCCGATCTCGTGCTCGTTCCGGCCAGCTTGACGGGGATCTTCATGGGAGTTGGCCATGTGTACTTCTGCTGCAGGCCCGCGACCCGCGTACTCGGAAGGAAACTCGGTCGGAACCGAGTCCGAGTGCTGGGACGGTGGGGCCACCACAACTGATTCTAGGACCGCCACTTGTGAAGACGCGTTCTGGCGCGCCTGGGCGTGTTGCACCCAACGCTGGAGCCGCAGACGGCGGGACCGCTTGTTGCGGCGCGTGATGGTGGTGTAGGTCGACACCGGAGCCGGCTGCTGGAGAAGAAGAATGCTGCGGGCGCCGGCACGGAAGTGCGTAGCCCCGCGGCGGGGAAGCGCCTCGATGTCGGGAGGAGCGTCCCGAAGCCATGCCGAATCGTCGATGATGAAGGAGAGAGCGCCGAAGAGGATCTCGTGACCCATGCTCGAACTCCACCAGACGACATGACGAAATGATGTAGTCGCAAACTCGCCCGAAGTCGCTTAGACGCCTGCCCCACGGTGGGCGCCAACTGTCGTGGGTATAAGTCTGACAATAGATGTGTAGGGTACGAAAGGATGGGCAAAGCCTTAGCTACGGTGAGGTTGTATGAGTTCAGGCCCCTCTGCGGTGGAGGTAATAGCCCTACGTCTCAGTGCTCAGGGAGCTTGTTGTCGAGTGGAATATAGAATACAGTGAATTGCTAACCCCTGCACCAGTGGGGGAGGGTGGCTTATATAGAGTGCGCTGCCCTCCAAAACAGTTCGGTGCACAGGGGTGGAGTAGTGGTGAATAAATGCCTACGTTACAGGTAACGTACGTCTTAAATGCCAATAAAGGCACATGGAAACGTATGACCGTTTCCCTCGAGGGGGGTTATGATGCACAGAGTGGAATCCAGTCGGTTAGTTTGATATACTCCGAATGCTAGTCTCCGACTGGATGGTCGAGGATCTGTTACCGACTAGATGAAGGGAATTCCTTAGTTCAGTCGAAACTGACTAAGGGCCTTGTCCCTTATGGGGGGTAGTCCTTGGGTAGGACCCACAGGGCAGGCCTATGACCCTACCCTAGGACTATAACCCCATCAAGCATTGTTTGTTAAAAACACTTACTTTACCCATGTTAACCGGGGGCTCTCAAATTTATATGAGCCATTTTATATTTCTTCTTGGTCGTTGCAAAGTCTTTTTCTACTATTACTTTTTCTGACACGAGTGTTTGGTCAATAGCCGGGTAGCCTAGTTTCTCTCTAAATCCGCTTGAGTTTAATTCGCTAAACAAGCCTCGGAGAAACACTCCGCCCTCGGGATATGGAGGTTGAAGCCAAAGGCTGACCCGCTTGAAGTCTGAGAGATCAGATGTATCATGTTAAAGCATGACGGAAGCACATATTAATTTTAAGACCAATTTTCAGATTGGCACCAAGAAACTTGATTTAGTTCGGAACATAATGTTTTTGCTAAAGTTTTTTGGGTTTCCGTGCTTTAGACACCATTAACCTATTTTTATGTTTTTCTTTCACGAGGCGGGACATCCTCTTGTTCGAGGTGTTCTGCGTGGTGATTCTTTTTGGATTTTTCCTGGCCTATAGTTCAGCATCTTCCCTTCCGAGCTCCACCTCGGTATTGTCAAAACACATTTAATGGATGCATTAGTTCCCGAGGAGATACGGTCCTAGGGTCGGCCATGTTGCCCAACCCAAGTCTTGGGGGCTACTGGTTTAATAGCTCGTTAGAGAATAAATTACACCAACCGAAAAATCTTTTCCGACCTGCACCTTGGCGTTGTTAAAACGTACATGACAAGTGCAATATGGTCTTCGAGGTGATTTGATCCTCAGGTTGGTCGGCCGCATCCAACCTGAGTCTCGAGGGCTACCGCACATCGCACTTTAAATCCTAAAGTTTGCTGCCGAGCAAGGAATTGATCCTTGGGCCGATTTCGCGAATCGACTTGAGTCTCGGGGGCTACTAGGATCGGCGGTTTTTTTATCCTTCGGGTGCATCTCGGGTTATAGACCGACACACACCTTGAGGGCTACTGGCTATACATCTTGATAGTAAATAAATTATGCCAATCGGAAATAAATTCCGCAAAGATCAGCCCATGGCTCAGGTGATGCACCACCTCAGAAGCAGTTCGGCATAAAGCTCGGGCGCAAGTTGCTGGCTCCACAGAGAGCATTTTCGGCATTGAGTTCAGCTGAATTCCTTCAAAATTTTCACAAACCGGGGTAATCTAAGACACCTCGTATGCCGACTAGCGTTGGAGCTCGGCTGCAAAAAAGACACCTCGAATGCAGTCCGACATTGGAGATCGGACGCAAGAGGACACCTCGGATGTAGTTCAACGTTGGAGCTCGGATGCAAGAGGATATCGCCACATGGGAAACACTTCAAACCCGAGTTGTGGTGTAAAAATAATGAGGCATTAATAAAGGACGATAACTAATAGGGGCTCCTCGGATGCCCGACGTGTGAACTCTTTGGATTTAGCTCGGCGATCCTCACGCTCCAAGATGGAAAAATTTGTTGAACCGGTTTTCAAGACCGACGACCAAAGACAATCTCGTGGTAGATACCTGTACTATGTACTATCCTCATACGAATACGCTTGTATATTCCAATGATGGGCTTCCTCAAAATTACCCTAGGTCTTCGTGAGCCAGCAAGTTGGATGCACACCCACTAGTTCTCCTTTTGAGCTTTCACACACTTATAGCTCTAAGTGCATCCATTGCATGGTAATCCCTCCTCTTTCACATTGTTATCTATTGATGGGCATCTCCATAGCCCTTTGATACGCCGAGTCAATGTGACCATCTCCTCTATTTGCCTCACAACCTCCACACACTCTATTCCACCTATAGTGCTATATCCATGGCTCACGCTCATGTATTGGGTGAGAGTTGAAAAAGGTTTAGAAAGTAAGAGTGCGAAAACAATTACTTGGCCAATACCGGGGTTGTGCATGATTTAAATTCATTGTGTGGGGATGATGGAGCATAGCCAGACTATATGATTTTGTAGGGATAACTTTCTTTAGCCTTGTTATTTCGAAAGTTCATGATTACCTTGCTAGTTTGCTTGAAGTATTATTGTTTTCATGTCAATAGCAAACTATTGTTTTGAATCATACGGATATGAACATTCATGTCACATGAAAGAAGTTACAAAGGAAAAATATGCTAGGTAGCATTCCACATCAAAAATTCAGTCTTTATCACTTCCCTACTCGAGGACGAGCAGGAGTTAAGCTTGGGGATGCTTGATACGTCTCCAACGTATCTATAATTTTTGATGGTTCCATGCTATTATCTTGTCGAACTTTGGATGTTTTGTATGCATTTTATATATTTTTTGGGACTAACTTATTAACTCAGTGCCAAGTGACAGTTCCTGTTTTTTCCGTGTTTTTGACATTTTTCAGAGGAGAATATCAAACGGAGTCCAAATGGAATGAAACCTCCGAAAAGATTTTTTCTGGAACAGAAGATACGTAGGAAGCTTGAGAACCAAGGCAAAGGGTCCCGGGGGAGGCCACAAGCGCCCTAGACGCAGCCTGGGGGGTCGCGCCTATCACGTTTGTGGGCCTCCCGTGGCTCCTTTGCCCTACTTCTTCCGCCTATAAATCCCCGAAAAATCTGAAACTACGGGAGAGAGCCACGAAAATACTTTTCCGCTGCCGCAAGCTTCTGTCTCCGCAAGATCCCATCTGGGGCATGTTCTGGTGCCCTGCCGGAGGGGGGATTCTGACACGGAGGGCTTCTTCATCAACACCATTGCCTCTCTGATGATGCGCGAGTAGTTCACCATAGACCTTCGGGTCCATAGCTAGTAGCTAGATGGCTTCTTCTCTCTCTTGGATCTTCAATACAAAGTTCTCCATGATCTTCATGGAGGTCTATCTGATGTAATCTTCCTTTGCGGTGTGTTTGTCGAGATCCGATGAATTGTGGATTTATGATCAGATTATCTATGAATCTTATTTGAGTTTCTTCTGATCTCTTATATGCATGATTTCATATCCTTGTAATTCTCTTCGAGTTGTGGGTTTTGTTTGGCCAACTTGATCTATGATTCTTGCATTGGGAGAAGTGCTTGGTTTTGGGTTCACACCGTGCGGTGACCTCACCCAGTGACAGAAGGGGTAGCGAGGCACGCATCGTGTTGTTGCCATCAAGGGTAAAAATATGGGGTTTATATCTATTGCATGAATTTATCCCTCTACATCATGTCATCTTGCTTAAGGCGTTACTCTGTTTGTTACGAAATCAATACACTAGATGCATGCTGGACAGCGGTCGATGTGTGGAGTAATAGTAGTAGATGCAGAAAGTATCGTTCTACTTGTATCGGACGTGATGCCTATATGTTTGATCATTGCCTTAGATATCGTCATGATTTTGCGCAGTTCAATCAATTGCTCGACAGTAATTCGTTCACCCACCATAATATTTGCTATCATGACAGAAGCCTCTAGAGAACACTATGTCCCCCGGGTCTACTTCACATCATATTTTCAGCCCTACACTTTTACTTTGTTGCACTTTCCGCCTTCAGATCTCACCTTGCAATCAACCGTGAAGGGATTGACAACCCCTTTGTAGCGTTGGGTGCAAGTTTGCTGTTTTTGCGCAGGTACTTTGGAGACTTGGCTTGATACTCCTACTGGATTGATACCTTGGTTCTCAAACTGAGGGAAATACTTACTGCTACTGTGCTGCATCACCCTTTCCTCTTCAAGGGAAAAACCAACGCAAGCTCAAGAGGTAGCAAGAAGAATTTCTGGCACCGTTGCCGGGGAGCATCAAGTCAAGAATAGTCTTCCTCCAACATGTCAATCTCTGGCACCGGGGATTATTCTAAGTGAAGCTTATCCAAGTAACCGTCACAAAATCATTCTTGCATTTACTGTTTTGCCTCTCGTTTTCCTCTCCCCTACTTGTGAAAAACAAAAATTTACAAAAAAATATTTGCATTTTTCGTTCGCCCTTTTCTTTCGCTTGCTTTCTGTTCGCTTGTGTGCTTGTCTGCTTGCTGAAGTCACCATGACTGAAAACACCAAACTTTGTGACTTCTCGAATACTAATAATAATGATTTTATTAGTACTCCTATTGCTCCCATCACTAGTGCGGAATCATATGAAATCAATGTTGCTTTGTTGAATCTTGTTATGAAAGAGCAATTCTTCGGCCTTCCTAGTGAAGATGCCGCATCACATCTTAATACCTTCATTGAGTTATGCGATATGCAAAAGAAGAAAGATGTGGATAATGATGTGATTAAATTGAAGCTATTTCCGTTCTCATTGCGAGATCGAGCAAAAACTTGGTTTTCATATTTGCCCAAAAATAGTATTGATTCTTGGAACAAGTGCAAAGATGCTTATATATCCAAGTATTTTCCACCAGCTAAGATTATCTCTCTCTGTAATGATATCATGAATTTTAAGCAACTAGATCATGAACATGTTGCACAATCTTGGGAGAGAATGAAATTGATGATTAGAAATTGTCCCGCTCATGGCTTGAGTCTTTGGATGATTATACAAGTCTTCTATGTTGGTTTGAATTTTGCTTCTAGAAATATCTTGGACTCTGCCTCTGGTGGAACTTTCATGGAAATCACATTAGGAGAAGCCACGAAACTCCTAGACAATATCATGACAAACTATTCTCAGTGGCACACTGAAAGGTCACCTACTAGTAAAAAAGTGCATGCTATAGAAGAAATTAACTCTTTGAGTGCTAAGATGGATGAGTTAATGAAATTATTTGCTAGTAAAGGTGCTCCTTTAGATCCAAATGATATGCCCTTGTCTTCCTTGATAGAGAGTAGCAATGAGAGCTTGGACGTTAATTTTGGTTGTAGGAATAATTTTGGCCACAACAATGCTTTTAGAGGTAACTATATTCCTAGGCCTTTTCCTAGTAATCCCTCTAATAACTTTGGCAATTCCTACAACAATGCTCATGGAAATTACAATAAATTACCCTCTGATCTAGAGAGTAATATTAAAGAGTTTATCAACTCGCAAAAGATTTTCAATGCGTCCATAGAAGAAAAACTACTCAAAATTGATGATTTGGCTAGGAGCGTTGGTAGAATGTCTCTTGATATTGATGCTTTGAAATTGAGATGTGCTCCTCCCAAGATCAATGTGGATGAAACTTTTAAAGCTATGCGTGTTTCCATGAATGAGAGTAAAGAAAGAACCGCCCAAATTCGTGCTAGACATGAATGGCTTAAAAAGGCGTGTTCTCGTGATGAGAATCACGAAGATCTTAAAGTGTTTGGTGTGACTCCCATTGAATCCTTGTTTTCTAGTGTCAAACCTAATGATGATAGGGCTGGATATGAATCCACTTTGGTTGAAAAACGCCCCAATGATTCGGAGTCTATCTATCTTGATGCTAAAAGCATTGAAAGTGGAGTAGATGATATCAAAACTTTGAGTAGTAATGAAACTACTACTTTGGATTTCAAGGAATTCAATTATGATAGTTGCTCTTTGATTGAATGTATTTCCTTGATGCAATCCATGCTAAACTCTCCACACGCTTATAGCCAAAACAAAGCCTTTACCGATCATATCGTCGATGCTATGATGAAATATCTTGAGGAAAAACTTGAATTGGAAGTTTCTATTCCTAGAAAAATTCATGATGAGTGGGAACCTACTATCAAAATCAAGATAAAAAACTATGAATGCAATGCTTTGTGTGATTTGGTTGCTAGTGTTTCCGCGGTTCCAAAGTCTTTATGTGATGTTCTAGGCTTCAATGAGATTGATGAGTGCTCTCTTAATTTGCATCTTGCAGATTCTACTGTTAAGAAACCCATGGGAAGTATCAATGATGTTCTTATTATTGCAAATAGGAACTATGTACCTGTGGATTTCATTGTGTTTGATACTGATTGCAATCCAACATGTCATATCATTCTTGGTAGACCTTTCCTAAGGACTATTGGTGTTGTCATCGATATGAAGGATGGGAATATTAGATTTCAATTTCCATTAAAAAAGTGCATGAAACATTTTCCTAGAAAGAAAATAAGATTGCCTTATGAATCCATGATGAGGGCTACTTATGGTTTGAGCACCAAAGACGACGATACGTGATTCTATCGCCTTATGCCTAGTTAAGGGCGTTAAACAATATCGCTTGTTGGGAGGCAACCCAATGAATTTATCTTTGCTTTTTTGCTTTCTGTTTTGTTGCGTCCACACCATCATAATTCTGTTATGATTGTTTTTTTGTGTTTCTTTTTGTTTTTGAGCCAAGTAAAACCTTTATGACTAGTTTTGGTGGTGGTTGTTTGATCATGCTGGAAAAAGACAGGAACATTTTGCTCACGAAATTATTTTCCATTTTTATCCAGAAAGAGCTTTTGAGTTTATTCTTTTTGCTGCTGGTTTATATGCCAATTTCCCAATTTGTCGTAATTTTTCAGAATTTTTTAGATACCAGAAGTATAGGAAGTATACAGACTGGTCTGTTTTTGACATATTCTGTTTTTGTTGTGTTGATTGCTTATTTTGATGAAACTATGGATAGTATCGGGGGGGGGGGGTACTAGCCATGGAAAAGTGAGAATACAGTAATCTAACACCAATATAAATAGAAATCAAGTTTGCTACAGTACCTACAGAGGTGGTAGTTTGTTTTCTTGTGCTAATGATATCACGAGTTTCTGTTTAACTTTTGTGTTGTGAAGTTTTCAAGTTTTGGGTGATGTTCTCATGTACAATGGGATAAAGAGTGGAAAGAGCTCAAGCTTGGGTATGCCCAATGCATCCCAAGCCAAATTCAAGGACACCAAAAAGCCTAAGCTTGGGGATGCCCCGGGAAGGCATCCCCTCTTTCGTCTTCAGTCCATCGGTAACATTACTTGGAGCTATATTTTTATTCACCACATGATATGTGTTTTGCTTGGAGAGTCGTGTATTATAGGAGTCTTTTCTTTTTGTTGTGTCAAAGTCATCCTTGCTTTACACCTTTTGAGAGAGACATGCACTCATCGTGAATTTGCTAGAATACTCATTGAGCTTCGCTTATATCTTTTGAGTTAGGCAATTTAGCTCGCATGTGCTTCACTTATATCTTTTGAGCTAGATAACTTTGCTCTAGTGGTTCACTTAGATCTTTATAGAGCACGACGGTGTCATATTTTGGAGAAATAAGAACTCTCGATCTTCACTTATATCTTTTTGAGAGTGCTCTCTTTGAGTAGCTGGGTAGTTGGCATGTGCTATGAAAGTAGTCCTAAAGATGATAGGCATCCAAAGAGGATACAATAAAACTTTCATATTCATGTGCATTGATTAGTAAAAGAGAAGTTTGATTCCTCTCAATTAGTTTTGAGACATGGATTTGGTAATATTAAGAGTCATGTTAGTAAGGTGTTGTGAATCAAGAAATACTTGTGTTGAAGTTAGTGATTCCCGTAACATGCACGTATGGTGAACCGCTATGTTAGGAAGTCAGAGCATAATTGATTTATTGATTATCATCCTTTGTGTTGCGGTCGGGATCACGCGATGGTTAATGCTGCTGGCTACGCCTATAGGGATTTCCTTGGCAAATATGCAAAGGATTCCCCCGCGGCCTTGGAGCCTTGCGTTGGTGTTCCCTTGAAGAGGAAAGGGTGATGTAGCACAACGGCGGTAAGTATTTCCCTTAGTTTGAGAACCAAGGTATCAATCCAGTAGGAGGACCGCGTCAAGTCACAAGTACCTGCACAAACACAAAGAGCTTGCACCCAACACTATGAAGGGGTTGTCAATCCCTTATAGATTGTTTGCAAAGTGAGAACTGAAAGCAAAAAAGTAAACAAAGCAAAGTAAAAGTAAAAGCGGAGATGATAATTGTGAATAGACCCGGGGGCCGTAGTGTTCACTAGTGGCTTCTCTCATGAAAGCAAGTAGACGGTGGGTGAACGAATTACTGTCGAGCAATTGATAGAACCGCGCAAAGTCATGACGTTATCTATGGCAATGATCATATATATAGGCATCACGTCCAAAACAAGTAGACCGATACTTTCTGCATCTACTACTATTACTCCACATGTCGACCGCTATCCAGCATGCATCTAGTGTATTGAGTTCATAAGAACAGAGTAACGCCTTAAGCAAGATGACATGATGTAGATGGACAATCTCAAATCTATGATGAAAGCCCATCTTATTACCCTTGATGGCAACAACACGATGCGTGCCTTGCTGCTCCTTCTGTCATTGGGAAAGGTCACTGCACGGTATGAACCCAAAACCAAGCACTTCTCCCGTTGCAAGAATCATAGATCTAGTTGGCCAAACAAAACCCAAGACTCGGAGAGACTTACAAGGATATCAAATCATGCATATAAGAAATCAGCAAAGACTCAAATATAATTCATAGATAATCTGATCACAAAAATCTACAATTCATCGGATCTCGACAAACACACCGCCAAAGAGGATTACATCGGATAGATCTCCATGAAGATCATGGAGAACTTTGTATTGAAGATCCAAGAGAGAGAAGAAGCCATCTAGCTACTAACTACGGACCCGTAGGTCTGAAGTAGACTACTCATGAGTCATTGGAGAGGCAATGATGTTGATGTAGAAGCCCTCCAGCTCCAAAGTCCCCTCTGGCAGGGCACCGGGAAGGGTCTCCAGATGAGATCTCGCGGAAACGGAAGCTTGCGGCGGCGGAAAAGTGGTTTCGTGGACGCCCTGATTTTTTTTGGGATTTTAGGGAATATATAGGCCAAAGAGCTAGGGCAGGGGAGCTTCCGGGAGGCCACAAGCCTGGTGGCCGCGGGCCCCCTGGCCGCGGCCACAGGGCTTGTGGGCTCTCTGTGGGCCTCCTGCCTTGGCCCTCAAGTCCCTCGATCTTCTTCTGTTCTGGAAAATTTTATTTCGGGGATTTTATTCCGTTTGGACTCCGTTCCAAAATCAGATCTGAAAAGAGTCAAAAACACAGAAAAAACAGGAATTGGCACTTGGCACTGAATTAATAGGTTAGTCCCAAAAAAGATAACAAAGGTATATAAAACATCCAAAGTTGACAAGATAACAGCATGAAACCATCAAAAATTATAGATACGTTTGAGACGTATCAGTTAACACCTACCAACCATTCCCCTAGGAGTATGCGTTTAGCACTTTGTTTCGATTGCTAATAAAAACTTTCGCAATAAGTATGTGAGTTCTTCATCACTAATGTGAGTCCATGGTATAGATGCACTTTCACCTTCCACCATTGCTAGCCTCTCTAGTGACGCACAACTTTCTCCGGTACAAAAAATCACCATAGACCTTCCTCAAAACAGCCACCATACCTACCTATCATGGCCTTTTCATAGCCATTCCGAGATATATTGCCATGCAACTCCCACCGTTCCGTCTCATGACATGTGTCGTCACTTTCATATTGCCATTGCATAATCGTAAGATAGCTAGCGAGTCATACGCTAAGCTAGATCGTTGCACATCCCGGTACACTGCCGGAGGCATTTCCTATAGAGTCATCATTGTCCTAAGCATTGAGCTGTGAGTAAATAAAAGTGTGATGATCATCATTATTAGAGCATTGTCCCATGTGAGGAAATAAAAAAGAGAGGCCAAAGTTGCCCACAAAAAAATATATGGAAAGAGGCAGAAGAGCCCACACACAAAAAAAAGAGAGAGAAAAAGAGAGAAGGTACAATGCTACTATCATTTTCCACACTTGTGCTTCATAATAGCACCATGTTCTTCATGATTGAGAGTCTCTTGTTTTGTCACTACCATATACTAGTGAGAATTTTCATTATATAACTTGGCTTGTATATTCCAATGATGGGCTTCCTCAAAATTGCCCTAGGTCTTCGTGAGCAAGCAAGTTGGATGCACACCCACTACATCTCCTTTTGAGATTTCACACACTAATAGCTCTAAGTGCATCCATTGCATGGTAATCCCTACTCTTTCACATTGATATCTATTGATGGGCATCTCCATAGCCCTTTGATATGCCGAGTCAATGTGACCATCTCCTCCTTTTTGCCTCACAACCTCCACCACACTCTATTCCATGTATAGTGCTATATCCATGGCTCACGCTCATGTATTGCGTGAGAGTTGAAAAATGTTTGAGAAAGTAAGAGTGCGAAAACAATTACTTGGCCAATACCGGGATTGTGCATGATTTAAATTCGTTGTGTGGGGATGATGGAGCATAGCCAGACTATATGATTTTGTAGGAATAACTTTCTTTGGCCTTGTTATTTCGAAAGTTCATGATTACCTTGCTAGTTTGCTTGAAGTATTATTGTTTTCATGTCAATAGCAAACTATTGTTTTGAATCGTACGGATCTGAACATTCATGTCACATGAAAGAAGTTACAAAGGACAAATATGCTAGGTAGCATTCCACATCAAAAATTCAGTCTTTATCACTTTCCTACTCGAGGATGAGCAGGAGTTAAGCTTGGGGATGCTTGATACGTCTCCAAGGTATCTATAATTTTTGATGGTTCCATGCTATTATCTTGTCGAACTTTGGATGTTTTGTATGCATTTTATATCTTTTTTGGGACTAACTTATTAACTCAGTGCCAAGTGCCAGTTCCTGTTTTTTCCGTGTTTTGACCTTTTTCAGAGGAGAATATCAAACGGAGTCCAAACGAATAAAACCTCTGGAAAGATTTTTTTTCGGAACAGAAGATA
Source organism: Hordeum vulgare subsp. vulgare (assembly GCF_904849725.1). Classification (NCBI taxonomy): domain Eukaryota; kingdom Viridiplantae; phylum Streptophyta; class Magnoliopsida; order Poales; family Poaceae; genus Hordeum; species Hordeum vulgare. Next base: position 510,968,070 of record NC_058519.1, read on the forward strand.
CGCCGGAAGCTTGAGAACCAAGGCAAAGGGTCCCGGGGTAGGCCACAAGCCCCCTAGCCGCGGCCTGGGGGGGCACCTAGCAGGCTTGTGGGCCTCCCGTGGCTCCTTTGCCATACTTCTTCCGCCTATAAATCCCCGGAAAATTTGAAACTATGGGAGAGAGCCACGAAAATACTTTTCTGCCGCCACAAGCTTCTGTCTCCGCAAGATCCCATTTGGGGCACGTTCTGGTGCCCTGCCGGAGGGGGGATTCGGACACGGAGGGCTTCTTCGTCAACACCATTGCCTCTCCGATGATGCGTGAGTAGTTCACCATAGACCTTCGGGTCCATAGCTAGTAGCTAGATGACTTCTTCTCTCTCTTGGATCTTCAAAACAAAGTTCTCCATGATCTTCATGGAGATCTATCTGATGTAATCTTCTTTTGCGGTGTGTTTGTCGAGATCCGATGAATTGTGGATTTATGATCAGATTATCTATGAATCTTATTTGAGTTTCTTCTGATCTCTTATATGCATGATTTCATATCCTTGTAATTCTCTTCGAGTTGTGGGTTTTGTTTGGCCAACTTGATCTATGATTCTTACAATGGAAGAAGTGCTTGGTTTTGGGTTCATACCGTGCGGTGACCTCACCCAGTGACAGAAGGGGTAGCGAGGCACGCATCATGTTGTTGCCATCAAGGGTAAAAAGATGGGGTTTATATCTATTGCATGAATTTATCCCTCTACATCATGTCATCTTGCTTAAGGCATTACTCTGTTTGTTATGAACTCAATACACTAGATGTATGCTGGATAGCGGTCGATGTGTGGAGTAATAGTAGTAGATGCAGAAAGTATCGGTCTACTTGTCTCGGACGTGATGCCTATATATATGATCATTGACTTAGATATCGTCATGACTTTGCGCGGTTCTATCAATTGCTTGACAGTAATTCGTTCACCCACTGTAATATTTGCTATCATGACAGAAGCCTCTAGAGAACACTATGGCCCCCTGGTCTACTTCACATCATATTTTCAGTCCTACACTTTTACTTTGTTGCACTTTCGGCCTTCAGATCTCACCTTGCAATCAATCGTGAAGGGATTGATAACCCCTTTGTAGCATTGGGTGCAAGTTTGCTGTTTTTGCGCACGTACTTTGGAGACTTGGCTTGATACTCCTACTGGATTGATACATTGGTTCTCAAACTGAGGGATATACTTACTGCTATTGTGCTGCATCACCCTTTCCTCTTCAAGGGGAAAACCAACGCAAGCTTAAGAGGTAGCAGGGTGTAGCGTGACGGGTCCGCTGGAGGTAAGACTATAAGAGAGATGAGGGCGCGACAGCATCAACGTCCTTTTAAGGCATGGTAGGGACACGACCATGGTCCCCGGCGACCTGCGGAGCTTGGCGCCGGAGGTGGCCGACGGGCGCCATGGATCGGGGGCGGCGTTCTTTTTCGTTCTAGAGGGAGAGGGGGTGAAGGAGTGAGGGGAGAGAAAGAGTGGTCACAGAGAGTTTTATTTTCATTTTTATTTACATGAAGGTGGGTCCTACGTGTAAGTTAGATATCTAGACATAGGCAAAATTGTCCAGAAAACGTCTCGAACATAGTCAAATTCCTTTGACCGGACGAAAACAACACGAAAGGGCAGGATAAAATTGAGCACTGTTTTTATTTTATGATAAGAATGAGGTCGGGCCGAAGTTAGAGGAGAAAATGTAAATGTCTTTTTTTATATGTCCGCTTACTTGAGATGTTACTGGTACTTTGTTACCATAATCGATCAAATAAATGCTTGTGTGCATTGCGGAAGTCAGATATTCCTCCATTTTTTTGAATGAAAGATATTCTTCCTTTTTGAAAGAAAAATAATATTCCTCCACAAGTATGAAACCGAGATAAACAAATAATTTAGCTGACCTTGTGGGTGATGCATCCAGATATGCAATAACAACATACGTCGTGGACTTAATGTGAAACATCGTCCTCTCTCCAAGTCCAACCGCAAGTTTCCCATATCATCGTAGTGAACTCTACTGCGCCACACGCTTGGCTCGGACTACAGACTCCCCCCGTTTCTCGGATGCACTGCCTCGCCTGCGCCGCGCCCGCTACAGCGGCCGCCGCTCGTGCTCCCGGAAGGCACTTCGGCCGCCGGAGGGTGGTCGTCGACTGCGCCGCCTCCGCAGACCGCAACGTCCAAGAAACGCCTTCGAGGTCAGCTCACCTCTCGCCGCATTTCTGCAAATTTTCGGACGATGCGGTCGTCAGGAGCACAGTCAATCAGTCATGAGTCAGATTAGATAGTCCCATATATATTCCGTATCATAACTCAGAGCCTTTTTCCGGACAAATTACCACTGCCTGTAGCTTCAAATAAACAGTATACTTAAGCTGATCTTCTAATAAACAACACAACTGCTGATATGTGTGTGAATTTTGGTCCAGGTTAAGGGAAGCATGTGAACTTTCTGAAATCTCAACCAAAACACTGCTGTTTGCGTCAAAGAGGAAGATTCTTGCATTTTCGGCCTTTTGCCTTTGCTTACATTCTTCAAGGTACTTATCAGGTTCGGACTAGGTGACATGGTAATTAGGTGTTAATAGAAATTAATCCCATGTCTTTCATATACCAGATTATTTTATTCCTGTAACAGTGTTACTTTATTTGTGTCTGTGAGCTTTCTGTAACTTGGTATGTTCTTATTACAGCACTTGCGTTGGGTGATCCATCTGTCAAAATTGAGGATGTAACTCCAAAGATATTTCCATCTGGTCCATTGTTCCCAACTGAGGTCGCTACTCGATGCTCTGTTGAATCAACCTTGTCCTGTTTACTTAATCTCAAAACATATTTACATTTCTGTGAATTTTGCTGCCTGTGCGACAGAAACGGATCGCAGAGCTTTTCGAAACAAATACTTACTCGGTGGTCAACATTTTTGATGCGACACTGCGCCCCCAGCTCAATGTAACAGGTGTTGTTGAGGTAAACTAAACACATGCTTGAATATTGTAAGTTTAGACCAAGGGTGTCCGAGTATGCTCCTAGAAGCACTAGAATATGATGCGCTAGGCGCCCTACACATTTTCTCCATCGAATAGTTTGATCGTGCTGAAGTTAGTCTAATAATTGCTGATTTATTCTGTGATATCTTTTTTGTATCTACTTTTTAAATGACACTGAAATTTCAAAAAATGTGAGAAGCTCTTGGTTGAAAGAAAGTTTTTAACATCCATTGTAGATCCCGGAAGGAAATGGTTCTGGAGTTGTTTGGGATGAGTCTGGACATATCGTTACAAATTATCATGGTATGTCAATCACATAACTGTTTGTATGTATTCTTTTTCGAAAAGACTATATATATATGTCTACCATATGAAGAACACAACCTACTCCTCTCATGCCTACTTTACTGTGCTTGAATCTTTTCCCTTGTACACAATTAACTGAATTTACTTTTGATATGTGCATGTGTTCGCAATGTCGGTATGATTATAGTGGTTGGCAATGCTCTTTCGAAAAATCCAAAGCTTGGTGAAGTTGTTGCACGTGTCAACATTCTTGCTGCCGAAGGGTAAACTCTTATATAACTACACTTGCTAGTACAATTTTCCATGAAATTTGACGGGGCGTTATTATTCCTTGTGTATGCACGCCAATTAACAGTAAATACTCTTCTATATCTGCTTGAAAGGATACAGAAAAATTTCGAAGGAATATTGATTGGCGCAGACCGTGCTAAAGATCTTGCTGTCCTTAAGGTAAAAGTTTCTTCTGACTAATTGTTCTGAACAAGGGTCAGCTTTTCATTAAAAATGCTAATGCTCTTATATAGAGAGCTATTGTTGATTATAGTAATTCTGAAATTAACTATCTAAATGGAATTTATATATACTCATGCCACATAAAGCTAAACAAGAGAGTTAGCAAATTTCAAAATGGGAAGGACTGGGGGTGGTCGATGGAGACTTAATGACTTCTACTTTCACCATGACTCCTTGTGAATTAAATTAGTTTTCTGTTCCTCGATTTCCTGTTGCCCCTTCAAGCTAAATAGATGGCATGCAGTTAGCTTAAATGAGAGTTGAGTCATGAGACCAAAGGATCGCCTAGTCATATTAGAGACTGAGATTACACGCCGTTCTGTATGTCTTGTCGTTTCATCTATATTGGGAATGTCAACATGGTATTTTAGAGCGCCGAGATGATTATGTGAACCTGCTAACATTGTGCTCACCCTATGTCCATCTGGTTCATGGACGCGCATTGCAAGGGCTAGAATGTTTAATTTTGTTAGTACAAAAGAAGGCAGCCACAAACTAGTTCTGGAGCATGTCCATTGTCAGTTTTGTGATATTCACCTGAGTTCATCTTTAGTTAATCATAGTTATGTATGTTGCTTAAATTTTTTCTATAGTTCGCTTTGGAAAACATCTCACTGAGCATTTTCTCTTTGTGAATCTCATAGATTGATATGTACATATGTCATAGGTGGATGCCCCTTCAGATATCTTGAAGCCGATTATTGTGGGACAGTCCTCAGCTCTAAAAGTTGGTCAGCAATGCTTAGCAATTGGAAATCCTTTTGGTTTTGACCATACTCTGACTGTTGGTGTTATCAGTGGTTTAAATCGAGATATATTTAGTCAAGCTGGAGTGACAATTGGTGGCGGGATTCAAACAGATGCAGCTATTAACCCTGGGAACAGGTTTGTGGAGATGGTATAATCACCAAATTTGATATAATTATTTCAGGAGCAATTTATAGCAAATTTTGCATTTCAGATTCCAGAACTTTTTTGAACTGAAAATTGTAGGTGAGGCCCTGACATTTCTGATTTCAGAACTTGTGTAAAAATGGAAACTACTGCTAGTGATACTGCTTTGAGGATTGACAAATCTTTATATTTCATTATCTGTCACTTACAATTAGACATTCCTAGGCCTATGTGTTACAGGTTTCACGTAACTTGAAAATTATGAATTATGGTGTTTATATTTCTTATTCAATACCACATTATTAAATGAAAAATTGCAAAACATGAAAGGTCTATATTGTTACACAGACAAAACTAGTATTAAATGTTGGTCTTTTGTAAGTGATTAGTACGTGAGTTCATAAAGCAGGACACATAAACTTGGAGTTAAATTCCAGCTATGGTAGTTGGCATAGCGATCATATAGCATAATAGTCTGGAACATAGCACATATTATCCAAATTGTTTGCTTAACTAACTTAAATGTATTTAATTGTTTGCGAAACTCACTCATTGAACAATTATTCTATGCTTGACGTTGTATAGTCTATCCTAGCACATTCAAGATATAAGCTCAATTGATTCACTATTACCTGTGGTATGGCCTCTGGGACAGTGAACTCTATGTCTCTTACTCTCGAAATGGATCATTCACTGAAAGTGGTGGCTTATATCTGTAGCACCTTTAGTTGACTTGTTGATCTATTAAATATGAGCCAATCTGATTTCTCTAGTTCAAAATGTATTACAGAGGATTTTACTAACCTTATAGTCTGATGAACCTCGATGCAGTGGCGGTCCTTTGCTAGATTCGAAAGGGCACATGATTGGTATTAACACAGCAATTTTTACACAGACAGGTTAGGCTACTTCCATTTTGACATCCACTATTGAAAAGTGCACTGTGAGATCATGATCGGGTCTATTAATCCATAAACTAGAAGTAATTTGACTTCATTTTGAAACGTTAGCAGATTTTTCTGCTTTTTATGGCTGAGCTATACCTCAGTCGCTATGCTTGTTACCATTTAAAAGAGTATGTCTAAATCTAAAACTAGTAAAAGCACAATAACTGTCAAGTGTCAACTATCATGATCTTAAGTTCTTAACTTTTTTTCGATAAGGGGCGTTTTATTACTTAAAAGGCTTAAGCATTACACCCGGCATTTGCATAACTGGAATGCACACAGCCAAACAAAGTTCACTTGCACAAAATAAAAAAGGCAAAATACAAAGAAACATGTAGAGTCTGTATAACGCCTAAGCCATAGGAGGGCCAATCCTAAGATCATGCTGCCACCCATGTTGGGTAAAAGTATCCCTCGCCGTAACTTCCAATCGTGTACACACCTCCGTAAATAGGTCTCGATTCTCCATACGTTGTAGAGACGACCATAAACGAAGCGTCCCAGTACATCTGTAGATAACCTGCATAAGAGAAGTACTTTTACCATTAAAAACCTTATCATTTCTACATAGCCAAAGCGACCAAATAACGGCAAGCGCTCCCACCCTGAGAAGAGTTCTAAACCTGTGTTCAATCCCATGTAACCAGTTGCCAAATATATTAGCAACACTACAAGGAGGATACAAGCCAGAAGCTATTTGGATGACTGACCATATAGAACGAGCGAATTTGCATTGGAAGAACAAATGTTTTATTTTCTCATCATCTTGACAAAAAACACATTGCGTACTTCCATGCCAATTTCTCTTAATAAGGTTATCTTTAGTAAGAATGACTCCGCGACGAAGATACCATGCAAAGATTTTATTCTTAAGAGGTATCTTCATGTTCCAAATCTTCTTGTTATTATCAACTGGCATATCAGATTGGAGCAAAGCTCTGTACATGGACTCCACCGAGAATTGTCCATTTCCATGTAGATTCCAATGAAACACATCGGACCCTTGTGACAGTTCCACCGTGGACAACCGCTGAAGCAGAGTGTTCCACGATTGTAGTCTGGGTCCAATTAAATTTCTTCTGAACGACACATTTGGCGGAAATGATTCCAAAACCGTGGCGATGGTATCTCCCTTGTGACGCACAATATTGTACAGAGCTGGATATTGTTCCCGTAGTGAAGCATTCCCTAGCCACTCATCCTCCCAGAATCTAATTTTCGAGCCATCCTTAATCGAAAAGGTTCCATAGCGGAAGAAATATTTCTTCGTAGCCATTAAGCCTGCCCAAAAATGAGAGTCCCCAGGCTTCCAGTATACCTGGGATATTGCCTTTGAACCCACATATTTTCTCTTTAGTAGGGTTTGCCATACACCGTCATCTGTCAATAACTTAAACAACCATTTGCCAAGTAGGCCCTATTTTTGACCTCAAGGTCATGAATGCCCAACCCGCCTTGGTCTTTGGGACGGCAAACCACACTCCATTTAGCCCGTCGATAACTAGTGGTTATCTTACCTACTTGCTGTATTTCAGTGTCATTTTCGAAGTTACTCTGCTCACTGTACTGACTGTTATCAGTGATGGCATGTTTTAGATGACTTTTATTTGTGATAAGGTGATCAGTGGGTAATATCATGACTAAAATTCATTTTTGTTTTGTTTTCACATAGCATTCATCTAACTTGTTATATTCTCTCATCCTAGAGGCCAGGAATATATATTAGTAGGTGTTCGCCTAGTAATCGACTGATATATCTGTTGTTGGTTACTTCTTCTCAAGCCCAATACCGGCCAATGGATTGACTTCATTGTGTTGACTTGGCAGTGCATATCTCAGATTGAACTACATCCATTTATCCATTTCTACCGGTTAATGTAGTTTCTAAGTTAGTCTTACAGTATATGTGGATTGCACTAGCCCTTTTCATCAGTTCAGACTTTTGGTTGCGTTGGCTAGTGCATGAAGCTTAACATGGTATCAGAGCTAAGGTCTTGAGTTCAAGTCCTGGCTTTCTTCCGGTTGTACGTGTTGACTTGTCTTCCCCGTCACACGTGAGAGGAGGTGTTACAGTATACTCCCTCCGTCCGGTGAAGAGTGTACGTTTGGCTTTAAACTTTGTCCACAAAAGAGTATACTTTTATCTTTTCAATGCACTTTAAAGTATAAAAATGCTTCTCTCTCATCACACGGTAATCAAGACCAATGACATTCTACACAGTCTTCTTAATTTCTACACGCACTTAGCTCATTGGGGGTTAGGTAATTAAAGAGGAGAGAGATGGTGTGTTGCACCTTTCCAATGCATTTTTTACTCCACTTCATAATTTGTCCTAAAATGTCTATATGTACACTTTTCTCCGGACGGAGGGAGTATGTGGATTGCACTAGCCTTTAGCTTAACAAGTCCGAGATACCACCATTTCTTTAATGTTGCAGGAACGTCCGCGGGTGTTGGTTTCGCTATCCAATCGTCAACTATACTCAAAATAGTTCCTCAGTTAATTCAGTCTGGAAAGGTATGCTGCTTTGACATCTTAAAGTCACATCATGAACTTAATATCATTTTCATAACCATTCCCTTAGAATCAATTGTCATCTTATGGTGATGCATATGTATAGAGAAGTATAACATTCATGCAACGAACATCATCCTGAAGTTGAGAGTTATCCATCAGTAATCTTTTCCCTTGTTTCGATGCATGTATGTACTTGTGTATGTTTCAGTTGTCACGCATGATTGTGAATGGATGCATTAAACAATCCCAGATATTTTATACAAAGTTACTACACTAGGAGGAATATTAGCCTTTTTGGTTCTAAAAATAGTAGAAAAACATTTGTCAGAAATCACTGTACTTGCATCGAAAAAAAACTTGTACCATGTTTTTTTTTTTGAATAAAAAGTACCATGTATTCTTCTATACCTTGCAGGTTTTTACAAATAAAATCTACAGTATGAAATAAGCAAAGTTAGACCACGTTATCGTTCGACCATTTGGTTATTTGGTCACTGCCGACATTCGTATTTGGTTTATGCATCTTATATCGGTCTCAGTTATGCTTACCTTTTGTTTAAGGTTCGCCGTGCTGGCCTGAATGTGGAATTCGCACCAGATCCGATTGCGTATCAGCTTAACGTCCGTGACGGCGCTCTTATACTGAAGGTAGGCTGAATCGTTGGCACCTATCTCTGCTCCGTTGGCCAAACAGAAACAGAAATAACCCCTGATCCCATAACTTGTGCTCCACCGCAGGTTCCCCCGGGCAGCGCCGTAGCTAAAGCAGGCCTGGTTCCTACGGGCAGGGGTTTCGCCGGCAATATTATCCTGGGTGACGTCATTGTTGCGGTGGACGGCAAACCTGTGAGTGCTTGCTGATCAAGCTGCATCTGCTAGATGTTTATGGAGTTTATATGATTTAGAATAGGCTGGCCACGTTTCTTGCCTCCTCTCATTCGCATGGTCGCTTCTGGAGCAGATCAAGGGGAAATCCGACCTCCTGAGGGTTCTAGACGACTACGGCGTCGGCGACACGGTGACCCTGACGATCAGAAGAGGTGCCGAGACCATCCCGGTAGCCTTGTCGCTGGAAGACTCGAGCGTTTGATGTGCCCCTGGATTTTTACTTTTTTTCCGTTCCCAGTTCTACAATGTAATCTTATGACCTCCTAATGGATTTGATCACTTGGAAGTTTTCCTTGAAACCTTGTGTTTTACCGGTGGTACCAAGACCGTCCCATGTAGGAGTACATGTATAGTACTGGTCTGCAACCGAACAAGGATCCACGGGATGGGCGAGGGCACGCCGCATGCGTGGTGAACGGACGAAGGATGTTACCACGGTAACGTGGCGCGCTTTAAATTGAACCAAGGGATTTTAAAAAGAGAAAGCGAAAGTGGGAATGGAATGTCGCTAGCAGCGGCAACAGCGTGAGGCTTTGGCTGTGGCCGGGCCTTTGGATCTTTGAACGCGGGGATGCTTCTTGGCTTTGGGGTCTTGGACTGGCCCCACTCAATCCAAGGCAGCGGCCAAAGAAGGGTGGAGGGAACGTAAAGCGGCCGCCAACGGGAGCTTCGACTAGCTGCACAGCAAGCCAAAGCAGCAGGGGGTGCCTCTCTGGTTCTTGGCACACATGGGGAGCCGTGCTCCTTGCTTCACAGAGAAGCTTCCAAAGTACACAAAGGTGAAAGCACGAGTCTCTGGATTGGATGATCCCTCTGCGATCATCCAAAGGAAAAAACAAACAAAAGACGAGAAGACGGCCTCCGCTCTACAGCTCCGAGGCTCCAAGGCTAGTACTGGTAGAGAGCATTTTTTGTTTTCCACCTGGCAGGACCATATTTAGAAGCGCCCTGAGCACAAAACCTCTGCTTTTTCTTTCCTTCGTGGTCACGGTCATGGTCACGGTCACTTGCCCTTTTTCTTTTCTGTTATGTTGTGTGTGGATTACTGGGAAAAACCCTGCATTACCGAAGATACCTCGGTGCCTGATTCGCCCCCACTAGATTTTTAGCAGGCTATAGAGTATACGGGGTTTACATGCAAGCAGGTGTAAAGCCGTATGTTGCCTTGTTGGGTGTGTGTCCAATGCTCATCGTATCTCCCCATCTCTCTCTCTCTCTTTGAGCTTTATTTATGCCTTTGGACCAAGATCTTACCCGTCGCTGTTTCAGATGTGACCCTACGGGGATACTCTCCTCTCCTCTCCTATATCTACAACAACAAAGACACGCAATAAGATGGTCCAAGCTTCTCCCACTGCCCCCATAAAACTTGTGTGCCGCCAAGCTAAGCTAGCTACCTCGGAGGTGTCTCACAGCTAGCTCACGGCTCATAGGGGAGGAGAGAGCACACCCACTAGACACGACAGGATGGTGAGAGTCCCCAGCCTTGCTCTGGCGATCCTTGTCCTCGTCGCCCTCTCGGCCGCCACCAGCCGTCCGGGGGTCCTCGCGGCCAGAAGCCCGGGCGTCCTTCTCGCCCCAACGGGCAGCCGCGGTGCCGAGCAACCGCGGAGACTCGTCGAGGCTGGCGGCAATGGCGCCCCCGCCGCTAGCCTGGATGCCTCCGGGAAGCCCGCGGCGGCGGCGGCCGGCTCTTCTCCGCCTCCGACGGTGTTCGACGCGGACCGGATGAGCAAGCGGCGAGTCCGGAGAGGCTCCGATCCCATACACAACAAATGCTGAGGGTTTGGCGGACCCGTTGATGGCCGGACCTGAAGGGGCAGCCAGCTCTCCTTGTTTCCCTTTGCCTCCCGTTTTTTCATTCTTCTTCTTCTTCTTCTTCTTCTTTTGGCGCCTTTCCCCCCCTCTCTCTTGAGGTATGAGTCGTTTCATTAATTCCTTCAGGGGTTCAACCGGTTTTGTCATAGAAATACATGTACATAGATGCCGATGAAAGGATGGGCGCATGTGTACCTACTTCTTATTACTTGAGTCTGAAATCGAGCAATGTCCTTCCGGATGCGTACGCAACTCAGTTTTAGTTTACAGCACCACTTTTTAAGATTCGTTCAGAGTATCCGAGATCAGATTTGCACCACGAAATGCCCTGAATCCATCACACTTCTGGTGCTGGACTCCTCTGCTGGGTGCTTCGGTGGGAAATGGCGCGGCAACTTCCCATGCCAACAGGGGATCCCGGCTTGCCTGCGGTGACGAGCGCGCGGTGGCCTAGCTTTGGCGGGGAGCCAGAGGGTGGAAGCACGGACCAAGCCAACATGCAATCATAAGGGGGCAAGTTTGTTCATGAAGGGATAAAGTTCATATAAAGTAAAAAAATTAGCTACAACAATAATTATTATAATAAAAAAATCAATTTGTTAAGGGGGTCTAGCCCCCGTTGTCGCCCCCCTAGAATCGTCCCTGGGTGGAAGCAATGCCAGGCACGGCACCCCAGGGCATGCGGTGGTTACCGAAAAGCGGGAACTGGCTAGTAGCTCCTTGGCGGTGGTGCTACCGGGCTGTGAGTGGCTGGCCGGCATGGGCAAGTGAGAGCAACTCCAAGGGACGATTTAAATTGTCCATGTGTGTTTCATTTACAATCAAGCAGACGAAAATGCCGATTCAACGGATGGACTCAAATCTAAAAGCCATCCATTCGCTCTTTGTTTGAATGCATTTCAGGTCTAAATTTAGATCTGATTTGCATTCATGCAAAAGCGAGACAGACGCATCGGACGTTTTTTCGATATCCATCATGGTCTCGTCTGTCAACCATACAACTATCATGAGCACGGTTGTATTAAACGGGTCCACTTAACTCTGATCCGTTTGACAGTGAATGAAAGGGGGCTCATCCACTTCTCCTCTTCCATCTACATTTGGTCAAGTTGTTGTCAAGCATTTAAAGTATAACTAGCAAAAGGGCCCATGCGTTGCAACGGGAGAAAGAAATACCACACGGCACACGCTCTTAATTTATAAAAAATGTCTATAATTTGAAAATTTATAGTTACGATACAAATAAAGATGGTCTTATCCTACAAAAATGCAGTTCAAAATTTCACAAGTCTTCTATTTTAACACGGCTTGCATGTAGATTTAATACGTACAAAGAATCAATCAAGTGACCTTCAGTTTCATCTCTAATCCTGATTTTGTTGACGTGTTCATCCCCAACCCGGATGAGTACCGGTATGAAAGAAAGACGAATAATGACTTATTTATTAAGATTGCACCCTAGATAGTATTTTTATTAAACGTTTAACAGATAAAATAATATCATATTTAAATTCTACATATTTTTCTAATCAAATTCCATGTATAATATGTTAACTTTTGAGTTACGATTTAAAAGATATGAGTATTTAAAAAAATATTTAATATATACTACGAGTTTAATGTCATAAACAGTAAGGGCTTTTTTTGTAAAATCACCTTGGTGGGTTTTCCGACGGAAGCGATAGCCTCTTTATTAATATATATACTAGCAAAAGGGTCCATGCGTTGCAACGGGAGAAAGAAATACCACACGCTCTTAATTTACAAAAAATGGTCTATAATATGAGAATTTGTAGTTACGACACAAATAAAGATCGTCTTATCCTACAAAAATGCAGTTCAAAATTTTACAGATCTTCTATTTTAACACAGCTTGCATGTAGATTTAATACGTACAAAGAATCAGTCAAGTGACCTTCAGTTTCATCTCTAATCCTGATTTTGTTGACGTGTTCATCCCCAACCCGGATGAGTACCGGTATGAAAGAAAGACGAATAATGACTTATTTATTAATATTGCATCCTAGATAATATTTTTATTAAACGTTTAACAGATAAACTAATATCATATTTAAATTCTACATATTTTTCTAATCAAATTCCATATATAATATGTTAAATTTGGAGTTACGGTTTAAAAGATATGAGTATTTTAAAAAACATTTAATATATACTACGAGTTTAATGTCATAAACAGTAAGTGCTTTTTTTGTAAAATCACCTCGGTGGGTTTTCCGACGGAAGCGATAGCCTCTTTATTATTATAGCAAAAGGGCCCGTGCGTTGCAGCGGGAGAAAAAAAGACCACACGCTTTTAATCTTTTTAGAATCATTTTGATTTATTAAAATAATAAGCTAACTAACTAATGTAGTCAGTCCTATCCTATTTTATTGAAAAATCAACCCGTCCATTGTTAATTCCACCATGATGAGAAATTGAGCGGGACAAGCAAAGCAAAGAAAAGAGGCTACGTGAATTGATCAATGGATTGTTATCTTATTTCACTCATGGGGTAGAGAATGTGGGATCAGATGACAAACTGAAGGTGGTGTTCCATTCTCTGTCTCTACAACAATACAATCTTACATTCAATACATTCATTCATCAGTAAACAAATCCCCACAAAACAAAAATTCTTGTCGGTCCTTGGCACACGGTTGGAGGCATGGGGAGGGGATCTCACCAGATGATGAGTTCGTGTCGGAGGAGGGGATACGATGAGGGGAGCAAGGGTTAGGCGCCTCTATCTGGCCATAAGGAGTCGCCGTTGCCGCGCCATAACCTCTGAGTTCCCCGTGTGAGCCATGGAGGTCCGCCTCCACCTGCAAGTACTTCGCTCCGCCGCGCCTTATCCGCGCGCCGCCGCCGTTCTGCATCGAGCAGACGCATCATCTCCAGTCACTGTAGCTCTCGCATTGATTTGATCCAGAAGCTGTGCTCGAGCGTCGAAACGGGGGCAGCAAGCGGGCAGAGGTACGGCCGCGGAGGCGGGTGGGTTGAGATCCACAACAGTGCTGGTTGAGGTCGACCGCAGCGGCGAGTGGTGTGGCAGCGGCCTGGGCACAGACGAAGGTGGACCAGAGTCGACGTGATGCGCTCGAGCGCCGCAACAGGGGCAGTGAGCGGGGAGAGGTACAGCCGCGGAGGCGGGTGGGTTAAGATCGGCAGCGATGGCGGTTGAGGTCGACCGCGGCGGCGAGTGGTGTGGCGGCGGCCTGGGCATAGGCCAGGGTGGCCCAGGGTCGACAGGAGGAGGCGATGCGTACGGGTATAATTTTTGCAGCGAATCGTTTTTTCCTTTTGCGTTGCAGATAAATGATGGAGCGCGGGTTGAATAACAAAAATTACAGGGTTTTTTTTATAAAACTATTATGGTGGGTTTTCCGACGGAAGCAATAGCCGCTTTATTATTAGGTATAAATTATTATATATATATATATATATAAAGTATAATATAATATAATTGTGTTAAATTTGACCACATGTTTTCAAAGTTTTTTTTATCCACACAAACAACGTGTCGGCCTTAGGTTGAACGATGCGGCCGATACTAACGGAAAAAGCGGACACGCCCGTCCATTTGACCGACCTAAACAAATATTGGCCAAGTAATTAGCAAGGTCCAGCTTCCACCAAAGAAAAGAAAAATAACAACGGTCTAGCCTCGTCAAATCTAGAGATGGGAGGATCCAACAGACCATTAAACCGAATTAATGTCGACGGGTCAGATGTGGGGAGGTTGATATAATTTTTCAGGCTTCGTTACAAATCTGGTGTCATATTTTTGACTATGATAAATCAAACTTGTTCTTGGAGGATGTTAAGTTTAGTTCACGAGTATGACAAATCTATCTCAGTTTATTTTTCATGAGAAAATTGCCATGCTTATAAACTAAATTTGCCATCATCAATATAAGATTTGCCATGACTAAAAAATTGGTGCCACATTTTTAATGTTTCCTTTTTTTTAACAGCCAACGGGGAAACTGGTGATCCCCACCTGAATCTGACCTCATTTGAAAATGATTTGATCTAGTTTATAAGAAAAAATGGATCAAAAACTTTAACACCCAAGGAGCAATATATCTTCAAAAGCAAGAACATATAATAACACCAAACACGTAATTTGACATAACTCAAATAACAACTATGAAAGCTAAAGAAACGATTGATACAACCCAGGTTATGTTAACAAAAATGCTACACCTACGTAATAACCTACGCACTGTTATGTAATTTGACTAACTATTAATCCCTCTGTCCCCTATTTCAACTGGGTGGGACCCGTTCCCTAATTTTCTTCAACTGAAAAGTGCCACTTAGGCTATCACGTTAGTTTATGTAGGATAGCTACGTAGGGGTAGCATTGTTGTTATGTTAAATAGTAATACCAGACAGAGCACTAGCATTTGGTGGGAGCACTCCGAAAGAAATCACATGAGAGATTCACTAAAGACAATTACCAACAATTATCACAAGTAGTCATCATCAAGGAGTTGTGCAATCGCCGACCTTGTAGTCGCACACATCAAAGAGTGGTCGATGCCCAATTCCAAGTACAAATGGATATGAGAGAGACTCTACCTCATTGAACATGTGAGAAGGACACATGGATCCTTAGTCGGAAGGGTGGTCATTGGCCAAGGGAGTCGGAAGAACAAGCGATGAAAAATTACATAATCTTGGAAAGTGTCACTAATGAATAAAATCTCCATAGGAAGGGTGGATGTTGGCCACGACGCAGTGTAAGTGAAAAGCATTGCACAACAACTAAATTGACAACAACATGGAACCAAAAGGGGCAAGATGAAAATTTTGAAGGAAGCTCACAATGATGTCGAAGTGAGGAGGGTTTCGCCGAAAGGGAATGGAGAGTCAAGCATGGATGTCGGGACCACATGACTTATACTTGTCAACTGTGTTGAGATTTTGTCCGAAGAGGAGGGGATGATGTAGCACAGTAGAGGTAAGTATTTCCGTCAGTGAAAATCAATGTTATCAAACAAATAGGAGGACCACACAAACTCTCGTCTTCAGCGCCTACACACAAAAAAACACACTTACATCCAACATAAGCAAGAGGGTTGTCAATCCCCTTGAACTCATTACTTGCAAGCGATAAATTGTGGTAGAT
This sequence comes from Hordeum vulgare subsp. vulgare, assembly GCF_904849725.1. Taxonomy (NCBI): domain Eukaryota; kingdom Viridiplantae; phylum Streptophyta; class Magnoliopsida; order Poales; family Poaceae; genus Hordeum; species Hordeum vulgare. The sequence goes on from NC_058519.1 coordinate 510,984,094, forward strand.
AGATATTTTGTTAAATATAAACTGAAAATAAAAAGAAAGTAAATAACGGAAGCAAGGTATTTAGAGTTTTTGAAAGTATATTTGTGAGGAGACCCGGGGACCATTGTTTTCGCTAGAGGCTTCTCTCTCGAAGAGAGCATACGGTGGGTAAACAAATTACTCATGGGCAATTGATAGAAAAACACATAGTTATGTAATATTTATTCACAACAATGATCACATATATAAGCATCATGTCCGTAAACAAGTAGACCGACTCCTGCCTGCATCTAGTACTATTACTCCATCCATCGACCGCTATCCAACATGCATCTAGAGTATTAAGTAAAAACAGAGTAATACTTGAAGGATGATGACATGGTGTAGACAAAGTAAATCCAATTAATAAGAATAAATCCCATCGTTTTACCCTTAATGGCAGCAATACAATACGTGTCATGTCCCTTTCTATCACTAGGATTGAACACCGCAAGATTAAGCCCACTACAACGCACCTCTCCAACGAAAGATAAATCAATCTAGTTGACAAAACCAAACAGATAGATTGGAGAGAATTACGAAGTTATAGCAATCATGCATATAAGAATTCAGAGAAGACTCGAATATTATTCATGAATAATCTGAGCATAAACCCATAATTCATCGGATCCCAACAAACACACCACAAAGATTGATTACATAAGATAGATCACCGCGGGAACCGCGGTGATCTTGGCAATTAAGAACATAGAGAGAGATAGCCATCTAGGTACTAACTACGGACCCATAGGTCTGCGGTGAACTACTCACACGTCATCATGGGAGCAGCAAGCACTACTCGAATCACGGGATTTGCCATCAGCCATTTCTTTGTCATCTGCCAGCGGACGACAAAGAAGGTCTTTGCTGTTGGAATTATGCCCTAGAGGCAATAATAAATATAGTTATTATTATAATTCCTGTATCAAGATAATCGTTTATTATCCACGCTATAATTGTATTGAATGAAGACTCATTTACATGTGTGGATACATAGACAAAACACCGTCCCTAGCAAGCCTCTAGTTGGCTAGCCAGTTGATCAAAGGTAGTCAGTGTCTTCTGATTATGAACAAGGTGTTGTTGCTTGATAACTGGATCACGTCATTAGGAGAATCACGTGATGGACTAGACCCAAACTAATAGACATAGCATGTTGATCGTGTCATTTTGTTGCTACTGTTTTCTGCGTGTCAAGTATTTATTCCTATGACCATGAGATCATATAACTCACTGACACCGGAGGAATGCTTTGTGTGTATCAAACATCGCAACGTAACTGGGTGACTATAAAGATGCTCTACAGGTATCTCCGAAGGTGTTAGTTGAGTTAGTATGGATCAAGACTGGGATTTGTCACTTCGTGTGGACGGAGAGGTATCTCGGGGCCCACTCGGTAATACAACATCACACACAAGCCTTGCAAGCAATGTAACTTAGTGTAAGTTGCGGGATCTTGTATTACGGAACGAGTAAAGAGACTTGCCGGTAAACGAGATTGAAATAGGTATACGGATACTGACGATCGAATCTCGGGCAAGTAACATACCGAAGGACAAAGGGAATGACATACGGGATTATATGAATCCTTGGCACTGAGGTTCAAACGATAAGATCTTCGTAGAATATGTAGGATCCAATATGGGCATCCAGGTCCCGCTATTGGATATTGACCGAGGAGTCTCTCGGGTCATGTCTACATAGTTCTCGAACCCGCAGGGTCTGCACACTTAAGGTTCGACATTGTTTTATGCGTATTTGAGTTATATGGTTGGTTACCGAATGTTGTTCGGAGTCCCGGATGAGATCACGGACGTCACGAGGGTTTCCGAAATAGTCCGGAAACAAAGATTGATATATAGGATGACCTCATTTGATTACCGGAAGGTTTTCGGAGTTACCGGGAATGCACCGGGAATGACGAATGGGTTCCGGGAGTTCACCGGGGGGGCAACCCACCCCGGGGAAGCCCATAGTCCTTGAGGGTGGCACACCAGCCCTTAGTGGGCTGGTGGAACAGCCCAAAAGGGCTCTATGCGCCAAGAAGAGAAAAATCAAGAGAAAAGAAAAAAAGGGAGGAGGTGGGAAGGAAGGGGGACTCCCTCCCACCAAACCAAGTCCAACTCGGTTTGGGGGGGGGGGAGTCCTCCCCCCTTGGACTTGGCCGACCCCCTTGGGGCTCCTTGAGCCCCAAGGCAAGGTCCCCTCCCTCCCACCTATATATACGGAGGTTTTAGGGCTGATTTGAGACGACTTTTCCATGGCAGCCCGACCACATACCTCCACGGTTTTTCCTCTAGATCGCGTTTCTGCGGAGCCCGGGCGGAGCCCTGCTGAGACAAGGTCATCACCAACCTCCGGAGCGCCGTCACGCTGCCGGAGAACTCTTCTACCTCTCCATCTCTCTTGCTGGATCAAGAAGGCCGAGATCATCGTCGAGCTGTACGTGTGCTGAACGCGGAGGTGCCGTCCGTTCGGTACTAGATCGTGGGACTGATCGCGGGATTGTTCGCGGGGCGGATCGAGGGACGTGAGGACGTTGCACTACATCAACCGCGTTCACTAACGCTTCTGCTGTACGATCTACAAGGGTACGTAGATCACTCATCCCCTCTCGTAGATGGACATCACCATGATAGGTCTTCGTGCGCGTAGGAAATTTTTTGTTTCCCATGCGACGTTCCCCAACATTTGCCGTCAGCTTCCAGAAAACAAACGACAAAGAACTGCTTGCGAGCTGATGGCAAAGATTATGTTTGCCATCAACCATTTCTTTGTCGTCTGCCAGCTGATGGCAAAGATTATGACGACACACGGCAAAGAGGACGACATCCTACCTCTAACGGTCGTTCCCCGTGGCCCCACCCCCTCTCTCTCCTCATCTCTCCCCATCTCTCTCTCCACCCACACACGCACGGCTCTCCCTCGATCCCCTTCTCCTTCACCATCATTGTAGATCCCCGTGGCTGGCCACCCCTCACCGGACCTCCTCCGTGCGGCCAACCCTCCCAGCATCGGCCATCCTCCCCGCGGCCACCCCTCCCCACCACCAGCTCCCCTGCCCCGCCCGGCACCACCTCGCCGGCCCCGGCACCCGCGCGGCCCCGATGCCCCCAAGCCCTACCGGCCCGGCGCCCCACTGCCCCGGCGCCTCCGCACCCTACCGCTCCGGCGCCACACCGCCCTCAGATGAGTTTTTGTTTTGTTTTTCTTCTTCTTTTTTTCTATTTAATTATTAGATTAGATTATATATGTAGTTTAGTGCTAGGTTTAGTGCTAGATTATATTATATTAGTGATAGGTTTTGGTTAATTAGTCATGATTAAAAGAAGTAGAAAAAAGATGAAAAAATAGGAAGAAGAAAAGAAGAATAAGTAGAAGGAAGAAGAAGAAGAAGAGGAGGAGGAGGAGGAGGAGGAGGAGGAGAAGAAGAAGAAGAGGAGAAGAGGAGAAGAAAGAAGAGGAAAAAGGAAAATAAGGAGGAAGAAGAAGAAGAAGAAGAAGAAGAAGAAGAAGAAGAATAAGAAGAAGAAGAAGAAGTAGAAGAAGAAGAAGAAGAGGAGGAGGAGAAGGAAGGAAGGAAGAAGAAGAAGAAGAGGAGGAGGAGGAGAAGAGGAGGAGGAGGAGAAGAGGAGATGTAATTAGCAATATGATTTTTTTCATAGTTTGGACTGTCAATGCTTTATGTGATGTGATGTCCTAAAAAATTCACTCGGTAAAATTTACAGGCTTTGTGCTATTTCATCTCCTTGGAGTTATCGTTGTCGAAGTTTTTGGTCCGTGATCCCGCGTTGTTCGACTACTTCCTCTACAACCGAGGGTGAGCTATGAATCCACCTTCACCTCCTATGCATTTTTAATCATGTCAGTAGATTTCATTTTCATGCTAAGCCACGTAACCTAGGCGTCTCCCGTCCGAAAGGGTTGCATCGATACATATGCATTCAGTTGCATATTTATCACGGTAACTCATTTGAATTGTCTAGCGATTTCCATGGACAGCTCGATGATGTGTTGATTGGGTACATTCTCCATGCTCTACCCCATTCCAAGACAAAACTTTGGCAGCGCCTCCCTGTTGTTCTCCGGATGCACATTCTCTCGGCTTTTTGCCGAGACGTGTATTTGAAGAACAGTGGGGAGGTGCTGCCGATTTTTTGTCTCGGAATGGGGTAGAGCATGGAGAACATACTCACTCTACACATACTCGGGTGGAATTAGGACCTATCTTTACCTATTACCGTGTAGGTTGCATGGACGTAATAAAATTGACAAACTAGATTAACTGATGAACATATATGCTGAATTATATATATATATATATGTAGTGTCTTTAGCAGCTAGACAAGATGAGTGAGCAGCTAGACAAGATGAGTGATCATGCATCGATGTACATCGGTCACACTAGTGAGAAAGAGGTGACCAAATAATGGTTTACAAAAACCAAGGAGTTTGTGAAAGCCGCATTTGCAAATGGCCACACAGCAAACTGGTGCTCCTGTCCTAGGTGCGACAACTTTAAAAAGAGACAGAGGCTGAAATGGGTAAACACCTGCAGAGGAGGGGTTTTAAGTCTGATTATATGGTGTGGACATTTCATGGTGAGTCTTCCCAACGCACGAGAGCTGAGGTGGTTCGTCGTTGCACCGACGAGCATGGTATCGGGATCGAAGACATGGTGCAAGACTTTGATGATGCCCGGGATTCGGATGATGAGGTGGAGGAATCTGCAAAGGCCTCCTATGAAATGTTGGAGTCTTCAAAACGTCCTCTCCACGAGCACACTCAACTTTGTGAGTTGGATGCCAGTGCACAAGTAATGGCTCTGAAGGCTCAATTCAACTTGGGAAGAGAATGCTACGATGTGATGATGAAACTATTTGGACACTTTCTACCCAAAGGCCATGTCATGCCTGCAAACCTGTACGAGTCGAACAAAATAATTCGTGTACTTAAGATGTCCTATGAGAAGGTACATGCCTGTGAGAAAGGATGTGCCTTATTTAGGCTTGAGTATGTGACTTGAACTAGTGTCCCATTTGCAAGTCTTCCAGGTATGTTGTGGTAGACAACGCTATGGGTGAGAAGAGCGAGACCCAAATCCCAGTTAATGTTCTTTGGTATATGCCGATCATACCAAGGCTTCGACGTATTTTCATTCTCGAAGAGACAGCTAGACAGATCACGTGGCACAAATTGGGCAAAAGAACCAAACTAGATGCAGATGGGAATGAGATGGCGGTACACACATCAGATGGGGAAGCGTGGAAGCACTTTGATGCATTACATCCGGATAAAGCGACAGATCCAAGGCATCCTCGAGTGTGCATCAGCACGGATGGGTTCAATCCCTTTGGTATGACGGCAACCCAATACAGTTTTTGGCTTGTATTTTTCATTCCACTCAATCCCCCTGATGTCTACTACGCAACCTTCTCCTTGTAGACGTTGTTGGGCCTCCAAGTGCAGAGGTTTGTAAGACAGTAGAAATTTTCCCTCAAGTGGGTGACCTAAGGTTTATCAATCCGCGGGAGGCGTAGGATGAAGATGGTCTCTCTCAAGCAACCCTGCAACCAAATGACAAAGAGTCTCTTGTGTCCCCAACACAGCCAATACAATGGTAAGTTGTATAGGTGCACTACTTCGGCGAAGAGATGGTGAAACAAGTGTAATATGGATGGTAGATATAGGTTTTTGTAATCTGAAATTACAAAAACAGCAAGGTAACTAGTAACAAAAGTGAGCACGAACGGTATTGCAATGCGTGGAAACAAGGCCTAGGGTTCATACTTTCACGAGTGAAGTTCTCTCAACAAAGATAACATAACTGGATCATATAACTAGCCCTCAACATGCAACAAAGAGTCACTCCAAAGTCACTAATAGCGGAGAACAAACGAAGAGATTATTGTCGGGTACGAAACCACCACAAAGTTATTCTTTCGGATCGATCTATTCAAGAGTTCGTACTAGAATAACACCTTAATATACATATCAACCAAGACCCTAATGTCACCTAGATACTCCATTGTCACCTCAAGTATTCGTGGGCATGATTATACGATATGCATCACACAATCTCAGAATCATCTATTCAACCAACACATAGAACTTCAAAGAGTGCCCCAAAGTTTCTACCAGAGAGTCAAAACGTGTGCCAACCCCTATGCATAGGTTCCCAATGTCACGAACCCGCAAGTTGATCACCAAAACATACATCGAGTACTCACATGAATCCACTTGTGCCAACCCATATGCATAGGTTCCCAATTGTCACAAACCCGCAAGTTGATCACAGCAGATAGACACGTGCAAGACATACATCAAGTGTTCTCAAAGACTCAATCCGATAAGATAACTTCAAAGGGGAAACTCAATCCATTACAAGAAGGGAGAGGGGGAAGAACATCATAAGATCCAACTATAGTAGCAAAGCCCACGGTACATCGAGATCAAGACATCTCAAGAACACGAGAGAGATAGATCAAACACATAGCTACTGGTCATGGAGATTGCCGGGATGATGAAGATGGCCACCGGAGATGAATTCCCCCTCCGGCAGGGTGCCGGAACGGGCTCCAGATTGGTTTTTGGTGGCTACAGAGGCTTGCGGCGGCGGAACTCCCGATCTAGGTTTCTTTTTGTTTTTTTTTGAATTTATAGGATTTTATGGCGGTGGAATTGCGTCAGTTGGGCCCACGAGGGGGTCACAAGCCTACACAGTGCAACCTGGGGGGTAGGCCACACTCCATGGGCTTGTGACTCCCTTGTGGCTCTCCTGGCCTTCTTCCAAAGCTTCGGGGGTCTCTTTTGGTCCTAAAAAATCATCGTAAAGTTTCATTCCATTTGGACTCCGTCTGAAAAGGGTCAAAAACACAGAAAAAACAGAAACTGGCACTTGGCACTGAGTTAATAAGTTAGTCCCAAAAAATATATAAAAGGCATGCAAAACATCCAAAGTTTGAGAAGATAATAGCATGGAACCATAAAAAATTATAGATACGTTGGAGACGTATCAAGCATCCCCAAGCTTAACTCCTGCTCGTCCTCGAGTAGGGAAGTGCTAAAGAATGAATTTTTGATGTGGAATGCTACCTAGCATAGTTGTCCTTTGCAACTTCTTTCACGTAGCATGAATGTTCATATCCGTAAGATTCAAAACAATAGTTTGCTATTGACGTGAAAACAATAATACTTCCAGCAAACTAGCAAGGTAATCATGAACTTTCAAAATAACAAGGCCAATGAAAGTTATCCATACAAAATCATATAGTCTAGCTATGCTCCATCATCCTCACACAACTAATGTAAATCACGCACTACCCCGGAATTGGCCAAGTAATTGTTTTCGCACTCTTACTTTCTCAAACTTTTTATAACTATCACGCAATACATGAGCGCGAGCCATGGATATAGCACTATAGGTGGAATAGAGTGTGCTGGTGGTTGTAGACAAAAAGGAGGAGATGGTCACATTGACTCGGTGTATCAAAAGTCTATGGAGATGCCCATTAATAGATATCAATGTGAATGAGTAGGGATTGCCATACAAAGGATGCACTAGAGCTATAAGTATGTGAAAGCTCAAAAGTAAAACTAGTGGGTGTGCATCCAACTTGCTTGCTCACGAAGACCTAGGGCAATTTTGAGGAAGCCCATCATTGGAATATACAAGCCAAGTTATATAATGAAGATTCCCACTAGCATATATGGTGGTGAAAAAACGAGGGGCTCTCAATCATGAAGAACATGGTGCTTATTATGAAGCACAAGTGTGGAAAAAGATAGTAGCATTGTCCCTTCTCTCTTTTTCTCTCCTTTTTTTCATTTGGGCTCTTTGGCCTCTTTTTTTTATTTCCTCACATGGGACAATGCTCTAATAATGATGATCATCACACTTTTATTTACTCACAACTCAAAGCTCAGAACGATGATGACTCTATAGGAAATGCCTCGCGCAATGATCTAGCGTAGCAATGACATCAAAAAACGGACAAGCCATGAAAACATGATGCTAGCTATCTTATGATCATGCAAAGAAATATGGAAATGATGGCACAAATCATGAGACGGAACGGTGAAAGTTTCATGGCAATATATCTCGGAATGGCTATGAAAATGCCATAATAGGTAGGTATGGTGGCTGTTTTGAGGGAGGCATATGGTGGTTTTGTGCACCGGCGAGAGTTGCGCGGTACCAGAGAAGCTAGCAATGGTGGAAGGGTGAAAGTGCATAATATCCATGGACTCAACATTAGTCATAAAGAAATCACATACTTGTTGCGAAAGTTTTTATTAGTAATCGAAAAAAAGTGCTAAACGCATACTCCGAGGGGAAGGGTTGGTAGGTGTTAACCATCGCGCGATCCCGACCTCAACACAAAGGATGACAATCAATAGATAAATTATGCTCCGACTTCCTAACATAGCGGTTCACCATACGTGCATGCTACGGGAATCACTAACTCCAACACAAGTATATCTAGATTCACAACACCCTACTAACATAACTCTCAATATTACCGAATCCACGTCTCAAAACTAATTGAGAGGAATCGAAACTTCTCTTTCTACTCAATGCACGTGAAGATGGAGGTTTTCGCATCCTCTTTGGGTACCTAGCACATTTGGGACTACTTTGATAGCATAAGCCAACTACCAAATCATGCACCGCCGTGCTCTAAAGATATAAGTGAAGCACAAGAGCAAAAGTATCTAGCTCAAAAGATATAAGTGAAGCACTATGAGCATTCTAGCAAAATCACGATGAGTGCATGTCTCTCTCTCTCAAAAAGGTGTGCAGCAAGTATTATTGTGACACAACAAAAAGAAAAGACTCCTAAGATACAAGACGCTCCAAGAAAAACACATATCATGTGGTAAATAAAAATATAGCTCCAAGTAATGTTACCGATGGATTGAAGACGAAAGAGGGGATGCCTTCCCGGGGCATCCCCAAGCTTAGGCTTTTTGGGTGTCCTTGAATTTGGCTTGGGATGCCTTGGGCATCCCCAAGCTTGAGCTCTTTCCACTCCTTATCTCATCGTCCATGAGAACATCACCCAAAACTTGAAAACTTCACAACACAAAACTTAAACAGAAACTCATGATAACATTAGCACAAGAAAACAAACTACCACTTCTCTTGGTACTGTAGCAAACTCGAATTCTACCTATATTGTTGTTGGGCTACTGTATTCTCACTTTTCCATGGCTAGTACCCCCTGATACTAACCATAGTTTCATCAAAACAAGCAACCAACTCAACAAAAACAGAATCTGTTAAAAACAGACCAGTCTGTAGCAATATGTATACTTCGTATACTTCTGCTACCTCAAAAAATATGAAAAATTACGAAGGCCTCGGAAAAACGCATATCTACCAGCAGCAAAAACAATCAACTCAAAATCTCTTTCTTAATAAAAATGAAAAATCATCTCGTGAGCAGAAAGTTTCTGTCTTTTTCCAGCATGATCAAACAACTATCACCCAAGCTATCATAAAGGCTTTACTTGGCACAAACGCTAAAAGAAACACAAAAAACAATCATAACAGAATTATGATGGTGTGGAAAAAGCAAAATAGAAAGCAAAAAGCAAAAATAAATTCATTGGGTTGCCTCCCAACAAGCGCTATCGTTTAACGCCCTTAGCTAGGCATTGATTTCAATGATGCTCACATAAAAGGTAAGGATTGAAACACAACGAGAGCATCATGGAACATATGGCTAGCACATTTAAGTCTAACCCACTTCCTATGCATAGGGATTTTGTGAACAAACAACTTGTTGGAGCAAGAATCAACTAGCATAGGAAGGCAAAAACAAGCATAGCTTCAAAAATTTCAACACATGTAGAGGAAGCTTGATACTATTGCAATAAGTAGAAGCATATGATCCTCTCTCATAGTAATTTTCAGTAGCATCATGAATGAATTCAACAATATAACCAGCACCTAAGGCTTTCTTTTCATGATCTACAAGCATAGAAATTTTACTACTCTCTACATAAGTAAATCTATTCTCAAGAATAATAGTGGGAGTATCGTAAAAGACTTGAGCACTACAAATTGTGTCCACAATGAAAAAGCAAGGTTTAGCAAAGGGGTTTCCGAAAGTATGACAAGTTTTAACATCCATCTTCTTCAAAGCATAAGTATCCTCACAATAATTGATGGGGTTATAGTCCTAGGGTAGGGTCATAGGCCTGCCCTATAGGTCCTACCCAAGGACTACCCCCCACAGAGGACAATACCCTTAGTCAACTCCGACTGAATCAAGGAATCCATGTCTTCCAGTCGGTAACATACCTTCGGTCCTCCAGTCGGCGACTAGCATTCGGAGGACATCGAGTCAACCGACTGTATACCACTCGGTACATCGTAACCCCCGTGGAGGGAAACGGTCGTACGTTTCTGGGTGTATTTATTAGCATTAAGGGCATACGTTACCTGTAACGTATGCATTCAATCGCCACTACTCCACCCCTGTACCAGAGACATTGTGGAGGGCAGCGCACTCCATATAAGCCGCCCTCCCCCACTGGTAAAGGGGTTAGCAAATCATTGTATTCCATATTACACTCGACAACAAGCTCCGAGAGCACTGAGACGTAGGGCTGTTAGCTCCACCGCAGAGGGGCCCGAACTCATACAACCTCGCCGTAGCTAGGACTCTGCCCATCTCATTCGTACCCTACACATCTACTGTCAGGCTTATACCCACGACAGTTGGCGCCCACCGTGGGGCAGGCGTCTAAGCGACTTCCGGCGAGTTTGCGACTACTTCCTTTCGTCATGTCGACCGGTGGAGATTCGAGCATGGGTCACCAGATCTTCTTCGGCGCTCTCTCCTTCACCGTCGACAATTCGGCGTGGCTTCGGGGGGGCACCTCTCGACGTTGAGGCGCTTCCCCGTCGTGGGGCCACGCACTTCCGGGCCGGCGCCCGCGGCGTTCTTCTTCTCCAACAATCGGCTCTGTTGTCGACCTGCACCTCCGTCATGCGCCGCAACAAGTGGTCCCGCCGTCCGCGTCTCCAACATTGGGTGCAGCATGCCCGAGCGCGTCAGATCGCGTCTTCTCAAGTGGCAGTTCTGGAGTCTGTTGTGGTTGCCCCACGTTCCCAGCGCTCGGGCTCAGTTCCGACTGAGTTTCCTTCCGAGTACGCGGGTCACGGGCCTGCAGCAGAAGTACACATGGCCAACTCCCATGAAGATCCCCGTCAAGCTGGTCGAAGCGAGCGCGAGGTCGGTGAAGCATCCGGTGCGCGCCGTCCACCTCGCCGTTCTGCCAGTCGACACACTCGGCGGAGCAACGTGGAGTTGTTCCGCACGCCCCTCCTCAACTTGGCTGCGGCTGCCAAGATAGCCGATTCCCTCCAGCCGACTGATTCGGAGGCAGGAAGAGGGATTGAGCAGATCCAAGCCCTGTTGCACACGGCACAACAGCAGAATTCGGCAGTCTCCCAGTCACACAACCGGATCTACCATAGTTCCGTCCACGCAAACACGCATCGGTCGGTTCACAACCCTGGATCCCATCAGCGCCACGGAGGAGGCAGCCGTTCCATGATTCATGAAGACCGCCGCCGCTCACGCACCCCTCCGCGGGGTGGGCCCTATGGGTCCCGACATCATGATGATCGGCGTTCGGTCGGTGACACTTACGACCCAAGACCCGACGCAAGAGGACGTATCGCCCAGTGAAGAGTTGACAGGGGTCGAGCCCACCGTGATGGTCACGATATGGACCGTCCGAGTGGAAGCAGGGCCATCGTGTCCGGTCCCGAGTGTTTTAGTCGAGCCATCCGCTCGGCTGACATCCCGCCCAACTTCCGTTTGGCAGCGGGAATCAGTAAGTTTACAGGAGAGTCCAAGCCAGAAACATGGTTGGATGACTACCGAGTGGCAGTCCAGATCGGAGGAGGGGACGACCATGTCGCTATGAAGCACCTCCCTCTGATGCTCGATGGCTCGGCGCGAGCGTGGCCGAACCAGTTGGCCCCCTCGAGCATTTACAGTTGGGCGGATCTGGCCCGAGTGTTCATCAGGACCTTCGAAGGGACGTGCAAACGCCCTGCAGGCCTTGTGGAGCTCCAGCACTGTGTCCAGAAGCCGAATGAGCCCCTGCGCGACTTCATCCAACGTTGGACAACTCTCTACCACACGGTGGAGAACATCACCGAGCATCAAGCAGTCTGCGCCTTCAAGGCCGGCATGCGATACAGAGAGCTGTACCTAAAGTTCGGTCGAACAAGCGACATCTCCATGAGCAAGATGATGGAGATAGCGGCTCGCTATGCAAATGGCGAGGAAGAGGACCGCATCCGGAGCGTCAAGCACAAGACAGTCGGCGATGTTGACGGAGGTAACACTCGGAAGCAGAAACAAAAAGCTCCGCCCACAACGCAAGCAGAAGCTGCAGCCGTGACCAGTGCCAAGTTCAAGGGCAAAGGGAAGGCGCAGTTTACCCCCAAGAAGAAGCCGTACAACAATCCGATCCTGGACCAGCCTTGTCCGGTTCACACGAAGATGGACGAAGAAGGCAACCCCATATACGCGAAGCATACCACTCGACAGTGTCGTCTTCTGATCCAGGGGTTCAGCGAGGGACAACCGAGTGAGAAGGTCAGCGAACAGAATGAGGAGGATAAGGAGGATCCGTTCCCCCAAGTCCATGCGACACTCATGATTTTTGCTGACGTCGAAAGCAAGAGTCGACTGAAGCTGGTGAACAGGGAGGTCAACATGGCCGTTCCGACCAACCCCAAGTTCCTTAAATGGTCTCAGACTGCGATCACCTTTGACCAGTCGGATCATCCAGCGCATGTCCCCACCCCAGGAGGACAGGCTCTGGTCGTCGACCCGGTGGTGGAAGGAGTCCGACTGCGCAAAGTCCTCATGGACGGCAGTAGCGGGCTGAACATCATGTACGCCGACACTCTCAAGGGAATGGGCAGTCCGATGTCCAGACTCAGCGAGAGCAGTATGCAGTTCTACGGAGTCGTCCCTGGACGGAAGGCCAAGTCACTCGGCCAGATCGCGTTGGACGTCGTTTTCGGCTCCGACAAGAACTTTCGCAAGGAGAAGCTCACATTTGAGGTGGTGGATTTCGAGAGCGCTTACCACGCAATTCTGGGTCGCCCAACATATATGAACTTCATGGCACGTCCATGCTATGTATACTTGAAGTTGAAGATGCCAGGCCCGAAAGGCGTGATCACCATCACGGGCAACCGTCAGCAAGCCGAAGAGTGTCTGCAGTAGGGATCAAGAATCGCCGACCAGCAGATGGCTGTACTCGAGCTTGACAAGTACAAGAAGACAGTCAACCCTGCCGACCTAATGCGCTCAAAGAAACTAGCTTCTGAGTCCGCGTTCCAGTCGGTGGGGGAGACGAAGAAGGTCAGCATCCACCCGATGGACGACTCTGCCGCCGTGACAAACATCTCCACCACCCTCGATCCTAAATAGGAAGCCGAGCTCACCCAATTCCTCCGTGAGAACTGGGACATCTTCGCATGGAAACCCTCTGACATGCCAGGTGTACCCAGGGAGTTGGCTGAGCACCGACTGCATGTGGATCCCGTCGCTCGGCCCGTCTGAGAGCGCCTGCGCCGGTCCGCCGTGCACAAGAGGAAGGCAATCGGAGAAGAGGTGGCCAAGCTTTTGGCCGCCAACTTCATTCGCGAGGTTCACCACTCCGAGTGGCTTGCAATGTTGTCATGGTGCCCAAGAAGGACAAGTCACTCCGAATGTGCATTGACTTCAAGCATCTCAATAAGGTCTGCTCGAAAGACCATTTTCCGCTCCCCCGCATAGATCAAATTGTCGATTCGACTGCGGGATGCGAGCGTTTGTCATTTCTTGATGCCTATTCGGGCTATCATCAGATCCGTCTGTATGGTCCCGATGAGTTAAAAACAGCCTTCATCACCCCATTCGGGTGCTTCTGCTACATCACTATGCCTTTCGGTCTGAAGAATGCAGGAGCTACCTTTATGCGCATGATCCAAAAATGTCTCCTCGACCAGATCGGTCGCAATGTGGAGGCATATATGGATGATATCGTAGTCAAGTCACGCAAAGGTTCCGACCTGCTGACTGACTTGGCAGAAACATTCGCCAACCTTCATAGGTACGATATCAAGCTCAACCCAGCCAAATGTTCATTCGGTGTTCCCAGCGGAAAGTTACTCGGTTTCTTCGTTTCCGAACGAGGGATCGACATCAACCCCGAAAAGATCGGGACCATCGTCCGAATGGAGAGGCCAGTCAGAATACACGATGTTCAACGGCTCACAGGTTGCCTAGTGGCTTTGAGCAGGTTCATCAGTCGACTTGGTGAAAAAGCACTTCCTCTGTACCGACTCATGAAGAAATCAGATACCTTCGAGTGGACAGATGAAGCCCAAGTCGCATTCGACGACCTCAAAGTCCTACTTTCCACCCAGCCGGTTCTTACTGCTCCGCTCAGTAAAGAGCCCCTTCTTCTATATATCGCGGCTACAAATCAAGTCGTCAGTACTGTTCTTACAGTCGAGCGAGAAGAAGAAGGCAAAGCATACAAAGTTCAGCGGCCAGTGTACTACGTCTCCGAAGTCCTGACTCCTTCCAAGCAGAGGTATCCCCATTATCAAAAACTTATCTATGGGATCTATATGACTGCGAAGAAGGTGGCTCATTATTTCCAAGACCACTCGGTATCTGTCGTTTCTGATGCTCCGTTGTCGGAAATTCTCCACAATCGAGACGCACCAGGCCGAGTGGCGAAGTGGGCAATGGAGATGCTGTACTGTGACATCAAGTTTGAGGCCAAGAAAGCTATTAAGTCTCAAGCCCTGGCTGACTTTATAGCAGAATGGGTAGAACAACAGCAACCAACCCACATCTACTCGGCTCATTGGACAATGTTCTTCGATGGGTCTAAGATGTTGAATGGCTCCGGCGCTAGTGTTGTGATCATATCACCAAAGGGCGATAAGCTCAAGTACGTGCTGCAGATATACTTTGATTCCTCCAACAACGAGGCAGAGTATGAAGCTCTCCTCTACGGATTGCGCATGGCCGTCTCACTCGGCGTCCGTCGCTTGATGGTCTACGGTGATTCGGATTTGGTGGTCAATCAAGTGATGAAAGAGTGGGACGTCAGGAACCCCACCATGACCACATACTGCAATGCAGTGAGGAAGCTGGAGAAGAAGTTTGAAGGTCTAGAGCTCCACCATGTTCCGAGACTGAAGAACCAAGCAGCTGATGAGTTGGCAAAACTCGGATCCACTCGGAGACCAGTCCCGGGTGATGTCTGCCTCGAGCACCTCCACCTTCCCTCAGTCAAAGAAGATCCCTTCATAGAGGAACCGGTACAACCCAAGAGCACAACAGATCCGACTGAAGTCGATGTACCTACTGTGGTTGATCTGGTCATGGAGATTCTGGCTGTCATTCCCGATTGGACTGTGCCGATCATTGCATATATCCCGAGGCAAGAACTTCCAGAAGACGAAGTCCAAGCCAGACAAATAGTCCGCAGGTCGAACGCATTCACTGTCATTGATGGCCAATTGTACAAGGAGAGTGTTTCAGGCGTTCTTCAACGTTGCATTTCCCCAGAGGAAGGGCAGTTGATCCTAGAGGATATTCATTCGGGAACCTGTGGTCATCACGCTTCTTCAAAAGCAATTGTCGCCAAGGCGTTCGGAGCCGGTTTCTTTTGGCTGCAGGCAAACGAGATGGCTAAAGATATGGTCGACCGATGTGAAGGCTATCAGTTCTACTCCAACAAGTCCCACAAGCCAACGTCTGCATTGAAGACAATCCCTCTTGTGTGGCCATTTGCAGTTTGGGGATTAGATACAGTCGGACCATTCAAGACAGGCCAAGGAGGCTACACACATCTGTTGGTGGCAGTCGACAAGTTCACAAAATGGATAGAAGCCAAGCCCATCAAGAAACTCGACGCCTCAACAGCTGTCAAGTTTGTCAGGGACATCATTTCCAGATTCGGGGTACCACACAGCATAATCACGGACAACGGGACAAACTTCGACTCGGACAGATTCAAAGGTTTCTGTGCGAGTTAGGGAATCCGAGTGGATTTTGCTTCCGTAGCACATCCTCAATCCAACGGACAAGCCGAGCGGGCGAATGGGCTTATTCTTCAAGGTTTGAAGCCCCGACTCCTGTGAGAAGTGGGACACGCTGCTCGCGCATGGGTCACCAAGTTACCTTCAGTGCTTTGGGGCCTCCGCACCACTCCGAACAGATCAACGGGGCGATCACCGTTCTTCCTCGTTTATGGAGCAGAAGCGGTCCTTCCTAGTGACCTCTTCATAATGCTCCACGAGTCGAACTCTTCTCCGAAGCCGAAGCAGAACAAGCAAGGCAAGATGGAGTTGATCTTCTAGAGGAGGAACGCGAGATGGCACTAACTCGCTCAACAATTTACCAGCAAGATCTGCGACGCTTTCATGCGCGTCACGTCAGGAGTCGCACATTCCAAGCAGGCGACTTAGTGCTCCGAGTGGATCAGCAAAGACCCCACAAGTTGGCTCCGGCCTAGGAAGGGCCTTTCATCATCTCCAAGGTGCTGAACAACGGAGCATACAGACTCTACAACATTCAGAGGGAGACAGACGAGCCGCGCGCATGGAACGGAGACCTCCTCAAGCGCTTCTATACGTGATCGTCGACTGAAGCAGTGTAACGAACAAGTATTGATGAAACAATATACAACAGATTCAGTTTTTTGCAGATTCAGAGTTTTTCCACGGCCGCAGGCTCCGGTCACACACACACAAAAAAAACTTAGTTGCGATCCTGAATCGCCTAAGTTCCAACTTCCTCCGAGTGTGCTCTAAACGTGGCACTCGGGGACTTAGCTGCGATCCTGAATCGCCTAAGTTCTAACTTCCTCCGAGTGTGCTCTAAACGTCGCACTCGGAGACTTAGCTGCGATCCTGAATCGCCTAAGTACTAACTTCCTCCGAGTGTGCACCAAAACGTCGCACTCGGGGACTTAGCTGCGATCCTGAATCGCCTAAGTAATAACTTCCTCCGAGTGTGCACCAAAACGTCGCACTCGGGGACTTAGCTGCGATCCTGAATCGCCTAAGTAATAACTTCCTCCGAGTGTGCACTACACGTCGCACTCGGGGACTTAGCTGTGATCAAGAATCACATAAGTTCTACCTTTCTCCGAGTGTGCACTAAACGTCGCACTTGGGGACTTAGCTGTGATCAAGAATCACCTAAGTAATAACTTCCTCCGAGTGTGCACTACACGTCGCACTCGGGGACTTAGCTGTGATCACGAATCACCTAAGTAATAACTTTCTCCGAGTGTGCACTAAACGTCGCACTCGGGGACTTAGCTGTGATCAAGAATCACCTAAGTACTAATCTTCTCCGAGTGTGCACTACACGTCGCACTCGGGGACTTAGCTGTGATCAAGAATCACCTAAGCGATAACTTACTCCGACTGTGCACTAAACGTCGCACTCGGGGACTTAGCTGTGATCAAGAATCACCTAAGTTCTAACCTCCTCCGAGTGTGCACTAAGCGTCGCACTCGAGGACTTAGCTGTGATCAAGAATCACCTAAGTTCTAACTGACTCCGAGTGTGCTCTAAACGTCGCACTCGGGGACTTAGCTGTGATCAAGAATCACCTAAGTACTAATCTTCTCCGAGTATGCACTAAACGTTGCACTCCAAACAACATTCAAACACAAGAGTAAACGCTTTCATTCGGATTCCAGAATTCTCGAAAAGATGGCTAACTCGGTGCGGATCAAGCTTACCCGCATAGATTTAAGAATGTGACGGCCAACAGCAGTGGCCAAAGTACCTTACAGATAAACACTCGGCATACCGAGGATAAAGTTTTATTACGCGCCAGCTGGGCCGGCGCCAGGACTGGAGGGCTCCACGAAGGTGTCCAAGACGATTCCGTCGGCGATGCGGGTAGCACTCTCAAGGAACGTCTCCATGAAGTCTTCGAACCGAAGCTTCTTCGTGTTGGCGACCTTCAGTGTCTTCAGCTTATCTTCCCACACCTCCTTGCAATGGACTCGGACCAAGGACAGGGCAACATCAGCACCGCAACGCGCTGCCGATTTCTTCCACGATTGCACTCGGTTCGGAATATCCTCCAATCGCGCCATCAGGCTCTCCATCTCCTGCCGCGACTCATCTTCTGGCCAAAGTTCCTTGTCAATTCGGCCGACGACCTCTCTCAGTCGACCGATGAAAGGACCCACTTTGCCTACGCGGATATGCGCCCGGAGAAGATCCCGATTGGCGTCCTCGCCGAGTGGCATGTTCTCACGCATGGACCGCTCCACATCCGCTGCTTCAGCTTCAGCATCAACGCAAAAGTCTGCAACAAAAGGGCAAGCATACACTAAACGTCGAGTGTCACGCACAAAGTACAAGCACTCGGCAAAACAGAAGACTTACCAGCCAGACGAGTCGTCATCTGCCCAGCCCAGTCGTTGACATACTTCTCCCGAGCTAGGCACTGTTTGTTCAGGACGGCCATCTGATTGTGCAGAGCAGTCCTCTGTTTCTTCATTCTTTCCACCTCCTCCGTCAACACCTTGTTCGCCTCCCGAGCCTCCTCCAAGGACTTCTCTCGTCCCTCCAGAGCATCCTTCATGCCGGCCATGGCGAGCATAGCCGCATCAAGTTCACCAGCGAACTGGTTCCTCTCCGCTCTCAGAGCCTCATAGGCCATCCCCATTTCACAAGTTTTCTGCCACCAAGAAACAAGGGACAATCAGAAAGTTCAACAGTTAACAGTCTAAGTTCTTCAGACCCCTGCCGACGCAAGCAGTCGACAGCGGTCTCGGGGACTACACCCAGTGGGTTCACTAAGAGTGACCCCACTGGCATGCACCTCAAGCAGGCCTGCCCTATTGAGATGCATGTTATCACCTACGCCTCCGAGGCCAATACTACCTGACCTGAGTACAATTTACTCTCGGGGACTCTTACCGTAAGTGCACTCCGACTGCAACAACTACTCGCACTCGGTAATCCTATCTACAGACACAACCAAACTCAAGGCAAAATGTATAAAGACAACTGTCGGTGCAAGCACTCGACAGAAGTCTCGGGGACTACACCCACTGGGTTCACTCAGGGTGAACCCATTGCAAACAACAGCTGCTATTCAAGAACACCCAGTGGGTTACAAGAGAAAAGTAATTACTTACTAGACCACTTACTCGGATGTCGTCTCGCAGCTCCAAGCTCCGCTGGTACAAGGCTGCAATGGAGTCGTAGGCCCTCTTGGCTTCTCCAGCCATCAGCTCCGCCTGCACCATAGCCCCCTTGGCCGCACCCACCTGCTCCTCCGGAAGACGCTGGATGCTGAATTCAGCATTCGACGAGCCTGGAATCGTCGGAAGCTCCTAAGGCATCCCAAGGTCCGCCCCAGTCGGCTCCTCCTCCACCAGCACTGGTTCAGTCTGCGGCGGCGCCTCAGTCGGCAGGACGTCGGCGGCGGGAGCGGCAGCAGGAGGAGCAGCCTCAAGAACAGGCTGTTGGAAATATGCCCTAGAGGCAATAATAAATTAGTTATTATTATATTTCTTAGTTCATGATAATCATTTATTATCCATGCTATAATTGTATTGATTGGAAACACAATACTTGTGTGGATACATAGACAAAACACTATCCCTAGTAAGCCTCTAGTTGACTAGCTCGTTGATCAAAGATGGTCAAGGTTTCCTGGCTATAGGCAAGTGTTGTCACTTGATAACGGGATCACATCATTAGGAGAATCATGTGATGGACTAGAACCAAACTAATAGACGTAGCATGTTGATCGTGTCATTTTATTGCTACTGTTTTCTGCGTGTCCAGTATTTGTTCCTATGACCATGAGATCATATAACTCACGGACACCGGAGGAATGCTTTGTGTGTATCAAACGTCGCAACGTAACTGGGTGACTATAAAGATGCTCTACAGGTATCTCCGAAGGTGTTCGTTGAGTTAGTATGGATCGAGACTGGGATTTGTCACTCCGTGAGACGGAGAGGTATCTCGGGGCCCACTCGGTAATACAACATCACACACAAGCCTTCCAAGCAATGTGACTTAGTGTAAGTTGCGGGATCTTGTATTACGGAACGAGTAAAGAGACTTGCCGGTAAACGAGATTGAAATAGGTATGCGGATACTGACGATCAAATCTCGGGCAAGTAACATACCGAAGGACAAAGGGAATGACATACGGGATTATATGAATCCTTGGCACTGAGGTTCAAACGATAAGATCTTCGTAGAATATGTAGGATCCAATATGGGCATCCAGGTCCTGCTATTGGATATTGACCGAGGAGTCTCTCGGGTTATCTCTACATAGTTCTCGAACCCGCAGGGTCTGCACACTTAAGGTTCGACGTTGTTTTATGCGTATTTGAGTTATATGGTTGGTTACCGAATGTTGTTTGGAGTCCTGGATGAGATCACGGACGTCATGAGGGTTTCCAGAATGGTTCGGAAACAAAGATTGATATATAGGATGACCTCATTTGGTTACCGGAAGGTTTTCGTGCATTACCGGAAAAGTTTCGGGCTCATCGGTAGTGTACCGGGAGTGCCGAGAGGGGTGCCGGGGACCATCGGGAGGGGTGTCACGCCCCAAGGGGTCTCATGGGCTATGGGAAAAGATAAACCAGCCCCTAGTGGGCTGGAATAAGTTCCCACTAAGGCCCATAAGGTTTGAGAAGGAAAAAACACAAGGTGGAAAGAGTTTCCAAGTGGGAAGGTGGAATCCTACTCCAAGTAGGATTGGAGTAGGACTCCTCCACCTCCAATTTTGGCCAAACCTTTAGGTTTTGAGGCTGCCTCCTCCCCTCCCTCCCTCCTATATATAGTGGGGTTTTAGGGCTGATTTGAGACAACTTTGCCACGGCAGCCCGACGACATATCTCCACGGTTTTACCTCTAGATCACGTTTCTGCGGAGCTCGGGCGGAGCCCTGCTGAGACGAGATCATCACCAACCTCTGGAGCGCCGTCACGCTGCCGGAGAACTCTTCTACCTCTCCGTCTCTCTTGCTGGATCAAGAAGCCCGAGATCATCGTCGAGCTGTACGTGTGCTGAACGCGGAGGTGCCGTCCGTTCGGCACTCGATCGTGGGACTGATCGCGGGATAGTTCGCGGGGCGGATCGAGGGACGTGAGGACGTTCCACTACATCAACCGCGTTCACTAACGCTTCTGCTGTACGGTCTAGAATGGTACGTAGATCTGACATCCCCTCTCGTAGATGGACATCACCATGATAGGTCTTCGTGCGCGTAGGAAATTTTTTGTTTCCCATGCGACGTTCACCAAAAGTGGCATCTTGAGCTAGGTTCATGCGTAGATGTCTTCTTGAGTAGAACACAAAAGTTTTTGTGGGCGGTGATGTGCGTTTTGCTGCCCTCCTTAGTCTTTTCTTGATTCCGCGGTATTGTTGTATCGAAGCGGCTCGGACCGACATTACTCGTACGCTTACGAGAGACTGGTTTCATCGCTACGAGTAACTCCGTTGCTCAAAGATGATTGGCGGGTGTCAGTTTCTCCAACTTTAGTTGAATCGGAATTGACCGAGGAGGTCCTTGGATGAGGTTAAATAGCAACTCATATATCTCCGTTGTGGTGTTTGCGTAAGTAAGATGCGATCCTACTAGATACCCATGGTCACCACGTAAAACATGCAACAACAAAATTAGAGGACGTCTAACTTGTTTCTGCAGGGTATGCTTGTGATGTGATATGGCCAACGATGTGATGTGATATATTGGATGTATGAGATGATCATGTTGTAATAGATTATATCGACTTGCACGTCGATGGTACGGCAACCGGCAGGAGCCATAGGGTTGTCTTTATACTAAAGTTTGTGCTTGCAGATGCGTTTACTATTTTGCTAGGATGTAGCTTTAGTAGTAATAGCATGAGTAGCACGACAACCCCGATGGCGACACGTTGATGGAGATCATGATGATGGAGATCATGGTGTGACGCCGGTGACAAGAATATCGTGCCGGTGCTTTGGTGATGGAGATCAAGAAGCACATGATGATGGCCATATCATGTCACTTATGAATTGCATGTGATGTTAATCCTTTTATGCACCTTATTTTGCGTAGAACGACGGTAGCATTATGAGGTGATCTCTCACTAAAATTTCAAGATGAAATTGTGTTCTCCCCGACTGTGCACCGTTGCTACAGTTCGTCGTTTCGAGACACCACGTGATGATCGGATGTGATAGACTCAACGTTCACATACAACGGGTGCAAAACAGTTGCGCACGCGGAACACTCGGGTTAAGCTTTACGAGCCTAGCATGTGCAGACATGGCCTCGGAACACATGAGACCGAAAGGTCGAGCATGAATCGTATAGTTGATATGATTAGCATAGAGATGCTTACCACTGAAACTATTCTCGACTCACGTGATGATCGGACTTGAGATAGTGGATTTGGATCATGTACCACTCAAATGACTAGAGAGATGTACTTTTTGAGTGGGAGTTCTTAAGTAATATGATTAATTGAACTAATTGTATTAATTGAACTAATTGTCATGAACATAGTCTAATGGTATTTGCGAATTACGATGTAGCTTGCGCTATAGCTCTACTGTTTTTATATGTTCCTAGAGAAAATTTAGTTGAAAGTTGATAGTAGCAAACTTTGCAGACTAAGTCTGTAAAACTGAGGATTGTCCTCGTTGCTGCGCAGAAGGTTTATGTCCTTAATGCACCACTCGGTGTGCTGCACCTCGAGCGTCGTCTGTGGATGCTGTGAACATCCGACATACACGTTTCTGATGACTACACGATATTCAGTGCAAAGTACTTAATGGCTTAGAAGCAAGGCGCCGAAAACGTTTTAAAACGTCACGGAACATAAGTGATGTTCTAAGGAGATGAAATTGTGATTTCATGCTTGTGCCCTTGTTAAGAGGTACGAGACCTCCAACAAGATTCTTTGTCCACAAAGTAAAGGAGAAAAGCTCAATCGTTGAGCGTGTGCTCAGATTGTCTGAGTACGACAATCACTTGAATCAAGTGGGAGTTAATCTTCCAGATGAGATAGTAATGGTTCTCCAAAGTCACTGCCACCAAGCTGTGAGAGCTTCGTGATGAACTATAACATATCAAGGATAGATACAATGATCCTTGAGCGATTCGCGATGTTTGACACTGCGAAAGTAGAAATCAAGAAGGAGCATCAATAGTTGATGGTTTGTAAAACCACTAAGTTTCAAGAAAGGCAAGGGCTAGAAGGGATACTTCGTGAAACGGCAAAACAGTTGCTGCACTAATGAAGAGACCCAAGTTTAAACCCAAACCCGAGACCAAGTGCTTCTGTAATGAGGGGAACAGTCACTGAGGCGGAGCTACTCTAGATACTTGGTAGATAAGAAGGCTGGCAAAAGTCGAAAGAAGTATATTTGATATACATGATGTTGATGTGTACTTTACTAGTGCTCCTAGTAGCATGAGGGTATTGGATACCGGTTCGGTTGCTAAGTGATTAGTAACACGAAATGAAAGCTACGACATAAATGGAGACTAGCTAAAAGCGAGGTGACGATACGTGTTGGAAGTGTTTCCAAGGTTGATATGATAAAATGTCGCACGCTCCCTCTACCATCGGGATTAGTGTTAAACATAAATAATTGTTATTTGGTGCTTGCGTTAAGCATGAACATGATTGGATCGTGTTTATTGCAATACGATTATTCATTTAAAGAGAATAATGGTTACTCTATTTTCTTGAATAATCACCTTCAATGGTTTATTGAATCTCGATCGTAGTGTTACACATGTTCATGATATTGGTGCCAAAAGATACGAGTTAATGATGATAGTACCACTTACTTGTGGCACTGCCGCTTGAGTCATGTTGGTATAAATTGCATGAAGAGGCTCCATGCTGATGGATCTTTGTACTCACCTGATTTCGAATCACTAGTGACATGCAAATCATACCGCATGAGCAAGGCCTTGTTTTCATTGAGATCAAATAAGATAGTAACTTGTTGGAAGTGATACATTTTGATGTATGCAGTCCAATGGGTGCTGAGGCACGCGGTGGATATCATTATGTTCCTACTTCACTGACAATTTGAGTAGATACAAGAGTATTTACTTAATGAATCACAAAGTCTGAAATATTGAAAAGTTCAATTCTGTTTCAGAGTGAAGTTTGTCGTAACAAGAGGATAAACTGTCTACGATATGATCATAGAAATGAGTATCTGAGTTACGAGTTTTGGTACGCAGTTAAGACAATGTGGAAATTGTTTCGCAGTTCATGCCACCTGGAACATCATAGTGTGATGATGTGTGTGAACGTCATAGCCACGCACTATTTGGTATGGTGCATACTATGATGTCTCTTATCGAATTGCCACTATCGTTTATGGGTTATGCATTAAAGACAACTGCATTCACTTTAAATAGGGCACCGCGTATTTCCGTTGAGATGACACAGTATAGACTGAGGTTTAGAGAAATCTAAACTGTCGTTTCTTGAAAGTTTGGGGCTTCGACACTTATGTGAAAAAGTTTCAGTCTGATAAGCTCGAACCCAAAGCGGATAAATGCATCTTCATAGGATATCCAAAACAGTTGGGTACATCTCCTATCTCAGATCCGAAAGCAAAGTGTTTGTTTCTAGAAACGGATCCTTTCCGAGGAATGGTTTCTCTCGAAAGAATTGAGTGGGAGGGTAGTAGAACTTGATGAGGTTATTGAACCATCACTTCAACCAGTGTGTAGCAGGGCGCAGGAAGTTGTTCCTGTGGCGCCTACACCAATTGAAGTGAAAGCTGATGATGGTGATCATCAAGCATCGGATCAAGTTACTACAAGCCTCGTAGGTTGACAAGGTCACGTACTACTACATAGTGGTACGGTAACCCTGTCTTGGAGGTCATGTTGTTGAGCAACAGTGAACCTACGAGTTATGGAGAAAGCAATGGTGGGCCCGGATTCCGACAAATGGCTGGAAGCCATGAAATCCGAGATAGGATCCATGTATGAAAACAAAGTGTAGACTTTGGAAGGACTACTTGATGGTCATAAGACTATTGAGTAAAGATGGATCTTTGAAAGGAAGACAGACGATGATGGTGATAAGTCACTATTAAGAAAAGCTCAACTTGTCGCAAAGATGTTTCCGACAAGATCAAACTGTTAACTATGATGAGTCTTTCTCACTCGTAGCGATGCTAAAGGTCTGTTAGAATTATGTTAGTTGTTGATGCATTATTTATGAAATATTGCACGTAGGATGTCAAAACATTGTTTCCTCGATGGTTTCCTTGAGCAAACATTGTATGTGATACAACCAGAAGGTTTTGTCGATCCTAAAGATACTAGCAAGTATGCAAGCTCCAGTGATCCTTCAATGGACTGGTGCAAGCATCCCGGAGTTGGAATATACACTTTGATCAGGTGATCAAAGATTTTGGGTTTGTACAAGGTTTAGGAGAAACTTGTATTTCCAAAGAAGTGAGTGGGAGCACTATAGAATTTCTGATAAGTATATGTGGTTGACATATTGTGGATCAGAAGTAATGTAGAATTTCTGTAAAGCATACAAGGTTGTTTGAAAGGAGTTTTCAAAGGAATACCTGGATTGAGCTACTTGAACGTTGAGCATCAAAGATCTATGGAGATAGATCGAAAGCGCTTAATGGAAGTTTCAACAAGATGCATGCCTTGACAAGTTTTTGAAGGAGTTCAAAATAGATCAACAAAGAAGGAGTTCTTGGTTGCGTTGTAAGGTGTGAATTTGAGTAAGACTCAAAACCCGACCACGGCAGAATAAAGAGAATAGACGAAGGTCGTCTTCTATGCCTTAGCCGTAGACTCTAAAGTATGCCATGCTGAGTACCGCACCTGATGTGTGCCTTGCAGCAAGTCTGTACACAGAGTGATCCAGGATTGAATCACTGATCAGCGGTCAAAGTTATCCTTACTAACTAAAAAGACTAAGGAATTTTTCTCGATTATGGAGGTGGTTAAAGAGTTCGTCGTAAAGGGTTACGTCGATGCAAGCTTTGACACTAATCCGAATGACTATGAGTAGTGAAACGGATTCGTATAGTAGAGTAGATATTTGGAGCATTTCCGAATAGCACATAGTAGCAGCATCTATAAGATGACATAAAGATTTGTAAAGAACACACGGATCTGAAAATTTCAGAACCGTTGACTAAAACCTCTCTCACGAGCAAGACGTGATCACACCCCATAACTATATGGGTGTTGGATTCGTTGGAATCACATGGTGATGTGAACTAGATTATTGACTCTAGTGCAAGTGGGAGACTGTTGGAAATATGCCCTAAAGGCAATAATAAATTAGTTATTATTATATTTCTTAGTTCTTGATAATCGTTTATTATCCATGCTATAATTGTATTGATTGGAAACACAATACTTGTGTGGATACATAGACAAAACACGGTCCCTAGTAAGCCTCTAGTTGACTAGCTCATTGATCAAAGATGGTCAAGGTTTCCTGGCTATAGGCAAGTGTTGTCACTTGATAACGGGATCACATCATTAGGAGAATCACGTGATGGACTAGACCCAAACTAATAGACGTAGCATGTTGATCGTGTCATTTTATTGCTACTGTTTTCTGCGTGTCAAGTATTTGTTCCTATGACCATGAGATCATATAACTCACGGACACCGGAGGAATGCTTTGTGTGTATCAAACGTCGCAACGTAACTGGGTGACTATAAAGATGCTCTACAGGTATCTCCGAAGGTGTTCGTTGAGTTAGTATGGATCGAGACTGGGATTTGTCACTCCGTGTGACGGAGAGGTATCTCGGGGCCCACTCGGTAATACAACATCACACACAAGCCTTGCAAGCAATGTGACTTAGTGTAAGTTGCGGGATCTTGTATTAGGGAACGAGTAAAGAGACTTGCCGGTAAACGAGATTGAAATAGGTATGCGGATACTGACGATCGAATCTCGGGCAAGTAACATACCGAAGGACAAAGGGAATGACATACGGGATTATATGAATCCTTGGCACTGAGGTTCAAACGATAAGATCTTCATAGAATATGTAGGATCCAATATGGGCATCCAGGTCCCGCTATTGGATATTGACCGAGGAGTCTCTCGGTCATGTCTACATAGTTCTCGAACCCGCAGGGTCTGCACACTTAAGGTTCGACGTTGTTTTATGCGTATTTGAGTTATATGGTTGGTTACCGAATGTTGTTTGGAGTCCCGGATGAGATCGCGGACGTCACGAGGGTTTCCAGAATGGTCCGGAAATAAAGATTGATATATAGGATGACCTCATTTGGTTACCGGAAGGTTTTCGTGCATTACCGGAAAAGTTTCGGGCTCATCGGTAGTGTACCGGGAGTGCCGGGAGGGGTGCCGGGGACCATCGGGAGGGGTTTCACGCCCCAAGGGGTCTCATGGGCTATGGGAAGAGATAAACCAGCCCCTAGTGGGCTGGAATAAGTTCCCACTAATGCCCATAAGGTTTGAGAAGGAAAAAACACAAGGTGGAAAGAGTTTCCAAGTGGGAAGGTGGAATCCTACTCCAAGTAGGATTGGAGTAGGACTCCTCCACCTCCAATTTCGGCCAAACCTTTAGGTTTTGAGGCTGCCTCCTCCCCTCCCTCCCTCCTATATATAGTGGGGTTTTAGGGCTGATTTGAGACAACTTTGCTACGGCAGCCCGACCACATATCTCCACGGTTTTACCTCTAGATCGCGTTTCTGCGGAGCTCGGGCGAAGCCCTGCTGAGACGAGATCATCACCAACCTCCGGAGCGCCGTCACGCTTCTTGAGAACTCTTCTACCTCTTCGTCTATCTTGCTGGATCAAGAAGGCCGAGATCATCGTCGAGCTGTACGTGTGCTGAACGCGGAGGTGCCGTCCGTTCGGCACTAGATCGTGGGACTGATCGTGGGATAGTTCGCGGGGCGGATCAAGGGACGTGAGGACGTTCCACTACATCAACCGCGTTCACTAACGCTTCTGCTGTACGGTCTACAATTGTACGTAGATCACACATCCCCTCTCGTAGATGGACATCACCATGATAGGTCTTCGTGCGCGTAGGAAAATTTTTGTTTCCCATGCGACGTTCACGAACACAGGCTCCACAGCGGGGTCGGCTCTCCCGTGGTCGTCCTCGTCCAGGAAAATCGCCCCTGATAGGCCGAATGAGATGACATCTCAGAAAAAGAAGGAAGCGAGCCCTATGATAGAATTTGAGACGCGATGGGATAAAACACTCGACGCTCCTACGACGCACCTGGCTGAGACGAAACGACGTTGTCTGTGTCCATGGGGTCGTCCCCTTGGTGCGCCGGAGAGGTGGCAGAGGTAGCGACCCTGTCGAGTGAAATCCATTCGGCCAGTAAACAGAAGTTCACTCGGATAAACAGAAAGCACCGAAAGCTGGATACACTTACGTGGAGGTGACGGGGATAGCAACCCTCATTCGCGGCAGAGCCTTCCGAGGCTTAGGCCCACTCGGCTTGGGCGCCTTAGAAGATTGGCCCGCGGGCTCGGCGGCGGCGTCCCTGGCCCTCTTGGTGCTTCGAACACTCGGGACCACCGGAGCAGTAGGTGGAGCACTCGACGACGCAGGAGGAGCCGAAGGGACGGCGGGCTCGTGTCGGCGCTTGGTCCGATGCTCTGGTCGTGGAGGTGGCGAGTCTTGCTCCTCGTCTTCCTCCTCTTCCTCACTTCTCTCCTCCTCCGATTCCCCGCTATCGTAGACGTACTCGGCGCTCTCCACGCTGCCCTCCTGGCTGCCTTCCTCCTCTTCCTCCTCCGGATTCCCATTCGAGACGGGGGAGAACCAGTTGGTCCACGCCTGCATAAAGTTCAGTCGGAAACATTAGACATCACACGGAGATATAGACAAACGACTGGAATTAAGACAGTTCAATGCACTCGACAAGTGCCACTCACCTGATTCGGTGGAGGATGATCCGCGCTGTAAGGCTTCACTCGCCGAGCTCCTTTGGGGTTCTCGCAAGGACCCGTGATTTGGAGCACCCACGAGGTCACCCTCTCCTCAGTCACGCCCACCACGTTGGTCCGAGTGGAGTCTTCGGGCCCCGTGTAATGCCACATGGCATGGTCGCGAGCCTGCAGAGGCTGGATCCGCCGACCAAGGAAGACTTCCAGCAGGTCTATACCGGTGACCCCCCTCCTAACGACATCCACGAGTGCCTCAACCAAGGGCTGGATTTCGTTCTTCTCGGCCTTCGAGAGCGCGAGCTGCTTAGGCGGGGCGGGCCGATCTAGACTAAAAGGAGGCAGCCCAGTCGACGCATTCGGACAGGCGATATCCTGGCAGTAGAACCACGTCGACTGCCAGTTCCTAACCGACTCACTTAACTGGAGAGCAGGATAGCTACTCCGACTCTTCTTCTGGAATCCTAAACCTCTGCAGAGCTGGAGGAGGTGCGTCTTATCATCCGACTGGCTAAGTCGTTTGATAGTTTGGGATCGGGCGGAGAAGATGTGTTTGAACAAACCCCAATGGGGAGGGCAACCGATGAAACACTCACATAAAACTATGAAGGCAGAAAGATGGGCAATGGCATTCGGAGGAAAATGGTGAAGTTGGGCTCCGAAGTGATTCATGATGCCCTTGAAGAAAGGATGCGGGGGCAAAGAAAAACCTTGGTGGACGTTGCTGAGCAGCAGGACGCACTCCCCCTCCCGAGGCGCTGGCTCGACCTCGTCCTCCGCCGGCAACCTCCAGGACTTGTGCACGATCATCCCGTGCTCCACCAGCTGCAGTAGATCCCCCTCCGTCACCGTGGAGGGGAGGAAGTCTCCTTGGATCCATCCCGCCGGCAGCGGCCGCTACCGCCGCTGAGAAGGCGCCGGCGTCTTCCCCTTCTTCTTCCTCGCCTCCATCTTTCTGGTCTGGCCCTTGGTCATGGCGGCGGCTGCGAGCCCTGCGGGAGGAAGGAGAAGGGAGGAGTGTAGGAGCGCTGGAGGTGGCGAGAAGGGCGGAGCAGGCGAGAGCAAAGGATTCGGCGAGCGTATCGTAGAAGCCTCGTCGCCGAGATTTAAATAGGGTTCCAACTGGGTCACTGGCAGGTGGCCCCGAAACCTTATCCCCCCGACCCACCACGGCGATATTAGTGGAGAGGTTGAAGGCGCGAGAATCGAGGCGTCAGGCGCTACTCGAGTGCGCTGGCGTCATCCCCGCTGGGCGTGCGGAAACCGAAATTTGAGTATCCCGGAAAATCCGTCGCTGTCAGTTGACCGGTCGCGTCAGAAGATGCCGCCAAAACACTCGGCTCCCGACCGTCCGTTCCACGAGTACTTCCACTCGGATCGACGATCAGAAGAGTCAAAATGGACTAAGGCAAGCAACGGCCAAGCCGAATTTGTTCCAGTCGGATTCAACTTCAAACATCGCTTCATCGTTCCAACCTCAATCCATTCGGGGACTAATGATGGGGTTATAGTCCTAGGGTAGGGTCATAGGTCTGCCCTATAGGTCCTACCCAAGGACTACCCCCCACAGAGGACAATACCCTTAGTCAACTCCGACTGAATCAAGGAATCCATGTCTTCCAGTCGGTAACATACCTTCGGTCCTCCAGTCGACGACTAGCATTTGGAGGACATCGAGTCAACCGACTGTATACCACTCGGTACATCGTAACCCCCTTGGAGGGAAACGGTCGTACGTTTCCGGGTGTATTTATTAGCATTAAGGGCATACGTTACCTGTAACGTATGCATTCAATCGCCACTACTCCACCCCTGTACCAGAGACGTTGTGGAGGGCAGCGCACTCCATATAGGCCGCCCTCCCCCACTGGTAAAGGTGTTGCAAATCATTGTATTCCATATTACACTCGACAACAAGCTCCGAGAGCACTGAGACGTAGGGCTGTTACCTCCACCGCAGAGGGGCCCGAACTCATACAACCTCGCCTTAGCTAGGACTCTGCCCATCTCATTCGTACCCTACACATCTATTGTCAGGTTTATACCCACGACAATAATCATCATAGATAGGGGGCATGCTTTCATCAAAATGGTTTTGATCATTCAAAGTGGAAGAACTAGAAAGATCATCTTCATCAAATATAGCATCTCCAAGCTTGTGGCTTTGCATATCATTAGCATCATGGGTATTCAAAGAGTTCATGCTAAGAACATTGCAATCTTGCTTATCATGCACATATTCTATGCCAAGCATTCTATGTAATTCTTCTTTCAGCACTTGAGCACAATTTTCCTTCCCATCATGCTCACGAAAGACATTGAAAAGATGGAGCATAGGAGGCATTCTCAATTCCATTTTTTTGTAGTTTTCTAGCGAAAGAACAAGACACAAAAAGATTCGATTGCAAGATCTGAAGATATACCTTCAAGCGCTAACCTCCCCGGCAATGGCGCCAGAAAAATGCTTCGTTGACGGGATGTTAGTGCCGCTTACCTAGCCTCCCCGGCAACGGCGCCAGTAAAATGCTTGATGTCTACTACGCAACCTTCTCCTTGTAGACGTTGTTGGGCCTCCAAGTGCAGAGGTTTGTAGGACAGTAGCAATTTTCCCTCAAGTGGGTGACCTAAGGTTTATCAATCCGCGGGAGGCGTAGGATGAAGATGGTCTCTCTCAAGCAACCCTGGAACCAAATGACAAAGAGTCTCTTGTGTCCCCAACACACCCAATACAATGGTAAGTTGTATAGGTGCACTAGTTCGGTGAAGAGATGGTGAAACAAGTGCAATATGGATGGTAGATATAGGTTTTTGTAATCTGAAATTACAAAAACAGCAAGGTAACTAGTAACAAAAGTGAGCAGGAACGGTATTGTAATGCGTGGAAACAAGGCCTAGGGTTCATACTTTCACTGGTGAAGTTCTCTCAACAAAGATAACATAATTGGATCATATAACTAGCCCTCAACATGCAACAAAGAGTAACTCCAAAGTCACTAATAGTGGAGAACAAACAAACAGATTATTGTCGGGTACGAAACCACCACAAAGTTATTCTTTCTGATCGACCTATTCAAGAGTTCGTACTAGAATAACACCTTAAGATACATATCAACCAAGACCCTAATGTCACCTAGATACTCCATTGTCACCTCAAGTATCCGTGGGCATGATTATACGAGATGCATCACACAATCTCAGAATCATCTATTCAACCAACACATAGAACTTCAAAGAGTGCCCCAAAGTTTCTACCGGAGAGTCAAAACGTGTGCCAACCCCTATGCATAGGTTCCCAATGTCACGAACCCGCAAGTTGATCACCAAAACATACATCGAGTACTCACATGAATCCACGTGTGCCAACCCATATGCATAGGTTCCCAATTGTCACAAACCCGCAAGTTGATCACATCAGATAGACATGTGCAAGACATACATCAAGTGTTCTCAAAGACTCAATCCGATAAGATAACTTCAAAGGGGAAACTCAATCCATTACAAGAAGGGAGAGGGGGAAGAACATCATAAGATCCAACTATAGTAGCAAAGCCCACGGTACATCAAGATCAAGACATCTCAAGAACATGAGAGAGAGAGAGAGATCAAACACATAGCTACTGGTACATACCCTCAGCCTCGAGGGAGAACTACTCCCTCCTCGTCATGGAGATCGTCGGGATGATGAAGATGGCCATCGGAGATGAATTCCCCCTCCAGCAGGGTGCCGTAACGGGCTCCATATTGGTTTTTGGTGGCTACAGAGGCTTGCGGCGGCGGAACTCCCGATCTAGGTTTCTTTTTGGGGGTTTCTGAATTCATAGGATTTTATGGCGGTGGAATTGCGTCAGTTGGGCCCACGAGGGGGTCACAAGCCTGCACGGTGCGACCTGGGGGGGTAGGCCGCGCCCCATGGGCTTGTGACTCCTTCATGGCTCTTCTGGCCTTCTTCCAAAGCTTCGAGGGTCTCTTTTGGTCCAAAAAAATCATCGTAAAGTTTCATTCCATTTGGACTCCGTCTGAAAAAGGGTAAAAAACACGGAAAAAACAGAAACTGGCACTTGGCACTAAGTTAATAAGTTAGTCCCAAAAATATATAAAAGGCATGCAAAACATCCAAAGTTTGACAAGATAATAGCATGGAACCACCAAAAATTATAGATACGTTGGAGACGTATCACCCCCCTAGACAGATTATGCAAAGAAAGAACATATTCCCGACGTTGATAATTCGAGGGCCCAACTATCCGGGGAAGAAATATGAATGTGTCCATGCAACCGCTTAAGAATGAATTGCAAGAAGCTTGGGATAATGGGTTCAAGACATACGACGCCGCTAGAAAAGAAAACTTCAAAATGCATGTATGGTACATGTACTCGATTCATGACTTGCCGACGTATGCGCTATTTTCTGGCTAGTGTGTGCATGGAAGGTTCTCGTGGCCCACATGCAAGGCAACTCTTTAGTTTCATTGATTGTAGGTGGGTCGGAAGTATTCTTTCTTTGACTTGCATAGACAGTTTCTGGATCCTCATCATTAGTTCAGAAAAGATAAGAAGAACTTTACCAAAGGTGAAGTTGTCAAAAACTTGGCACCACCTGCATTGACAGGCCAACACATCTCGGATTAGTTAAACGCTCTCGAGCCTGATCCAGAGCGTCCAGGGTATTTCAAGGGGTATAATTTAGAACACGCCTGGACTCACAAGACATGCTTGTGGGATCTGCCTTACTTCAAAGACCTCCTTCTTCCACACAACAATCGACATGATGCACACTGAAAAGAATATCGAAGAGGCCATTTTTGGTACATTGTTCGACACTGAGGGGAAGTCAAGGGATAATTCTAAGTCTATAGTCCATCAAGAGACTCTATGCCATAGACCGTTACAAAACATGCAACAATCGAAAGGAAAGCAGAACTAGTCGAAGCCAAAGGCCTGGTTCAATCTTGGAAGGCCAACTATGAGGGAAATTATCTTGTGGGTTAAAATTCACTTGATGGTCCCCGATGGGTTTGCATCGAATCTAAAGAGGGGACCGAGTCTTGAAAAATTGAAAATATTTGGTCTCAAGAGTCATGATTTGCACATATGGTTTGAGGGGGTAATGTCGGTGATGTTACGTGGCTTAATTCGTGAGGATGAATGGCTAGTACTGGCAGAGCTGAGCTATTTCTTCCGTGTTCTTTGTGCAAAAGAATTGTCGCCTATCATGGTAGATGACATGGAGGAGTTGGCGCCGGAGTTGCTCTGCAAGTTAGAGAAGATCTTTCCATCAGGCTTCTTTAATCCAATGCAGCATTTGATTTTACATCTCTCGACCGAGGCAAGATTGGGTGAGCCCATGCAAAATTGTTGGTGCTTTGAAATTGAGAGGATGAAGAAGGCGCTTCAAGCTAAATGTAAAAATAAACGTAGAACTGAAGCATCGATGGCCGAGGCATTCATTACCGAGGAGGTGGCAAACTTCATGATATCACACTATGAAGACAAAAATCATCATTTGCATAATCCAAAGCCTCGGTACAATGATGGCAACCCTAAAAAAAGGTGGATCCAACCTCAAACTATTCAAAGGGAAGCTCGCACCAGCCGGTGCTTCGAAATCAATAATGTTGGATGTCGAAGAATGGTGGACCATTTCGTTGTATATCTTCAAGAGCCTAACATAAGTGCGGTCGTACATCGAGTAAGTTTGTGGTACATTTTTCCGCAACTTCTAATTCCTTTGAAGTGCTCTTATTCCCGGCAGGAAGCAAAGGGGGCTAGGCAGATGGCCAAGCCCCCACAAGGTAGACGACAAAGACCAGCCCGACGGCATACGGAAAAGACCCATCAAGGGCAAATGGCAAATACTCTGTTAGCCACCACAGAGTAGGTTCCTGACGGCTGTCGTCTAACTACTTTGCCATCTGCTTGTCATGTCAGACAGATGGCAAAGCTCTTTGCTGTCCGCTACTTGCCGGCACACGGCAAAGAAGGTCCTTTACCGATGCTAGCAACCGTGGAAATTTTGTCGTCGGCCCGTGGACGACAAATGGCTTTGCGTCCGTGGAGTGGACCTTTGCCGTACGCTATGGAAGATGACAAAGAAGCTGATTCCTGTAGTGAAGGTTGATGCACAGGCCCTCCATGATCGATCCCTCTCTGACACAACACCAAAACTAGGCTCCAGATGGGAACACTGTGGATAGAGACTTGGGGCAATGGAAAAAGTGTTTCGGGAGGCTCTTTAGGGTTTTTAGGATATTAGAGAATTTATAGGCTAGAGAGGAGGGCCAGTGGTCGTGGGAGGTGGCCCCAAGCCATCCGGGCGCGACCACCCCCTAGGCGCGTCCTGTTGGCTTGGCGCCACCCCGTGTGGTATCCTGTCTCCTTCCGAAGCTTCCAATTCTTATTTTTGCCCAGAAAAAATCATCAAAACGTTTCGGGGTATTTGGACTTGTTTGGTTCATTATTCCTGAAAGTCCAAAAACAAGCAGAAAACAACAACTGGCACTTGGCACTGGGTTAATAGGTTAGTGCTCAAAAATAATATAAAACAACAAGTAAATGCTTAAAAATTATCCTAGAATGATAATATAATAGCATGGAACAATCAAAATTATAGATACGTTGGAGACGTATCAATGACCATCACGAGGGGCTAGATGGTAGCATTGCAATGCCATTACGCGCCACCATCGAGGATGCAAGGAACAACGTGAATGGAAACTATAGGTTTCTCGATGATGCCTTTAGAAAGAGGTAATGATGCCCATGGGTGCCAACATCATCGTGCTTTCTCTTGAAACCCAAGAGAACAAAGAGTTCGAAGCGACAACATCACAAAGTTAATGAAACCCTCACGCATTACCAGGGTCGCAGCCATCTCATACTTACATCCAAAAAGTATCAACATCCTCCAAATCCTCGCACGTACCCAATTGAGTGGCGCAATGATACGTCTCCAACGTATCTATAATTTTTGATGGTTTCATGCTATTATCTTGTCAAACTTTGGATGTTTTGCATGCCTTTTATTTATTTTTTGGGACTAACTTATTAATCTAGTGCCAAGTGCCAGTTCCTGTTTTTCCTTGTTTTTGACCCCTTTCAGAGGAGATTTTGAAATGGAGTCCAAACGGAAGAAAATCCCCGAAAAGATTTTTTCTGGAACGGAAGAAGATCGGGGGACTTGGGAGCCAAGCCAGAAGAGTCCCAGGGGCCCCACAAGACCCCACCCCGTAGCCAGGGGGGCGCGCCATGCAGGCTTGTGGGCCCCTTGGAGGTCCCCTGACCTAGATCTTGCGCCTATATATTTCCAAATATTCCCAAACAAATCAGGGGAGCATCGTAATCACTTTTCCGCCGCCGCAAGATTCTGTCTCCGCAAGATCCCATCTGGGGCACGTCCTGGTGCCCTGCCAGAGGGGGGATTTGGACAGGGAGGGCTTCTTCATCAATACCATGACCTCTCCGATGATGCGTGAGTAGTTCACCATAGACCTACGGGTCCATAACTAGTAACTAGATGGCTTCTTCTCTCTCTTGGATCTTCAATACAAAGTTCTCCATGATCTTCATGGAGATCCATCCGATGTAATCTTCTTTTGCGGTGTGTTTGTCGAGATCCGATGAATTGTGGATTTATGATCAGATTATCTATGAATCTTATTTGAGTTTCTTCTGATCTCTCTTATGCATGATTTCATATCCTTGTAATTCTCTGCGAGTTGTGGGTTTTGTCTGGCCAACTAGATCTATGATTCTTGCAATGGGAGAAGTGCTTGGTTTTGGGTTCATACCGTGCGGTGACCTCACGCAATGACAGAAGGGGTAGCGAGGCACGTATCGTGTTGTTGCCATCAAGGGTAAAAAGATGGGGTTTTCATCATTGGTTTGAGATTATCCCTCTACATCATGTCATCTTGCTTAAAGCGTTACTCTGTTCGTCATGAACTCAATACACTAGATGCATGCTGGATAGCGGTCGATGTGTGGAGTAATAGTAGTGATACAGAAAGTATCGATCTAGTTGTCTCGGACGTGATGCCTATATGCTAGATCATTGCCTTAGATATTGTCATGACTTTGCGCGGTTCTATCAATTGCTCGACAGTAATTTGTTCACCCACCGTATTACTTGCTATTTTGAGAGAAGCCTCTAGTGAACACTATGGCCCCCAAGGTCTACTCCACACCATATTTTCAACCTTACACTTTTTACTTCGTAGCACTTTCCGCCTTCATATCTCACTTTGCAAACAATCTTGAAGGGATTGACAACCCCTTTGAAGCGTTGGGTGCATGATTGTTTGTGTTTGCGCAGGTACTCTGGACTTGACGAGGCCCTCCTTCTGGATCGATACCTTGGTTATCAAACTGAGGGAAATACTTATTGCTCCTGTGCTGCATCACCCTTTCTTCTTCAAGGGAAAAACCAACGCAAGCCCAATCTTCGTCAACGTGTCAATTTCTCGCGCTGTTGTTTGAGAAGTAGCAGAAGGATTTCTGGCGCCGTTGCCGGGGAGGAAGATCAAGTCAAGAACTCATCCAAGTAAGTGTCGCAAACTCATCTCTTGCATTTACTTTGTTTGCCAGTTGCCTCTGGTTTTCCTCTCCCCCACTTCACCAATTTGCCTTTTTCGTTCGCCTTTTCATTCGCCCTTTTTCTCGTCCGCTTATTGTTTGGTTGTGTGCTTGCTTGCTTGCTGTAGTCACCATGAACGAAAACACCAAACTTTGTGACTTCTCAAATACTAATAATAATGATTTTATTAGTACTCCGATTGCTCCCACCACTAGTGCGGAGTCATACGAAATCAATGCCGCTTTGGTGAAAGTTGTTATGAAAGAGCAATTCTCTGGCCTTCCTAGTGAAGATGCCACATCCCATCTCAATACCTTCATTGAGCTTTGCGATATGCAAAAGAAAAAATATGTGGATAATGACGTGATTAAATTAAAGCTTTTTTCCTTTCTCGTTGCGAGATCGGGCAAAAACTTGGTTTTGTTCTTTGCCCCAAAATAGCATCGATTCTTGGGATAAGTGCGAAGATGCTTATATATATAAGTATTTTCCGCCGGCTAAGATCATATCTCTCCGTAATGATATCATGAATTTCAAGCAACTTGATCATGAGCATGTTGCACAAGCTTGGGAGAGAATGAAATTAATAATTAGAAATTGTCCCGCTCATGGCTTGAGGCTTTGGATGATTATTCAAATCTTTTACGCTGGCTTGAATTTCGCTTCTAGAAATATCTTGGACTCCGCCTCAGGTGGAACATTCATGGAAATCACGTTAGGAGAAGCCACAAAGCTCTTAGACAACATCATGACAAACTACTCTCAATGGCACACTGAAAGGTCACCTACTAGTAAGAAGGTACACGCTATAGAAGAAATTAACTCGTTGCGTGCTAAGATGGATGAGTTAATGAATTTGGTTGCTAGTAGAAGTGCTCCTTTGGATCCTAATGATATGCCTTTGTCTTCTTTGATTGAGAGTAGCAACACTAGCTTGGACGTTAATTTTGTTGGTAGGAATAATTTTGGCAACAACAATGCTTTTAGAGGAAAGCTATGCGTGTTTCCATGATTGAGAGCCAAGAAAGAACCGCCCAAATTCGTGCTAGACATGAATGGCTTAAAAAGGCATGTTCTCGTGATGAGAATTCTGAAGATCTTAAAGTGCTTGGTGTGACTCCCATTGAATCTTTGTTTTCTTGTGTCTAACGTAATGATCATGGGGCTGGATATGAATCTACTTTGGTTGAAAAGTGCCCCAATGATTCGGAGTCCATCTATCTTGATGCTAAAAGCATTAAAAGTGGAGTAGAAGACGTTAAAACTTTGAGTAGTAATGAAATTACTACCATGGATTTCAAGGAATTCAATTATGATAGTTGCTCCTTGATTGAATGCATTTCTTTGATGCAATCCATGTTGAACTCTCCACACGCTTATAGCCAAAACAAAGCCTTTACCGATCATACCGTCGAAGCTATGATGAAAGTTCTTGAAGAGAAACTTGAATTGGAAGTCTCTATCCCTAGAAAGCTTCATGATGAGTGGGAACCTACCATCAAAATCAAAATCAAAAACTATGAGTGCAATGCTTTGTGTTATTTAGGTGCTAGTGTTTTTGCGATTCCAAAGTCTTGATGTGATGTTCTGGGTTTTAATGAGATTGAAGAGTGTTCTCTTAATTTATATCTTGCTGATTTTACTGTCAAGAAACCCATGGGAAGGATCAATGATGTTCTTATTATTGCAAATAGGAACTATGTACCCGTGGATTTCATTGTGCTTGACATTGATTGCAATCCTACATGCCCTATTATTCTTGGTAGACCTTTCC
The DNA here is from genome assembly GCF_904849725.1 of Hordeum vulgare subsp. vulgare. Lineage (NCBI taxonomy): Eukaryota > Viridiplantae > Streptophyta > Magnoliopsida > Poales > Poaceae > Hordeum > Hordeum vulgare. The sequence goes on from NC_058519.1 coordinate 511,023,458, forward strand.
TAAGGACTATTGGTGCTATCATCGATATGAAGGAAGGGAATATTAGATTTAAATTTCCTTTAAGGAAGGGTATGGAACACTTTCCTAGAAAGAAAATAAGATTGCCTTATGAATCCATGATGAGGGCCAGTTATGGGTTGAGCACCAAAGACGACGATACGTGATTCTATCGCTTCTATGCCTAGCTAAGGGCATTAAACAATAGCGCTTGTTGGGAGGCAACCCAATGAATTTATCCTTTTTATTTCTGTTTTGTTGCGTCCACACTTTAATAATTATGTTGTGATTGTGTTTTTTGTGTTTCTTTTTGTGTTTGATCCAAGCAAAGTCTTTATGATTAGTCTTGGTAATGGTTGTTTGATCCTGCTGGAAAAAGACAGAAACTCTTCGCTCACGAGATGATTTTTCATTTTTATTCAGAAAGATCTTTTGAGTTGATTCTTTTTGCTGCTGATTTATATGCTTTTCCCCAGACCGTCGTAAGTTTTCAGATCTTTTGAGGTACCAGAAGTATACGAAGTATACAGATTGCTACAGACTGGTCTGTTTTTGGCAGATTTTGTTTTTGTTGAGTTGGTTGCTTGTTTTGATGAAACTATGGTTAGTATCGGGTTGTACTAGCCATGAAAAAGTGAGAATACAGTAGCCCATCATCAATATAGGTGGAATTAAAGTTTTCTACAGTACCAAAAGAAGTGGTAGTTTGTTTTCTTGTACTAATGTTATCACAAGTTTCTGTTTAAGTTTTGTGTTGTGAAGTTTTCAAGATTTGGGTGATGTTCTCATGGACAAAGAGATAAGGAGTGGAAAGAGCTTAAGCTTGGGGATGCCCAAGGCACCCCAAGCCAAATTCAAGGACACCAAAAAGCCTAAGCTTGGGGATGCCCCGGGAAGGCATCCCCTCTTTCGTCTTCAATCCATCGGTAACATTACTTGGAGCTATATTTTTATTCACCACATGATATGTGTTTTGCTTGGAGCATCTTGTATCTTAGGAGTCTTTTTGTTTTTGTTGTGTCACAATCATCCTTTCTGCACACATTTTTGAGAGAGAGAGAGACATGTACTCATCGTGATTTTGCTAGAATGCTCATTGTGCTTCACTTATATTGATTGTCATCCTTTGTGTTGAGGTCGGGATCACGCGATGGTTTACACCTACCAACCCTTCCCCTTGGAGTATGCGTTTAGCACTTTGTTTTGATTACTAATAAAAACTTTTGCAACAAGTATGTGAGTTCTTATGACTAATGTTGAGTCCATGGTATAGATGCACTTTCACCTTCCACCATTGCTAGCCTCTCTAGTGCCGCGCAATTCTCGCCGGTGCACAAACCCACCAAATTCCTTCCTCAAAACAGCCACCATACCTACCTACTATGGCATTTTCATAGCCATTCGGAGATATATTGCCATGCAACTATCACCGTTCCGTCTCATGACTTGTGTCGTCACTCTCATATTGCCATTGCATGATCATACTAGATCGTTGCACATCCCGGTACACTGCCGGAGGCATTTCCTATGGAGTCATCATCATTGTGATCTTTGAGCTTTGAGTAACTAAAAGTGTGATGATCATCATTATTAGAGCATTGTCCTATGTGAGGAAATAAAAAAAGAGGCCAAAGAGCCCCAAAACAAAAAAAAGTGAGAAAAGAAAAAAAGAGGCCTAAGAGCCCAAAAAAGAAAAATGAGAGAAAAAGAGAGAAGGGACAATGCTACTATCTTTTTCCACACTTGAGCTTTATTAGCACCATGTTCTTCATGATTGAGAGCTTCTTGCTTTGTCACTACCATATATAAGTGGGAATCTTTTATATAACTTGGCTTGTATATTCCAATGATGGGCTTCCTCAAAATTGCCCTAGGTCTTCGTGAGCAAGCAAGTTGGATGCACACCCACTAGTTTTCCTTTTGAGCTTCCACATACTTATAGCTCTAGTGCATCTCTTGTATGGCAATCCCTACTCATTCACATTGATATCTATTAATGGGCATCTCCATAGCCTATTGATACGCCGAGTCAACGTGACCATCTCCTCCTTTTTGGTCTCACAACCACCACCACACTCTATTCCACCTATAGTGCTATATCCATGGCTCGCGCTCATGTATTTCGTGATAGTTATAAAAAGTTTGAGAAATTAAGAGTGCGAAAACAATTACTTGGCCAATTCCGGGGTTGTGCATGATTTACATTAGTTGTGAGAGGATGATGGAGCATAGCCATACTATATGATTTTGTAGGGATAACTTTCTTTGGCCTTGTTATTTTGAAAGTTCATGATTACTTTGCTAGTTTGCTTGAAATATTACTGTTTTCATGTCAATAGCAAACTATTGTTTTGAACCGTACGGATCTGAACATTCATGCCACGTGAAAGAAGTTGCAAAGGACAACTATGCTAGGTAGCATTCCACATCAAAAATTCATTCTTTATCACTTCCCTACTCGAGGACGAGAAGGAGTTAAGCTTGGGGATGCTTGATACGTCTGCAACGTAACTATAATTTTTGATGGTTTCATGCTATTATCTTGTCAAACTTTGGATGTTTTGCATGCCTTTTTTTTAGTTTTTGGGACTAACTTATTAATCTAGTGCCAAGTGCCAGTTCCTGTTTTTCCATGTTTTTGACCCCTTTCAGAGGAGATTTTGAAACAGAGTCCAAACAGAAGAAAATCCCCGAAAAGATTTTTTCTAGAACGGAAGAAGATCGGGGGACTTGGCAGCCAAACCAGAAGAGTCCCAGGGGCCCCACAAGGCCCCACCCCGCGGCCAGGGGGGTCGCGCCATGCGGGCTTGTGGGCCCCCTGGAGGTCCCCTGACCTAGATCTTGCGCCTATATATTCCCAAATATTCCCAAAAAAATAAGGGGAGCATCGTAATCACTTTTCCGCCGCCGCAAGCTTCTGTCTCCGCAAGATCCCATCTGGGGCACGTCCTGGTGCCCTGCCGGAGGGGGGATTCGGAAACGGAGGGATTCTTTATCAAGACCATAACCTCTCCGATGATGCGTGAGTAGTTCACCATAGACCTACTGGTCCATAGCTAGTAACTAGATGGCTTCTTCTCTCTCTCGGATCTTCAATACAAAGTTCTCCATGATCTTCATGGAGATCTATCCGATGTAATCTTCTTTTGCGGTGTGTTTGTCGAGATCCGATGAATTGTGGATTTATGATCAGATTATCTATGAATCTTATTTGAGTTTCTTCTGATCTCTCTTATGCATGATTTCATATCCTTGTAATTCTCTTCGAGTTGTGGGTTTTGTCTGGCCAACTAGATCTATGATATTTGCAATGGGAGAAGTGCTTGGTTTTGGGTTCATACTGTGCGGTGACCTCACCCAGTGACAGAAGGGGTAGCGAGGCACGTATCGTGTTGTTGCCATCAAGGGTAAAAAGATGGGGTTTTCATCATTGGTTTGAGATTATCCCTCTACATCATGTCATCTTGCTTAAAGCGTTACTCTGTTTGTCATGAACTCAATACACTAGATGCATGCTGGATAGCGGTCGATGTGTGGAGGAACAGTAGTAGATGCAGAAAGTATCGGTCTACTTGTCTCGGACGTGATGCCTATATGCTAGATCATTGCCTTAGATATCGTCATGACTTTGAGCGGTTCTATCAATTGCTCGACAGTAATTTGTTCACCCACCGTATTACTTGCTATTTTGAGAGAAGCCTCTAGTGAACACTATGGCTCCCAGGGTCTACTCCACACCATATTTTTTGCCTTACACTTTTTACTTCGTTGCACTTTCCGCCTTCAGATCTCACTTTGCAAATAATCTTGAAGGGATTGACAACCCCTTTGAAGCGTTGGGTGGAAGCTTGTTTGTGTTTGCGCAGCTACTCTGGACTTGACGAGACCCTCCTTCTGGATCGATACCTTGGTTCTCAAACTGAGGGAAATACTTACTGCTCCTGTGCTACATGACCCTTTCCTCTTCAAGGGAAAAACCAACGCAAGCCCAATCTCCGTCAACGTGTCAATTTCTGGCACTGTGGTTTGAGAAGTAGCACGCAACCAGATCGAGTGTCGTGGTATTTTCCTCGTAATATCCATTTTAGGGTAGCACATGCGTCCTAGATTCATATGGTGCATGCGAGGACATTTACACAGGTTGAGACCCTTGGATTGAGGTAATACCCTACTTCATGCTTGTATCTATAGATGATCTAGCCTCACATGAGAACTAGGGCTTGTATTTAGATGACTATGTCCTAAAACATAAGTTGTATTGTGTGATGTCTATCGGGGGTACCTGCTAGGCCTTATATAGTCATATGTGGCTAGGTTTACGGAAGTATGAATTTGATCGGTAGTATGCCTAATACAAAAGACCTAGCAAGATTTGTAACAGGGACCTTGTCTCGCATCCCAATTTGGCAATGCACCCCTATATTGTTGGTGGACTAGGAGTCGCGGGCATGGGCCGCCCCATAGCTGTTGGGCCTCTCCCTCCTCCGTGGATACACCCTAGGGGCATGACACGGTCCTTTTATCAGATCTAGATTGAAGTTATTGATTGTTGAACAACGAAATGCCATAAATTCATCACACAAGTGGTTATGGGATGCCTTGGTGGAAGGCACAACAACTTACATGTCCACTTCGGCGACCTGATCAACGCATCGCTTCATCGTGCATGAGCTAATTGGTGTCTCATGGTGGATGAGCAAACCGAAGAGGCCAATCGGTCCTAGGGTGTCATGTGTTCCTTGCTTCATAAAGAACCGGGTGGCATGTAGCCCTCCTGATTCACCGCTATGACATGAGGTAGCACCACGTTGCAAAGTAGCTAGCAATGTGCAATCATGGCACCTCGTCCTGCATACTTAATTAACACAACTCCCTCTACTCATTCACTTAGATCCATATGAGCTTGTTCTCCTTTGCCCAGAAAGAGGCCGAAAGTGGGGATCTTTGTCATAAACTCATGACGGAGCCTGAGTAAAAGCTTAAACATGTGGTGGAGATCTTTGTCATAAACTCACAGTGGAGATCAATTTAAAGCTTAAAGATGGAAGTCCTTCATGCCGAGCTTTGGGAAGATGGTGAGCAAAGGTTAATAGATCGAGCCCTGCCAAATCTAGGGACGAGAATCTCCAATAATCCAATGAGTTGTATTCATGTCGGCTAGAATTAGATGAGATTGACATTGTTATGGCATATTTCTCCTTTAGTGATTTTGGTGATTGATGACAATGCATTTGCGGACTAATCATGTGCATTAAACCTTTGAGATAATTCATCATTTGGCACAATACGATTCTAGCCCCTCGGTGGATAATAGTGAAGATGGTTACTATCCTACATTTCGTTTTTGATGGAGCTGAGTTGTAGGAGAACCGTGCTATTAAGAGGGGATCCACATAGGAAAGGTTTGGGTTGAATCAATGGAGTCGCTCCATTGTACCCTTTGTTATGGTCCTGAAGGTATCAAGCGGTTGTACCACGCTGGCAAGCGGTAGTACCACCTATAACTGTAAGCGGTAGTACCGCTTCGAGGCGGTAGTTTTGGGTAACGTAGCAAAAATTCAAAAAAATTCCTACGCCATACATAGATCTTCCTATGGGGAAACCAGCAACGAGAGAGGGGTAAGAGCATCTTCATACCTTTGAAGATCGCTAAGCAGAAGCGTTGCTAGAACGCGGTTGATGGATTCGTACTCGTTGCGATTCAGATCGCGATGTGATTCCGATCTAGTGCCGAACCATGGCACCTACGCGTTCAACACACGTGCAGCACGGTGACGTCTCCCGCACCATGATCCAGCAAGGACCAAGGAGGGGTTAGGGAAGAGCTCCGGCAGCATGACCACGTGGTGGTGATGGAGCGACGAGGTCTCCTGGCAGGGCTTCGCCAAGCACCGTGGGAGAGGAGAAGCAGGGTTGCGCCAAGAGAGAGAGAATTGCGTGTCTCCAATGGGCAAACCCCCCACTATATATAGGGGGAAGGGGAGGGAGGCGCAGCCCTTAGGGTTCCCACCCCTAAGGGGTGCGGCAGCTTCCCAGATGGGAGGTGTGGGCGGCGGCCAGGGAGGAGAGGGGGTGGCGCACCCCTAGGTGGGCCTTAGGCCCACCACCGCTAGGGTTTCCCCCCTTCCCTCTCTGGTGCGCCTTGGGCTAGGTGTGGGGGGCGCAGCAGCCCACCCAAGGGCTGGTTCCCTCTCACACTTGGCCCATGTAGCCTCCCAGGGCTGGTGGCCCCTCCCGGTGGGCCTCCGGAACCTTTTCGGTGGTCCCGACACGTTGCCCATGGTGCCCGAGACATTTCCGGCGTCCAAACCAATCCATCCTATATATCAATCTTTACCTCCAGACCATTCCGGAGTTCCTCGTGACGTCCGAGATCTCATCCGGGACTCCGAACAACCTTTGGTAACCTCGCACAACAATTCCATATAACCCTAGCGTCATCGAACCTTAAGTGTGTAGACCCTACGGGTTCGGGAGGCATGCAGACATGACCAAGACACCTCTCCGGCCAATAACCATCAGTGGGGTCTGGATACCCCTGGTGGTTCCCACATGTTCCACGGTGATCTCATCGGATGAACCACGATGTCAAGGATTCAATCAATCCCGTATACAATTCCCTTTGTCTATCGGTATAGAACTTGCCCGAGATTCGATCGTCGGTATTCCTATACCTTGTTCAATCTCGTTACGGGCAAATCTCTTTACTCGTTCCGTAGCACATCATCCCGTGACTAACTCCTTAGTCACATTGAGCTCATTATGATGATGTTCTACCGAGTGGGCCCAAAGATACCTCTCCGTCACACAGAGTGACAAATCCCGATCTCGATTCATACCAACCCAACAGATACAACCATTATGATCAAGGCGGCGATGCCACAAGTATGTGGGACTATCATTATCAACCTTACATCTTTTGGTATCCACACTATGAATATGTGTAACATCACGACCGAGATTCATCAAGAATAAACCATTCACCAGCGGAGCATGACCATAGAACATTACACTCATATAAATAGAACAACCATTATTCTCTGACTTAAATGAGTAGCCGTCTCGCATTAAGAAAGACCCTGATACAATATTCATGCTTAGAGCTGGTACTAAATAACATTTATTAAGGTTTAAAACTAATCCTGAAGGTAGATGTAGAGGCAGCATGCCGACGGCGATCACATCGACCTTGGAGTCATTCCCGACGCGCATCGTCACCTCGTCCTTAGCCAGCCTCCGTTTATTCCGGAGTTCCTGCTTTGAGTTGCAAATGTGAGCAACAACACCAGTATCAAATACCCAGGAGCTACTACGAGCGCTGGTAAGGTACACATCAATAACATGTATACCATATATACCTTTGACGTTGCTGGCCTTCTTGTCTGCTAAGTACTTGGGGCAGTTCCGCTTCCAGTGACCCTTTCCCTTGCAATAGAAGCACTCAGTCTCACGCTTGGGTACATTCTTTTTCTTCTTCCCGGCAGCTGGCTTACCGGGCGCGGAAACAGCTTTGCCGTCTTTCTTGAAGTTCTTCTTACCCTTGCCCTTTTTGAAACTGGTGGTCTTATTGACCATCAACACTTGATGCTCTTTCTTGATTTCTACTTCTGCAGATTTCAGCATCGAGTACAACTCGGGAATGGTCTTATCCATCCCTTGCATGTTGTAGTTCAGCACAAAGCCCTTGTAGCTTGGTGGGAGAGACTGGAGGATTCTGTCAATTACAGCGTCATCCGGAAGTTCGACTCCAAGCTGAGTCAGACGACTGTGCAACCAAGACATTCTGAGTATATGCTCACTAACACCACTGTTCTCCTCCATCTTGCAGTTAAATAACTTATAGGAGACTTCATATCTCTCGACCCGGGCATGAGCTTGAAAAACTAGTTTCAGCTCCTGGAACATCTCATATGCTCCGTGTTGCTCAAAACGCATTTGGAGCCCCGGTTCTAAACTGTATGACATGCCACACCTAACTAGAGAGTAGTCATCACTCCACGTTTGCCAGACGTTCTGAACATCTTGGGCTGCCGCGGGAACAGGAGGGTCACCTAGCGGTGCATCGAGGACATATGCCTTCTTGGATGTAATGAGGTTGAGCTTCAAGTTGCGGACCCAGTCCGCATAGTTGCTACCATCATCTTTCAGCTTGTTTTTCTCTAGGAACGCGTTGAAATTGAGGTTGACAGGTGCGTTGGCCATTGGATCTACAATATTTGTAAAGAAAACTTTTAGACTATGTTCATGATAATTAAGTTCATTTAATCAAATTATGTATGAACTCCCACTTAAATCGACATCCCTCTAGTCATCTAAGTGTTACATGATCCATGTCGACTAACCCGTGTCCGATCATCACATGAGACGGACTAGTCGTCGATGGTGAGCATCTCCATGCTGATCGCATTCAACCATACGACTCATGTTCGACCTTTCGGTCTCTCGTATTTGAGGCCATGTCTGTACATGCTAGGCTCGTTGATGTTTGCTGTGTATCCCTTGCAACGGCGCCAGAAATAGTTGTGTCGACGGCACCAGGAATCCATCAGCTAAGGCTACGCCTTAAGGGACTTCCTAGGCAAGTATGCAAAGGATTTCCCCCGTGGCCTTGGAGCCTTGCATTGGTGTTCCCTCGAAGTGGAAAGGGTGATGTAGCACAGCGACGGTAAGTATTTCCCTCAGTTTGAGAACCAAGGTATCAATCCGGCAGAAGAGTATCTCAAGATCCTGCACAAACACGAAAGATTGCACCCAACGCTATGGAGGGGTTGTCAATCCCTTATAGATTGTTTGCCAAGTGAGAACTGAAAGCAACAAAGTAACAAAGCAAAGTAAAAGCGGAGATGTAAACGATGGATGTGAATAGACCCGGGGGTCGTAGTGTTTACTAGTGGCTTCTCTCATGAAAGCAAGTAGACGGTGGGTGAACAAATTACTGTCGAGCAATTGATAGAACTGTGCAGAGTCGTGACGATATCTATGCAATGATTATTTCTATAGGCATCACGTCCGAAACAAGTAGACCGATACTTTCTGCATCTACTACTATTACTCCACACGTCGACCGCTATCCAACATGCATCTAGTGTATTAAGTCCATAAGAACAGAGTAACGCCTTAAGCAAGATGACATGATGTAGAGGGATAATCTAAAACCAATGATAAAAACCCCATCTTTTTTACCCTTGATGGCAACTTCTTGATGTGTGCCTTGCTCCCCCTACTGTCACTGGGAAAGGTCACCACATGGCAGAACCCAAAACCAAGCACTTCTCCCATTGCAAGAATCATAGATCTAGTTGGCCAAACAAAACCCAAGACTCGGAGAGACTTACAAGGATATCAAATCATGTATATAAGAAATCAGCAAAGACTCAAATATATACATAGATAATCTGATCACAAGTCCACAATTCATCAGATCTCGACAAACACACTGTCAAAGAAGATTACATCGGATAGATCTCCATGAAGATCATGGAGAACTTTGTATTGAAGATCCAAGAGAGAGAAGAAGCCATCTAGTTACTAACTACGGTCCCGTAGGTCTGAAGTGAACTACTCACGAGTCATTGGAGGGGCGATGATGATGATGATGAAGCCCTCCAACTCCAAAGTCCCCTCGGGCAGGGCACCGGGAAGGGTCTCCAGATGAGATCTCGCGGAAACGGAAGCTTGCGGCGGCGGAAAAGTATTTTCGAGGCTCCCGTGGTTTTTTGCGGAATATTTGGGAATTTATAGGCCAAAGACCTAGGTCAGGGGGCGGCCAGGGAGGCCACAAGCCTGCCCACCGCCGCCTCCCCTGGTGGCAGAGTGGGGGCTTGTGGGCTCCCTAGAGCCCACCTGGCTTGGCCCAAAAGCCCCCTGGACTTCTTCCGTTCGGGAAAAAATCATTTCGGGGTTTTTCTTCCGTTTGGACTCCGTTCCAAAATCAGATCTGAAAAGAGTCAAAAACACGGAAAAAACGGGAACTGGCACTTGGCACTGAATTAATAAGTTAGTCCCAAAAAGATATAAAAAGGTACATAAAACATGCAAAGAAGGCAAGATAACAGCGCGAGAACATAAAAAATTATAGATACGTTTGAGACGTATCACTCGTCAAGTCAACCTAAGTGTTTCGCGTGTGTAAATCTGGCTTACACCCGTTGTATGCGAACGTTAGAATCCATCACACCCGATCATCACATGGTGCTTCGAGACAACGATCCTTCGCAACGGTGCACACTTATGGGAATACATTCTCGAAATTTTATGAGGGGTCATATTATTATGCTACCGTCGTTCTAAGCAATAAGATGAAAAACATGATAAACATCACATGCAATCATATAGTGACATGATATGGCCATTATCATCTTTGCTCCTTCGATCTCCATCTTCGGGCATCGCATGATCATCATCGTCACCGACGTGACACCATGATCTCCATCATCATGATCTCCATCATTGTGTCTTCGTGAAGTTGTCATGCCAACTACAACTAGTACTAATATAGCTAACCGTTAGCAATGAAGTAAGAGTAGTAAACACATGGTGTTGCATCTCATACAATAAATTAAGACAACTCCTATGGCTCCTGCCGGTTGTCATACTCATTGACATGCAAGTCGTGAATCCTATTACAAGAACATGATCATCTCATACATCACAGATGTAACATCACATCCTTTGGCCATATCACATCACATGTCAAACCCTGCAAAAACAAGTTAGACGTCCTCTAATTGTTGTTGCAAGTTTTATGTGGCTGATTTGGGTTTCTAGCAAGAACGCCTTCTTACCTACGTGACAGCCACAACGTTGATAGGACAAAGATATTTACCCTTCATAAGGACCCTTTTCATCAAATCCAATCCGACTAGAGTAGGAGAGACAAACACCCGCTAGCCACCTTATGCACCGTGTGCATGTCAGCCGGTGGAACCTGTCTCACGTAAGCGTACGTGTAAGGTCAGTCCGGGATGCTTAATCCCACAATACCGCCGGAAAATAATAAGACTAGTGGTGGCAAGTAATTGACAAAATCAGCGCCCACAACCTTTGTGTTCTACTCGTGCAAAAAATCTACGCATAGAAAACCTAGCTCGGATGCCACTGTTGGGTAACGTAGCAAAAATTCAATTTTTTTCCTACGCCATACATAGATCTTCCTATGGAGAAACCAGCAACGAGAGAGGGGTAAGAGCATCTTCATACCTTTTAAGATCGCTAAGCGGAAGCGTTGCTAGAATGCGGTTGATGGAGTCGTACTCGTTGCGATTCAGATCGCGGTGTGATTCCGATGTAGTGCCAAACCACGACACCTCCGCGTTCAACACACGTGCAGCCCGATGAAATCCCCCGCACCTTGATCTAGCAAGGAGGAGGGAGAGGTTGGGGAAGAGCTCCAGCAGCACGACGGCGTGGTGGTGATGGAGCGACGAGGTCTCCGGGCAAGGCTTCGCCAAGCATCGTGGGGGAGGCGGGAGAGGAGAAGCAGGGCTGCGCCGAGAGAGAGAGAGAATTGCGTGTCTCCAATGGCCAAAACCCCCACTATATATTGGGGGAAGGGGAGGGAGGCGCAGCCCTTAGGGTTCTCACCCCTAAGGGGTGCGTCAGCCTCCCAGATGGGAGGTGTGGGCGGCGGCCATGGAGGAGAGGGGGTGGCGCACCCCTAGGTGGCCCTTAGGCCCACCAGCACTACGGTTCCCTCCCCCATTCCCTCTTTGGTGCGCCTTGGGATGGATGTGGGGGGCGCACCAGCCCACCCAGGGGCTTGTTCCCTCTCACACTTGGCCCATGTAGCCTCCCGAGGCTGGTGGCCCCTCCCGGTGGGCCTCCGGAACCCTTCCGGTGGTCCCGGCACGTTGCCAAGGGTGCCCGAAACATTTCCGGCGTCCAAACCCATCCATCCTATATATCAATCTTTACCTCTGGACCATTCGGAGTTCCTCGTGACATCCGGGATCTCATCCGGGACTCTGAAAAACCTTCGGTAACCTCGTACAACAATTCCATATAACCCTTGCGTCATCGAACCTTAAGTGTGTAGACCCTACAGGTTCGGGAGGCATGCAGACATGACTGAGATTGCTCTCCGGCCAATAACCATCAGCGGGGTCTGGATACCCATGGTGGTTCCCACATGTTCCACGATGTCAAGGATTCAATCAACCCCGTATACAATTCCCTTTGTCTATCAGTATAGAACTTGCCCGAGATTCGATCGTCGGTATTCCTATACCTTGTTCAATCTCGTTACCGGCAAGTCTCTTTACTCATTCCGTAGCACATCATCCCGTGACTAACTCCTTATTCACATTGAGCTCATTATGATGATGTTCTACCGAGTGGGCCCAGAGATACCTCTCCGTCACACGGAGTGACAAATTCCGATCTCGATTCGTACCAACCCAACAGATACTTTCGTAGATACCCGTAGTGCACCTTTATAGTCACCCAGTTACGTTGTGGCGTTTGATACACCCAAAGCAGTCCTACGGTATCAGGGAGTTGCACAATCTCACGGTCGAAGGAAAAGATACTTGACATTAGAAAAGATTTAGCTTACAAACTACACGATCTAGTGCTATGCTTAGGATTGGGTCTTGTCCATCACATCATTCTCCTAATGATGTGATCCCGTTATCAATGACATCCAATGTCCATGATTAGGAAATCATGATCATCTGTTGATCAACGAGCTAGCCAACTATAGGCTTGCTAGGGACACATTGTGATCTATTTATTCACACATGTATTACTGTTTTCTGTTAATACAATAATAGCATGAACAATAGACGATTATCATGAATAAGGAAATATGATAATAACCATTTTCTTATTGCCTCTAGGGCATATTTCCAACAGGTAGTACCACTGTCCATTGCCGCGTGTTCTACCGCTGCCTTTGGAGTCCGGACTTTTCATGTCGCACTACACAGTGGTAGGGATGGTAGTGCGGCTTGGTAGTACCGCCCGCCACTACCGCTCAACTACCACCTAACCTTCTCGACCCGGAACTCTCAACGGACATAGGGGTGGCACTAGGACGAGGTACTACCGCTTATCAGCTGTAGTACTGCTTTAGTGGTACTCCCTCGGTTCCTGTCTCTACCTTGTGTTCGTTGGCCCTATCGTGGTAACGATTCCGACAATAGAAAGGGGGTAGGATAACGAAGCATGATCTATCGAGATGCACATGGGTGACACAGTGGTTTTAACAAGTTCGGGCCTCTCAAAGTGGAGATAACAACCCTATGTCTCGTGCTCCAGAGAGGCTTTGTTTTATCTGTCATGGACATGAGTTACATGATATAGAGAGAGCGAGAGCTCTTGGGAAAGAATGAGCCCATAGGGGGAGAATAATCTAGCCCTTAGCTATGTGGAGGGGGTGGCTTATATAGAGTGCGCCACCTCCTCACCTCTTATGTTACAAGATGGGGCATTGATGCCATAATGTCAGCCCACTACAGAACCTCCTCTATGCTTTGACTGCCTTGCCGACTGTTGGTATTTGCATACACGAGTGAGTCATACGCCCGATTGGTTGACTATCATCCGAGTGGATGGAATGTACTTGTCCGAGTGGATCCGTACCTAGTGGACTAGATGTTGTCGCGATCCAGCCATAATTTCCCTTGTAGTCCTAATAATGAGGTGCCCTTGGGTAGGACATATAGGTCAGGCCTATGACCCTACCCTAGGGCTGTATCCCCATCATTAGCCGCCAAATGGATCAGGGTCCGAGTGGTGAAGGTGTCGATGTAAATCTTGTAGCAGCAGACCGAACTTGAACGTGCTTCAGGGCCTTACAGAATTGTGCGTCGATTGAAGTCTCCGTCATTTGCCCTGATCGATTCCGATGAGTCGTACGTTTGAGTGAACTTGAGAATTGGAGTAGATCCTTATAGAGTTGTGCGTCGATTGAAGTCTCCATCATTCGCCCTAATCGATTCCGCTCAGTAGTATGTCTGAGTGAACTTGAGAATTGAAGTAGATCCTTACAAAATCGATGATCGATTCCACTGAGTAGTACGTCCGAGTCAACTTGAGAATTGAAGTAGATCCGAGTGACCAACTAGATCCTGAGACTCTGACTGATTGCTGGTAGTCAGTTGGAGTCTATTGAATCTATTGAACTTGAATGTTGTTGTTGGACCTGACCAAGCAGAATGTTGTTGTTGGATCTCACCAAGCAGAATGTTTATTTTTTGTATTTCTCTTCCAGTGGGAGCATGCTTAGTGCACCCACTGGGTGTAGTCCCCGAACCTGTGTCGGACTAGATGAGTCCGACATAGTTTTTTTTTTAACTTAGGTGATACGGGTCGCAGTTAAGTTCGCGAGTGTGGAGATTGTCTGTACTCGGAGTAGATTTTAACTTAGGTGGTACAGAGTCACAGCTAAGTCCCCGAGTGTGGAGCATGTCCGCACTCAAAGTTGTTATTAACTTAGGCGATACAGACTTGCAGCTAAGTTCTCGAGTATTGAGCGTGTGCGTACTTGGAGTAGTTTTTAACTTAGGCGATACAGAGTCGCAGCTAAGTCCCCGAGTGTGGAGCATGTCCGCACTCGGAGTTGTTTTTAACTTGGGCGATACGGTGTCGCAGCTAAGCCCCCAAGTGTGGAGCATGTCCGCACTCAGAGTTGTTTTAACTTAGGCGATACGGAGTCGCAGGTAAGCCCCCGAGTGTGGAGCATGTCTGCATTGAGAATTGTTTTAACTTAGGCGATACATAGTCGCAACTAAGCCCCCAAGTGTGGAGCGTGTCCGTACTCGGAGTAGTTTTTAACTTAGGCGATACACAGTCGCAGCTAAGCCCCCGAGTGTGGAACGTGTTCGTACTCGAAGTATTTTTTAACTTAGGCGATACGGAGTCGCAACTAAGTCCCCGAGTGTGGAGCATGTCAGCACTCAGAGTTGTTTTAACTTAGGCGATACAGAGTCGCAGCTAAGCCCCCAAGTGTGGAGTGTGTCCGTACTCGGAGTAGTTTCTAACTTAGGCGATGTGGAGTCGAAGCTAAGCCCCCAAGTTTGGAGCTTGTCCGTAGTCGGAGTATGTTTTAACTTAGGCGATACAGAGTCGCAGCTAAGCCCCCGAGTGTGGAGCGTGTCCGTACTCGAAGTAGTTTTTAACTTAGTCGATACGGAGTCGCAGCTAAGCCCCCTAGTGTGGAGCGTGTCCGTACTCGAAGTAGTTTTTAACTTAGGCGATACGGAGTCGCAGCTAAGCCCCCGAGTGTGGAGCGTGTCCGTACTCGGAGTGGTTTTTAATTTAAGCGATACGGAGTCGCAGCTAAGTCCCCGAGTATGGAGCATGTCCGCATTCAGAGTTGTTTTTAACTTAGGCGATACGGAGTCGGAGCTAAGCCCCCGAGTGTGGAGCATGTCCATACTCGGAGTAGTTTTTAAGTTTGGCGATACGGAGTCATAGCTAAGTCCCCGAGTGTGGAGCATGTCCGCACTTGGAGTTGTTTTTAACTTAGTCGATTCGGAGTCGCAGCTAAGCCCTCGAGTGTGGAGCGTGTCCGTACTCGGAGTATTTTATAACTTAGGCGATACTGAGTCGCCGCCAAGTCCCTGAGTGTGGAGCATGTCCGCACTCAGAGTTGTTTTGACTTAGGCGATATGGAGTCACAGCTAAGCCCCCGAGTGTGGAGCGTTTCCGTACTCGGAGTAATTTTTAACTTAGATGATACAGAGTCACAGCTAAGCCCCCGATTGTGGAGCGTGTCTGTACTCGGAGTATTTTTTAACTTAGGCGATACGGAGTCACAGCTAAGCCCCCGAGTGTGGAGCGTGTCCGTACTCGGTGTAGTTTTTAACATAGGCGATACAGAGTGGCAGCTAAGCCCCCGAGTGTGGAGCGTGTTCGTACTCGGAGTAGTTTTTAACTTAGGCGATACGGAGTCATAGCTAAGCTCCCGAGTGTGGAGCTTGTCCGTACTCGGAGTAGTTTTTAACTTAGGCGATAAGGAGTCGCAGCTAAGTCCCCGAGTGTGGAGCATGTCCGCACTCAGAGTTGTTTTTAACTTAAGCGACATGGAGTCGCAGCTAAGCCACCGAGTGTGGAGCATGCCCGTACTCGTTGTAGTTTTTAACTTAGACGATACGGACTCGCAACTAAGTTCCCGAGTGTGGAGCATGTCCGTACTCGAAGTAGTTTTAACTTAGGTGATACGGAATCGCAGCAAAGCCCCCGAGTGTGGAGCGTGTCCGTACTGGGAGTAGTTTCAACTTAGGCGATACGGAATCGCAGGTAAGCCGAGCGGTGGCGCGCGGGGCGGTCGAGTGATGAAGACATGCCACACGGAGTGGCGATGCACGGGGCATCCGAGTGAGGTAGACGAGTCCGGCTGAGTAGCAACACGCAGGGCGGCCGAGTGATGTATGTCGAGGAGGTGTTCGACCCACTAATGGCACGCGGGGTGGCCGTGTTCACTACGTCATCGAAGGGGCTTCCGAACGCGTGAAAACCCACGAATGATCATTGCGGCGACTGAGCGTGAGTAGCGAAGAGGATGGCGCACGGATGCGTCGAGTCATCGCGTCACCTGTGTATAAAAAATAGCACATGCCAGCATAAAATATTATCAAAGTAATTTGATCTTTTCTGAAATAGTTTGTGTAAATAACACCCATAGACACCCAGTGGGTGTGCCAGGTGCTTGTACTTGTGCAGAATTCGACTGTACTTATGCAAGTGAAGGATCCGACTGAACTCGTTTGAGTACTGGACCCAAACAAAGTGGAAGTGAAGTGTTCCCACATAAAAATAAACAACAAAGCGCAGAGGTACGCTCGGAGGCGTGGCCTCTGAGTGAACATCATGTGCGACTTCCTCGACACTCGGTGATGCGGAAACAACCATTTAATTGAATGTAGCGTATGAAGAATGACTTAGCTGTCTGATGGCGCAGGAGTGGCCGAGTGACGAAGGAGCGTCCAACTGAGTAACGGTGTGCGGAGCGGTCGAGTGACGAAGGAGCATCCAACTGAGTAACGGTCTGCGGAGCGGTCGAGTGACGAAGGAGCGTCCAGTTGAGTGACAGTGCGTGGAGCGATCGAGTGACGAAGGAGCATCCGGTCGAGTGACGGCGAGTGGGGGCGATCGAGTGTCGAAGGAGCATCCAGTTGAGTGGCGATGCACGGAGTTGTCGAGTGATGATGATGTGTCTCGTCGAGTGGCGGTCCGCGGAGCGACCGAGTGACGAAGGAGCGTCCAGTCGAGTGGCGATGCGCGGAGCTGCCAGGCGACGAAGGTGCGTATGATCGAGTGATGGTGTGCGGAGCGACCGAGTGACCAAGGAGCGTCCGTCGAGTGACGGTGAGTGGAGCGACCAAGTGACGAAGGAGCGTCCAATTGAGTGACGGCGCGCGGGGCGGTCGAGTGACGAAAGCCGTGTCTCGCCGAGTGACGATGCGCGGAGCTGCCGAGTGACGAAGGAGCGTCCGGTCGAGTGACGGTGCACGTAGCGACCGAGTCTAGAATGTCATTGAGAATGACGCAGAGAGGCGTCCAGGTAGCCTGTCTATGAAATATAACACAAGCTGACATAAAAAATTCTTGAACTAATCTAATGTTTGTTGAAATGATTCGTGTAAATTACACCCATAGACACCCATTGGGTGTGCTAGGTGCTTGTTGGTCAAAACCAGCAAGAGTCTAAAGGGTGAAGGATCCGACTGAACTTGTGGAAGTGAATGATCCAACATGAAGATGAAGAACCGAGCGCAGAAATACATTCGGTGGCGTGGCCTTCGAGTGAAAGTCATATGCGACTTACTTGACACTCGGTAATGCATAAATAATTATTTAATTGAATGCAGTGTGTGAAGAATGTCTTAGCTGTCTAACGACGCGCAGGGTGGTCGAGTGAAGTAGATGCATCCGTCGGAGCGGCGGCGCGCGACGCGGCCGAGTGACGATGGAGCGTCTGGCTGAATGACGGCGGGCGGAGCTGCCAAGTGATGTAGTCGTGCCGCATGGAGTGGCAAAGACGTGTCTCGCCGAGTGGCGATGGGTGGAGTTGCGGAGTGACGAAGGAGCGTCTGGTTGAGTGATGGCGCACGGAGCTGCCGAGTGATGACGAAGCGTCCGACTGTGGGACGGCGCGCGGGGCGTCCGAGTGATGAAGTCGGGTCTCGCCGAGTGGCGATGCACGGAGTTGCCGAATGAAGATATTCAGAGCTGTCGAGTGATGACGACGCGTGGCGGTCGAATGCCTGCATGTTAGTTATCTTGATGGAAATGATATCCGAATAATTTTGGACGTTTTAGTTGTCATTGTAGACGTTTAATTTTTTGACCGAGTGTACCAGATTACCGGTTCGGACTAGTCCCGAGTGAAGTGGTCGGGCTGGCTTGGTGGCAATGCAGGTTGCTCGTGCAATGGAGGCTGGTGCAGGGTGCTGCGAAAGAAATGTGGATGCACGCACCTTATTTTGGCTATAACCCGTGCTGGAGACCCACCAAATGACTAATTAACGAGGCAGGCCATTAACTGCACGCATTTACCACATCCTTCCGTTCCAAGCCGTCCATCCATCCGTTTCCTGTAACTGTGCGCATTTACCTTTAGAGCAAGTACAATAAGGTGACATAAGCAGGCTATAAGAATTGAAATATTATATCATTGCTTAGTCGGAGGAGAGAGAAGGAGAGAGAAGAGAAGCGGACTCTTGGTGAGTAGTCAGCTGCAGCACGAGACCGAAGACACTTTGTGAGATTGTAAGTGGGCCAACTACTACTAAAGTAGTACACATCTAAAATTTACTATTGTATATGCTGGCTATTCGGTTGACTCTATATGACATGGCAACTCCTTATAGCCGACTGTTGGCTGTATTATTAACCATGCTCTTATGCACATAATTAAGGAGGAGGTGTCCACTCACCTTGCATGGTTGAAGGAAAATGACACCATGTCTAGCAGCTGGCGACTGAGGGAAGAACCGCTGCGCCCGGAGGCCTGACCAACTTCCTATTTCTGCATTGCGCCGATCCTTCCCGCGCGCCGAAGCGACCACGTCGGAGAAGCCGATGAGGGAGGGGCGCATCACGCCTGTAACGCTAGTGGGAGGAGCGCCTCGACCATGAATACTACTATGGAGTGGACATCATTCGAATCGTGTCGACGACGTGACTCTGGAATACCGCTCGAGGCGCGGTCCCGATGTGGGAAGATGCGCCAGAGGTCGGTGAGGCCGGGCGGGCGGCAGTCGACTTGGCGAAGGCGCCAGTAGTTGGCGACGAAGAAGACATGCGACAACGGACTCGACAGGTAGGGAGCTCGGCCTCCTCGCCTCTCTTTCGAATGATGTTTAGTGGCGCGATAGTTCTGTCGCCGTTTCTCGCACTCTATGGTTGATGTGAAGAAGATGATGCGGCCGTCTTCGTCGTTTGTATCTTCTTTCCCTTTTCGATTGATCGAAACTCCACGATACTTGTATGAACACGTGTACATACAAACAAAAACAACCATAGTTAGATTAAAAATCGATTGTAAAGCAAGAGACATGATGGAATGAAACTTCCTGATCCCTATGTACGGGGAGCATCGTATCTCTCTTGTGAATGGATTGATGTCCGGTACATCCTGGATCAAATTCTTCGTTGATGATTGTTGCTCAGCAGACGAAGATCGAAGAATGAAAACCATTTGCATCATGGCTCGATAGATGCCATGCCCCATGGTGGGCGCCAACTGTTGTGGTAACGGTTTCGATAATAGAAAGGGGGTAGGATAATGAAGCATGATCTATCAAGATGCACATGGGTGACACGGTGGTTTTAACGAGTTCGAGTCTCTCACAGTGGAGATAACAACCCTACGTCTCGTGCTCCGGAGAGGCTTTGTTTTATCTGTCATGGACATGAGTTACATGATATAGAGAGAGCCAGAGCTCCAGGGAAAGAATGAGCTCGGAGGGGGAGAATAATCTAACCCTTAACTATGTGGAGGGGGTGGTTTATATAGAGTACGCCACCCCCTCACCTCTTATGTTACAAGATGGGGCATTGATGTCATAATGTAAGCCCACTACAGAACCTCCTCTATTCTTTGACTGCCTTGCCGACTGTTGGTATTTGCATACCCCAGTGAGTCATACGGCCGAGTGGTTGACTGTCATCCGAGTGGATGGAATGTACTTGTCCGGGTGGATCCGTACCTAGTGGAATAGATGTTGTCGTGATCCAGCCAGAATTTCCCTTGTAGTCCTAATTATGAGGTTCCCTTGGGTAGGACATATAGGTCAGGCCTATGACCATACCATAGGGTTGTATGCCCGCCAGGCCCTGTACTGCAACAACGTTGGTAGTAGCTCTCCGGCGACACTACCGGCTCGTGGCGTTGTTCCATTGCACTCTTCAGTAGGCATAGCCGCCCAAGCAGTAGTACCGCTCTGATGAGTGATACGTCCATTTTGCATCACGCTTTTATATCAATGTTCATTTCATTAATGGCTGTTATTACACATCAAGGTACAATACGCCTTTTCTCTCTTATTTTACAAGATTTACATGAAGAGGGAGAATGCCAACAACTGGAATTCTGGACTGGAAACAGAGAAATCTGAGAGACCTATATTGCACAGCTCCAAAAGTCGAGAAAAGTTACAAAGAATTGTTTTCGAATATATAAAAAATAATGGGCGAAAGAAGTACCGGAGGGGACCCACCAGAATGTCACAAGCCAGGGGGCGCGACCTACCCGCCCTGGCCGCACCCTGCAGGCTTGTGGGCCCCCTGGCAGGCCTCCGGTGCCCATCTTCTACTATATGAAGGGTTTTGACCTAGAAAAAAATCATATCAGAGCTTTCGGGACGCGACGCCGCCATCTCAAGGCGGAACTTTGACAGAACCAATCTAGAGCTTCGGTGGAGCTATTCTGCCGAGGAAACTTCCACCCCGGAGGGGGAAATCGAAGCCATCATCATCACCAAGGATCCTATCATCGAGAGGGGGTAAATCTCCATCAACATCTTCGTCTGCACCATCTCCTCTCCAAACCCTAGTTCATCTCTTGTATCCGACCTTTGTCTCGAAACCTCAGATTGGTACGTGTGGGTTGCTAGTAGTGTTGATTACTCCTTGTAGTTGATGCTAGTTCGTTTATTTGGTGGAAGATCATAAGTTCAGATCCTTAATGATTATTAATACTACTCTGATTATGAACATGAATATGCTTTGTGAGTAGTTACGTTTGTTCCTGAGGACATGTGATAAGTCTTGTTATAAGTAATCATGTGAATTTGGTATTCGTTCGATATTTTTATAAGATATATGTTGTCTCTTCTCTAGTGGTGTCATGTGAACGTTGACTACATGACACTTCACCATTATTTGCCCCTAGAGGAAGGCATTGGGAAGTAATAAGTAGATGATGGGTTGCTAGAGTGACAGAAGCTTAAACCCTAGTTTATGCGTTGCTTCGTAAGGGGCTAATTTGGATCCATATGTTTAATGCTATGGTTAGATTTATCTTAATTTGTCTTTCGTAGTTGCGGATGCTTGCAAGAGAGGTTAATCATAAGTGAGAGTTTTGTTCAAGTAAGGGCAGCACCCAAGCACCGGTCCACCCACATATCAAATTATCAAAGTAACGAACGCGAATCATATGAGCATGATGAAAACTAGCTTGACATAAATTCCCATGTGTCCTCGGGAATGCTTTTCTTTATATAAGAGTTTGTCCAGGCTTTTCCTTTGCTACAAAAAGGATTGGGCTACCTTTCTGCACCTTTGTTACAATTGTTACTTGTTACCCGTTACAAATTACCTTATCAAAAAACTATGTGTCACTGATAATTTTAGTGCTTGCAAAGAATACCTCACTGAAAACCGCTTGTCGTTTCCTTCTGCTCCTCGTTGGGTTCGACACTCTTACTTATCGAAAGGACTAGGATAGATCCCCTATACTTATGGGTCATCAAGACTCTTTTCTGGCGCCGTGGACGGGGAGTGAAGCGCCTTTGGTAAGTGGAACTTGGTAAGGAAAAAAATTATATTGTGCTGAAATTTACTGTCACTTGTCACTATGGAAAATACTCCTTTGAGGGGCTTGTTCGGGGTATATTCACCCCGACCGAAAGCACAAAGAGATGCTCCTCAACCTGCTGCACCTACTGATTTTTTTTATTATGAAATTCCTTCGGGTACGATAGAAAAACTGTTGGAGAACGTTGCATGGGAAACAAAAAATTTCCTACGCACACGAAGACCTATCATGGTGATGTTCATCTACGAGAGGGAGATCGTATGTACATACCCTTGTAGATCACTAAGCGGAAGCGTTATTAAACGCAGTTGATGTAGTGGTACGTCTTCACGATCCGTCCCACGATCCGTCTTGTGATCCGTCCCGATCAAATGTCGAACGGACGGCACCTCCGCGTCCCGCACACGTACAACTCGATGACGATCTCCCCCTTCTTGATCCAGCAAGAGGGGCGGGTAAGTAGATGAGTTTTCCGGCAGCGTGATGGCGTGCCGGTGATGGTGATGATCTATTCCTGTAGGGCTCCGCCCGAGCTCCACAGAACAATCTAGAGGAGAGGGCAGCACGTGGCAATGTTGTGTCTCAAAATCCCTAAACCTCTAGTATATATAGGAGGAGGGGAGGGGCAGCCTTGGCGCGCCAAGGAAGGCCTCCTTGGGTCGGCCGAAGTGGGGAAGGGAGGAGTCCTCCTCCAATCCCACTTGGATCAGGACTCCTTCCTTATTTCCCCACCTCTTTTGGATTTTCCACTTTTTCCTTATGGGATTTCCTTGGATGACTTTGTCATCCCATTATACCTTATTGCGTATACAATAAAGCCACGTGGACCCCTTGGGACGTGGTGGGCCCATGCAGTGCGCCCTCGGAACCGATTTGTCACTCCCGGTACACTCCCGGCAATGCCCGAAAACCTTCCAAACAAAACTTTGGTCACCAACACATATAACTCAACTATACCGAAACGTCACCGAACCTTAAGTGTGTAGACCCTACGGGTTCGAGAACTATGCAGACATGACCTGAGACACTCTCCGGTCATTAACCAACAGCGGGACCTGGATGTCCATATTGGATCCTACATATCCTACTAAGATCTCTAACGGTTGAACCTCTATGTCAGGGATTCATATAATCTCGTATGCTATTCCCTTTGTCCTTCGGTATGTTACTTGCCCGAGATTCGATCGTCGGTATCTCTATACCTAGTTCAATCTCATTACCGGCAAGTCTCTTTACTCATTCTGTAATACAAGATCCCGTGACTAACTTCTTAGTCACATTGGTTGCAAGGCTTATTGTGATGTTGTATTACTGAGTGGGCCCCGAGATACCTCTCTGTCACACGGAGTGACAAATCCCAGTCTTGATTCACGCCAACCCAACAGACACCTTCGGAGATACCTATAGAGCACATTTATAGTCACCCGGTTATGTTGCGACGTAAGATACACACAAGGTATTCCTCCTGTGTCCGGGAGTTGCATGATCTCATGGTCATAGGAATAGATACATTGACATGCAGAAAACAGTAACAATAAACTGACACGATCATATGCTACGTTTATAGTTTGGGTATTGTCCATCACATCATTCTCCCAATGATGCCATCCCGTTATCAAGTGACAACACTTGCCTATGGCCAGGAAACCTTGACCATCTTGGATCAACGAACTAGTCAACTAGAGGCTCACTAGGGACATTGTGTTGTCTATGTATCCACACATGTATTTGAATTTCCAAACAATACAGTTCTAGCATGGATAATAAACGATTATTATGAACAAGGAAATATAATAATAACTAATTTATTATTGCGTCTAGGGCATATTTCCAACAGTCTTCCACTTGCACTAGAGTCAATAATCAAGTTCACATCACTATGTGATTGTAATGAATTTAACACCCATACAGTTCTGGGGTTCAATCATGTCTTGGTTGTGAGAGAGGTTTTAGTCAACGGTTCTGAACATTTCAGATCCGTGTGTGCTTTACAAATCTTTATGTCATCCTATAGATGTTGCTACTACGTGCTATTTGGAAATATTCCAAATGACTGCTTTACTATACGAATCCGTTTTACTACTCAGAGTTATTCGGATTAGTGTCAAAGCTTGCATCGACGTAACCCTTTACGACAAACTCTTTAATTACCTCCATAATCGAGAAAATTCCTTAGTCCACTAGTTACCAAGGATAACTTTGACCATTGTTTAGTAATTCAATCCTAGATCACTTTTTGTACCCCTTGACAGACTCATGGCAAGGCACACCTCACGTGCGGTACACAGCCTGACATACTTTAGAGCCTACGGCTAAGGCATAGGGGACGACCTTCGTCCTTTCTCTTTCTTCTGCCGTGGTCGGGCTTTTCAGTCTTACTCAAATTCACATCTTACAACAGAACCAATAAGTCCTTCTCTGCTGAGCTATTTTGAACTCCTTCAAAAACTTGTCAACGCATGCATTTCATTGAAAGTTCTATTAAGCGTTTTGACCCATCTCTATAGATCCCGATGCTCAATGTTCAAGTATCTCCATCCAGGTTTTCCTTTGAAAAAACTCCTTTCAAACAACCCTTTATACTTTACAGAAATTCTACATTATTTCCGATCAACAATATGTCAACCACATATACTTATCAGAAATTCTATAGTGCTCCCACTCACTTCCTTGGAAATACAAGTTTCTCACAAACTTTGTATAAACCCAAAAGCTTTGATCATCACATCAAAGCGCATATCAAACTCTGAGATGGTTACTCTAGTCCTTAGAAGGATCGCCAGAGCTTGCATACTCGTTAGCATCCTTAAGATCGACAAAACCTTCTGGTTGTATCACATACAACCTTTGCTCAAGGAAACCGTTGAGGAAACAATGTTTTGACATCCATCTGCAAGATGCAGCAACTGCTAACATAATTCCAACAGACTTTCAGCATCGCTACGAGTGAGGAAGTCTCATCATAATCAACTCTTTGAACTTGTCGGAAACATCTTTGCGACAAGTCGAGCTTTTCTTAATAGTGACTTTTCACCATCATCGTCTATCTTCCTTTTAAAGATCCATATTTACTTAAAAGTCTCACGAGCATCAAGTAGTTCTTCCAAAGTCTACACTTTGTTTTCATACATGGATCCTCTCTCGGATTTCATTGTCTCCAGCCAATTGCCGGAATCTGGGCCCACCATCGCTTCTCCATAGCTCGTAGGTTCATTGTTGTTCAATAACATGACCTCCAAGATAGGGTTACCGTACCACTCTATAGAAGTACGCGACCTTGTCGACCTACGAGGTTTGTAGTAACTTGATCCGAAGCTTAATGATCACTGATACGTCTCAAACGTATATATAATTTTTTATGGTTTCATGTTGTTATCTTGTCAACTTTGGATGTTTTATATACCTTTTACATCTTTTTTGGGACTAACTGATTAATTCAGTGCCAAGTGCCAGTTCCTGTTTTTTCTGTGTTTTTGACTCTTTTCAGATCTGATTTTGGAACGGAGTCCAAACGGAATAAAATCCCCGAAATAAATTTTCCATAACAGAAGAAGATCGGGGGACTTAAGGGCCAAGGCAGGAGGCCCACAGGGAGCCCACAAGCCCAGTTGCCGCGGACAGGTGGGCCCGCAGCCACCAGGCTTGTGGCCTCCCTGGAGCTCCCCTGCCCTAGCTCTTTGGCCTATTTATTCCCTAAAATCCCAGAAAAAATCAGGGCGTCCATGAAACCACTTTTCCGCTGCCGCAAGCTTCCGTTTCCGCGAGATCTCATCTGGAGACCCTTCCTGGTGTCCTGCCGGAGGGGACTTTGGAGCTGGAGGGCTTCTACATCAACATCATTGCCTCTCCAATGACTCGTGAGTAGTCTACTTCAGACCAACGGGTCCGTAGTTAGTAGCTAGATGGCTTCTTCTCTCTCCTGGATCTTCAGTACAAAGTTCTCCATGATCTTCATGGAGTTCTATCCGATGTAATCCTCTTTGGCGGTATGTTTCTCGAGATCCGATGAATTGTGGATTTGTGATCAGAT
The DNA here is from genome assembly GCF_904849725.1 of Hordeum vulgare subsp. vulgare. Taxonomy (NCBI): domain Eukaryota; kingdom Viridiplantae; phylum Streptophyta; class Magnoliopsida; order Poales; family Poaceae; genus Hordeum; species Hordeum vulgare. The sequence goes on from NC_058519.1 coordinate 511,049,470, forward strand.
TATCTCTGAATTATGTTTGAGTCTTTGTTGATTTCTTATATGCATGATTTGATATCCTTGTAAGTCTCTCCGAGTCTTGAGTTTTGCTTGGCCAACTAGATCTATGATTCTTGCAATGGGAGAAGTGCTTGGTTTTGGGTTCATACCGTGCGGTGACCTTTCCCAGTGACAAAAGGGTCAGCAAGGCACGCATCGTGTTGTTGCCATCAAGGGTAACAAGATGGGCTTTCATCATAGATTTGAGATTGTCCATCTACATCATGTCATCTTGCTTAAGGCGTTACTCTGTTCTTATGAACTCAATACACTAGATGCATGCTGGATAGCGGTCGATGTGTGGAGTAATAGTAGTAGATGCAGAAAGTATCGGTCTACTTGTTTTGGACGTGATGCCTATATGTATGATCATTGCCATAGATAACATCATGACTTTGCGTGGTTCTATCAATTGCTCGACAGTAATTCGTTCCCCCACCGTCTACTTGCTTTCATGAGAGAAGCCACTAGTTAACACTACGCCCCCCGGGTCTATTCACAACTTTCATCTCAGCTTTTACTTTTACTTTGCTTTGTTTACTTTTTGCTTTCAGTTCTCACTTTGCAAACAATCTATAAGGGATTGACAACCCCTTCATAGCGTTGGGTGCAAGCTCTTTGTGTTTGTGCAGGTACTTGTGACTTGACGCGATCCTCCTACTGGATTGATACCTTGGTTCTCAAACCGAGGGAAATACTTACCGCCGCTGTGCTACATCATCCTTTCCTCTTCAAGGGAACACCAACGCAAGGCTCCAAGGCCGCGGGGGAATCCTTTGCATATTTGCCAAGGAAATCCCTATAGGCGTAGCCAGCAGCAGAAGGATTTCTCGCGCCATTGCCGGGGAGAGATCAAGTCAAGATCTATCCAAGTAAGTGTCACAAACTCATGTCTTTCATTTACCTTTTTTGCCAGTTGCCTCTCGTTTACCTCTCCCCCACTTCACATTTGCCGTTTTAATTTGCCTTTCTCCTTTGTCGTTTTCTTTTGTCTTTTGCCTTCTTTTTCTGCCCGTTTTCCTCTCCTGCTCTTGTGCTTGTTCGTCAGAGACCTATCCTCATGGCCAAACCAAACTATTTCAGAAGGTTGGAAGAGATTGAAACTAGTGTCAAAGGTTTCATGTCTTCTCAGTTTGACCAAAATAGTTACTTCCATAGGGAATTAAAAGAGCAAAATTCTTTTTGGCCTATTTGAATAAACAAGTTGATGATATGGCCAAAGAATTCCTTGCACTAAATTCTCAGCTTGCTCACCTTGAAATATTAGTGGGCCAAATTTCTGACAAGCAGGCTACCTTAGTCAATAAGATGGTAGCTAAGCCTGAAATTTGTGATGCAGCTCACGAAGATCCTAAAGTGCTTGGTGTGACTCCTCTTGAATCTCTGTTTTCGCGTGTCAAACCTATTGATGAAGGGATTGGATATGAATCCACTTTGGTTGAAAAACGACCCAATGATTCGGAGTCCACCTATCTTGATGATAAAGGTCTGGAGAGTGGAGTAGAAGAAATCAAAATATTGGGTAGTAATGAAACTCCCACTTTGGATTTCAAGGGATTCAATTATGATAGTTGCTCCTTGTTTGAATGCATTTCCTTTATGCAATCCATTGCAAACTCTCCACATGTTTATAGCCAAAGCGAAGCCTTTACCGCTCATATCGTAGATGCTATGATGAAATCTCTTGAAGAGAAAATCGAATTAGAAGTCTCTATACCTAGAAAACATCATGATGAGTGGGAACCTACTATGAAAATCAAAATCAAAAACTATGAATGCAATGCTTTGTGTGATTTGGGTGCTAGTATTTCCGCGATTCCAAAGTCTTTATGTGATATTCTTGGTTTTCATGAGATTGAAGAGTGTTCTCTTAATTTGCATCCTGCGGATTCTACTGTCAAGAAACCCATGGGAAGTATCAATGATGTTCTTATTGTTGCAAATAAGAACTATGTACCCGTGGATTTCATTGTACTTGACATAGATTGCAATCCTTCATGTCCCATTATTCTTGGTAGACCTTTCCTAAGGACTATTGGTGCTATCATCGATATGAAGGAAGGGAATATTAGATTTCAATTTCCTCTAAAGAAGGGCATGGAGCATTTTCCTATAAAGAAAATAAGATTACCTTATGAATCTATGATGAGGGCTACTTATGGTTTGAGCACCAAAGATAACTATACGTGATTCCATCACCTTATGCCTAGCTAAGGGCGTTAAACAATAGCGCTTGTTGGGAGGCAACCCAATGAATATATCCTTTTTCTTTCTGTTTTGTGTTTTCCACACTTCCATAATTCTGTTATGATTGTGTTTTTGTGTTTCTTTTGCGTTTGTGCCAAGTGAAACCGTTATGATTAGTTTTGGGGATGATCGTTTGATCATGCTGGAAAAGACAGAAACTTTCTGCTCACGAAAAGAATTTGCATTTTTTCTCTGTGAGAGATTTTGAGTTGATTCGTTTAGTTGATGATTGCTACGCAAATTCTTCACACTGTAGTAATTTTTGAAATTTTTTGAAGTAACAGAAGTATATGAAGTATACAGATTGCTACAGACTGGTCTGCTGTTAACAAATTCTGTTTTTGTTGAGTTGGTTGCTTATTTTGATGAAACTATGTATAGTATCGGGGGGTATTAGCCATGGAGGATTGAAAATACAGTAACCCAACCTCAACATAAGTAGAATTTAAGTTTGTTACAGTACCTAAGGAAGTGGTGATTTGCTTTCTTATACTAATGATATCACAAGTTTCTGTTTAAGTTTCGTGTTGTGAAGTTTTCAAGTTTTGGGTGAAGTTCTTATGGACAAAGAGATAAAGAGTGGCAAGAGGTCAAGCTTGGGGATGCCCAAGGCACCCCAAGTTGATTCAAGGATGCTGAAAAAGCCTAAGCTTGGGGATGCCCCGGGAAGGCATCCCCTCTTTCATCTTCAATCCATCGGTAACGTTACTTGGGGCTATATTTTTATTCACCACATGTTATGTGTTTTGCTTGGAGCGTCTTGTATCATAGGAGTCTTTTATTTTTGTTGTGTCACAATCTTCCTTGCTGCACACCTAGAGAGAGAGACATGCACTCACCGTGATTTTGGCGGGCTTCACTTATATCCTTTGGTTAGGCAATTCAGCTCACATGTGTTTCACTTATATCTTTTGAGCTAGTTGATTTTTCTCTATGTGTTTCACTTCTATCTTTTGGAGCACGGCAGTGCGTGGCGTGGTAGTTGATCTATGCTATGAGAGTAGTCTCAAAAGGGGTAGTTATCCAAAGGGATATGAAAACTTCCACCTTTATGTGCAATGAGTAATTAGAGAAGTTTGATTCATCTCAATTAGTTTTGAGTTGTGGTTATGGTAATATTGAAGTTATACTAGCAAGATATTGTGGATCTAGAAATTCTTGTGTTGAAGTTAGTGATTCCCGTAGCATGCACATATGGTGAACCGCTATGTGATGAAGTCTGAGCATGATTAGTTTATTGATTGTCATCCTTTGTGTAGCGGTCGGGATCGCGCGATGGTTTATACCTACCAACCCTTCCCCTAGGAGTATGCGTTGAATGCTTTGTTTCGATTACTACTAAAACTTTTGCAACAAGTATATGAGTTCTTCATGACTAATGTTGAGTCCATGGTTTAAATGCACTTCCACCTTCCACCATCACTATCTTAGTGCCGTGCAACTTTCGCCGGTGCATAAAAACCCACCATTAGCCTCCCTCAAAACAGCCACCATACCTACCTACTATGGCTTTTTCAAAGCCATTCCGAGATATATTGCCTTGCAACTACCACGATGACATGTGCCACAGCTTCTACATTGCCATTGCATGATCATAAGATAGCTAGCATGATGTTTCCATTGATGTCTATGCCATGCTAGATCATTGTCACGGTACAGTACCGAAGGCATTCCATATAGAGTCATCATTGCTCTAAGTTTTGAGTTGTAAGTGTGATGATCATAATTGATGGAGCATTGTCCCATGTGAGGAAATAAAAGAGGCCAGCGAAGCCCATTTACAAAAAGAGGCCAAAGATGCCCACCAAAAAAAAAGAGGCCAAAGAGCCCACCAAAAAAATGAGAGAAAAAGAGAGAAGGGACAATGCTACTATCATTCCACACTTGTTCTTATTAAGCACCATGATCTTCATGATTGAGAGTCTCTCGTTTTGTCACCACCATATAGCTAGTGGGAAATTTTCATTATATAACTTGGCTTGTATATTCCAATGATGGGCTTCCTCAAAATTGCCTTAGGTCTTCGTGAGCAAGCAAGTTGGATGCACACCCACTAGTTTTCTTTAAGAGCTTTCACATACTCTTAGCTCTAGTGCATCATTTGTATGGCAATCCCTACTCAATCACATTGATATCTATTGATGAGCATCTCCATAGCTCATTGATATGCCTAGTCGATGTGACCATCTTCTCCTTGTTTACCTTGCAACCTCCACCACACTCCATTCCACTTATAGTGCTAAAACGGCTCACGCTCATGTATTGCGTGAGAGTTGAAAAAGTTTGAGGAAGTACAGGTGTGAAAACAATTACTTGGTCAATACCGAGGTTGTGCATGATTTAAATTCGTTGTGCAAGGATGATAGAGCATAGCCAAACTATATGATTTTGTAGGGATATCTTTCTTTTGGCCTTGTTATTTTGAAAGTTCATCATTACCTTGCTAGTCTGCTTGAAGTATTATTGTCTCCACGTCAATAGCAAACTATTGTTTTGAATCTAACGGATCTGAACATTCATGTCACATAAGAGGAGTTACAAAGGACATCTATGCTAGGTAGCATGAAAGCATCAAAAATTCATTCTTTATCACTTCCCTACTCGAGGACGAGCAGGAGTTAAGATTGGGGATGCTTGATACATCTCAAACGTATCTATAATTTTTGATGGTTTCATGCTATTATCTTGTCAACTTTGGATGTTTTATATACCTTTTATATCTTTTTTGGGACTAACTTATTAATTCAGTGCCAAGCGCCAGTTCCTGTTTTTTTCTGCGTTTTTGACTCTTTTCAGATCTGATTTTGGAACGGAGTCCAAACGGAATAAAATCCCCGAAATAAATTTTTCCAGAACAGAAGAAGATCGGGGGACCTGAGGGCCAAGGCAGGAGGCCCACAGGGAGCCCACAAGCCCTGTTGCCGCGGGTAGGGGGGCCCGCAGCCACCAGGTTTGTGGCCTTCCTAGAGCTCCCCTGCCCTAGCTCTTTGGCCTATTTATTCCCTAAAATCCTAGAAAAAATGAGGGCGTCCACGAAACCACTTTTCCGCCGCCACAAGCTTCCGTTTCCGCGAGATCTCATCTGGAGACCCTTCCCGGTGCCCTGCCGGAGGGGACTTTGGAGCTGGAGGGCTTCTACATCAACATCATTGCCTCTCCAATGACTCGTGAGTAGTCTACTTCAGACCTACGGGTCCGTAGTTAGTAGCTAGATGGCTTCTTATCTCTCTTGGATCTACAATACAAAGTTCTCCATGATCTTCATGGAGATCTATCCGATGTAATCCTCTTTGGCGGTGTGTTTGTCGAGATCCGATGAATTGTGGATTTGTGATCAGATTATCTATGAATTATATTTGAGTCTTTACTGATTTCCTATATGCATGATTTGATATCCTTGTAAGTCTCTCCGAGTCTTGGGTTTTGTTTGGCCAACTAGATCTATGATTCTTGCAATGGGAGAAGTGCTTGGTTTTGGGTTCATACCGTGCGGTGACCTTTCCCAGTGACAGAAGGGGCAGCAAGGCAAGCATCGTGTTGTTGCCATCGAGGGTAACAAGATGGGCTTTCACCATAGATTTGAGATTGTCCATCTACATCATGTCATCTTGCTTAAGGCGTTACTCTGTTCTTATGAACTCAATACACTAGATGCATGCTGGATAGTGGTTGACGTGTGGAGTAATAGTAGTAGATGCAGAAAGTATCAGTCTACTTGTTTTGGACGTGATTCCTATATGCATGATCATTGTTGGAAATATGCCCTAGAGGCAATAATAAAATGCTTATTATCATATTTCCTTGTTCATGATAATCGTCTATTGTTCATGCTATAATTGTATTAACAGGAAACAGTAATACATGTGTGAATAAATAGATCACAGTGTGTCCCTAGCAAGCCTCTAGTTGGCTAGTTCGTTAGTCAATAGATGATCATGGTTTCGTGATCATGGGCATTAGATGTCATTGATAACGGGATCACATCATTGGAAGAATGATGTGATGGACAAGACCCAATCCTAAGCATAGCACTAGATCGTATTGTTCGTATGCTAAAGCTTTTCTAATGTCAAGTATCTTTTCCTTCGACCGTGAGATTGTGCAACTCCCGGATACCGTAGGAGTGCTTTGGGTGTATCAAACGTCACAACGTAACTAGGTGACTATAAAGGTGCACTACGGGTACCTCCAAAAGTGTCTGTTGGGTTGGTACGAATCGAGATCGGGATTTGTCACTCCGTGTGACGGAGAGGTATCTCTGGGCCCACTCAGTAGAACATCATCATGAGCTGAGTGTGACTAAGGAGTTAGTCACACGATGACGTGCTGCAGAACGAGTAAAGAGACTTACCGGTAACGAGATTGAACAAGGTATTGGTATACCGACGATCGAATCTCGGGCAAGTTCTATACCGACAGACAAAGGGAATCGTATACAGGATTGATTGAATCCTTGACATCGTGGTTCATCCAATGAGATCATCGTGGAGCAAGTGGGAGCCACCATGGTTATCCAGACCCTGCTGATGGTTATTGGCTGGAGAGTCGTCTCGGTCAGGTCTGCCTGTCTCCCGAACCCGTAGGGTCTACACACTTAAGGTTCGATGACGCTAGGGTTATAGGGAATTGTTATACGAGGTTACCAAAAGTTGATCGGAGTCCCGTATGAGATCCCGGACGTCACGAGGAGCTCCGGAATGGTCCGGAGGTAAAGATTGATATATAGGACGGATGGTTTCGGATACCGGAAGTGTTTCGGGCATCACCGGTAACGTACCGGGACCACCGGGACCACCGAAGGTGGCCCCGGGGGTCCACCGAAGGGGGGCAACGACCCCGGGAGGTAAGGTGGGCCAAGTGGGGAATGGAACCAGCCCCTAGGTGGGCTGGTGCGCCTCCCCACTCAGCCCAATGCCCGGGGAAGAGAAAAGGGGGGGGGGCAAACCCTAAGCCAGGTGGGCCTAAGGCCCACCAGGGGTGCGCCACACCCGTCCTTCCCCCCTTGGCCGCTGCACCAGCTCCATCTAAGGCTGCCCCCCCAGGAGAGGGAAACCCTCAAGGGGGCGCAGCCCCTCCCCCCCCTATATATAGTGGGCACTTTTGGCCATTGGAGATCAGACTTTTCCCTCTCCCTCGGCACAGCCCTGCCCTTCTTTCTCCTCCTCTGTGCCGGTGCTTGGTAAAGCCCTGCCGGGATACCTTGTCTCTCCATCGACACCATGCCGTCGTGCTGCTGGAGTTCTTCCCCAACCTCTCCCTCCTCCTTGCTGGATCAAGTTGCGGGAGACGTCACCGGGCTGCACGTGTGTTGAACGCGGAGGTGCCGTAGTTCGGAACTAGATCGGAATCACTGCGAGTACGACTCCATGAACCGCGTTCTAGCAACGCTTCCGCTTAGCGATCTTCAAAGGTATGAAGATGCTCTTACCCCTCTCTCGTTGCTGGTCTCTCCATAGGAAGATCTGAATATGCGTAGGAAATTTTTGAATTTATGCTACGTTACCCATCAGTGGCATCCGAGCCAGGTTTTCTATGCGTAGATTCTATGCACGAGTAGAACATAAAAGTTGTGGGCGATGATTTGTCAATTTGCTTGCCGCTACTAGTCTTATTCTTCTCCGGCGGTATTGTGGGATGAAGCGGCCCGGACCGACTTTACATGGACGCTTACGTGAGACTGGTTCCACCGACAGACATGCACACCGTGCATAAAGGTGGCTAGTGGGTGTCTGTCTCTCCTACTCTAGTCGGATTGGATTTGATGAAAAGGGTCCTTATGAAGGGTAAATTGCTTTGGCATATCATCGTTGTGGCTGTCACGTAGGTAAGAAGGCGTTCTTGCTAGAAACCCAAATCAGCCACGTAAAACTTGCAACAACAATTAGAGGACGTCTAACTTGTTTTTGCAGGGTTTGACATGTGATGTGATATGGCCAAAGTTGTGATGTTGCATGTATGATGTATGAGATGATCATGTTATTGTAATAGGTTTCACGACTTGCATCTCGATGAGTATGACAACCGGCAGGAGCCATAAGAGTTGTCTTAATTTATTGTATGAGATGCAACGCCATGTGCTTACTACTTTTACTTCATTGCTAACGGTTAGCTATAGTAGTAGTGATAGTAGTAGTTGGCTTGACGACTTCACGGAGACACGATGATGGAGATCATGGTGTCACGCCGGTGACGATGATGATCATGCGATGCCTGAAGATGGAGATCGAAAGGGTGAAGATGATAATGGCCATATCATGTCACTATATGATTGCATTGTGATGTTTATCATGTTTTACATCTTATTGCTTAGATCGACGGTAGCATAATAAGATGATCCCTCTTAAAATTTCGAGAACTTATTCCCCTAAGTGTGCACCATTGCGAAGGTTCGTTGTCTCGAAGCACCACGTGATGATCGGGTGTGATAGATTCTAACGTTAGCATACAACGGGTGTAAGCCAGATTTACACACGCGAAACACCTAGGTTGACTCGACGAGCTTAGCATGTACAGACATGACCTCGAATACAAGAGACCGAAAGGTCGAACATGAGTCGTATGGTTGAATACGATCAGCATGAAGTTGCTCACCATGGTGACTAGTCCGTCTCACGTGATGATCGGACACGGGTTAGTCAACATGGATCATGTATCACTTAGATGACTAGAGGGATGTCGATTTAAGTGGGAGTTCATACTTAATTTGATTAAATGAACTTAATTGTCATGAACTTAGTCTAAAAGTTGTCTTTATAAATATTGTAGATGGCCAACGTCAACCTCAATTTCAACGCATTCCTAGAGAAAAACAAGCTAAAAGGTGATGGTAGCAACTATGCGGACTGGGTTCGCAACTTGAAGCTCATCCTTGAAGCAGCTAAAAAGACTTATGTCCTTGATGCGCCGCTAGGTGACCCTCCCGCTCCCGCAGCAGCCCAGGACATTCTGAACGTCTGGCAAAAGCGGAGTGATGACTACTCTCTAGTTAGGTGTGGCATGTTATACAGTTTAGAAACGGGGCTTCAAAGGCGTTTTGAGCAACACGGGGCATATGAGATGTTCCAGGAGCTGAAGCTAGTTTTTCAAGCTCATGCCCGTGTCGAGAGATATGAAGTCTCCGACAAGTTCTTTAGCTGTAAGATGGAGGAGAACAGTTCTGTCCGTGAGCACATACTCAAAATGTATGGGTTACACGGTCGTCTCACTTCACTTGGAGTCGAACTTCCGGATGATGCTATAATTGACAGAATCCTCCAGTCTCTCCCACCAAGCTACAAAGGCTTTGTGCTTAACTACAACATGCAAGGGATGGAGAAGGCCATTCCCGAGTTGTACTCGATGCTCAAGTCTGAAGAAGTAGAAATCAAGAAAGAGCATCAAGTGTTGATGGTCAACAAGACCACTAGTTTCAAGAAAGGCAAGGGTAAGAAGAACTTCAAAAAGGACGGCAAAGTTTTTGCCACACCCGGTAAGCCAGATGCCGGGAAGAAGAAAAAGAACGGACCCAAGCCTGAGACTGAGTGCTTCTATTGCAAGGGAAAGGGTCACTGGATGCGGAACTGCCCCAAATACTTAGCGGACAAGAAGGCCGGCAACGTTAAAGGTGTATGTGATATACATGTTATTGATGTGTACCTTACCAGCGCTCGTAGTAGCTCGTGGGTATTTGATACTGGTGCTGTTGCTCATATTTGCAACTCAAAGCAGGAACTGCGGAATAAGCGGAGACTGGCCAAGGACGAGGTGACGATGCGCGTCGGGAATGGTTCAAAGGTCGATGTGATCGCCGTCGGCACGCTACCTCTACATCTACTGTTGGGATTAGTTTTAAACCTTAATAGTTGTTATTTAGTACCAGCTTTAAGGATGAACATTGTATCAGGGTCTTGCTTAATGCGAGACGGCTACTCATTTAAGTCAGAGAATAATGGTTGTTCTATTTATATGAGTGATATGTTTTATGGTCATGCTCCGCTGGTGAATGGTTTATTCTTGATGAATCTCGATCGTGATGTTACACATATTCATAGTGTGAGTACCAAAAGATGTAAAGTTGATAATGATAGTCCCACATACTTGTGGCACTGCCGCCTTGGTCATATCGGCGTTAAGCGCATGAAGAAGCTCCATACTGATGGACTATTAGAGTCTCTTGACTTTGAATCATTTGACACATGCGAACCATGCCTCATGGGCAAGATGACTAAGACTCCATTCTCAGGAATAATGGAGAGAGCAACCGACTTATTGGAAATAATACATACTGATGTGTGTGGTCCAATGAACGTTGAAGCTCGCGGTGGTTATCATTATGTTCTCACTCTCACCGATGATTTGAGTAGGTATGGGTATATCTACTTGATGAAGCACAAATCTGAGACATTTGAAAAGTTCAAGGAATTTTAGAGTGAGGTTGAGAATCAACGTGACAGAAAAATTAAATGTCTACGATCTGATCGTGGAGGAGAATATTTGAGTCACGAGTTTGGCACACACCTAAGGAAGTGTGGAATCGTTTCACAACTGACGCCGCCTGGCACACCGCAACGCAACGGAGTGTCTGAACGTCGTAATCGCACTTTATTAGATATGGTACGATCTATGATGTCTCTTACCGACTTACCGCTATCATTTTGGGGATACGCATTAGAAACTGCAGCATTCACTTTAAATAGGGCACCGTCTAAATCCGTTGAGACGACACCGTATGAACTATGGTTTGGCAAGAAACCTAAGTTGTCGTTTCTTAAAGTTTGGGGCTGCAATGCATATGTGAAGAAACTTCAACCAGAAAAGCTCGAACCCAAAGCGGAGAAATGCGTATTCATAGGATACCCTAAGGAAACTATTGGGTATACCTTCTATCTTAGATCCGAAGGTAAAACCTTTGTTGCCAAGAAAGGATCCTTTCTAGAGAAAGAGTTTCTCTCGAAAGAAGTAAGTGGGAGGAAGGTAGAACTTGATGAGGTAATTACACCCCCTCTCGAACAGGAAAATAGCGCAGCGCAGGAAGTTGTTCCTGTGGCGCCTACACCGACTGAAGAGGAAGTTAATGATGATGATCATGAAGCTTCGGATCAAGTTACTACTGAACCGCGAAGGTCCACAAGGGTACGCTCCACACCAGAGTGGTACGGCAACCCTGTGATGGAAATCATGTTGTTAGACAACGGTGAACCTTCGAACTATGAAGAAGCAATGGCGGGCCCGGATTCCAACAAATGGCTTGAGGCCATGAAATCCGAGATAGGATCCATGTATGAGAACAAAGTATGGACTTTGGTGGACTTGCCCGATGACCGGCGAGCCATAGAAAATAAATGGATCTTCAAGAAGAAGACTGATGCAAACGGTAATGTAACCGTTTACAAAGCTCGACTTGTCGCAAAGGGTTTTCGACAAATTCAAGGAGTTGACTACGAAGAGACTTTCTCTCCCGTAGCAAAGCTGAAATCAGTCCGAATCATGTTAGCAATTGCCGCCTTTTATGATTATGAAATTTGGCAAATGGACGTCAAAACAGCGTTCCTTAACGGGAACCTTAAGGAAGAGTTGTATATGATGCAACCAGAAGGTTTTGTCGATCCTAAGGGTGCTAACAAAGTGTGCAAGCTCCAACGCTCCATCTATGGGCTGGTGCAAGCATCTCGGGGTTGGAACATTCGCTTTAATGAGGTGATTAAAGCGTTTGGGTTCATACAGGTTTACGGAGAAGCCTGTCTGTACAAGAAAGTGAGTGGGAGCTGTGTAGCTTTCCTTGTATTATATGTAGATGACATATTATTGATGGGGAATAATATAGAGATGTTGGAGAGCATAAAGGCCTATTTGAACAAGAGTTTTTCAATGAAGGACCTTGGAGAAGCTGCATACATATTAGGCATCAAGATCTACAGAGATAGATCAAGACGCCTCATAGGTCTTTCGCAAAGTACATACCTTGACAAGATATTGAAGAAGTTCAATATGGAAAACTCAAAGAAAGGGTTCTTGCCAGTTTTGCAAGGTATGAGATTGACTAAGACTCAGTCACCGACCATGGCAGCAGATAGAGAGAAGATGAGTTCTGTCCCCTACGCTTCAGCCGTGGGCTCTCTAATGTATGTCATGTTGTGTACCAGACCTGATATAAACCTTGCCATAAGTTTGGTAGGGAGGTACCAAAGTGATCCAGGTATGAAACACTGGACATCGGTCAAGAATATCCTTAAGTACCTGAAAAGGACTAAGGAAATGTTTCTCGTTTATGGAGGTGACGAAGAGCTCGTCGTAAAGCGTTATGTTGACGCTAGCTTCGACACGGATCCGGATGACTCTAAGTCACAGACCGGATACGTATATGTGTTGAATGGTGGGGCAGTGAGCTGGTGCAGCAGCAAGCAAGAAGTCGTGGCAGCATCTACATGTGAAGCGGAGTACATAGCTGCTTCAGAAGCAGCTCATGAAGGAATTTGGATGAAGGAGCTCATCACCGACCTTGGAGTGGTTCCAAGCACGTCGGGTCCAATGACACTCTTCTGTGATAACACTGGGGCCATTGGCATAGCCAAGGAGCCCAGGTTTCACCGGAAGACGAAGCACATCAAACGCCGCTACAACCCCATCCAGGACCATGTCCAGAGTGGAGTGATAGATATTTGTAAAGTACACACGGATCTGAATATTGCAGACCCGTTGACTAAACCTCTTCCACGAGCGAAACATGATCAACACCATAATGCTATGGGTGTTCGATACATCACAATGTAACTAGATTACTGTCTCTAGTGCAAGTGGAAGACTATTGGAAATATGCCCTAGAGGCAATAATAAAATGGTTATTATCATATTTCCTTGTTCATGATAATCGTCTATTGTTCATGCTATAATTGTATTAACAGGAAACAGTAATACATGTGTGAATAAATAGATCACAATGTGTCCCTAGCAAGTCTCTAGTTGGCTAGCTCGTTAGTCAATAGATGATCATGGTTTCCTGATCATGGGCAACGGGATCACATCATTGGGAGAATGATGTGATGGACAAGACCCAATCCTAAGCATAGCACTAGATCATATTGTTCGTATGCTAAAGCTTTTCTAATGTCAAGTATCTTTTCCTTCGACCGTGAGATTGTGCAACTCCCGGATACCGTAGGAGTGCTTTGGGAGTATCAAACGTCACAATGTAACTGGGTGACTATAAAGGTGCACTACGGGTACCTCCGAAAGTGTCTGTTGGGTTGGTACGAATCGAGATCGAGATTTGTCACTCCGTGTGACGGAGAGGTATCTCTGGGCCCACTCGGTAGAACATCATCATGAGCTCAATGTGACTAAGGAGTTAGTCACACGATGATGTGCTGCAGAATGAGTAAAGAGACTTACCGGTAACGAGATTGAACAAGGTATTGGTATACCGACGATCGAATCTCGGGCAAGTTCTATACCGACTGACAAAGGAAATCGTATACGGGATTGATTGAATCCTTGACATCGTGGTTCATCCGATGAGATCATCGTGGAGCAAGTGGGAGCCACCATGGGTATCCAGACCCCGCTGATGGTTATTGGCCGGAGAGGCGTCTTGGTCATGTCTGCCTGTCTCCCGAACCCGTAGGGTCTACACACTTAAGGTTCGATGATGCTAGGGTTATAGGGAATTGTTATACGAGGTTACCGAAAGTTTTTCGGAGTCCCGGATGAGATCCCGGACGTCACAAGGAGCTCCGAAACGGTCCTGAGGTAAAGATTGATATATAGGACGGATGGTTTCGGATACCGGAAGTGTTTCGGGCATTACCGGTAACGTACCGGGACTACCGGGACCACCGGAGGTGGCCCTGGGGGTCCACTGAAGGGGGCAACGACCCCGGGAGGTAAGGTGGGCCAAGTGGGGAAGGGAACCATCCCCTAGGTGGGCTGGTGCGCCTCCCCACTCAGCCCAATGCATGGGGAAGAGAAAAGGGGGGGGGGCAAACCCTAAGCGAGGTGGGCCTAAGGCCCACCAGGGGTGCACCACACCCCTCCTTCCCCCTTGGCCGCAGCACCAGCCCCATCTAGGGCTGCCCCCCCCAGGAGAGGGAAACCCTCAAGGGGGCGCAGCCCCTCCCTCCCCCTATATAGAGTGGGCACTTTTGGCCATTGGAGATCAGACTTTTCCCTCTCCCTCGGCGCAACCCTGCCTTTCTTTCTCCTCCTCTCTGCCGGTGCTTGGCGAAGCCCTACCGGGATACCTCGTCTCTCCATTGACACCACGCCGTCGTGCTGCTGGAGTTCTTCCCCAACCTCTCCCTCCTCCTTGCTGGATCAAGGTGCGGGAGACGTCACCGGGTTGCACGTGTGTTGAACGCGGAGGTGCCGTAGTTCGGCACTAGATCAGAATCGCTGCGAGTACGACTCCATGAACTGCGTTCTAGCAACGCTTCCACTTAGCGATCTTCAAAGGTATGAAGATGCTCTTACCCCTCTCTCGTTGCTTGTGTCTCCATAGGAAGATCTGAATATGCGTAGGAAAATTTTGAATTTATGTTACGTTACCCATCAATCATTGCCATAGATAACGTCATGACTTTGCGCGGTTCTATCAATTGCTCGACAGTAATTCGTTCACCCACCGTCTACTTGCTTTCATGAGAGAAGCCACTAGTGAACACTACGACCCCCGTGTCTATTTACAACTTCCATCTCAGCTTTTACTTTTACTTTGCTTTGTTTACTTTTTGCTTTCAGTTCTCACTTTGCAAACAATCTATAATCGATTGACAACCCCTTCATAGCGTTGGGTGCAAGCTCTTTGTGTTTGTGCAGGTACTTGTGACTTGACGCGATCCTCCTACTGGATTGATACATTGGTTCTCAAACTGAGGGAAATACTTACCGCCGCTGTGCTACATCACTCTTTCCTCTTCAAGGAACACCAACGCAAGGATCCAAGGCCGCGGGGGAATCCTTTGCATATTTGCCAAGGAAATCCCTATAGGCGTAGCCAACAGCAATCACTATCATCAGTTTCTACTTCAATTGGCATAGGCGCCATAGGAACAACTTCATGCGCCCTGCTCCACATTGGTTGAAGTGACGGTTCAATAAACTCATCAAGTTCCACCACCCTCCCACTCAATTCTTTCGAGAGAAACTTTGCCTCGAGAAAGGACCCGTTTCTAGAAACAAACACTTTGCTTCCGGATATGAGATAGGAGATGTACACAAATGTTTTGGATATCCTATGAAGATGCATTTATCCGCTTTGGGTTCGAGCTTACGAGACTGAAACTTTTTCACATAAGCGTCGTAGCCCCAAACTTTCAAGAAACGACAGCTCAGGTTTGTCCAAACCATAGTTCATACTGTGTCATCTCAACGGAAATACGTGGTGCCCTATTTAAAGTGAATGTGGTTGTCTCTAATGCGTAACCCATAAATGATAGTGGTAATTCGATAAGAGACATCATAGTATCCACCATATCAGATAGGGCGCGACGATGACGTTCGGACACACCATCACACTATGGTGTTCTAGGTGGCATGAATTGCGAAACAATTTCCACATTTTCTTAACTATGTACCAAAACTCGCAACTCAGATATTCATCTCTATGATCATATCGTAGACAGTTTATCCTCTTGTCACGACGATCTTCACTCTGAAATAGCTTTGAACTTTTTAATATTTCAGACTTGTGATTCATCAAGTAAATACTCCTGTATCTACTCAAATCTTCAGTGAAGTAAGAACATAACAATATCCACTGCGTGCCTCAGCACTCATTGGACTGCACATATCAAAAATGTATTACTTCCAACAAGTTACTTTCTTGTTCCATGTGGTATGATATGCATGTCTCAAGGGATTCAAAATCAAGTGAGTCCAAAGGATCCATCTGCATGGAGTTTCTTCATGCGTTTATACCAGTAGGTATGGTTTGCATGTCTCAAACATTTCAAAAATGAGTGAGTACAAAGATCCATCAACATGGAGCTTCTTCATGCATTTTACACCAACATGACTCAAGCGGCAGTGCCACAAGTAAGTGGTACTATCATTACTACTTTGTATCTTTTGGCATCAATATTATGAACATGTGTATCACTACAATCGAGACTCAATAAAGCATTGAAGGTATCTATTCAAGCAAATAGAATAACCATTATTCTCTTTAAATGAATAATCGTATTGCAATAAACACGATCCAATCATGTTCATGCTCAACGCAAACACCAAATAACAATTATTTAGGTTTAACACCAATCTCGATGGTAGAGGGAGTGTGCGATGTTTGATCACATCAACCTTGGAAACACTTCCAACACATATCGTCACCTTGCCTTCAGCTAGTCTCCGTTTATTCAGTAGCTTTTATTTCGAGTTACTAACACTTAGCAATTGAACTGGTACCTAATACCCTCGTGCTACTAGGAGTACTAGTAAAGTACACATCAATATCATGTATATCAAATATACTTTGTCGACTTCGCCATCCTTCTTGTCTACCAAGTATCTAGGGTAGTTCTGCCTCAGTGACCGTTCCCCTCATAACAGAAGCACTTAGTCTCGGGGTCGGGTTCAACCTTGGGTTTCTTCATTAGAGCAACAATTGGTTTGCCGTTTCACGAAGTATCCCTTCTATCCCTTTCCCTTCTTGAAACTAGTGGTTTTACTAACCATCAAGAATTGATACTCCTACTTGATTTCTACTTTCGTGGTGTCAAACATTGCGAATCGCTCAAGGATCATTATATCTATCCTTGATATGTTTATAGTTCATCACGAAGACCTATCATGGTGATGTTCATCTACGAGAGGGAGATCGGATCTACATACCCTTGTAGATAGCTAAGCGGAAGCGTTATTGAATGTGGTTGATGTAGTGGTACGTCTTCACGATCCGTCCCACGAACCGTCTTGTGATCTGTCCCGATCAAGTGCCGAACGGACGTCACCTCCGCGTCCCGCACACGTACAACTCGATGACGATCTCCGCCTTTTTGATCCAGCAAGAAAGGCGGGGAAGTAGATGAGTTCTCCGACAGCGTGACGGCGCGCCGGTGATGGTGATGATCTATTCCTGTAGGGCTCCGCTCGAGCTCCGCAGAAAACTGATCTAGAGACAGAACTATGATCTAGAGGAGAGGGCAGCACGTGGCAAAGTTGCGTCTCAAAAACACTAAATCTCTAGTATATATAGGAGGAGGGGAAGTGCAGCCTTAGAGCGCCAAGGAAGGCCTCCTTGGGTCGGCCGAAGTGGGGAAGGGAGGAGTCCTCCTCCAATCCCACTTGGATTAGAACTCCTTCCTTATTTTCCCACCTCTTTTGGATTTTCCACTTTTTCCTCATGGGCTTTCCTTGGATGACTTTTTCAGCTGATTATACCTTATTGCGCATCCAATAAACCCACGTGGACCCCTTGGGGCGTGGTGGGCCCATCCAGTGGGCCCCTGGAACCCATTCGTCATTCCCGGTACACTGCTAGCAATGCACGAAAACTTTCCGGAATCTAAACACCAACTTCCTATATATCAATCTTCATTTCCTGACCATTCCGGAACTCCTCATGATGTCCAGGATCTCATCAAGGACTCCACAAAAAATTCGATCACCAACACATATAACTCAACTATACCGAAACGTCACCAAACCTTAAGTGTGCAGACCCTGTGGGTTCGAGAACTATGTAGACATGACCCGAGACACTCTCCGGTCAATAACCAACAATGGGACCTGGATGTCCATATTTGCTCCTACATATTCTACGAAGATATCTATCGGTTGAACCTCTATGTCAGGGATTCATATAATCCCGTATGCTATTCCCTTTGTCCTTCGGTATGTTACTTGCCTGAGATTCGATCGTCGGTATCTCTATACCTAGTTCAATCTCGTCACCAGCAAGTCTATTTACTCGTTCCGTAATACAAGATCCCGTGACTAACTTCTTAGTCGCATTGCTTGCAAGGCTTATTGTGATGTTGTATTACCGAGTGGGCCCCGAGATACCTCTCCGTCACACGGAGTGACAAATCCCAGTCTTGATCCATGCCAACCCAACAGACACCTTTGGAGATACCTGTAGAGCATCTTTATAGTCACCCAGTTACGTTGCGGTGTTTGATAACCCACAAGGTATTCCTCCGGTGTCCGGGAGTTGCATGATCTCATGGTCATAGGAACAGATACATTGACATGTAGAAAAGAGTAACAATAAACTGACACGATCATATGCTACGTTTATAGTTTGGGTCTTGTCCATCACATCATTCTCCCAATGACGTGTTCCCGTTATCAAGTGACAACACTTGCCTATGGCCAGGAAACCTTGACCATCTTTGATCAACGAACTAGTCAACTAGAGGCTCACTAGGGACAGTGTGTTGTCTATGTATCCACACATGTATTTGAGTTTCCAATCAATACACTTCTAGCATGGATAATAAACGATTATTATGAACAAGGAAATATAATAATAACTAATTTATTATTGCCTCTAGGCCATATTTCCAACAAAAACTTCGAGCTAATCCTTATGCAGGAGATGGAACACTACATCCTGATTTGCACATAATCTATGTGGATGAAGTTTGTGGATTATGTAAGCTTGCAGGTCTCCCCGAGGATGATGTCAATAATAAGGTTTTTCCTTTATCTTTGAAGGAAAAGGTGTTGACATGGTATAGGCTATGTGATGATATTGGATCATGGAACTACAACTAATTGAACTTGGAATTTCATGAGAAGTTTTATCCTATGCATCTAGTTCATCGTCATCGGAATTATATTTATAATTTTTGGTCTCGTGAAGGAGAAAGAATCGCTCAAGCTTGGGGGAGGCTTAAGTAAATGTTATATTCATGCCCCAAGTATGAGCTCCCGAGAGAAATTATTATTCAAATTTTTTATGCTCGGCTCTCTCGTAATGACCAATCCATGCTCAACACTTATTGTGCTGGTTCGTTCATGAAGAAAGATAATGAATTCAAATGGGACTTATTGGAAAGAATAAACAGAACTCTGAAGATTGGGAACTCAACGAAGGTAATGAGTCAGGTATAAGCCTTAAGTTTGATTGTGTTAAATCCTTTATAGACACCGATGCTTTTCGTGATTTTAGCACTAAATATGGACTTGACTCTGAGGTAGTAGCTTCATTTTGTGAATCTTTTGCTACTCATGTTTATCTCCCCAAGGAGAAGCGGTTTAAATATCATCCTCCCATTGAAGTTAAAGTGGTAGAATCTATTGAATTTGAAGAAGAAACTACTATTTATAATGCTGATCCTTTTATTCCTACTGCTTATATTGAGAAACCACCCTTTCTTGTTAGGATAAAAGAACATGCTAAAGCTTCAACTTTGGTTAAAGATCTCTTGGTTTATAATATTGATGGGCATGTCATTCACTTGTGTGAAGAAGCCGCTAGAATTGCTAGACCTAATACTAAGGGTACACATAGACCTATTGTTGGCGTGCCTGTTGTTTCTGTTAAAATAGGAGATCATTGTTATCATGGCTTATGTGATGTGGGTGCTAGTGTGAGTGAAATTCCCTTTACCTTATACCAAGAAATTGTGAATGATATTGCACCAGCCGAATTAGAGGAAATTGATGTTACCATCAAGCTTTCTAGTAGAGATACTATTTCACCAATTGGGATTGTTTGAGATGTTGAAGTCCTATGTGGGAAAATAAAGTATCCTACTGATTTTCTTGTTCTTGGTTCCCCACAAGATGATTTTTGTCCCATTATATTCGGTAGACCCTTCTTGAATACTGTTAATGCTAAGATTGATTGTGAAAAAGAAACGGTTACTGTAAGTTTTGGGGATGCATCTCATGAGTTCAATTTCTCTAAATTTCTTAGACAAGCCCATGACAAAGAACTTCCTAGTAAAGATGAAATTATTGGTCTTGCTTCTATTCCTGTGCCTCCTACCGATCCCTTAGAACAATATTTTCTAGACCATGAAAATGATATGTATATGAATGAAAGGAATGAAATAGATAAGATTTTGTTTGATCAACAACCTATCCTGAAACACAACCTGCTTGTTGAAATACTCGGGGGATCCTCCTTCACCCAAGGGTGACCCTGTGTTTGAGCTAACACAATTACATGATACTCTAAAGTATGATTATCTTGATGAAAAAGAGATATATCATGTTATTATTAGTGCTAACTTTCAGAGCATCAAGAAAAGAGATTATTGAAAACTCTGAGGAAGCATTGTGCCGCTATTGGATATACTCTTGATGATCTTAAGGGCATTAGTCCCACTCTATGTCAGCACAAAATTAATATGGAGCCGGATGCTAAACGAGTTGTTGATCACCAACGATGATTAAACCCTAAAATGAAGGAAGTGGTAAGAAATGAAATACTAAAGGTTTTGGAGGCGGGTATAATTTATCCTATTGCTGATAGTAGATGGGTTAGTCCCATTCGTTGTATCCCTAAAAAGGGAGGTATTATCGTTGTTCCTAATGATAAAGATGAATTAATCCCGGAATGAGTTTTTATAGGATATAGAATGGTAATTGATTTCAGGAAATTAGATAAGGCTACTAGGAAAGATCATTATCCGCTACCTTTTATAGATCAAATGCTAGAAAGACTATCCAAACATACACATTTTTGCTTTCTAGATGGTTACTCTGGTTTCTCTCAAATAAGTGTATCAAAAGAGGATCAAGAGAAGACCACTTTTGCTTGCCCTTTCGGTAACTTTGCTTATAGATGTATGCCTTTTGGTTTATGCAATGCACCTGCTACCTTTCAAAGATGTATGATGGCTATATTCTTTGATTTTTGTGAAAAGATTGTTGAGGTTTTCATGGATGATTTTTTCGTTTACGGAACTTCTTTTGATGATTACTTGAGCAACCTTGATCGAGTTTTGCACAGATGTGAAGACACTAATCTTGTCTTGTATTGGGATAACTGCCACTTTATGGTTAATGAAGGCATCGTCTTGGGACACAAAATCTCCAAAAGAGGTATTGAAGTTGATAAAGCTAAAGTTGATGTTATTGAAAAATTGTCGTGCCCAACAGATATCAAAGGTATAAGAAGTTTCCTTGGTCATGTTGGTTTCTATAGGAGATTTATTAAATACTTCTCTAAAATTTCTAAGCCTCTCACTAATCTTTTGCAAAAGGATGTTCCATTCGTTTTTTTATGATGATTGTGTAGAAGCATTTGAAATTCTTAAGAAATACTTGATCACTGCACCTGTTGTTCAACCACCTGATTGGAACCTACCCTTTGAAATTATGTGTGATGCTAGTGATTATGTTGTTGGTGTTGTTCTAGGACAAAGAGTTGATAAGAAATTAAATGTCGTCCATTACGCTAGTAAAACTCTAGACAGTGCTCAAAGAAACTACGATACCACTGAAAAGGAATTTTTAGCAGTTGTGTTTGCTTGTGATAAGTTTAGACTTTCTATTGTTGATTCCAAAGTAACTGTTCACACTGATCATGCTGCTATTAAGTACCCTATGGAAAAGAAAGATGCTAAACCTAGACTTATTAGATAGGTTCTTCTTCTACAAGAATTCGATCTGCATATTATTGACAGAATGGGCGCTGATAACCCCGTAGCAGATAACTTGTCTAGATTAGAGAATGTTCTTGATGACCCACTACCTATTGAAGATAGCTTTCCTGGTGAAAAATAGCTGACATAAATGCTTCACACTATGCTCCTTGGTATGCTAATTATGCTAACTACATTGTTGCTAAATTTATACCGCCTAGCTTCACATACCAACAAAAGAAAAGGATCTTCTATGATTTAATACATTACTTTTGGGACGATCCACACCTTTATAAAGTAGTAGATGGTATTATTAGACGTTGTGTACCTCAGCATGAACAGGGACAGATCCTTCATAAGTGTCACTCCGAGGCCTACGGAGGACACCACGCGGGAGATAGAACTACACACAAGGTATTACAATCTGGTTTTTATTGGCCTACTCTCTTCAAGGATGCTCGTAAGGTTGTCTTGTCTTGTGATGAATGTCAAAGAATTGGTAATATTAGTAGACGTCAGGAAATGCCTATGAATTACTCTCGTGTTATAGAACCATTTGATGTTTGTTGTTTTGATTATATGGGACCTTTTCCAAAATCCAAAGGGTATACTCATATTCTAGTTGTTGTTGATTATGTTACTAAGTGGGTAGAAGCTATTCCAACTAGTAGTGTTATTCATAACACTTCTATTAAAATGTTGAAAGAAGTTATTTTCCCTAGATTTGGAGTCCCTAGATATTTAATGACTGATTGTGTTTCACACTTTATTCATGGTTCTTTCCGTAAATTGCTTGCTAGCTATGATGTTAATCATAAAATTGCATTTCCTTATCATCCTTAGTCTAGTGGGCAAGTAGAGTTGAGCAATAGAGAAATAAAATTGATCTTGCAAAAGACCGTTAATAGATCTAGAAAGAATTGGTCTAAGAAACTTGACGATGCATTATGGGCTTATAGAACCACTTACAAAAACCCTATGGGTATGTCTCCGTATAAAATGGTTTATGGTAAAGCATGTCACTTACCTTTAGAGATAGAACATAAAGCTTATTGGGAAATTAAAGAGCTTAACTATGATCTCAAACATGCTGGTGAGAAGAGGTTATTTGACATTAGCTCACTTGATGAAAGGAGAAACCAGGCCTATGAGAATGCCAAGTTGTTTAAGGAAAAGGTTAAGAGATGGCATGATAGAAGGATACAAAAGAGAGAATTCAATGTAGGTGATTATGTCTTGCTATACAACTCTTGTTTAAGATTTTTTGCAGGAAAACTTCTCTCTAAATGGCAAGGGACTTACATTGTCGAGGAAGTATATCGTTCCGGTGCCATCAAGATCAACAACGCCGAAGGCACAAATCCGAACGTGGTAAATGGGCAAAGAATCAAACATTATATCTCACGTACTCCCATAAATGTTAAAACTAATATTATCAATACCATAACCCCAGAAGAGTACATTAGGGAGACCTATCAGAACGTCTCAGACTCCGAAAAGGAATAGGTATGTGCTACGGTAAGAAAACCGACTCCAAAACATTTTCAATGGCAATTTTTACCAGTTTTGGAATATTTAAAAAATTAGGAAAATTTCAAGCAGTCCGAAGCATGCAGGAGGAGGCGACAAGCCAGGGGGCGCGGCCTACCCCGTGCCCGCGACCTCCAGACTCTATTTTCTTGTGGAATACTCCTTTGGGTAGGCACAAATTCAATATATAATCTCAACAATATCTCCTTTTTTCGTTTTGAGCTATTTCTGCAGCAGATTCAGAGCCATATGTCTTTGCAAGAATCTGTTGGGGAGAACCGTGTCGGGCAGGTCACGGAGGAAAAGGTAGAAGCTGACTTGAAAATTATAGATGCTATGGAGGAAGACCAAGAAGTTACCCCTCGTTTGCACCTGAAGCCATGATGGACGAACTTCAGAGATCAGCAATTCCGAATTCAGTTATCCCTCATTTCTTACTTATGAAAATATGAAAAGGAGTGTTGCTTTTCCCCCCGCAGCAATGGAACATCCATGGGTTATGGGAGCTCTAAACGTCGCCGGAAAGCTTCGCAAGGAAATAATGGATCTCAGACGACTAAATAATAAGCTTGAGGAGGAGAATTGCATCCCGAGGGGCATCATCGCCAAGAATATAACACCACCACCATCGAAGACAGACAACTGAACACATGGGTGTAGGCACTCCCCTTGGCTTGTGCCAAGCTTGGGGGAGGCACCCCGGTATCGTATCACCATCACACCTTTTTTTACCTTTTTCATTTTTCTTCGTTCAATCCTTTTGGTTATATCTTGATCTAGTAGAATAAAGTTTTAGTGTGATCTAGTTTTAAGTTTTTCTTTTTTCCCCCTATGTAAGCAAGCCCTAGAGTTATATAATAAAGAGTAGTTTTGAGTTGAGGGCTTTGCTTGCTTGCTATGATCTAGAGAAAAATAAATAGAAAGAAGTATAGAATAAAAGCAAAAGAGCATACATAATGGTCTTATGGGGAGTGGTGACTTAACATATAAAAACTATGTCGATTGAAATTTGTTGTGAGTTCACAAACAAAGCTATCAATCAGTGTTGCAATTAAAAGTAAGTAACAAAGAAAGAGAGGTTCACATATAAATATATTATCTTAGACATCTTTTATGATTGTAGAGATACTATTTGTGCATCCAAAAACCTTTAACCCAGTTTTGCCTTGAGAGTCCACCATACCTACCTTTGGATTGAGTAAGATCCTTCAAGTAAGTTTTCATCGGTGCAAGCAATAAAAATTTCTCCTTAAATATGTGTGGTTTATTAGTGCGAGGAAAATAAACTTTATACGAACATCTGATATAGACGAAATAAAAGCGACAGACTGCATAATAAAGTTCTTTATCACGAGGGGCAATATAAAGTTATGCTCCTATGCATTAAGAGATTGTGCATCCAATTATAGAAGCGCATGGCAACCCATGCTTCCCTCTACGAAGGGCCTATCTGTTACCTTTACTTTCAAGTACTTACCTTTATGTAAGAGTCGTGGTGATCTTCACCATTTCCTTTATTTCGCCTTTATCTTGTGGCAAGCGTCATGTGTTGGGGAATGATCTAGACAAATATATCCACTCGGATGTGGGTGATCATGAGTTATTATTGTTGACATTACCCTTGAGGTAAATAGTTGGGAGGCAAAACTATAAGCCCCTACCTTTCTCTATGTCCGATTGAATCTTTGACCTCATAGGTACATCGTGAGTGTTAGTAATTATTAAATACCATAAGCCCCTACCTTTCTCTATGTTAGTAATCTTTGACCTCATAGGCAAAACTATAAGCCCCTACCTTTCTCTATGTATGATTGAGTATGTGGGTTTGCTTTACGAGCTCTTACATTGACTCTTTCCTACGTTGTGATAAATTGGAATTGCCTCAATGACAGAAATCATAGTTTGTTAGTTCTCAATAGAGTTCTTGATGCATATTTTGCCTTGTGAATGAATTGTTACTCTAGTACAAGATATTCTATGTCAATATGTGTTGTTGTTCTAAAGATAATTATGATGCCTTCATGTCCGTATTTTATTTTATTGACACCTCTATCTCTAAACATGTGGGCATATTTATTGATATCGGCTTTCACTTGAGGACAAGCGAAGTCTAAGCTTGGGGGAGTTGATACGTCCATTTTGCATCATGCTTTTATATAAATATTTATTGCATTATGGCTGTTATTACACATTATGGTATAATACTTATGCCTTTTCTCTCTTATTTTACAAGATTTACATGAAGAGGGAGAATGCCTGCAGCTGGAATTCTGGAGCAAATCTGAGAGACCTATTCTGCATAGCTCCAAAAGTCCTGAAAAGTTACGGAGAATTGTTTTGGAATATATAAAAATAATGGGCAAAAGAAGTACCGCAGGGGACCCACGAGGAGGACACAAGCGAGGGGGCGCGACCTACCCGCCCTGGCCGCGCCCTGTAGGCTTGTGGCCCCCCTGGTAGGCCTCCGGTGCTCATCTTCTGCTATATGAAGGGTTTTGACCTACATGCTTGTGTATTCGATCTTTGTCTCAAAACCTCAGATTGGTACCTGTGGGTTGCTAGTAGTGTTCATTACCCCTTGTAGTTGATGCTAGTTGGTTTATTTGGTGGAAGATCATATGTTCAGATCCTTAATGATTATTAATACTCCTCTGATTATGACGTTGAATATGCTTTGTGAGTAGTTACGTTTGTTCCTGGGGACACAAGATAAGTCTTGTTATAAGTAATCATGTGAATTTGGTATTCGTTCGATATTTTGATAAGATATATGTTGTATCCTCTCTAGTGGTTTCACATGAACGTTGACTACATGAAACTTCACCATTATTTGGGCCTAGAGGAAGGCATTGGGAAGTAATAAGTGAATGATGGGTTGGTAGAGTGACAGAAGCTTTAACCCTAGTTTATGTGTTGCTTCGTAAGGGGCTGATTTGGATCATATGTTTAATGATATGGTTAGATATATGATAATTATTATTTCGTAGTTGCGGATGCTTGCAAGAGTGGTTAATTATAAGTGGGAAGTTTGTCCAACTAAGGGCAGCACCCAAGCACCGGTCCACCCACATATCAAATTATCAAAGTAACAAACGCGAATCATATGAGCATGATGAAAACTAGCTTGACATAAATTCCCATGTGTCCTCGGGGGCAATTTTCTTTATATAAGAGTTTTCCCAGGCTTGTCCTTTGCTACAAAAATGATTGGGCCAACTTGTTGTACCTTTGTTACAATTGTTACTTGTTACCCGTTACAAATTACCTTATCACAAAACTATCTGTCATCGATAATTTCAGTGCTTGCAGAGAATAGCTTACTGAAAACCGCTTGTCATTTCCTTCTTCTCCTCGTTGGGTTTGACACTCTTACTTATCGAAAGGACTACGATAGATCCCCTATACTTGTGGGTCATCAACGAGCGTTAGTACCGCTTGTGTGCGGGCTGAGAGGGGGTAATGGTTGGATATTTTCCTCCACTATAAAAAGGTGGTCTTTTTCCCCAAGAAGACCACCTATTCCTCCCCAAAGCTCCATTGTTGCTCCATGCTCCATTTTTGTGTGATCTCTCTCCCTAGGCAACAGAATTTGTTGATTCTCTAGGGTTTTGTTGAGAGGGCCCCCATCTACACTTCCACCAAGAGAAATTTGATTCCCCCACTAATCCCTCGCGGATCTTATTACTCTTGGGGGTTTGAGTATCCTAGACAGTTGACGTCACCTCAGAGCCACAGTCCATTGTGGCGAAGCTTCATGGTGGTGTTGGGAGCCTCCAATTAAGTTGTGTAGATTGCCCCAACCTTCTTTTAAAGTTTCGGTCGTCGCCTTCAAGGGCACCACTAGTGGAATCATGGCATCTCGTATTATGTGACAGTGTGAGGAGAATATGGTGGACCTTGTGGCTTCTTGGGGAGCATTGTGCCTCCATACCACTCCAACAAAGACACATTATCCTTAAAAGGGAAGGAACTTCGGTAACACATCCTCATCTCCACCGGCTCCACTTCTAGTTAAATCTTACCTTTGCTTTGTGCAAACTTTACTTGTGATGTATCCTTTATTTGCTTGTATTGTTGTTGTTGCTAGCATCATATAGATTGTTGATACTTGTGATTTGCGTTGGGTTTTCCACGAAGAGGAACGGGTTATCGCAGCACAATGTGGGTAAGTATTTCCCTTAGTTATGAAACCAAGGTTATTCGGGCCAATAGGAATATCAACAATAGCCGTCTTCAACGGCTGCACACAAAAGCACAAACAACTTGCACCCAACGCGGGAAAGAGGGGTTGTCAATCCCCTTGGTCTCGTTATTTGCAAGCAAGTGACATGTGTAGATAATTGTAGATAATTGTAAATTGCAAACTCTAATGAAAAAAAGTAAATGGTAGCAAGGTATAGAAGGTTTTGTAAATATATGGTGAATAGACAAGGGGCCATAGTTTTCTCTATTGGCATCTCTCATGAAAACAACATACGGTGGGTAAACAAATTACTGATGGGCGATTGATAGAAAAGCGGATAGTTATGTGATATTCATGACAATGATCACGTGTATATAGGAATCACATCCATAAACAAATAGGACAACTCCTGCCTGCAACTGTTATTATTACTCCAATCATCGACCGCTATCCAACATGCATCTAGAGTATTAAGTAAAACACAGTAATGCATGGAGGATGATCACATGATGTAGACAAAGTAAAATCGAGCAATATGAATAAACCCCATCATATTATCCTTAGTGGTAGCAATACGAAGGTGCATCTTGTCCCCTTCTGTCACTAGGATATAGAAATTTGCCAGGTTGAACCTACTACAATGCACCTTTCTCACCGAAGAAATACCAATCTAGTTGCCCAAACTATTTCAATAGATCATAGAGAATTACAAATCTATCATAATCATGTACATAAGAATCATATTAGTATTCAGAGAAGACTCAAATATTTATCATGAGTAGTATGAACAAAAACCCACAATCCATCGGATCCCAACAAACACACCGCACAAAAAGGATTACATCATATGGATCAAAGCAAAGATATGATGATCATTGTATTGAAGATCAAGAGAGAGAGATTGCCATCTAGGTACTAGCCATAGACCTGTAGATCTGTTGTGAACTAGTCACACATCATCATGAGGGCAGCAAGGTTGATGAAGAGGCCTCCCATCGGAATAGAGACTTGCGACGGTGTAAAAAGTGTTTCCGGACTGCCTTTAGTGTTTTTGGGATATATGAGAATTTTTAAGCCAAAGAACACAGTCGAGAGAGCCTCGAGGGGCCCACAAGCCGTCAGCCCCCCAGAACGCGTCGTATTGGCTTGTGGGGCCCTCGGGTGGCCTCCAGCCTTCTTCTGATACTCGTTATCTTCTTTTTCTCAAGCAAAAATCTACAAAAAAATTTAGGTCAATTGGACTTCGTTTGGTATCGAAAACTTGAAAAGTAAAAAAACATGCAGAAAACAACAAGTGGCATGGGCAATGGGTCAATAGGTTAGTGCTCAAAAATAACATAAATTGGTAAATAAATACCCAAAAAGTATCCTAGAATGATAATATATCAACATTTAACAATCAAAAATTATAGATACATTGGAGACATATCAAGCATCCCCAAGCTGAATTCCTGCTCGTCCTCGAGTAGGTAAATGATAGAAATAGAATATTTGATGTGACATGCTACCCATTATGTAACCTTATGCATGTATGCTCATTGAGAAACGATGAATTAGCAAACATTAACATATCAATGCTTATAAGTATAAGCAACAAAATCATTAATCTTTCAAAGTATATGATCCTCAAAGATTGTTTACCCCCATTCATCTTATTATGTTTGCAAGGCATAACTCCATCTTCACCACATTAATACAAATGTCAAGCACCACGGTGGTCAAGTCAGGCAATTGGATCGTAATTTTTAAATATGCATCAACTTTTTTTCCTCACGCAATATAGGAGAGTGCACCATTGGACATATCATATATGTGGAATAGAATATGGTGGTAGGTATCAAAGGGGTAAAAAGTGGAGATGATAGTTGCACATCAACTAGGCATAACAACGGTCTATGGAGATGACCGTCGATAGATATCGATGCAAGGTGTAAGGATTTTCATGCAAATGATGCACTAGACCTATAGGTGTATGAAAGCTCAACTGAAGCTAAGTGGGGTGTGCATCCAACTTGCTTGTTCATGAAGACCTCGGGAATTAGAGGAAGCCTGTCATCGGAACATACAATCCAAGTTTACGAAAAAGTGATTCCTGATACGTCTGCAATGTATCTATAATTTTTGATGGTTTCATGCTATTATCTTGTCAAACTTTGGATGTTTTATATGCCTTTTATATCTTTTTTGGGACTAACTTATTAACTCAGTGCCAAGTGCGAGTTCGTGTTTTTTCCGTGTTTTTGACCCTTTTCAAAGGAAGATTTGAAACAGAGTCCAAATGGAATAAAATCCCCGAAAAGATTTTTTCCGAAACAGAAGAAGATCGGGAGACTTGAGAACCAAGGCAGGGGGTCCCCAGGGACCCCACAAGACCCCAGCCCCGTCCAGGGGGAGGTCGGGCCTCACGGGCTTGTGGGCCCCCTGGACCTCCTCTACCCTAGGTTTTGCGCCTATATATTCCCTAAAATCCCAGAAAAAAATAGGAGATCATCGAAAGTACTTTTCCACCGCCGCAAGCTTCTGTCTCCGCAAGATCCCATCTGGGGCACGTTCTGGTGCCCTGTCGGAGGGGGGATTCGGACACGGAGGGCTTATTCATCAACACCATGACCTCTTCGATGATGCGTGAGTAGTTCACCATAGACCTACGGGTCCATAGCTAGTAGCTAGATGGCTTCTTCTCTCTCTTGGATCTTCAATACAAAGTTCTCCATGATCTTCATGGAGATCTATCCGATGTAATCTTATTTTCCGGTGTGTTTGTCGAGATCCGATGAATTGTGGATTTATGATCAGATTATCTATGAATCTTATTTGAGTTTCTTCTGATCTCTCTTATGCATGATTTCATATCCTTGTATTTCTCTTCGAGTTGTGGGTTTTGTTTGGCCAACTAGATCTATGATTCTTGCAATGGGAGAAGTGCTTGGTTTTGGGTTCTTACCGTGCGGTGACCTCACCCAGTGACAGAAGGGGTAGCGAGGCACGCATCGTGTTGTTGCCATCAAGGGTAAAAAGATGGGGTTTTCATCATTGGTTTGAGATTATCCCTCTACATCATGTCATCTTGCTTAAAGCGTTACTCTGTTCGTCATGAACTCAATACACTAGATGCATGCTGGATAGCGGTCGATGTGTGGAGTAATAGTAGTAGATGTAGAAAGTATCGGTTTACTTGTCTCGGACGTGATGCCTATATGTATGATCACCTTAGATATCGTGATGACTTTGCGCGGTTCTATCAATTGCTCGACAATAATTTGTTCACCAACCGTTATATTTTCTATTTTGAGAGAAGCCTCTAGTGAACACTATGGCCCCCGGGTCTACTGCACACCATATTTTCAGCCTTACACTTTTTCTTCGTTGCACTTTCCGCCTTCAGATCTCACGTTGCAATCAATCTTGAAGGGATTGATAACCCCTTTTAAGCGTTGGGTGCAAGCTCTTTTGTGTTTGCGCAGGTACTCTAGACTTGACGAGATTCTCCTACTGGATTGACACCTTGGTTCTGAAACTGAGGGAAATACTTACTGCTCCTGTGCTGCATCAATTTTTCCTCTTCAAGGGAAAAACCAACGCAAGCTCAAAAGACGACAGAAGGATCTCTGGCACCATTGCTAGGGAAGGACTTCTGTTGCCGTAGCATAAGGATTTCTAGCGCCATTGCCGGGGAGGATCAAGTCAAGAACTCATCCAAGTAAGTGTCGCAAACTCATCTCTTGCATTTACTTTTTTGCCTCTTGTTTTCCTCTCCCCCACTTTTGAAAAACAAAAAATTACAAAGGTATTTTCCTTTTTTCGTTTGCCTTTTTCATTCACCCTTTTCTCTTGCTTGCTTTCTGTTCGCTTGTGTTCCATGTGCCTTCAATATGCTTGCATCTTTGCTTGCTGAAAATCTAGTGATATGGATCCTCATCCACTTGCTAATCTCTTTAAGAGATCAAATTATGTTGATCCAATTGCTAGTGAGTTGAGTGCACTTGACTATCTTTATGGAGTTTTGCTTGAGATACGTGAATCTGAAAATTGTGAGGAAGAAATTTATGAAGTGATTCACGAGGTCTCCTTGGATGAAAATCATGATTGCAATGGTTTCACTATAAATTCTATTAGTGACAATCATGCTAAAAATATGCAAAATCCTAAGCTTGGGGATGCTAGTTTTGCTTTGTCCACTACTTGTTGCAATGATCGTGAGTGGGGTGATGATTTTTCTTATGATCTTGAAAAAAAATTTAAGCCTCATGATGAATATGATATTTGCAATATTATTGAAAGTGGATTTGGAGAAGTCATGACTTTAGTTGATGATAATCCCACTATTTTTGAAGAGCGTCAACTTTGCATGCATGTGGATCATGAGAAGAATATCCTATGTGATAGTTACATTGTTGAATTTTAATAT
The DNA here is from genome assembly GCF_904849725.1 of Hordeum vulgare subsp. vulgare. Lineage (NCBI taxonomy): Eukaryota > Viridiplantae > Streptophyta > Magnoliopsida > Poales > Poaceae > Hordeum > Hordeum vulgare. The sequence goes on from NC_058519.1 coordinate 511,081,385, forward strand.
GATCCCACATGTAATTATTATGAGAGAGGAAATATGGTGCTAGAAACTTTCATATCACTAAATCACCTCTCGTTATGTTGAGATTGCTATTGTCTCTTTCTTCTTCCTTGCATATGGTAACTATTGGTTGTCTTGACAATCTATTTTCCTATAAAATGCCTATGCATAGGAAGAATGTTAGACTTAGATGTGATTTTCACATGCTTTATGATGCTCTCGTTGTGCTTCAGTTCTTGTCTTTTGTGTGAGCATCATTGAATTATCAATTCCTAGCTAACGGCGTTAAACAATAGCGCTTGTTGGGAGGCAACCCAATGAATTTATATTTTTCTTTCTATGTTGTTGCGTCCACACCATCATAATTCTGTTGTGATTGTGTTTTTTGTGTTTCTTTTTGTGTTTGAGCCAAGCAAAACCTTTATGACTAGTCTTTGTGAGGGTTGTTTGATCCTATGGAAAAAGATAGAAACTTTTCGCTCACGAGATGATTTTTCATTTTTATTCAGAAAGAGCTTTTGAGTTGATTCTTTTTTCTACTGGTTGATACGAATTTTTCCCAGGCCTTCATAATTGTTCAAAAAATTTGAGGTACCGGAAGTATACGAAGTATACAGATTTCTACAGACTGGTCTATTTTTGATAGATTTTGTTTTTGTTGAGTTGGTTGCATGTTTTGATGAAACTATGGATAGTATCGGGGGGTACTAGCCATGGAAAAGTGAGAATACAGTAGACCAACACCAATATAAATAGAAATCAAGATTGCTATAGTACCTAAACAAGTGGTAGTTTGTTTTCTTGTGCTAATGTTATAACGAGTTTCTGTTTAAGTTTTGTGTTGTGAAGTTTTCAAGTTTTGGGTGATGTTCTCATGGACAAAGAGATAAGGAGTGGAAAGAGCTCAAGCTTGGGGATGACCAAGGCATACCAAGCCAAATTCAAGGACACCAAAAAGCCTAAGCTTGGGGATGCCCCGGGAAGGCATCCCCTCTTTCGTCTTCAATCCATAGGTAACATTACTTGGAGCTATATTTTTATTCACCACATGATATGTGTTTTGCTTGGAGCGCCTTGTATCTTAGGAGTCTTTTCCTTTTGTTGTGCCACAATCATCCTTGATGCACACCTTTAGAGAGAGACATGCACTCATCGTGATTTTGCTAGATATTTTGCTCTATGTGCTTCACTTAGATCTTTTAGAGCACGGCGGTGCGTGACTTGGTAGTTGGCTTATGCTATGAAACTAGTCCCAAAGGTGATAGGTACCCAAAGAGTATACAAAAACCTCCATCTTCATGTGCATTGAGTAGAAAGAGAAGTTTTGATTCCTCTCAATTAGTTTTGAGATGTGGATTTGGTAATATTAAGAGTTATGTTAGTAGGGTGTTGTGAATCTAGAAATACTTGTGTTGAAGTTAGTGATTCCTGTAGCATGCACGTATGGTGAACCGCTATGTTAGGAAGTTGGAGCATAATTGATCTATTGATTGTCATCCTTTGTGTTGAGGTCGGGATCGCGCGATGGTTAACACCTACCAACCCTTCCCCTAGGAGTATGCGTTTAGCACTTTGTTTTGATTACTAATAAAAACTTTCGCAATAAGTATGTGAGTTCTTCATGACTAATGTGAGTCCATGGTATAGATGCACTTTCACCTTCCACCATTGCTAGCCTCTCTAGTGTCGCGCAATTCTCGCCGGTACACAAACCCACCATATGCCTTCCTCAAAACAGCCACCATACCTACCTACTATGGCATTTTCATAGCCATTCCGAGATATATTGCCATGCAATTCCAACCGTTCCGTCTCATGATTTGTGTCGTCACTCTCATATTGCCATTGCATGATCGTAAGATAGCTAGCGAGATGTTTCAACGTCATATGCCAAGCTAGATCGTTGCACATCCCGGTACACTGCCGGAGGCATTTCCTATAGAGTCATCATCATTTTGAGCTTTGAGCTATGAGTAAATAAAAGTGTGATGATCATCATTATTAGAGCATTGTCCCATGTGAGGAAATAAAAGAAGAGGCCAAGAGCCCAAATAAAAAAAAGAGATAAAAAGAGAGAAGGGACAATGCTACTATCTTTTTCCACACTTGTGCTTCATAATAGCACCATGTTCTTCATGATTGAGAGCCTCTCATTTCTTCACCAGCATATGCTAGTGGGAATCTTTATTATATAGCTTGGCTTGTATATTCCAGTGATGGGATTCCTCAAAATTGCCCTAGGTCTTCGTGAGCAAGCAAGTTGGATGCACACCCACTAGTTCTCCTTTTGAGCTTTCACACACTTATAGCTCTAGTGCATCCCTTGTGTGGCAATCCCTACTCATTCACATTGATATCTATTAATGGGCATCTCCATATCCCTTTGATACGCCGAGTCAATGTGACCATCTCCTCCTTTTTGTCTCACAACCACCACCACACTCTATTCCACCTATAGTGCTATATCCATGGCTCACGCTCATGTATTGCGTGATAGTTATAAAAAGTTTGAGAAAGTAAGAGTGCGAAAACAATTACTTGGCCAATACCAGGGTTGTGCATGATTTACATTAGTTGTGTGAGGATGATGGAGCATAGCCAGACTATATGATTTTGTAGGGATAACTTTCTTTGGCCTTGTTCTTTTGAAAGTTCATGATTTCCTTGCTAGTTTGCTTGAAGTATTATTATTTTCATGTCAATAGTAAACTATTGTTTTGAATCTTACGGATCTGAACATTCATGTCACATGAAAGAAGTTGCAAAGGACAACTATGCTAGGTAGCATTCCACTTCAAAAATTCAGTCTTTATCACTTCCCTACTCGAGGACGAGCAGGAGTTAAGCTTGGAGATGCTTGGTACGTCTGCAACGTATCTATAATTTTTGATGGTTTGATGCTATTATCTTGTCAAACTTTGGATGTTTTATATGCCTTTTATATCTTTTTTGGGACTAACTTATTAACTCAGTGCCAAGTGCCAGTTCCTGTTTTTTCCGTGTTTTTGACCCTTTTCACAGGAAGATTTGAAATGGAGTCCAAACGGAATAAAATCCCCGAAAAGATTTTTTCCGAAACAGAAGAAGATCGGGAGACTTGAGAACCAAGGCAGGGGGTCCCCAGGGACCCCACAAGCCCCCCAGCCCCGACTAGGGGGGGGGGTGGGCCTCACAGGCTTGTGGGCCCCCTGGACCTCCTATGCCCTAGGTTTTGCGCCTATATATTCCCTAAAATCCCAGAAAAAATCAGGAGATCATCGAAAGTACTTTTCCGCCGCTGCAAGCTTCTTTCTCCCCAAGATCCCATCTGGGGCACGTTCTGGTGCCCTGCCGGAGGGGGGATTCGAACACGGAGGTCTTCTTCATCAACACCATGACCTCTCCGATGATGCGTGAGTACTTCACCATAGACCTACGGGTCCATAGCTAGTAGCTAGATGGCTTCTTCTCTATCTTGGATCTTCAATAAAAAGTTCTCCATGATCTTCATGGAGATCAATCCGATGTAATCTTCTTTTGCAGTGTGTTTTTCGAGATCCGATGAATTGTGGATTTATGATCAGATTATCTATGAATCTTATTTGAGTTTCTTTTGATCTCTCTTATGCATGATTTCATATCCTTGTAATTCTCTTCGAGTTGTGGGTTTTGTTTGGCCAACTAGATGTATGATTCTTGCAATGGGAGAAGTGCTTGGTTTTGGGTTCATACCGTGCGGTGACCTCACCCAGTGATAGAAGGGGTAGTGAGGCACGCATCATGTTGTTGCCATCAAGGGTAAAAATATGGGGTTTTCATCATTGGTTTGAGATTATCCCTCTACATCATGTCATCTTGCTTAAAGCGTTACTCTGTTCGTCATGAACTCAATACACTAGATGCATGATGGATAGCGGTCGATGTGTGGAGTAATAGTAGTAGATGCAGAAAGTATCGGTCTACTTGTCTCGGACATGATGCCTATATCTATGATCATTGCCTTAGATATCGTCATGACTTTGCGTGGTTCTATCAATTGCTTGACAGTAATTTGTTCACCCACCATAATATTTGCTATTTTGAGAGAAGCCTCTAGTGAACACTTTTTCTTCGTTGCACTTTCCGCCTTCAGATCTCATGTTTCAATCAATCTTGAAGGGATTGACAACCCCTTTTAAGCGTTGGGTGCAAGCTCTTTTGTGTTTGCGCAGGTACTCTGGACTTGACGAGATTCTCCTACTAGATTGATACCTTGGTTATCAAACTGAGGGAAATACTTACTGGTCCTGTGCTGCATCACCCTTTCCTCTTCACGGGAAAAACCAACGCAAGCTCAAGAGATGACAGAAGGATCTCTCGCACCATTGCTAGGGAAGGACTTTTGTTGCCGTAGCAATTCCCGCTAGCATATGAATGGTATAACATGAGACTCTATATATGAAGAACAAGGTGCCACTTTGAGCCACAAGTGTGGTAAAGGATAGTAGCAAAGTCGCTTCTCTCTTTTTCTATAATTCATTTTATTATTATGGTGGGATTATTTGGCCTCTCCCATTTTTTATTTCCTGTAACATCCCAAAACCCTAAGTTTTGGAATGTTATATTAAATTAAATATATTGATTGATTGTGTGGATTATTGTCTGAAATTGAATGAATTCCAAAACTTTTGTAAAATAAAAGAGAGGGAATAAAATGACCTTCCCAAAAATTTCATCTTTGCTTTTGAATTCAAATCCAATTCAAATTAAAAATCACTTGGGGGAGATGGCATAAATTCTTCAAATAAATAATTTGAAATGATATTTGAAAGTACTTCAAAGTTTCCATTTGGAGTATTTCCATTTGCAAATTTGATCCATTTCAATTTTAAATTTGGATGCATCCAAATCCCTCGCCAATTTCAAGAAAATAATAAGTGGATGAACATGATCCTCCAATCCATAGGAAAATTTGAATACTTTTTTAATTTATAAACTCAGAAAAACACTTGAAAAATATTTGATATTTGATTCAAATTCATTTTTGAATTTTAGAAAATAATATATTTCAAAAATATTTCAAACGTCTCTAAAAATGTTCATATTGTAGGAAATATTTTTCTGATTTTTTGTATATAATATATCTATATAAATTTTTTATTTATTTTATTTTATTTTATTTTTTCTTTGTGTATAAAAAAATAAAAATAAAATGTCAAGACCCAACCAAAGATGAGGTCTTCCCTACCTCACGAGAGCTCGAGTTTGCCACCTCGAGATCGCCCTGGACGAAGGCAGTCCCTCGCCTCTGCGTTCCCATGCCTCTCCTCACCCCGGAAGATCCTCCCCGCGGATCCCGTGCCTTCCCCCAAGAACCAATCACCATTATTGCGCTATCAAGGTCCCGGAATTCCTCGCTGGAGATCCGGCTTTGCCATATTCGGCCATCATGTCTAGTGCACCTAAACACTGTTCTGATCCCTATAAGTACCTGCCCCTCGAAGCCCTCCCTCCCCTAGACTGATTCGCTCCCTCTGGAGCTCTTCTCGCCCACTCCATATACCACATGAACTCGCCGGAGTTCTTCAAGTATAGCGGCTTCTCCACCGCCATGCGAGGCTCAGTTGGCCCTTCCCCGACCTCCCCCGAGGTTATCAAGACACCCTCTTCCATGTACCATGCTCACCTTCCTCCGGGACTCATTACATCGTCAGATCCGATCTCCTTCCCATCATCTTCTCCAACTCCGGCGACCAAGTCCGACGAGATCCAAGAAAATCCCGTATTTCTTTTTTCCACAAAAGTACCAATCTTAAAATAGTTATATCTATTAGTCTACTTATCAAAATTAAGTGATTCTTTTTTATATGGTTTCAAAGTTGTATGAAGTTTCTGATGGTGCATTTGGATTTCAAATTTGAGCAATTTAATTTTGAATTTCATTAATTTTGTTCAAATCACTAATTTGGCGAAACTTGAGTTTTATAATATATTTTTGATTGATTCTTTTTGCCATTATTTTTTTATTGATTGGCCTATCCAGTAGCATTGAGTTATTTTTTCGTTTTATTTAAATTAGGTTTTAGCTAAAACAATATTGTTTTGGTTATATAGTTGTCTTAATCATTTAATTATAGTTTTTTTAATTATTTTTTAAGTTATTTTTGTGGATTTTTACGTGTGGTTATATGCTTATGTTATACTACACTAGATAAATTTTTATAATTAATTATTATTATTTTAGTTATTGTTATGTGATATTGTTGTTTAGTTATTTAAGTATAGTAAATAGAATAGTTTTATTGTCACAAGAGTAATTCTTTTTGCCACTTCAAGTTATTTTATTGTTTTTTGTTAATTAGAAATAGATTATTTTTTATAATAATTTAGTATTGCTTTAGTGTTCTTTGTTATTATAGTTGTTTTGGTGATAACTAGATAGTAAATTTAGCTATTAAAGTATTTCCTTTTCCTAGTTAATTGGTTAATAAATTTATTGTTGTTAAATAGTTATTTAACTAGTTTCTTTTCTGTTATTTGAGTGCTCAGAGTAATTTAGAGTTGTTGTGATAGGATTTTTGTGAGTTAGTTTCTCTCTAGTTTTTGTTTAAAATTTTGTTTGGATTTTTATTGTTGGTTCCTTTGATTACATTATTGTTTTACTTGATTGTTTTATTATAGCTTCTCTCGCTGCCATTTATTGTCCGTGAATATGTTCACTTATTGTGTGAATTCTTTGTTTCATTAGATTTTGTGAAGTGTGAAGCTTGTTATTACAAAGCTTTAGAGTTTCAAGTCCGTCATCAAGGCAAGTCATTTGATCATGTTATGCCCAAGTTTTTTTGCATTAGATGATATTTCCACCATGCATGCAGTAGGAGTATTAAACTTCTTGAGTAGTATCATGAGGTAGGACACCCCCACAAATCCCATGTTAACCTGGCCCCGGGACGATACTTTTATTTTATGCTACGCTTCAGTAGAGGGGGTTTTGGTTGAGTTTTACATGGGAGATGTGAGCGTCTTGGATGAGGACTGCATCAAGATGATCAATACCACTTCATGATGATCAAGGCTTCTTCGAGGAGATGAAGACTCCATGATTCAAGACAAAGTTTAACACGCCTAGCGGGTGGGTTTGGAAATAGGCTGAAAGCACATTTCTCCCTAGGGTGGTTTTGATAGTTGATCACAATATATGCATCATTGGACTAATATGTTTTCCAAGTATATTTCAAAAAAGTTCAAAAGATGCTATGGCTAAATGTTTATGTGGAGATGCCCCTTGATGCAAGAAAGGAATAATATTGGCTCAAGCGTCAAGATAGAAGACTCTTCATTTTCTGTTTTGTGAGAATTCACATTTTAGTCCATAGGAAAGCTAATACAATTAAAAGGGGGTGAGGTTGTAAAATGAACTAATTACTCAAAGTGCTCTAACTGAGCCACCAAACTACTCAGTCATTTTCCCACATAACCATTGTGTCAAATTCCACATACACAAATTCGGTGTCACCATCTTTCATATTTAGGGCCCACCAAGTTTGACCTCACACACAAACCCTAGCCATTCCCACCAGATCGGTGCAACAGAATCCATAGCACCGAGTTCAGTGTGACCAACATTCTGTTGCCAAGATACACAAAATCAGAATTTACGAGTTTGAGTATCGGTGCCATCGAGTTTAGCCATCTCACCGGTAGACACCTTTTTTGTGCCACCGAGTTTCATATGTCGGTCTCACCGAGATTCAAAAGTTTCTACCCGTGTGGTACCACCGAGTTTTCAACTTCGATGTCACCGAGTTTGCCACTTTGTGTGTAACAGTTGGATTCTGACTGCTGCCTATATATACCCCATCACCCACCTCTTGTTCGTGAGACAAGCACTCAGAACACACACTTCATTGCCACATCCATTTTCTCAGAGAGAACCACCTATTCATGTGTTGAGACCAAGATATTACAATCAATTCATTTGAATCTTGATCTCTAGCATACCCAAACTGCTTTCCAAAAAATCAACCTCTCCTACCCATTCATATTCTCTGAGAGAGTGATTTGTGTTGATGAGGCTATCTTTAGAAGCACAAGAGCAAGGAGTTCATTGATCTACCCCATCTATTAACTTTTGGAGAGCGGTGCCTCGTAGATTGGTTAGGCGTCACTTGGGAGCCTCCTACTTCGTGTTGTGGAGTGCTGATGCAACAAAAGACCTTCCAACGACGCCAAAAACACGTGCTGACGGGAGACTGTTCTTGTCTTGATTCTGCTCAGCAATGGCAGCAGGAATCCTTCTGCTATGGCTACGCCTTTAGGGACTTCCTAGGCAAATATACAAAGGATTTCCCCGTGTCCTTGGAGCCTTGCGTTGGTGTTCCCTCGAAGCGTAAAGGGTGATGTAGCGCAGCGGTGGTAAGTATTTCCCTCAGTTTGAGAACCAAGGTATCAATCCAGTGAAGGAGTATCACAAGTGCCTGCACAAACACAAAAAGCTTGCTCCCAACGCTATGAAGGGGTTGTCAATCCCTTATAGATTGTTTGCCAAGTGAGAACTGAAAGCAACAAAGTAACAAAGCAAAGTAAAAGCGGAAGTGTAAACGATAGGTGTGAATAGACCCGGGGGCCGTAGTGTTTACTAGTGGCTTCTCTCATGAAAGCAAGTAGACGGTGGGTGAACAAATTACTGTCGAGCAATTGATAGAACCGCGCAAAGTCGTGACGTCATCTATGGCAATGATTATATCTATAGGCATCACGTCCAAAACAAGTAGACCGATACTTTCTGCATCTACTACTATTACTCCACACATCTAGTGTATTAAGTCCAAAAGAACAGAGTAACGCCTTAAGCAAGATGACATGATGTAGATGGACAATCTCATATCTACGAGAAAGCCCACCTTGTTACCCTTGATGGCAACTATATGATGTGTGCCTTGCTGCCCCTACTGTTACTGGGAAAGGTCACCACACGGTAAGAACCCAAAACCAAGCACTTCTCCGATTGCAAGAATCATAGATCTAGTTGGCCAAACAAAACCCAAGACTCGGAGAGACTTACAAGGATATCAAATCATGCAAATTAGAAATCAACAAAGACTCAAATATATATCATAGATAATTTGATCACAAATCCACAATTCATCGGATCTCGACAAACACACCGCCAAAGAGGATTACATCGGATAGATCTCCATGAAGATCATGGAGAACTTTGTATTGAAGATCCAAGAGAAAGAAGAAGCCATCTAGCTACTAACTACGGACCCGTAGGTCTGAAGTGAACTACTCACGAGTCATTGGAGGGGCGATGATGTTGATGAAGAAGCCCTCCAACTCCAAAGTCCCCTCCGTCAGGGCACCGGGAAGGGTCTCCAGATGAGATCTCGCGGAAACAGGAATTTGCGGCGTCGGAACTCCCGATCTTGGTTTCCTTCTGGAGGTTTCTGAATTCATAGGACCATATGGCGGTGGAGTTGCATCAAGTGGGCCCCCGAGGGTCCCACAAGCTTGATTGGCGCGACCTAGGGGGGGGGTCGCGGCGACAGGGCTTGTGGCGCCCTCGGGACCCCCCCTCCGGTATCTTTTTCTTTCGGTATTTTTGATATTTTCCATAAAACATCATCGCGAATGAATTATTCCGTTTGGACTCCGTTCCAAAACCAGATCTAAAAAGAGTCAAAAACACAGAAAAAACAGGAACTGGCGCTTGGCACTTAGTTAATAAGTTAGTCCCAAAAAAGATATAAAAGGTAAACAAAACATCCAAAGTTGACAAGATAACAACGTGAAACCATCAAATATTATAGAAATGTTTGAGACGTATCAAGCATCCCCAAGCTTAACTCCTCCTCGTCCTCGGGTAGGGAAATGATAAAGAATGAATTTTTGATGCTTTCATGCTACCTAGAATAGATGTCCTTTGTAACTCCTCTTATGTGACGTGAATGTTCAGATCCATTAGATTCAAAACAATAGTTTGCTATTGACGTGGAAACAATAATACTTCAAGCAAACTAGCAAAGTAATCATGAACTTTCAAAATAACAAGGCCAAAAGAAAGTTATCCCTACAAAATCATATAGTCTGGCTATGCTCTATCATCATTGCACAACGAATTTAAATCATGCACAACCCCGGTATTGGCAAAGTAATTGTTTTCACACCTTTACTTTCTCAAACCTTTTCGACTCTCACACAATACATGAGTGTGAGCCATGGTTTTAGCACTATAAGTGGTGTGGAGTGTGGTGGAGGTTGCAAGGCAAACAAGGAAAAGATGGTCACATTGACTAGGCATATCAATGAGATTTGGAGATGCTCATCAATAGATATCAACGTGAATGAGTAGGGATTGCCATACAAATGATGCACTAGAGCTAAGAGTATGTGAAAGCTCTTAAAGAAAACTAGTGGGTGTGCATCCAACTTGCTTGCTCACGAAGACCTAAGGCAATTTTGAGGAAGCCTATCATTGGAATATAAAAGCCAAGTTATATAATGAGAATTTCCCACTAGCTATATGGTGGTGACAAAACGAGAGACTCTCAATCATGAATATCATGGTGCTTAATATGCACAAGTGTGGAAAGGTGGTAGCATTGTCCCTTCTCTCTTTTCTCTCTTTTTTTGGTGGGCTCTTCGGCCTCTTTTTTTTGGTGGGCATCTTTGGCCTCTTTTATTTCCTCACATGGGACAATGCTCCATCAATGATGGTCATCACACTTACAACTCAAAACTTAGAGCAATGATGACTCTATATGAAATGCCTTCGGTAGTGTACCGTGACAATGATCTAGCAAGGCATAGACATAAATAGGAACATCATGCTAGCTAATTTTGATCATGCAATGGCAATGTAGACGTGGTGGCACATGTCATGGTGGTAGTTGAATGGCAATATATCTCGGAATGACTATGAAAAAGCCATAGTAGGTAGGTATGGTGGCTGTTTTGAGGGAGGCTAATGGTGGGTTTTGTGCACCGGCGAAAGTTGCACGACACTAAAGAAGATAGTGATGGTGGAAGGTGAAAGTGCATCTAAACCATGGACTCAACATTAGTCATGAATAACTCATATACTTGTTGCAAAAATTTTATTAGTAATCGAAACAAAGCATTCAACACAAACTCCTAGGGGAAGGGTTGGTAGGTATAAACAATCGCGCGATCCCAACCGCCACACAGAGGATGACAATCAATAGACTAATCATGCTCAGACTTCATCACATAGCGGTTCACCATACGTGCATGCTACGGGAATCACTAACTTCAACACAAGTATTTCTATATTCACAACACCTTACTAATATAACTTCAATATTACCATAACCACAACTCAAAACTAGTTGAGATGAATCAAACTTCTCTAACTATTCAATGCACATGAAGGTGGAAGTTTTCGTATCCCTTTGGATAACTACCCCTTTGAGACTACTTTCAAAGCATAGATCAACTACCAAGCCACGCACCACCATGCTCTAAAAGATATAAGTGAAGCACACAGAGCAAAATCAACTAGCTCAAAAGATATAAGTGAAGCACATATGAGCTGAATTGTCTACCAAAGGATATAAGTGAAGCTCGACAAAATCACGGTGAGTGCATGTCTCTCTCTCTCTATAGGTATGCATCAAGGATGATTGTGACACAACAAAAATAAAATACTCCTACGATACAAGACACTCCAAGCAGAACACATAACATGTGGTGAATAAAAATATAGCCCCAAGTAACGTTACCGATGGATTGAAGACGAGAGAGGGGATGCCTTCCCGGGGCATCCCCAAGCTTAGGGTTTTACGACATCCTTGAATCTCTTGGGGTGCCTTGGGAATCCCCAAGCTTGAGCTCTTGCCACTCTTTATCTTTTTGTCCATAAGAACTTCACCCAAAACTTGAAAACTTCACAACACGAAACTTAAACACAAACTCGTGATAACATTAGTATAAGAAAGCAAACCACCACTTCCTTAGGGACTGTAGAAAACTTGAATTCTACTTATGTTGAAGTTGGTTTACTGTATTTTCAATCTTCCATGGCTAGTACCCCCCGATACTATCCATAGTTTCATCAAAATAAGCAACCAACACAACAAAAACAGAATCTGTTAACAGCAGACCAGTCTGTAGAAATCGGTATACTTAGTATACTTATGGTACTTCAAAAATTCTGAAAAATTACTACAGTCTAAAGAATTTGTGTAACAATCAGCATCAAAATGAATCAACTCAAAATCTCTTACAGAAAAAAAAAATTCGTTTCGTGAGCAGAAAGTTTCTGCATTTTCCAGCATGACCAAACGATCATCCCCAAGACTAATCATAACGGTTTTGCTTGGCACAAACGCAAAAAGAAACACAAAAAACACAATCATAACAGAATTATGAAAGTGTGCAAAACACAAACAGAAAGAAAAAGGATAGATTCATTGGGTTGCCTCCCAACAAGCGCTATTGTTTAACGCCCTTAGCTAGGCATTGATAATTCAATGATGCTCTCACAAAAGAAAAGAATTGAAACACAACGAGAGCATCATAAAGCATGTGAAAATAACAGCTAAGTCTAACATACTTCCTATGCATAGGCATTTTATAGGAAAACAGATTGTCAAGACAACCAATAGTTACCATATGCAAGGAAGAAGAAAGAGACAATAGCAATCTCCACATAACGAGAGGTGATTTAGTGATATGAAAGTTTCTACCACCATATTTTCCTCTCTCATAATAATTACATGTGGGATCATATCGAATTCAACAATGTAACTATCACATAGGATATTCTTTTCATGATCCACATGCATGCAAAGTTGACGTTCTTCAAAAATAGTGGGACTGTCATCAACTAAAGTCATGACTTCTCCAAACCCACTTTCAATAATATTGCAAATATCATATTCATCATGAGGCTTAAACAAATTTTCAAGATCATCAGAAAAATCATCGCCCCACTCATGATCATTGCAACAAGTAGTGGACATAGCAAAACTAGCATCCCCAAGCTTAGGGTTTTGCATATTTTTAGCATGATTGTCATTAATAGAATTTGTAATGAAATCATTGCAATCATGCTTTTCATTCAAGGAGCCCTCGTGAATCAGTTCATGAATTTCATCACGATTTTCAGATTTACGCATCTCAAGCAAAACTCCATAGAGAAAGTCAAGTTCACTCAACTCACTAGCAATTGGTTCCACATAAGTGGATCTGTTAAAGAGATTAGCAAGTGGATGAGGATCCATATCACCAGATTTTCAGCAAGCGAAGATGCAAGCATATTGAAGGCACATAGCACACAAGCGAACAGAAAGCAAGCGAAAGAAAAAGGCAAACGAAAAAGGCAAAGGAGAAAGGCAAATGAAAACGGCAAATGTGAAGTGGGGGAGAGGAAAACGAGAGGGAACTGGCAAAAAAGTAAATGCAGGAGATGAGTTTGTGAGACTTACTTGGATAGATCTCTCCTTCCCCGGCAACGGAGCCAGAAATGCTTCTGCTGATGCAACAAAAGACCTTCCAACGGCGCCAGAAACACGTGCTGACGAGAGACTGTTCTTGTCTTGATTCTCCTCAGCAACGGCACCAGGAATCCTTCTGGTATGTCTACGCCTTTAGGGACTTCCTAGGCAAATATGCAAAGGATTTCCCCGTGGCCTTGGAGCCTTGCGTTGGTGTTCCCTCGAAGCGGAAAGGGTGATGTAGCGCAGCGGTGGTAAGTATTTCCCTCAGTTTGAGAACCAAGGTATCAATCCAGTGAAGGAGCATCACAAGTGCCTGCACAAACACAAAAAGCTTGCTCCCAACACTATGAAGGGGTTGTCAATCCCTTATAGATTGTTTGCCAAGTGAGAAATGAAAGCAACAAAGTAACAAAGCAAAGTAAAAGCGGAGGTGTAAACGATAGGTGTGAATAGACCCGGGGGCCGTAGTGTTTACTAGTGGCTTCTCTCATGAAAGCAAGTAGACGGTGGGTGAACGAATTACTGTCTAGCAATTGATAAAATCGCGCAAAGTCGTGACGTCATCTATGGCAATGATTTTATCTATAGGCATCACGTCCAAAACAAGTAGACCGATACTTTCTGCATCTACTACTATTACTCCACATGTCGACCGCTATCCAGCATGCATCTAGTGTATTAAGTCCAAAAGAACAGAGTAACGCCTTAAGCAAGATGAGATGATGTAGATGGACAATCTCATATCTACGACAAAGCCCACCTTGTTACCCTTGATGACAACTACACGATGTGTGACTTGCTGCCCCTACTGTCACTAGGAAAGGTCACCACACGGTAAGAACCCAAAACCAAGCACTTCTCCCATTGCAAGAATCATAGATCTAGTTGGCCAAACAAAACCCAAGAGTCGGAGAGACTTACAAGGATATTAAATCATGCAAATCAGAAATCAGCAAAGACTCACATATATATCATAGATAATCTGATCACAAATCCACAATTCATCGGATCTCGACAAACACACCGCCAAAGAGGATTACATCGGATAGATCTCCATGAAGATCATGGAGAACTTTGTATTGAAAATCAAAGAGAGAGAAGAAACCATATAGCTACTAACTACGGACCCGTAGGTCTGAAGTGAACTACTCACGAGTCATTGGAGGGGCGATGATCTTGATGAAGAAGCCCTCCAACTCCAAAGTCCCCTCCGGCAGGGCACTGGGAAGGGTCTCCAGATGAGATCTCGCGGAAATAGGAACTTGCGGCAGCGGAACTCCCGATCTTGGTTTCTTTCTGGAGGTTTCTGAATTTATAGGACCATATGGCGGTGGAGTTGCATCAAGTGAGCCCCTGAGGGGCCCACAAGCTTGATTCGCGCGACCTAGGGGGGTCGCGGCGACAGGGCTTGTGGCGCCCTCGGGACCCCCCTCCGGTATCTTTTTCTTCCGGTATTTTTGGTATTTTCCATAAAAAGTCATCGCGAAAGAATTATTCCGTTTGGACTCCGTTCCAAAATCAGATACGAAAAGAGTCAAAACACAGAAAAACAGGAACTGGCACTTGGCACTGAGTTAATAAGTTAGTCCCAAAAAAGATATAAAAGGTAAACAAAACATCCAAAGTTGACAAGATAACAACGTGAAACCATCAAAAATTATAGATATGTTTGAGACGTATCATGGAGTTGAACCAAGATGTTTGTAAGGACAAGGAGATCGCCTACTTATTGAAGATCTACCGTGAGTAAGGCTAGTCCTCCATGGACGGAAGACGTGGTGGAATAGACAAGGCCGCTTCTATGTGGACCCTCCATGGGTGGAGCCCTGCACGGACTCTTGCAGCCATTACCCTCCATGGGTTGAAGTCTCCACTAACATGGATGTACGATAGCGCCACCTACCTGAACCATGCCATAAATTGTCGTGTCAACCTCATGCGTTTGATCTCCCTACCTTACTCCTTTATGTTACACTTGCATGTTTAACTTTCTGCTCCTACTCTTAGAACTGCATGTGTAGGGTGTACTTGACTTGCTATAACTGCCATAGCCGCCTCTCAACTAAAATTGGGAAAAGGCAAAACTTTTATCGTGTAAAGTAGTCTAATCACCCCCCTCTAGACATACTTCCGATCCTACATAGGCTCCCTGGAGTATCCGGTGGGTGTGTGATACGTCTCCATCGTATCTACTTTTGCAAACTCTTTTGCCCTTGTTTTGGACTCTAATTTGCATGATTTGAATGGAACTAACCCGGACTGACGCTATTTTCAGCAGAATTGCCATGGTGTTGTTTTTGTGCAGAAATGAAAGTTCTTGGAACGTCCTGAAAATCTACGGAGAATATTTCTGGAAAATATGAAAAATACCTGTGCAAAGATCCACCGGAGGGGATGGGCCAGTGGGCCACAAGCCCTGTTGTCGCGGCCCCCCCTAGCCGCGGCAACCAAGCTTGTGGGGCCCACGTGGGTCTGCCGCCCCCAACTCTAGCTGTATAAATTCGCTTTTGTCCCGAAAAAATCATAAGAGAAGATTTCGTCGTGTTTGCGATACGGAGGCGCCGCCACATCCTGTTCTTCATCTGGAGGGCAGATCTGGAGTCCGTTTTGGGCTTCGGAGAGGGGAAATCGTCGCCATCGTCATCATCAACCTTCTTCCCTCTCCAATTCCATGAAGCTCTTCATTGTTCGTGAGTAATCTATTCGTAGGCTCGGTGGGTGGTGATGAGTAGGATGAGATCTATCATGTAATCGAGTTAGTTTTGACGGGGATTGATCCCTAGTATCCACTATGTTCTGAGAGTGATGTTGCTACTACTTTGCCATGCTTAATGCTTGTCACTAGGGCCCGAGTGCCATGATTTCAGATCTGAAATTATTATGTTGTCACCAATATATGTGTGTTTTAGATCCGATCTTGCAAGTTGTAGTTACCTACTATGTGTAATGACCCGGCAACCCCGGAGTGACAATAACTGGAACCACTCCCGGTGATGACCATAGTTTGAGAAGTTCATGTGTTCACCAAGTGCTAATGCGTTGTTCCGGTTCTTTATTAAAAGGAGAACCTTAATATCCCGTAGTATCCTTTTGGACCCCGCTGCCACGGGAGGGATGGACAATAGATGTCATGCAAGTTCTTTTCTCTAAGCACGTATGACTACACACAGAATGCATGCCTACATCACATTGACGAATGGGAGATAGCCACATATCTCTCCGTGTTATAACTATTGCATGATGAATATCATCCAAACGAATCACCGACCCATTGCCTACGAGTTTGTCCCACTGCCGCTGTTACTTGTTTTGCTCTGCTGCTGTTACCTGTTTTGCTCTGCTACTGTTACTTGCTTTGTTGTGCTGCTGTTACTTCTTTTGCTCTCCTGCTCTTACTTGCTTTGCTCTACTGCTGTTACTTGCTACTGTTGCTACTTGCTACTATTGTCACTACTGCTGTTCCTTGCCACTGCTGTTACTCGTTACACTGTTGCTACCTGCTACAATACTTTTTCGCTCGACGTTGACGGGAAAGAATATTTCCCGTCCACGGGCAACTTCTGGCGCCATTGATACGACAGTTAGGAATAGTCTGCCTTGTCAACAGATCGTTTCTGACACCGTTGTTATCATACTATTTTGCTACTGATACTTTGCTTGCAGATACTAATCTTTCAGGTGTGGTTGAATCTGACACATTCAGCTGCTAATACTTGAGTGTATCCTCTCACTTCGTGTTTGGCGAACCAACAAATTTGGGTTGAATACTCTACCCTCGAAAACTGTCGCGAACCCACGCGCTGGTGGGCCATTGCAAGACAATTGCTAATTGTTGAGAAACTAGGATCAGTTCCGGCTCTGTGGCCGTGGATCCATCAAGTCAGGGACACGTCAACATCATTTCTCTAGTGTCGTTGCTGTGGACTACTAGCAGCAACTTTTTCTGGCGCCGTTGCCGGGGAAGTAGTGTTATATTCTCTGAGTCACTTGGGATTTATATCTGCTGATCACTATGAAGAATCTAAAAGATCCAAAAACCAAAGTCTTGCCCTCAACTATGAGGGGAGGTAAGGAACTGCCATCTAGCTCTGCACTTGATTCACCTTCAATTATGAGTAAGTTTGAGACATCACCTCCTGCTAGAAATCTTGATATGTCGCCTGTGCTTGATGATGCTTATGATGCTACTATGCCTGATACTGCTAGAGATGATATGCCTGATACTGCTAGAGATGCTATGCCTGATACTGCTTTGCCTGATGATGCTAGAGATGCTATTTTTCCTGATGATGCTATGCTTGATACTGCTAGAGATACTACTTTGCGTGATGTGCCACTAGGGGTGTTCCTTGATGCTCATATTGCTAGAGTTACTACCAATGCTCGTGATGCTTTTGAAACTGCAGATACTATTGAGATAGAACCTGCTTTTGCTCCTGCTAGATCTAGCTCTCCTAGATATGAATTGCCTTATATACCTGAGGGTTACGTTATGGATGGAGAGATAGCTGAGGATTTTCTTGCATGTAAGGATGCCTATGACGCTGAGAAATTACTTCTCAAGTGGAACAAAAATCTCTAAAAGCTAGGATGAAATACGACCCGAAGTTTGCCACCTAACCTATCTTTATCACCGATAAGGATTATGAATTCTGTGTCGACCCTAAGATAATCTCTCTAGTCGAATCTGATCCTTTCCACGGTTATGAGTCTGAGACGGTCGTAGCCCATCTTACCAAACTACACGATATAGCCACCCTTTTCACTAGTGAGGAGAAGATCCACCACTACTATATCCTTAAGCTCTTTCCTTTCTCTTGCTCCTGGATGTGTGAGTAGTCCCCAGGATATGGTCTATTACTTCTGTGAGAAATATTTCCCTGCCCATAAGAAGCAAGCTGCCTTGCAGGAAATATACAACTTTGCTCAACTGAAAGAAGAGAGTCTCATCCAACTACAGAATGCTTTGCCTGATCACCCTCTTGAGAAGAACGATATACTTGATATCTTCTATAACAGACTTACCGATGCTTCTAGAGACCACCTAGATAGTTGTGCCGGTTGTGTTTTTAGGGAACAAACTATAGAACAAGCTGAGATCCTACTGAATAACATCTTGATCAACGATAATGCTTGGACTATTCCCGAACGACCTCCTAAGCCAACTCTGAAGAAAAGAGGTATTCTATTCCTCAGTCCCGAAGATATGCAAGAAGCCAAGAAATCTATGCAAGAGAAAGGCATTAGATCTGAAGATGTCAAAAATCTACCACCTATCGAAGAGATCCATGGTCTCGATAACCCGATACAGGTAGTGGAAGTAAATTCTCTGCATAGGTTTGATGAGAGTGATATTCCTTTTGATAAACCTGCTAGCCTGTGCTTTGATGAATTTGACAACTTTGTTGCCAAACAACAGAGTTTCAATGATTATGTTACCAGACATTTGGAACAAAGTACTCGTATGCTTAGTCATTTAAGTGCTTGTGTAGACAGAAATGTCAATGATCTGAAGCTTCTGAGTAAACATGCCTCTATGACTACTACTCAGGTAGAACAAGTACTTAAAGCTCAGAATGACCTGCTCAATGAATTAAATGACAACTCTCTCAGAGTCATTACTAGAGGAGGCAAAATGACTCAGGAACCTTTGTATCCTGAAGGTCACCCTAAGAGAATTGATCAAGATTCTCAAGGAATTAATGCTGATACACCCAGTCATCCTAAGGAGAAGAAGAAGGATGATAGAAACCTGCATGCTAGTGCACCAAATACTGTCACACCTGAAGAACCAAATGATAATTCTGCGTCTAATGCAGAAACACAATTTGGTGATGAACATGAACCTGGGGACAATATGGACAACGATGTTCATAATGATGCTCACCTAGCAATGATAAGGATGTGGAGATTGAACCTATGGTTAATCCTGATAACCCACAACCTAAGAGATACGATAAGAATGACTTCACTGCTAGGAAGCATGGTAAAGAAAGGGAGCCATGGGTTCAGAGACCTATGCCCTTTCCTCCTAAGCCATCCAAGAAAAAGGATGATGAGGATTTTGAGCGCTTTATTGAAATGATAAGACCCGTCTTTCTGCAAATGCAGTTAGTTGATATGCTCAAAATGTCTCCATATGCCAACTATATGAAAAATATCGTGACCAATAAACGGAAGATACCAGATCTTGATATCTCCACTATGCCTGCCAATTACACTTTCAAAGGTGGAACTCCTAAGAAACTTGGTGATCCCGGAGTGCCCACTATACCTTGCTCCATTAAAGGAAACTACGTAAGAACTACCTTATGAGACCTTGGAGCCAGAGTTAGTGTTATGCCTCTCTCTCTTTATCGTAGACTTGAACTGGATAAGTTGACACCCACTGAAATTTCTCTGCAAATGGCTGACAAATCAACTGCTTTCCCTGTCGGCATTTGCGAGGATGTGCCTGTTGTGGTTGCTAATACCACTATCTTAACAGACTTTGTTATCTTGGATATTCCCGAGGACGATGCCATGGCTGTCATCCTCAGAAGACCCTTTTTAAACATTGCAGGGGTTGTTATAGATTGCAAAAAAGGCAATGTCACTTTCCATGTCAACGGTAATGAGCATACCGTGCACTTTCCGAAGAAACGATATCAAGTACATTGCATCAATGCTATCGAAAAAACTTCATCGATTCTTATTGGGAGCTTTGAATGCCCCATTCCTCGTGTCAAGATGAAGTATGATTTGCTTGTTGGGGAGATACATGTCGCCATTGAGGTGACCTAGTGACTATTCGAAAATTCTCCATTCTCTTTTAAGATTCGAGAATGTTTTGTCATGATGATTTGATCAACCCCATTGACGGATTTCTTTCGATGACCATGAAATGGATGAATCAAAGAGTCAAATACCTCTGTTTTAAGCTTTCACTTTCTTTTGCTTAAAAGAAAAGAGCTAGGTTCAGTTTAGTTTTCCCTGTTTTCTGTTTTAGCGTCCCGGAGAAAAATACCCCGAAAATAAAAGTTCTCCGATGGTCCTGAAAATCTAGTATGATTTTTTCTGGAATATTTGAAAAATACTGGGACTGAGAGCTGGCCTGGGGGCCACACCAGTGGGCCACAAGCCCTGTCACCGCGGCCACCCCCTGGCCACAGCAAGCAAGCTTGTGGGGCCCACAGGGACCCCCTCCACTCATTCCATCTCCCATCCTCTTCCTCTACCTCCAGAAAAAATCGTTTCGCAGCTCAAACGCGTGTTCTTGCTCATTTGGTTATGATTTTCGATCTCCTTGCTCAAAGCACCATTCTCCGAACCGTTTTGGGGAAATTACTCCTTGGTAAGTGACTCCTCCATTGGTCCAATTAGTTTTTGCTCTAGTGCTTTATCCCTCGCGTATTCTTGCTACCTTGGTGACCCTGTTCTTGAGCTTGAAATGTTGATTTTAGCTGGTCCCAAGTAGTTTTAGCACGTGATACGCTCTCTAGACACTAGTAGGAGTAGTTGCTACAAGGTGTGGTTGGTCTTTATTCACTTTTCTCTTGAACTTCAAAATTTCAGCAAAAATAAATTATGTTCAGGAGGAAGTTTCATGGTGGTTCCTCAAGTAAGAAGGGTCCCGTCTTTCTATTCGGGAGCCTGATCCTTATCAACTCAGGGACGCACCGGTACAACCATGTGAATGGACTTCCGATGAGTTCATGATCGAAGCAGGCTTCAAGGATGAGTTTGATACACTTGTCCGCAATGCCGGGTTAGAAGAATTCCTCGCAGATAAATGTGAATAGTATGCTATGCTCACTGCCTATTTCGTGCGTAGATTTAAATTTTCAGTTGGCCGTGACTCATCCATACTGTTTGATCTGTATGATAAATCCTACGCCATGGATTTGGAGGATTTTAACAGAATTTGCAAAATACCCGGTGGGGTAATCTTAAAGATCCTGCTAAATCTTCGGTTAGAGATTTTTTCTCTAGTATATCTGTTGGAGAAACTAGAGACATCACGCAAGCTACCATAGGAAGTATTCATTTCCCTGCCTTGCACTACTTTGCCCTCTTCATAGGTAGATGCATTAACGGCAAGGTTGAACATTGTCACCTATGCGCATCCGACCTTATTAAGAGCGCACTGACAGGTGACAAAAGCTTCAACATGGGAGCTATTATAGCAAGGAGGCTGAATAAGAATGCTATTGATGGGGATTTCTTTGGCGGCATCTATGCCACTCGCATAGCAAATTTTCTTGGAGTACCCATCCGCGCAGGAGATCCCCCGCTCCATACAGCTTTCCTTGACCGTGTCGCTATGACACGCTACCAGTCCCTTGAGAGGGATGATGAATCCCTCCTATACCGATTGATATTTAACCGACAGCGTGTCTTCCATATTACCCTTCCTACTCTTGCTTTATTTGACTTTCAGGTAAAACGGAGATACTACATAACCATAGGAGAGGCAGAGGAGTATGAGAGGGATGCGACGGCTGCTCGTCTTCGTGAGGAAGCTATTCAGGCAGTGGCTGCAGCGCTCTCGTATAACCCCAATTATGATTTTGGGTTTCGCCAGGACCGTCCTTGGGAGTAGACCAAGCTAGGCCAAAAGCCTAAGCTTGTGGGAGTACGTCTTCTCACCGACCTTACATTCATGCTTATGCTTTCACTTTGTTCGTCGGTGTTCACACTTTGCCACTGTATTATCCATGCTAGTTTATTTTAGTTTTCTTGTTTTCTTGTTTTGTGTCCTTTTGAGAAAACCCAAAAAGATTTTCCTATCTTCTTTTTGCTTGTTGGGAGCTTTCCCATGTAAATAGTTTTCTTTTTCTTTGGGTAAAGGTAGAAGATATTGGTTACAATGCTTAGTGGCTCTTGCATGAATATCTGTTTAGCTTTCAAAGAGCCATATTACTTTGTCTTCTCCTTTGTGTTTGCCTGCTGATTTCAGCTTAGTCCAATGCACGAGCACTCTTATTATTGTTCACATTGTTCGATCGTGCAAGTGAAAGGCAATAATGACGATATATGATGAAGTGACTGAGACTGGAAAAGCTGGTATGAACTCTATCTATTTTGTTTTTGTAAATATGACTAGCTTGTCGTTCCAGATTCAGTTTTTTTTGTGAGAGAACCATGTTTGCAATGACAACTTAGAGGTCATAGTTTCTGATGCCATGCTTATTTAGCTAGGAGCTTATAATGGTTTGTCTTGAATGCCAACATAGATTTTTAGATGATTATGATGTAGTATGATAGGATGGCATTCTCCTTTGAATGATTCAAGTGGCTTGACTTGGCGCATGTTCATGCATGTAGTTGAAACAAAATCAACATAGCCTCTATGATGTTTGTGTTCATGGTGATTTATATCCTGTTCATGCTTGCACTCCATGTTAGTCAAACTCATTACATCTTGATGACTGTTGCTGCTCTCTAGTTGGTCGCTTCGCAGTCTTTTGCTAGCCTTCACTTGTACTAAGCGAAATACTGCTTGTGCATCCACTTCCATAAACCCAAAATTTTTCCCATGAGAGTCCACCATACCTACCTATGTGCGGTATTTACCTGCCGTTCCAAGTAAATTTGCATGTGCCATTCTCTAAACCTTCAAGAAATAATCTGTTTTGCATGCCCGAACCGCTCATGTGGTGGCAGGGGGCTATTAGTATCTTCCATGTTAGGCGTGTTATCCTCGGCATGTGTTTATTCACTGTCATCCACGAGAAAGGGGTCGGTAATTGGAATGCCCTGTTCCACGCTTAAATCGAAAACATAACTGTAAAACAAGACTCCCCCCAGATTGATGTTAGTATGGACGGTACCCGAGGATTTGGCTAGCCGTGGAGTGTGACTGATTGGTGGTGGGGGAGTTAAAACTTTACTTTTCTGTTTGGGAACCGCCTATAGCATGAGTAGCGTGGAAGATATTGAGAACTCTTGGTCATTGCATTGACAATGAAAGCATGCCACCCAAAATTATTATCTTTGTTTTCAAAGCTTGAGCTCTGGCACCTCTGCAAATCAATGCTTCCTCTGCGAAGGGCCTGTCTATTTATTTTCCTGTTGAGTCATCCTCTTCTTATATAAGCACCAATTAGAGAGCACCTCTGCCATTTTTATGCTTTGCTTTTTGATTGATATTGAGAATGACTATGATTGAATCTTCGTTGCTATGAGTTACAATGTTTAGTCAGCCCTTGATCTTTGAAAGTGCTCTGCATTTCTGTTTTGCGGTCTCAGAAAGAGCTAGAGAGATACCACCTATTCATATTTCTTCATGCTTGTTTTGATTGAATTGTTGGTATCTGAAACTCATTATTATGTGCTCGCTAGCTGATTATGCCATTGATATTAGTTTACCGTGAGACCTTTGTGTCACTTGCTTATGTGGTTAACTTGTGATCTTGCTGAAATTCTGGTTATGAGTTAGACATAGTTGCAACAACAAGATCAAACAGAGTATGTCAAATTTTTTCTTTCTCTTTCAGTTTGTCAACTGAGTTGCTTGAGGACAAGCAAGGTTTTAACCTTGGGGGAGTTGATACATCTCCATCGTATCTACTTTTCCAAACTCTTTTGCCCTTGTTTTGGACTCTAATTTGTATGATTTGAATGGAACTAACCCGGACTGACGCTATTTTCAGCAGAATTGCCATGGTGTTGTTTTTGTGCAAAAATGAAAGTTCTCGGAATGTCCTGAAAATTTACTGAGAATATTTCTGGAAAATATGAAAAATACCTGCGCAAAGATCCACCGGAGGGGATGGGCCAGTGGGCCACAAGCCCTGTTGCCGCGCCCCCTGGCCGCGACAACCAAGCTTGTGGGGCCCACGTGGGTCTGCCGCCCCCAACTCCAGCTCTATAAATTCAC
This sequence comes from Hordeum vulgare subsp. vulgare, assembly GCF_904849725.1. Classification (NCBI taxonomy): domain Eukaryota; kingdom Viridiplantae; phylum Streptophyta; class Magnoliopsida; order Poales; family Poaceae; genus Hordeum; species Hordeum vulgare. Next base: position 511,105,664 of record NC_058519.1, read on the forward strand.
TTTCGTCTCAAAATAAATCAGAAGAGAAGATTTTGTCGCGTTTGCGATACGAGGCGCCGCCACATCCTGTTCTTCATCTGGAGGGCAAATCTGGAGTCCGTTTTGGGCTCCGGAGAGGGGAAATCGTCGCCATCGTCATCATCAACCTTCTTCCCTCTCCAATTCCATGAAGCTCTTCATCGTTCATGAGTAATCTATTCGTAGGCTCGCTGGGCGGTGATGAGTAGGATGAGATCTATCATGTAATCGAGTTAGTTTTGACGGGGATTAATCCCTAGTATCCACTATGTTCTGAGATTCATGTTGCTACTACTTTGCCATGCTTAATGCTTGTCACTAGGGCCCGAATGCCATGATTTCAGATCTGAAATTATTATGTTGTCACCAATATATGTGTGTTTTAGATCCGATCTTGCAAGTTGTAGTTACCTACTATGTGTTATGACCCGGCAACCCCGTAGTGACAATAACCAGAACCACTCCCGGTGATGACCATAGTGTGAGGACTTCATGTGTTCACCAAGTTCTAATGCGTTGTTCCGGTTCTTTATTAAAAGGAGAACCTTAATATTCCGTAGTATCCTTTTGGACCCCGCTGCCATGGGAGGGATGGACAATAGATGTGATGCAAGTTCTTTTCCCTAATCACGTATGACTACACACAGAATGCATGCCTACATCACATTGACGAACGGGAGCTAGCCACATATCTCTCCGTGTTATAACTATTGCATGATGAATATCATCCAAACGAATCACCGACCCATTGCCTACGAGTTTGTCCCACTGCTGTTGTTACTTGCTTTGCTCTGCTGTTGTTACTTGCTTTGCTCTGCTGCTGTTACTTGTTTTGCTCTACTGCTGTTACTTGCTTTGCTCTGCTGTTGTTACTTGCTACTGTTGCTACTTGATACAGCTGTTCCTTGCCACTGCTGTTACTCGTTACACTGCTGCTACCTGCTACAATTCTTTTTCGGTCGACGTTGACGGGAAAGAATATTTCCCGTCCACGGGCAAATTCTGGCGCCATTGATACGACAGTTAGGAATAGTCTGCCTTGTCAACAGATCGTTTCTGACACTATTGTTATCATACTACTTTGCTACTGATACTTTGCTTGCAGATACTAATCTTTCAGGTGTGGTTGAATCTGACACATTCAGCTGCTAATACTTGAGAGTATCCTCTCACTTCCTGTTTGGCGAACCAACAAATTTGGGTTGAATACTCTACCCTCGAAAACTGCCGTGAACCCATGCGTTGGTGGGCCATTGCAAGACAATTGCTAATTGTTGAGCAACTAGGAGCAGTTCTGGCTCTGTTGCCACGGAGGCATCAAGTCAGGGACACGTCAACAACATTTCTCTAGTGTCGTTGCGGTGGACTGCTAGCAGTAGTGTGCACCTTGATAGGTTGTTGGAATACCCAGCGTTTGTGAACCATTGATAGGCGACCCTCGGAATACCTCAGAGGAGTGAACCTAACCCTATTGGAGAGATACCAGCACGAAACTCCACCGAGACTCAAAGAGACAGATGGATATTTTACGGCTCAAAGCTTACATGTGCAACCGAAAGTCATTATGGGATCTCACTTGGTTGATCTTAGTGGTAAATCTAACCTGAACTCTTAACCGGGGGTTAGGGAAACTCTTTGAAAGACCATGTTTTGGTCGTCCGGTTCTCAAACACCCTCAAGTGAGAGGCCATAAACGGAGGGATCAAACCTTGCAGGGAAAATGCAAAACCTATGCAAAGTGATAAACCTAATCGATTAGTCGTGTCCCCAGTTACGGACAATTGAGCCTCTGGAAATGATACTATCAGGAATTCTCAACACCACACTTGATGATAATTGATGAGAGTACAAGATAATAATTGGGTTATGAGATTTGGTTGGCGGAACCATCTCATTAAATAAACGACATTTCGTAGTAATTTCATGATGACCCTTTGTTGTAGGGAAAAACTTGCTTTTATGCAAAACTCAGACCTTTGCCATCATATGCCAGATGCATATAGTTGTGATATCATTTATTATCATTTTTGTTTTTCTATGATTTGCTAGGATATTCCATATGCTGACCTACACAGCTGCAACGTCTCATGTTGCAGAGGTTTTCTCCGACAAAGTGTGAGGTCTACATCCTATGCTCGGTGTTGCCCTTTGCAGTCGGATGGACTAACCTACCTTCAGGCTTCCACGGGATTTTGATAGCGCTATCTCATGAGTTAGCTTTTAGCCAAGTTACCTTTTATAATAATGACTCTATATGACATTTTTATTAATAAAGCATTTGTGATTGAACTCTGTTATATACATTGATGTACTATGTGTGCTAGCACGATTCAGGGAAAGCACACATACACACAGGCTTGACTCTTTTCGAGTCAGGTTGCTATAGATAAAAATAGTATAAAATAAAATAAATAAATAATTTACACAGACATATTATATATCAAAATTTTCAAAAAATAGTATTTCCTACAACTTGAACATTTTTTAGAGACATTTGAAATATTTTTGAAAACTATTATTTTCCAAAATTAAAAAATGACTTTGATCCAAACATCAAATATCTTTCAATGTTTTTTTAGTTTAAAGGTTAAAATGGCATTCAAATTTGCCTCTGGTTTGGAGGGTCATGTTCCTCCACTCATTATTTTTTTGAAATTGGTTAGGGCATTTGAATTCATCCAAATTTAAATTTAAAATGGATCGAATTTGCAAATGTAAATACTCCAAATGGAAACTTTGAAGTACTTATGAATCTAATTTCAAATTCTTTATTTGAAGAAGTCATGTCATCTTCCCTATATGATTTTAAATTTGAATTGGATTTGAATTCAAAAGCAAAGAAGTAATTTTTGTGAAGGACGTTTTATTCCCTCTCTTTTATTTTCCAAAAGTTTTCAAATTCACTCAATTTCACACAGTAATTAACAGTATCAATCAATATAGTTAACTTAATATAAAATTTCCAAACTTAGAGTTTTGGGATGTTAAATTTCCTCACTCGGACAATGCTCTAATAATGATGATCATCACACTTTTATTTACTTATAACTCAATATGAAGACTGATAGGACGGTATGACTTTATATTAATGCCTCTAGGAGTGTACCAGGATGTGCAAAGATCTAGCGTGACATGTATCAAAGATATGATGAATGGTCGCTTTCCCAAAAATACCATGTTAGCTCTATATGATCATGCACAGCAATATGATAATGAATGAACTAGTCATGTGAAGTGACGATGGAATTTGCATGGCAATATATCTCAGAATGGCAATGTAAATGCCATTATAGGTAGGTATGGTGTTTTTCAAGGAAGATATAATGAGGCTTATGTGCAACAGTGTGTGTCATGTCATGGGGTTTGGATGCACTGGCAAAGTTGTACTGGTCCTTGAGGTGAGAATGGGCAATGCACGGTACCGAAGAGGCTAGCAAATATGAGGAGGTGAGATTGGGTATGTCCATGGTATCACATTAGGCATAAAGAACTCATATACGTATTACAAAGTTTTATTAGTTTTATCATAGATAAAAGTACTACTCGCATGCCCCGGGGGAGGAGGTTGGTAGGAGTTAACCATCGCGGGCCCTTGACCCGAGACAACACTAGGATTTCAACGAGGAATAGAAATGCTCACATATCATCACCATGCCTTTTTATTTTTTGGACGAACAAGAAGTTAGCATACCTTAATATCGACACATCTCTGAATTAATAATAATGCACTCACACCTTTTTCATATCACCACATCAATATCATTAACCCCTAATTTCTCTATATGTGCTACATGATGGTCTTAATCATCACTCATTCAACACCTATTATTTTTGATCTTGTCTTATGACCCATCAAAATTACCTTCACTATTTATTAAACTCTCAAACAAATATAAGGGAAGAATGAGAGCACAATATTTCTATAAAATATACACGCCATCTGCTCAAAAAGATATAAGTGAAGTGGTAGAGCAACTCCTAAACTCAAAAGATATAAGTGAAGCACATAGAGTATTCTAAAAAATTAAGATGATGGTGTGTCTCCCTCAAATAGTTGTGTATAGCAAACAATGATTGTGGCAAACTGAAAGTAAAAGTAAATAAAAGCAAACGATGCTCTAAGCAAAACTCATATCATGTGATGAATAAAAATGTAGCTCCAAGTGACATACCGATTGATTGAGACGAAAGAGGGGAAGCCTTCCAGGGCATCCCCAAGCTTAGACGTTTGAGTATTCCTAGAATATTACCTTGGGGTGCCTTGGGCATCCCCAAGCTTAGGATTTTGCTTCTCCTCATTCCTTTGTCCATCGGGATAATACACAAAACTTGAAAATTTCAATCACATAAAACTCAACAAAACTTCGTGAGATCCATTAGTATGAGCAACATATCAAATACTTTAGGTACGACTATAAGTGGATTCTTATTTTAGTTTAGCATAAGGTATTGTATTATAACTTCTCCATGGCTTATATCCCCCAATATAATCCACAACATCATCAAAACAAGCAAACTATTCAAGCAAAAAACAGATATTGTCTAAAACAGAACAGTCTGTAATAATATGTAATGAACCTATACCCTTGTAACTCGAAAAAATTGAAAAATTAGGAAGGCCTGACTAATTTGTACCTAAATACTGCATAAAAAATTCAGCTAAAAATATCTTCCGTTAAAATTAGAGAAATTATGCACTAGACATCAAAGTTTGTGTTTTTGCACCGTAGCAATTCAACTCATCATACAAATCATCCATAGGCTCTACTTGGCGCAAACACTAATTAAAACATAAAAACACAACCATTACGGTATAAATAATTTTTATCACAAACAAACAAAAAGTAAAAGCAAAAATAAAGATAATGATTGGATTGCCTCCCAACAAGCGCTATTGTTTTATGCCCCTAACTTGGCATATTGCATAGTTTCAAGTGTTGGACCATTTCATGTCTTTCAAAATTAGTTCTTCTAAAATTTTACTTAATAAATCACCTTTTAGAAACCTAGTTGAAGCACTCAATTACTCAAAGGGATGTATACCATCATTTTAGACGTCACTATCATCAAAGAGTTCCCTAATAGTGTTTTCTTGCCAATCTTCACTAAACCCTTAATTAATTCCTTTAGCAATCCATTCAAATTTGTCACAAGTGTGGATAAACAAATACTGTGTTAATTCTTTGGGAATCACATTCCTCCTCATATTCATATCAAATTTGTGATAGCCATTAGATTCCAACCTACGCACAACATCTTTATTATGGAGGATTGCTTCTATGGGAGGACATTAATATTTTATTCCATAGAAGGTAGAAAATTATTTTTCTTCACCCAAAATATAATCAAATTCATTCATAAGGATGGTGATAGCAAATTTACTAATCTCGGGATCATGCAAACTAGGGAGTCCCAAAAATATCTTTTGAAACATAGGATGGAGATGCACAAACTTTCTTTCCATTTTCAATATAAGCATGGTGATAGCATCCACATAACAATTTGTTTCGTCAAGTATAGATTCTTTTGATGAGAGGAGAAGCTAACGAATACTCAAAGAATTCTTGGATGACATGCTTTCCAATAATGTTCCCACTACCCACATGATAAATTTTAGAATTTAGAGTCGTGTGAGTGTTAGTAGTAGGGACTTGATCCATAGGAGGATCATGAGTGGAATCAATAAATTTTAGTCTCATTTCATCCAAGTGGCAAGTGATATCTTCACTAGCGCTTTCAACAATAAATTTCTCAAATTTAGAAATGGTAGCAACTTCCAACCAAACTAGAGAGCGAAGATGCAAACTAGTGACAAGCTAAGCAAGCACAGGTAAATATTTTTGTAATTTTATTTTTTATGAGACAAACTAAATATACCAGCAAATAAAAAGAGGAACAAGTGAATGAAAATTTGTGTGAAGTTACTTGGTAGTTGGTGATGATATTCCCCGGCAATGGCGCAAGAAATCCTTCCTCATACTTCTGATCTGCGTTGGGTTTTCTGTGAAGAGGAATGGGTTACCACAAAACAATGTAGGTAAGTATTTCCCTTAATTGTGAAACCAAGGTTTATCGAACCAATAGGAATATCAACAACAACCGTCTTCTGCGGCTGCACACAAAAGAACAAACAACTTGCACCCAATGTGGGCAAGAGGGTTGTCGATCCCCTTGGTCTCGTTATTTGCAAACAAGTGAGATGTGTAGATAATTGTAAATTCCAAAATAAAATGAAAACAATGTATTGAAGGTTTTGTAAATATAAGGTGAATAGACCCGAGGTCCATAGTTTTCCATAATGGCATCTCTCATGAAAACACCATACGGTGGGTAAACAAACTACTATTGGGCAATTGATACAAAAGCGGATAGTTATGCGATATTCACGACAATGATCATGTGCACATAGGCATCACGTCCATAAATAAATAGGCCGACTCCTGCATGCACCTATTACTATTACTCCACTCATCGACCGCTATCCACCATTCATCTAAAAGTAAAACAGAGTAATGCATGGAGAACGATGACATGATGTTGACAAAGTAAACTCAGGAAATATGAACAAACCCCATCATGTTATACTTAGTAGCAGCAACACAAAGACACATCTTGTCCCCTTATGTCATAGGGATATAGAAATTTGCCAGGTTGAACCTACTACAATGCACCTCTCTCACCGAAGAAATATAAATCTAGTTGGTCAAACTATTTCAATAGATTGGAGAGAATTACGAAGCTATCATAATCATGCACACAAGAATCGTATTAGTATTTAGAGAAGAATGAAATATTTATCATTAATAATACGAAAATAAACCCACAATTCATCGGATCCCAACAAATGCACTGCACAAAAAGTATTACATCATATGGATCAAAGCAAAGATGCGATGATCACTGTATTGAAGATCAAGAGAGAGAGAGAGAGAGAGATATTGCCATCTAGGTACTAGCCATGGACCAGTAGGTCTATAGTGAACTATTCACACATCATCATGATGGCAGGAAGGTTGATGAATAGGCCCTCCGTGATCGATCCCCCTCTGGCAGGGTGCCTGAACGGAGTTCCGGATGGCCTCCCATCAGAACAGAGGCTTGCGACGACATAAAAAGTGTTACGGGGTTGCCTATAGGGTTTTTGGGATATATGAGAATTTATAAGCCAGAGAACGGAGTCAGGAGAGCCTCGAGGGGCCCACAAGCCATCAGGGCGCCCCTTAGGATGCATCGTGTTGGCTTGTGTGGCCCTCGGGTGGCCTCCAGCCTTCTTCTGATACTCGTTGGTCTTCTTTTGGTCCAGAAAAAATCGCCAAAGGTTTCATGTCAATTGGACTTCTTTTGGTTTTGAAAACCTGAAAAGTGAAAAACATGCAGAAAACAACAAGTGAGACTAGGCACTAGGTCAATAGGTTAGTGCTCTTAAATAATATAAATTGGTAAATAAATACCCAAAGATTCTCCTAGAATGATAATATATGAGCATGAACAATCAAAAAACATAGATACGTTGGAGACGTATTAGTTGTACAGCTAGTTGCATATCTAGACAACCTATTTGTTGCTAAACCTATTTTTAAGAAAAGCTAAAAAATGGTAGTTGCCTATTCACTCCCCTCTAGTCAACCATATTGATCCTTTCAATTGGTATCAGAGTTACGTCTCTTGTAAAGGTTTAACCGCCCAAAGAGTATTGTTGATGACATGAGTGCTGGAGGGGAGAACTCCGTGACCGGGTTCACAACCATGGGCACCCTCGATGATTTGAATGAGGCCATCGTCTCTCTCAAATCATCCATGGTGGACGAGGTCAAGGACACAAATAAATTCCTTGCGAACCTTAAACTTCCTACCTATCCGAAGGATTTGGTTAATTCATTCTGTATGGAGACGAATGCCGATTTTGTCAGGGAAACAGCTAGTATCGAGCTACCCAAATCCTCTCTTGGAATTAATGGATTGGGCACCCATGTCGCAGTTGCCCCTCCCCCGTCCTATGGTGGACCGGTTCCCTCACCTCATATTAACTCTAATGGCTCCCACCCAAGCTTGAATTAAATAACTTCCCTAATTTAATTTTTCATATCAAGTCTCATTTGAATCATAACTCAACACCGTTATGGAGGGTGATAGAGTAAGGCTTTCACCCTCATTATCCCAGAAACATGACTCCAAGAGAATAAGTGAAAAACCAACTCAATGCTTATACCTTGTTCATTGTTCAATCTGTCATGCCACCCGAAGACCTTTCCCACTTGCGCACATGATACTTGTGATCTGCGTTGGGTTTTCCGTCGAAGAGGAGGCGATAATGCAGCACAGTAGAGGTAATTATTTCCCTCAGTGAGAACCATGGGTATTGAACCAATAGGATGACCACGCAATTTCCCGTCTTCAGCGCCTACACACAAAACAGGACAAACTTGCACCCAATGCGGGCAAGAGGGTTGAAAATCCCCTTGAACTCGTTACTTGCAAGCGATAAGTAGTGGTAGATATACAGTTTGATAAATATAAATTGAAAATAAATAAATAGTAAATAGTTAAAGCAAGGTATTTTGAGTTTTTGTAAATATATTTGTGAACAGACCGAGAGGCCATAGTTTTCTCTAGAGGCTTCTGTCTCAAAGAAAGCATACGGTGGGTAAACAAATTACAATTGAGAAATTGATATAAAAGTGCATAGTTATGCAATATTTATTCATGTCAATGATAAAACATATAGGCATCACGTCCATAAGAAAGTATACCGACTCTTGCCTGCATCTACTACTGTTACTCCACCCATCGACCGTTGTCCAACATGCACCTAGAGTATTAAGTAAAAACAGAGTAATGCTTGGAGGATAATGACTTGATGTAGACAAAGCAAATCCAATTAATATGAGTAAAACCCATTGTTTTACCCTTACTGGCTGCAATACAATATGTGTCGTGTCCATTTCTATCACTGGGATTGAGCACCACAAGATTGAACCAACTACAACGCACATCTCCCGCTGAAGATAAATCAGTCTAGTAGGCCAAACTAAATCAATATATCAGAGAGAATTACGTAGCTATCATAATCATGCATATATATGGAAGACCAGCAAGGTACACAATATAATATTATGAATAATCTGAACATAAACTCATAATTCATCGGATCCCAACAAATGCGTCGTACAAGAGTGATTACATAAGATATAACACGGTAGGAATCACGATGATCTCAACAATGAAGAAAATGGAGAGAGAGATAGCCATCTAGGTACCAACTAGGTGTGAGAGCCTGGCTTAATAGGAATGATATACTACTGATATCAACAAGGAATTCCTTCTTTTCCGGGAGCCCACTCAAAAAGAACTCCAAAGTTATGCGTTGTTGGATGGGTGACTGATGTCTACGCACGCTTCTATTCTTGTAGACTATGTTGTCCCTCCAAAGCAGAGGTTTGTAGGACATCAACAATTTCCCTCAAGTGGATGACCTAAGGTTTATCGAACTCGGGGAAGTAGAGGTTGAAGATGGTCTCTCTCAAGCAACACTACAATTAAGATACAAGAAGTCTCTTGTTTCCCCAACACACCTAATACAATTGTCAGTTGTATATGTGCACTAGTTCGGCGAAGAGATGTTAAAAGGCAAGTGATATGGATGGTAAAACAAGGTATTGTAAATCTGAAATAAAAATGACAGCAAGCAAACATGAAACAAAACTGAAAGTAAACGGTGTTCAATGGTGGAAGACAAGGCCTATGCTTCATACTTTCACTAGTGGCAATCCCAACAACATTAACATAGTCTAATCACATGATATTTCGACTAAAACATGCAATGGAGACGTACTCGGAGGTCAATCCTTTGTGATCAAGAGAGGAAGAGAATTATGTAGGGCTACAAAAGCACACCTCAGAGTTCGTAGTTCTCATCTATGGATTTCCCAATGTCACCGCGTCGATCCAAAGAGAGTACCACAATCACCACAACATATCTCAAGGATAGTCAAAGACAAGCACCAAGAGACTCTCAATCTTCAATCAATTCACAAAAGAGGAAATCACTCACGAAAATATTCTTCTAATCCATGTCCAATAGACCGTTGTCACCATGGTCTCGGAGATTATACTAGATAAGATCAAGTGAGTACATCAATCCAATACATAGAAGAAGGGGAAACATCGTGGGATCACCCTAGATTAACATAGCATACGATCACAATTAAGATCACATCATGGGACAGAGAGATAACCACATAGCTACACGTAGGGCCCTCAACCCCGAGGGAGACTACTCACACATGGCCATGATGAGCAAGAGGTTGATGAAGAGGTGCATCCCGGAGAGGAGACGGCAGTCGACGGCGGCCATGGCGGCGACCACAGCCCTTGGGGGCGGCCCTTGGCCCCCTCTCTTCCTTGGAGATGGTGCTCGTATGGAGGTGGTTCTCCACCGCAAGGCGCCTGCCTGGAAGGAGGAAATTTCGTGGCTCTTGGCGTCTCTAGAGAAATCAGGTTTTTCCTCTCCTTATATGAGCTGGGACGATCATCCTTGGCCCTCTAATGGATATCCCTTCGATCCAAGGGCTCATGGGCACCTCTAGAACCTTCCTACGGACCCCTCTCAGCCCTAATGAGGTCCCAAAGTCGTGGCTTGGCTGAATCCATCAAATATGGTAAGAGTTGGACTCAATCACGTCACCGATTCCCGTAATCCCGTAATCAGATATTTGTCCTCCAGTAAAACGGGTTTTCCTCGAGCGTCCGAACGGCCGAATTTTATGTCTAGAATTATCAGCATAAAATTCACCACACTTTTATCTTTTGTGAGATTCCCGTTTGAGGCCGTCTTCGACCCGTAACGTCGCAATATTTTAAAAGAGTTTTTACACAGATTTCAGGAAAGTCCCAATTTGACTCCAACAAAGTTTCCTCTTCTATTTTTGATTGTTCCTACACATAAAAGTGTAAAACAAGAACATTGTGCAGTTTTGCAAATATTAATAGGTTACTCCAAATAAATCATAAACTTAATATAAAAACAATTATCAAAAGCATAAAAGTATCATGAAACCATCAAAAATTATAGGATACGTTTTGGACGTATCAGTGACCACCGGGAAGTTGGTCTCGGGTGCGCACGAGTGAGGACAAAATGTGCATGAAAAACTAGTGTTGATTTGTGGGGCCGGTCTAGATCCCGCCAAGTGTAACGGGGTGTTACAATTTGTATCAAAGCTGACCCTCACGGTTACACTGGCATGCACGGGTCAGGTGTGCGGGCATGTGGTGCATGGCACGGGTGCCCCGTTGTAGCACAAGGCATGTCACATGTGCCAGACTAGACACGCATACGTGTGCCAAGAGGGAACATTCTTGATGGGCCAACTAGGAGGTCGGTTCCAAGTAGGAATGATAGACTACTCATATCAACAAGGAATTCCTTCTTTTTTGGGAGTCCGCTCGAAAAGAACTCCAAAGTTAAGTGTGCTTGTCTTGGGGACATTCTAGGATGGGTGACCGACCGGGAAGTTGGTCCCAGGTGCGCACGAGTGAGGACAAAGTGCGCATGAAAGACTAGTGTTGGTCTATGGGCTAGTCAAGACTCCATGAGGCGTAACGGGGTGTTACACTATGGAGTCGTAGGTCTGTCGTTAACTACTCACACATCACCATGTTGATGTAGAGGCCCTCAGTCATGGACTCAAGATAGACACACGGTGGAACAAAGACTTGCAATAGTGGAAAAAATATTTCGGGAGGCTCTCTAAGGTTTTTGGAATATATGTGAATTTATAGGCCAGAGAACAAGGGTTGGAGAGCTGGCGGGTGGCCCCCAACCATCAGGGCGCGGTCACCTCCTAGGCTTGTCGTCTTGGCTTGGGGCGCCTTGTGTGCCCTCCGATCTACCTCCAAAGCTTCCAAGTTCTTATTTTGTCCTAAAAAACTCATCAAAAAGTTTCGGGGTATTTGGACTTCGTTTGGTATAGTATTCATGAAAAGGCAAAAATATGCAGCAAACAACAACTCACACTTGGCACTACTATAATATGTCAGTGCTAAAAAGTAATATAAATCAGCATGTAAATCCCGAAAAATCATCCTAGAATAATAATACAATAGCATGGAACAATAAAAAAATTATACCGAGTGCCAAGTGTGAGTTGTTGTTTTCTTCATGTTTTTGGCTTTTCATGAAAATTGTACCAGACAAAGTCCAAATACCCTGAAACTTTTTGATGATTTCTTATGGATAAAATAAGGACGTGTAAGCTTTGGAAGGAGTTCGGAGTCCCCACGGGGTGGCGCCAAGCCAACAAGGCGCGCCCAGAGAGTGGACGCGCCCTAATGGCTTGGGGCCGCCTCCCTTGGCATTCGATGCCCCTCTTTGTCCTATATATTCTAAATTATCCCCAAAAACCCCAAGGAGCTTCCCGAAACACTTTTTCCGCCATCGCAAGTCTCTGTTATCACGTAGATAGCAAGTAGACGGGCCGAGATGAAGGTCTCGAGGGCACTGGAATAAAGCCAGTAATCCGGTGAGGGGGCATGGGTGTTTCCGGTCTAGGACCGAGGGGGAAGATCTCTCCCCTTGTAGCGCACGGTATAAATGTGATCCCATGTTATTCGAGGATGTTGGCCTCCCCGTCTTATGGTTTTTCCCTTGCAGCGTGGTCCGGTTGAATGTCGGTCTTCGCGGGGGTAAAATGGGTGTGTACTAGTTCTAAGTGTTGACTTCTAAAATACTGTACACAGGATTAGTCCGAGTGACTATTGAAACATGTGGGATGGGGGTAAAGAGTATACCCTTTGCAGAGTCAAAACTATTCCAGTAGCCGTGTCCACGGTCACGGACGATTGGTTGATAGGTCAAGTGTCGGTCTGAGTGTCGGTCTTCGGAGGAAGTTAAGTTAACCATGGGACTAAATCAGGAAACCTGGTGGATGGTTATGATTATATATATTTAGCATGGACTAACCCTTATGATATATGAGTGTTGAATATCCCTGGGACGGTTTTACCTTCTGGATATTCATTGTTATTATTTCATATAAGCCCTTTATGTGGTGTCGCTTAGATGCCCGATTGTGGCATGCTTGTTATTACTTCATATAAGCCCTTTATGTGGTGTCGCTCAGATGCCCGAGTGTGGCATGCTTGTTATTATTTCATATAAGCCCTTTATGTGGTGTTGCTCAGACGCCCGCCTATGGCATCCATGTTATTATTTCTTATAAGCCTTTTATAAGGTGTCGCTGAGATGCCCGACTGAGGCATGCTTTCTATCTTATCCTCTCGAGGCGTCGTTCGATACACCCAATCGGACCATTTCCCTGTTCTTGGAAATATACGGGAGGATTGCCGCCCAATGTTCCAATTAAACTTTTTTTGATTGCTTATCATATTCTGAGTATGGTTAAAATATTGGTTTGCTTGCACTTAAGAAGTTGGATTCCGACTAACGGAATATCGTTGAATTATTACAAGTGCATATTAACCACGTGCTATTTTATGTCCGATTTTATGACGTTTGCGAGTACATTCAAAGTACTCACTCGCTTGTCCTTGGCTATTGTCTTGGCCAGATTGTGTCTTGGCCAAGGTGATCACTCTGGCACCCCTGGAATCCTTCAACTGCTGCCACCAGATCGATGCTTGCCCCTTCAGCTGGAATGTTGCAAACTTGACGAAATCCTTTGGACGGACATTGTTGCACTCAAAGTGCCTGTTCATGTCGTGAATCCAATCCTCAGCGTCAAACAGCTGATCACGCGACGTGAAGGTCTTCGGCTGATTTGACAGGAATTGACTCAGATTAGCAAACTGATTGCCACCATGGTTGAAGTTGCCTTGCTGCTGATTAGTCCTCTCCTGCAACAGCTGGATCAGCATCTGAGTGTTTGCATTTGTAGCAGCCATACTACTTGCCAAGCCTTTGCAGGAGGAGGCGGTGGCGGAGGAGGTGGTGGAGGGGGTGGTGGCGGCATCTCAGCACCCTCACGACCTGGATTCTGGCGAGTTGGTGGAGCCATCCTGAAGACGGACAACACATTAGCCCACAGAATAGAATTGAAGGTAAAGCTGAATCAAAAAGGCAGGAATATCTGAACAGGAATATAGCAATTGCACTCGAACAAAATAGTAAGTGATACGTCTCCAACGGATCTATAATTTTTTATGGTTTCATGTTATTATCTTGTCAAACTTTGGATGTTTTGCATGCCTTTTATTTATTTTTTGGGACTATCTTATTAATCCAGTGCCAAGTGCCAGTTCCTGTTTTTTCCATGTTTTTGACCCCTTTTAGAGGAGATTTTGAAACGGAGTCCAAACGGAAGAAAATCCCCAAAAAGATTTTTTCTGGAACGGAAGAAGATCGGAGAGCTTGGGGGCCAAGCCAGAAGAGCCCCACGGGCCCCACAAGCACCCCCCCCCCCCCCCCCCCGTGGCCAGGGGGTCGCGCCATGCAGGCCTGTGGGCCCCCTGGAGGTCCCCTAACCTAGATCTTGCACCTATAAATTCCCAAATATTCCCAAATATTCCCAAAAAAATTAGGGGAGCATCGTAATCACTTTTCCGCCGCCGGAAGCTTCTGTCTCCGCAAGATCCCATCTGGGGCACGTCCTAGTGCCCTGCCGGAGGGGGCATTCAGACACGAAAGGCTTCTCCATCAACACCATGACCTCTCCGATGATGCGTGAGTAGTTCACCATAGACCTATAGGTCCATAGGTAGCAACTAGATGGCTTCTTCTCTCTCTTGGATCTTCAATACAAAGGTCTCCATGATCTTCATGGAGATCTGTCCGATGTAATCTTCTTTTGCGGTGTGTTTGTCCAGATCCGATGAATTGTGGATTTATGATCAGATTATCTATGAATCTTATTTGAGTTTCTTCTGATCTCTCTTATGCATGATTTCATATCCTTGTAATTCTCTTCGAGTTGTGGGTTTTGTCTGGCCAACTAGATCTATGATTCTTGCCATGGGAGAAGTGCTTGGTTTTGGGTTCATACCATGCGGTGACCTCACCCAGTGACAGAAGGGGTAGCGAGGCACGTATCGTGTTGTTGCCATCAAGGGTAAAAATATGGGGTTTTCGTCATTGGTTTGAGATTATCCCTCTACATCATGTTATCTTGCTTAAAGCGTTACTCTGTTCGTCATGACCTAAATACACTAGATGCATGCTGGATAGTGGTATATGTGTGGAGTAATAGTAGTAGATGCAGAAAGTATCGGTCTACTTATCTCGCACGTGATGCCTATATGCTAGATCATTGCCTTAGATATCGTCATGACTTTGCATGGTTCTATCAATTGCTCGACAGTAATTTGTTCACCCACCGTAATACTTGCTATTTTGAGAGAAGCCTCTAGTGAACACTATGGTGTTGCAATTATGCCCTACAGGCAATAATAAATATAGTTATTATTATAATTCCTGTATCAAGATAATCGTTTATTGTCCATGCTATAATTGTATTGAATGAAGACTCATTTACATGTGTGGATACATAGACAAAACACTGTCCCTAGCAAGCCTCTAGTTGGCTAGCCAGTTGATCAACGATGGTCAGTGTCTTCCGATTATGAACAAGGTGTTGTTGCTTGATAACTGGATCACGTCATTAGGAGAATCACGTGATGTACTAGACCCAAACTAATAGACGTAGCATGTTGATCGTGTCATTTTATTGCTACTGTTTTCTGCGTGTCAAGTATTTATTCATATGACCATGAGATCATATAACTTACTAACACCGGAGGAATACTTTGTGTGTATCAAACGTCGCAACGTAACTGGGTGACTATAAAGATGCTCTACAGCTGTCTCCGAAGGTGTTCGTTAAGTTAGTATGGATCGAGACTGGGATTTGTCACTCCGTGTGACGGAGAGGTATCTCGGGGCCCACTCGGTAATACAACATCACACACAAGCCTTGCAAGCAATGTGACTTAATGTAAGTTGCGGGATCTTGTATTACGGAACGAGTAAAGAGACTTGCTGGTAAACGAGATTGAACTAGGTATACGGATACCGACGATCGAATCTCGGGCAAGTAACATACCGAAGGACAAAGGGAATGACATACGGGATTATATGAATCCTTGACACTGAGGTTCAAACGATAAGATCTTTGTAGAATACGTAGGATCCAATATGGGCATCCAGGTCCCGCTATTGTATATTGACCGAGGAGTCTCTCGGGTCATGTCTACATAGTTCTCGAACCCGTAGGGTCTGCACACTTAAGGTTCGACGTTATTTTATGCGTATTTGAGTTATATGGTTGGTTACCGAATGTTGTTCGGAGTCCCGGATGAGATCACGGACGTCACGAGGGTTTCCGGAATGGTCCGGAAATGAAGATTGATATATAGGATGACCTCATTTGATTACCGGAAGGTTTTCGGAGTTACCGGGAATGTACCGGGAATGACGAATGGGTTCCGGGAGTTCACCAGGGGGGCAACCCATCCCGGGGAAGCCCATAGGCCTTGGGGGTGGCGCAGCAGCCCTTAGTGGGCTGGTGGGACAGCCCAAGAAGGCCATATGCGGATTGGGAAGAAAATCAAAGAGGAAAGGAAAAAAAAGAAGCAGGTGGGAAAGGGAAGAAGGACTCCACCTTCCAAACCAAGTAGATCATCGTCGAGCTGTACGTGTGCTGAACGCGGAGGTGCCATCCGTTCGGCACTAGGTCGTGGGACTGTTCGCGGGATAGTTCGCGGGGCGGATCGAAGGACGTGAAGACGTTCCACTACATCAACCGCGTTCACTAACGCTTCTGCTTGACGGTCTACAAGGGTACGTAGATCACACATCCCCTCTCGTAGATGGACATCACCATGATAGGTCTTCGTGCGCGTAGGAAATTTTTTGTTTCCCATGCGACGTTCCCCAACAGTGGCATCATGAGCTAGGTTCATGCGTAGATGTCTTCTCGAGTAGAACACAAAAGTTTTTGTGGGCGGTGATGTGCGTTTTGCTGCCCTCCTTAGTCTTTTCTTGATTCCGCGGTATTGTTGGATCGAAGCGGCTCGGACCGACATTACTCGTACACTTACGAGAGACTGGTTTCATCGCTACGAGTAACTCCGTTGCTCAAAGATGACCGGCGAGTGTCGGTTTCTCCAACTTTAGTTGAATCGGATTTGACCGAGGAGGTCCTTGAATGAGGTTAAATAGAAATTCATATATCTCCGTTGTGGTGTTTGCGTAAGTAAGATGCGATCCTACTAGATACCCATGGTCACCACGTAAAACATGCAACAACAAAATTAGAGGACGTCTAACTTGTTTTTGCAGGGTATGCTTGTGATGTGATATGGCCAACGATGTGACGTAATATATTGGATGTATGAGATGATCATGTTGTAATAGAAAATATCGACTTGCACGTCGATGGTACGGCAACCGGCAGGAGCCATAGGGTTGTCTTTATAACTAACGTTTGTGCTTGCAGATGCGTTTACTATTTTGATAGGATGTAGCTTTAGTAGTAATAGCATGAGTAGCACGACAACCCCGATGGAGACACATTGATGGAGATCATGGTGTGGCGCCGGTGACAAGAAGATCGTGCCGGTGCTTTGGTGATGGAGATCAAGAGGCACGTGATGATGGCCATATCATGTCACTTATGAATTGCATGTGATGTTAATCCTTTTATGCACCTTATTTTGCTTAGAACGACGGTAGCATTATGAGGTGATCTCTCACTAAAATTTCAAGACGAAATTGTGTTCTCCCCGACTATGCACCGTTGCTACAGTTCGTCGTTTCGAGACACCACGTGATGATCGGGTGTGATAGACTCAACGTTCACATACAACGGGTGCAAAATAGTTGCACACACGGAACACTCGGGTTAAGCTTGACGAGTCTAGCATGTGCAGACATGGCCTCGGAACACATGAGACCGAAAGGTCGATCATGAATCATATAGATGATATGATTAGCATAGGGATGCTTACCACTGAAACTATACTCAACTCACGTGATGATCGGACTTGAGAAAGTGTAAGTGGATCATGAACCACTCAAATGACTAGAGAGATGTACTTTTTGAGTGGGAGTTTAGCGAATAATTTGATTAAGTTGAACTCTAATTATCTTGAACATAGTCTAAGTCCACTTTGAATATATTTGTGTTGTAGATCATGGCTCACGCGACAGTCATCCTGAATTTTAATACGTTCCTAGAGAAAGCTAAGTTGAAAGATGATGGAAGCAACTTTGTAGACTGGGCTCGTAATCATAAGCTAATCTTACAAGCTGGGAAAAAGGATTATGTCCTTAATGCTGCGCTAGGAGATGAACCACCCGCTACGGCTGATCAGGATGTTAAGAACGCTTGGTTAGCACGTAAGGAGGACTACTTAATAGTTCAATGTGCAGTCTTGTATGGCTTAGAACCGGGACTTCAATGTCGCTTTGAGCGTCATGGAGCATTTGAGATGTTCCAGGAGTTGAAGTTTATCTTTCAGAAGAGCGCCCGGATCGAGAGGTACGAGACCTCCAATAAATTCTATGCTTGCAAGATGGAGGAGAACTCGTCTGTAAGTGAACATGTGCTCAAAATGTCTGGGTACTCAAACCGTCTAGCTGAGCTGGGGATTGAACTCCCGCAAGAAGCTATCACTGACAGAATCCTTCAATCACTGCCGCCAAGCTATAAAGGCTTTGTGTTGAACTACAACATGCAAGGGATGAACAAGTCTCCTGGCGAGTTGTTTGCGATGCTGAAAGTCGCAGAGTCTGAACTCCGTAAAGAACATCAAGTGTTGATGGTGAATAAGACCACTAGTTTCAAGAGAAATGGCAAAGGCAAGAAGGGTAAATCGAAGAAGAGCGGCAAGCGTGTTGCCAATCCGACGAAGAAACCCAAAGCTGGACCTAAGCCTGAAACAGAGTGTTACTATTGCAAGGGTATGGGTCACTGGAAGCGCAATTGCCCCAAGTATCTGGCTGATAAGAAGGCGGCCAAAGAAAAATCAGGTATATTTGATATACATGTTATTGATGTGTACTTAACCGGCTCTCGTAGTAGTGCCTGGGTATTCGATACCGGTTCTGTTGCTCATATTTGCAACTCGAAACAGGAACTGCGGAATAGATGAAGGCTGGCGAAAGATGAAGTGACGATGCGCGTGGGAAATGGTTCCAAGGTTGATGCAATCGCCATCGGCACAGTCTCACTTCAGTTACCGTCGGGATTAGTTATGAACTAAAATCATTGTTATTTAGTGCCTGCGTTGAGCATGAACATTATATCTGGATCTTGTTTATTGCGAGACGGTTACTCGTTTAAGTCAGAGAATAATGGTTGTTCTATTACTATGAGTAACATCTTTTATGGTCATGCACCCAATGTGAGAGGATTGTTCATATTGAATCTTGATAGTGATACACACGTACATAACATTGAGACCAAAAAAGTTAGAGTTAACAATAATAGCGCCATATTTTTGTGGCACTGCCGCTTAGGTCATATTGGTGTAAAGCGCATGAAGAAACTCCAAGCCGATGGACTTTTGGAGTCACTTGACTTTGATTCACTTGACACATGCGAACCATGCCTCATGGGAAAGATGACTAAAACTCCGTTCTCCAGAACAATGGAGCGTGCAAGTGACTTGTTGGAAATCATACATACCGATGTGTGTGGTCCGATGAGCGTAGAGGCACGCGGCGGATATCGTTATTTTCTCACCTTCACTGACGATTTGAGTAGATATGGTTATATCTACTTAATGAAGCACAAGTCTGAAACATTTGAAAAGTTCAAGCAATTTCAGAGTGAAGTTGAAAATCATCGTAACAAGAAGATCAAGTTCCTACGGTCTGATCGTGGGGGTGAATATCTGAGTTTCGAGTTTGGTGCTCACTTAAGACAATGTGGAATTGTTTCACAGTTAACACCGCCTGGAACACCACATCGTAATGGTGTGTCCGAACGTCGTAATCGTACATTATTAGAGATGGTGCGATCTATGATGTCTCTTACCGATTTGCCATTATCATTTTGGGGTTATGCATTAGAAACAGATGCATTCACTTTAAATAGGGCACCATCAAAATCCGTTGATACGACACCATACGAACTGTGGTATGGCAAAAGGCCAAAGTTGTCATTTCTTAAAGTTTGGGGATGTGATGCTTATGTCAAAAAGCTTCAGCCTGAAAAGCTAGAACCCAAAGCGGAAAAGTGCATCTTCATAGGTTACCCAAAAGAGACAGTTTGGTACACCTTCTATCTCAAATCCGAGGGCAAAGTGTTTGTTGCTAAAAACGGAGCTTTTCTCGAGAAGGAGTTTCTCTCGAGAGATTTGAGTGGGAGGAAGATAGAACTTGACGAGGTTGTCGAACCTCTCATCCCTCTGGATGGTGGCGCAGGGCAAGGGGAAACCTCTGTCGTTGCAACGCCGGTTGAGGAGGTAGTTAATGATGATGATCATGAAACTCCAGTTCAATTTTCTGTCGAACCACACGGGTCGACGAGACCACGTGCTGCTCCAGAGTGGTACAGTAATCCCGTCTTATCAATCATGTTGTTAGACAACAATGAACCTGCAAATTATGAAGAAGCAATGGTGGGCCCAGATTCCAACAAATGGCTAGAAGCCATGAAGTCCGAGATATGATCCATGTATGAGAACAAAGTGTGGACTTTGGAAGTACTGCCTGAGGACCGCAAGGCTATTCAGAACAAATGGATCTTTAAGAGGAAGACGGACGCTGACGGCAATGTGACCGTTTATAAAGCTCGACTTGTGGCAAAGGGTTTTTCACAAGTTCAAGGAGTTGACTACGAT
This sequence comes from Hordeum vulgare subsp. vulgare, assembly GCF_904849725.1. Lineage (NCBI taxonomy): Eukaryota > Viridiplantae > Streptophyta > Magnoliopsida > Poales > Poaceae > Hordeum > Hordeum vulgare. Next base: position 511,126,484 of record NC_058519.1, read on the forward strand.
GAGACATTCTCACCCGTAGCGATGCTTAAGTCCGTCAGAATCATGTTAGCAATAGCTGCATTTTTCGATTATGAAATCTGGCAGATGGATGTCAAAACGGCGTTCCTTAACGGTTTCCTTAAGGAAGAGTTGTATATGATGCAACCCGAAGGTTTTGTCGATCCTAAGAATGCTAACAAGGTGTGCAAGCTCCAACGATCCATTTATGGACTGGTGCAAGCATCTCGGAGTTGGAACAAACGCTTTGATGAGGTGATCAAAGCATTTGGGTTTATACAAGTGGTTGGAGAATCTTGTATTTACAAGAAAGTGAGTGGGAGCTCTGTGGCGTTTCTAATATTATATGTGGATGACATATTGCTGATTGGAAACAACGTAGAGTTTTTGGAGAGCATAAAGGATTACTTGAATAAAAGTTTCTCCATGAAGGACCTAGGAGAAGCTGCTTACATTCTAGGCATTAAGATCTACAGGGATAGATCAAAACGCCTGATAGGACTTTCACAAAGCACATACCTTGATAAAGTTTTGAAGAGGTTCAAAATGGAACAGTCCAAGAAAGGGTTCTTGCCAGTTTTACAAGGTATGAGATTGAGTAAGACTCAGTGCCCAGCAACTGATGAAGATAGATAGCACATGCGCTCTGTCCCCTATGCTTCAGCCATAGGTTCTATCATGTATGCAATGCTGTGCACTAGACCGGATGTTAGCCTGGCCATAAGTATGGCAGGTAGGTTCCAGAGTAATCCAGGAGTGGATCGCAGGATGGCGGTCAAGAATAACCTGAAGTACCTGAAAAGGACTAAGGAGATGTTTCTCGTGTATGGAGGTGACGAAGAGCTCGCCGTAAAAGGTTACGTCGATGCAAGCTTTGACACAGATACGGACGACTCTAAGTCGCAAACCGGATACGTATTTATTCTTAATGGGGGTGCGGTAAGCTGGTGCAGTTCCAAGCAGAGTGTGGTAGCAGATTCTACATGTGAAGCGGAGTACATGGCTACCTCGGAGGCAACTAAGGAGGGTCTCTGGATGAAGCAATTCATGACGGATCTTGGAGTGGTGCCAAGCGCACTAAATCCAATAACCTTGTTCTGTGATAACACGGGTGGCATTGCCCTGGCAAAGGAACCACGGTTTCACAAGAAGTCCAGACACATCAAACGACGCTTCAACCTCATCCGCGACTATGTCGAAGGGGAGGACGTAAATATATGCAAAGTGCACATGGATCTGAATGTAGCAGACCCGCTGACTAAACCTCTTCCACGGGCAAAGCATGATCAACACCAGAACTGTATGGGTGTTAGATTTATTACAATGTAATTCGCATGATGATGTGAGGGCTAGATTATTGACTCTAGTGCAAGTGGGAGACTGTTGGAATTATGCCCTAGAGGCAATAATAAATATAGTTATTATTATAATTCATGTATCAAGATAATCGTTTATTATCCATGCTATAATTGTATTGAATGAAGACCCATTTACATGTGTGGATACATAGACAAAACACTGTCCCTAGCAAGCCTCTAGTTGGCTAACCAGTTGATCAACGATGGTCAGTGTCTTCTGATTATGAACAAGGTGTTGTTGCTTGATAACTGGATCACCTCATTAGGAGAATCACGTGATGGACTAGACCCAAACTAATAGACGTAGCATGTTGATCGTGTCATTTTATTGCTACTGTTTTCTGCGTGTCAAGTATTTATTCCTATGACCATGAGATCATATAACTTACTAACACCGGAGGAATACTTTGTGTGTATCAAACGTCGCAACGTAACTGGGTGACTATAAAGATGCTCTACAGGTGTCTCCGAAGGTGTTCGTTAAGTTAGTATGGATCGAGAGTGGGATTTGTCACTCCGTGTGACGGAGAGGTATCTCGGGGCCCACTCGGTAATACAACATCACACACAAGCCTTGAAAGCAATGTGACTTAATGTAAGTTGCGGGATCTTGTATTACGGAACGAGTAAAGAGACTTGCCGGTAAACGATATTGAAATAGGTATACGGATACTGACGATCGAATCTCGGGCAAGTAACATCCCGAAGGACAAAGGGAATGACATACGGGATTATATGAATCCTTGACACTGAGGTTCAAACGATAAGATCTTTGTAGAATATGTAGGATCCAATATGGGCATCCAGGTCCGGCTATTGGATATTGACCAAGGAGTCTCTCGGGTCATGTCTACATAGTTCTCGAACCCGTAGGGTCTGCACACTTAAGGTTCGACGTTATTTTATGCGTATTTGAGTTATATGGTTGGTTACCGAATGTTGTTCGGAGTCCCGGATGAGATCATGGACGTCACGAGGGTTTCCGGAATGGTCCGGAAACGAAGATTGATATATAGGATGACCTCATTTGATTACCGGAAAGTTTTCGGAGTTACCGGGAATGTACCGGGAATGACGAATGGGTTCCGGGAGTTCACCGGGGGGGCAACCCACCCCGGGGAAGCCCATAGGCCTTGGGGGTGGCGCACCAGCCCTTAGTGGGCTGGTGGGACAGCCCAAGAAGGCCATACGCGCATTGGGAAGAAAATCAAAGAGGAAAGGAAAAAAAAGAAGGAGGTGGGAAAGGGAAGAAGGACTCCACCTTCCAAACCAAGTAGAATTCGGTTTGGGAAGGGGAGGCCTTCCCCCTTGGCTCGGCCGAACCCCTTGGGAGTCCTTGGACCCCAAGGAAGGTCTCCCCCCTCCTCCTCCTATATATAGTGGGGTTTTAGGGCTGATTTGACACAACTTTGCCACGGCAGCCCGACCACATATCTCCACGGTTTCACCTCTAGATCGCGTTTCTACGGAGCTCGGGCGGAGCCCTGCTGAGACAAGATCATCACCAACCTCCGGAGCTCCATCACGCTACCGGAGAACTCTTCTACCTCTCCGTCTCTCTTGCTGGATCAAGAAGGCCGAGATCATCGTCGAGCTGTACGTGTGCTGAACGCGGAGGTGCCGTCCGTTCGGCACTAGATCGTGGGACTGTTCGCGGGATAGTTCGCAGGGCGGATCGAGGGACGTGAAGACGTTCCACTACATCAACCGCGTTCACTAACGCTTCTGCTGTACGGTCTACAAGGGTACGTAGATCACACATCCCCTCTCGTAGATGGACATCACTATGATAGGTCTTCGTGCGCGTAGGAAAATTTTTGTTTCCCATGCGACGTTCCCCAACATATGGCCCTCAGGGTCTACTCCACACCATATTTTCAGCCTTACACTTTTTACTTCGTTGCACTTTCGGCCTTCAGATCTCACTTTGCAAACAATCTTGAAGGGATTGACAACCCCTTTGAAGCGTTGGGTGCAAGCTGGTTTGTGTTTGCGCAGGTACTCTGGACTTGACGAGACCCTCCTTCTGGATAGATACCTTGGTTCTCAAACTGAGGGAAATACTTACTGCACCTGTGCTACATCACCCTTTCCTCTTCAAGGGATAAACCAACGCAAGCCCAATCTCCGTCAACGTGTCAATTTCTGGCGCTGTTGTTTGAGAAGTAGCAGAAGGATTTCTGGCGCCGTTGCCGGGGAGGAGGATCAAGTCAAGAACTCATCCAAAGTGTCGCAAACTTATCTCTTGCATTTACTTTGTTTGCCAGTTGCCTCTCGTTTTCCTCTCCCCCACTTCACCAATTTGCCTTTTTCGTATGCCTTTTTCGTTGGCCCTTTTCTCTCGCTTGCTTTCTGTTCGCTTGTGTGACATGTGCCTTCAATATGCTTGCATCTTCGCTTGCTTAAAATCTAGTGATATGGATCCTCATCCACTTGCCAATCTCTTTAAGAGATCCAATTATGTTGATCCAATTGCTAGTGAGTTGAGTGCACTTGACTATCTTTATGGAGTTTTGCTTGAGATGCGTGAATCCGAAAATTGTGAGGAAGAAATTTATGAAGTGATTCACGAGGGCTCCTTGGATGAAAACCATGATTGCAATGGTTTCACTATAAATTCTATTAGTGACAATCATGCTAAGAATATGCAAAACCCTAAGCTTGGGGATGCTAGTTTTGCTATGTCCACTACTTGTTGCAATGATCATGAGTGGGCCGATTTTTCTTATGATCTTGAAAATTTGTTTAAGCCTCATGATGAATATGATATTTGCAATATTATTGAAAGTGACTTTGGAGAAGTCATGACTTTAGTTGATGATAATCCCACTATTTTTGAAGAGCGTCAACTTTGCATGCATGTGGATCATGAAAATAATATCATATGTGATTGTTACATTGTTGAATTCGAATATGATCCCACATGTAATTATTATGAGAGAGGAAAATATGGTGGTAGAAACTTTCATATCACTAAATCACCTCTCGTTATGTTGAGATTGCTATTGTCTCTTTCTTCTTCCTTTCATATGGTAACTATTGGTTGTCTTGACAATCTGTTTTCCTATAAAATGCCTATGCATAGGAAGTATGTTAGACTTAGATGTGATTTTCACATGCTTTATGATGCTCTCGTTGTGCTTCAATTCTTGTCTTCTATGTGAGCATCATTGAATTATCAATGCCTAGCTAGGGGCGTTAAACAATAGCGCTTGTTGGGAGGCAACCCAATGAATTTATATTTTTCTTTCTGTTTTGTTGCGTCCACGCTTTCACAATTCTGTTGTGATTGTGTTTTTTGTGTTTATTTTTGTGTTTGAGCCAAGCAAAACCTTTATGATTAGTCTTGGTAATGGTTATTTGATCTTGCTGGAAAAAGACAGAAATTTTCTCTCACGAGATGATTTTTCATTTTTATACAGAAAGAGATTTTGAGTTTATTCTTTTTTCTGCTGATTGATATGCTTTTTTCCCCATACCTTCAAAATATTTCAGAGTTTTTGAGGTACCACAAGTATATGAAGTATACAGATTGCGACAGACTGGTCTGTTTTTGACAGATTCTGTTTTTGTTGAGTTGGTTGCTTGTTTTGATGAAACTATGGTTAGTATCGGGGGTACTAGACATGGAAAAGTGAGAATACAGTAGCCCATCATCAATATAGATGGAATTTAAGTTTGCTACAGTACCAAAAGAAGTGGTAGTTTGTTTTCTTGTACTAATGTTATCACAAGTTTCTGTTTAAGTTTTGTGTTGTGAATTTTTCAAGTTTTGGGTGATGTTCTCATGGACAAAGAGATAAGGAGTGGAAAGAGCTCAAGCTTGGGGATTCCCAAGGCACCCCAATCCAAGTTCAAGGACACCAAAAAGCCTAAGCTTGGGGATGCCCCAGGAAGGCATCCCCTGTTTCGTCTTCAATCCATCGGTAACATTACTTGGAGCTATATTTTTATTCACCACATGATATGTGTTTTGCTTGGAGCGTCTTGTATCCTAGGAGTCTTTTATTTTTGTTGTGTCACAATCATCCTTGCTGCACACCTTTTTGAGAGAGAGATACATGCACTCATCGTGATTTTGCTAGAATGCTCATAGTGCTTCACTTATATCTTTTGAGCTAGATATTTTTGCTCGTAGTGCTTCACTTATATCTTTTGAGCTAGATACTTTTGCTCATAGTGCTTCACTTATATCTTTTGAGATAGATACTTTTGCACTTGTGCTTCACTTATATCTTTATAGCACGGCGATGCGTGATTTGGTAGTTGGCTTATGCTATGAAAGTAATCCCAAATGTGCTAGTTACCCAAAGAGGAGGCAAAAACCTTCATCTTCATGTGCATTGAGTAGAAAGAGAAGTTTCGATTCCTCTCAATTAGTTTTGAGAGATGGATTTGGTAATACTAAAAGTTATGTTAGTAGGGTGTTGTGAATCTAGAAATACTTGTGTTGAAGTTAGTGATTCCCATAGCATGCACGTATGGTGAACCGCTATGTTAGGAAGTCGGAGCATAATTGATCTATTGATTGTCATCCTTTGTGTTGAGGTCGGGATCGCGCGATGGTTTACACCTACCAACCCTTCCCCTTGGAGTATGCGTTTAGCACTTTGTTTCGATTACTAATAAAAACGTTCGCAACAAGTATGTGAGTTCTTTATGACTAATGTTGAGTCCATGGATTATACACACTTTCACCTGTCACCATTGCTAGCCTCTCTAATACCGCGCAATTCTTGCCGGTGCACAAACCCACCAAATTCCTTCCTCAAAACAGCCACCATACCTACCTACTATGGCATTTTCATAGCCATTCCGAGATATATTTCCATGCAACTACCTCCGTTCCGTCTCATGACTTGCTCCGTCACTCTCATATTGACATTGGATGATCATACTAGATCGTTGCACATCCCGGTACACTGCCGGAGGCATTTCCTATGGAGTCATCATCATTGTGATCTTTGAGTTGTGAGTAACTAAAAGTGTGATGATCATCATTATTAGAGCATTTTCCCATGTGAGGAAATAAAAAAAAGTGGCCAAAGAGCCCAAAAACAAAAAAAGAGAGAGAGAAAAAACAGGCCTAAGAGCCCAAATAAAAAAAAAAGAGAAATGAGAGAAAAAGAGAGAAGGGACAATGCTACTATCTTTTTCCACACTTGTGCTTCATATTAGCACCATGTTCTTCATGATTGAGAGCTTCTTGCTTTGTCACTACCATATGCTAGTGGGAATCTTTTATATAACTTGGCTTGTATATTCCAATGATGGGCTTCCTCAAAATTTCCCTAGGTCTTCGTGAGCAAGCAAGTTGGATGCACACCCACTAGTTTTCCTTTTGAGGTTTCACATACTTATAGCTCTAGTGCATCTCTTGTATGGCAATCCCTACTCATTCACATTGATATCTATTAATGGGCATCTCCATAGCTTGTTGATACGCCGAGTTATTGTAACCATCTCCTCCTTTTTTGTCTCACAACCACCACCACACTCTATTCCACCTATAGTGCTATCTCCATGGCTCGCGCTTATGTATTGCGTGATAGTTATAAAAGGTTTGAGAAAGTAAGAGTGCGAAAACAATTACTTGGCCAATTCCGGGGTTGTGCATGATTTACATTAGTTGTGTGAGGATGATGGAGCATAGCCAGACTATATGATTTTGTAGGGATAACTTTCTTTGGCCTTGTTATTTTCAAAGTTCATGATTACTTTGCTAGTTTTCTTGAAGTATTACTGTTTTCATGTCAATAGCAAACTATTGTTTTGAATCTTACGGATCTGAACATTCATGCCACGTGAAAGAAGTTGCAAAGGACAACTACGCTAGGTAGCATTCCACATCAAAAATTCATTCTTTATCACTTCCCTACTCGAGGACGAGCAGGAGTTAAGCTTGGGGATGCTTGATACGTCTCCAACGTATCTATAATTTTTTATGGTTTCATGCTATTATCTTGTCAAACTTTGGATGTTTTGCATGCGTTTTATTTATTTTTTGGGACTAACTTATTAATCCAGTGCCAAGTGCTAGTTCCTGTTTTTTCCATATTTTTGACCCCTTTCAGAGGATATTTTGAAACGGAGTCCGAACGGAAGAAAATCCCCGAAAAGATTTTTTCTGGAACGGAAGAAGATCGGAGAGCTTGGGGGCCAAGCCAGAAGAGCCCCAGGGGCCCCACAACCCCCCACCCAGCGGCCAGGGGGGTCGCGCCATGCAGGCTTGTGGGCCCCCTAGAGGTCCCCTGACCTAGATCTTGCGCCTATAAATTCCCAAATATTCCTAAAAAATGAGAGGAGCATCGTAATCACTTTTCCGCCGCCGCAAGCTTCTGTCTCCGCAAGATCCCATCTGGGGCACGTCCTGGTGCCTTGTCGGAGGGGGGATTCGGACAGGGAAGGCTTCTCCATCAACACCATGACCTCTCCGATAATGCGTGAGTAGTTCACCATAGATCTACGGGTCCATAGCTAGCAACTAGATGGCTTCTTCTCTCTCTTCGATCTTCAATACAAAGTTCTCCATGATCTTCATAGAGATCTATCTGATGTAATCTTCTTTTGCAGTGTGTTTGTCGAGATCCGATGAATTGTGGTTTTATGATCATATTATCTATGAATCTTGTTTGAGTTTCTTCTGATCTTTCTTATGCATGATTTCATATCCTTGTAATTCTCTTCGAGTTGTGGATTTTGTCTGGCCAACTAGATCTATGATTCTTGCCATGGGAGAAGTGCTTGGTTTTGTGTTCATACCGTGCGGTGACCTCACCCAGTGACAGAAGGGGTAGCGAGGCACGTATCGTGTTGTTGCCATCAAGGGTAAAAAGATGGGGTTTTCATCATTGGTTTGAGATTATCTCTCTACATCATGTCATCTTGCTTAAAGCCTTACTCTGTTCGTCATGAACTCAATACACCAGATGCATGCTGGATAGCGGTCGATGTGTGGAGTAATAGTAGTAGATGCAGAAAGTATCGGTCTACTTGTCTCGGACGTGATGCCTATATGCTAGATCATTGCCTTAGATATCGTCATGACTTTGCGCGGTTCTATCAATTGCTCGACAATAATTTGTTCACCCACCGTAATACTTGCTATTTTGAGAGAAGCCTTTAGTGAACACTATGGCCCTGAGGGTCTACTCCACACCATATTTTCAGCCTTACACTTTTTACTTCGTTGCACTTTCCGCCTTCAGATCTCACTTTGCAAACAATCTTGAGGGGATTGACAACCCCTTTGAAGCGTTGGGTGCAAGCTTGTTTGTGTTTGCGCAGGTACTCTGGACTTGATGAGACCCTCCTTCTGGATAGATACCTTGGTTCTCAAACTGAGGGAGATACTTACTGCTCCTGTGCTACATCACCCTTTCCTCTTCAAGGGAAAAACCAACGCAAGCCCAATCTCCGTCAACGTGTCAATTTATGGCGCTGTTGTTTGAGAAGTAGCAGAAGGAATGCTTCCTGAAAGTGACTGTCGACAAAATTCTTGATTAAGACCACTTGCAAACCAAGTTTGAGCTAGAACTGCTCGGAACAAATGTATAATCAAGATTTCATTCAAAATCTTCGTCGATAAGATCGCACGGGCTCGAATTTACAGTAGCCATCCTGTGCAAGTTAGTGCACACGACTTATGAAGCATCCCTGAGTCATAGAAAGCTACAAGGACTCTTTAAGACACAACGAGAACCGCTGTAAGACGACCGTGAACAAACGTACCCACTGAATGTCGAATCCCAACCTCACATCATGCATCTGTACGAAGATTGTCCTATAAGTCACTACTTGATATCCCACCTATCAATTCCCGAAATATCTGGTCATGCAATCTGGTCATGGATATAAGGAGTAATATTTCACACAACTCCTATACTAACCCATCCAATGTATCGCATCCGTCAATACATAACCAGAATCTCGGACCTTCATCTACTATAGACCCTCGTGATGACAACGATACAAAGTATGGCAGTACTCCCGAAGAATCTGCACTAGTACTGGGGACATCGGGGTTATCTCGCCACTACCAGTATTGAAGCAATTACGAACACCCTTCGTTCTAAGATACACAGATTCTAATTGATGGCGATGTGCACAAGAATCCTCTGGAGCTCAACTCCCCAGAAGAAATTAAGGCAGACAGGAGGCACCAAGACAGAACTCCATCACATCGATATCATATAGATTTCAAAATACCCGCGTGATCCTAAAAAAAAATTGAGCGAGAAGAGGAGTAGAATTAAAATTTCCTAAGTCGAAAACCTCACCAGAGCATGGAAGAGGAGAAAAAAGAAACCTACTCTCTGATATAACTAAGACTCAAAACATTTTACAAGACTCGACTCGGCCAAGTACGATCACACAAAGGCTCATATGGTCGTAAGGCTCTGATTACCAACTTGTAACAACTAAGATGCGGTCCTTTCCTATTTAGGGGGCGATGCCCCCAAAGGGAAAGAACCGCATCTAAGCGTTTCGCAAGCGAGATAAACATAGCACATACATAATTAAGATTGACAAATAGGCATTCATTTGCCATCTCACATAGATAATATCAGAGTTACGTCCAGACATTTATTCAGAGAAGGTAGTTCCGCTACGGACTACATAACACAAGGAAAATACTATGCTATACCGCAATGCTTGCCCACGATCACGACCAAGGCCTCAGTCTTCTGGATAGTTCACGTACACGCGGTCGTTCTCCTCATCGTACTGCCACGCCAACTGCGTGCCATCTGGATCACCTGCGTTGGGTGTACCTGTACCCGTTGGGTGTTGAAGTAATCTGTGAGCCACGGGGACTCAGCAATCGATGACCTTGGTACCGAAACTAGTCAAGTTATTAGGTGAGGAAGGTTCAGTGTTTAGGTTGCAGCATCCTAAGCATTTATGATGGCTAACTTACGAAGATCAAAGTTATAGATGTGGTGGTCTACGCGAGCGGTCGAAGACTAGGTGATCTCTAAGTGATCCTGAACACCTACTTACGTCAAGCATAACCCCGCCGTGTTCCCGATCGAAGAGAGGTCTTCGAAGGGGACAGTCACGGTTACTCACACGGTTGGCAGTTTTATTAGAGTTAGTTCAAGTTATCTATAACCGGATGTTAACAAATAATCCATCTTGCCACATAACCATGGGCACGGCTTTCCGAAATATTAAACCCTGCAGGGGTGCTCCAACTAGTCCATCACAAACGGTCATGGGCCGCAAAGTAATCATCTATCACGAATCTAGTGATCTCGTCGGATTCCTTAGAGGAAAACCTCAACTCTGGGGAGAACCAAAGTTTCACCGGGATTCCTAAACGCAAGATATATCACTAAGGTAAGACAAGACTAGCAGGACCTCCCGATGTGTCGACGACCCCGATAAGAGCCGCGTATCTCAGTCTCAGGACAACACCGTCTATGCATAGTGGACAATGACCAAATGCCTCAAGTTGCCCTGAGGTGGTATTGCCGACTGCTAGGTGGGTGGACCAACACTCATGAGGAGCACTGGCCCAGGTTGTTGACTAAATCCTCGTGGTAGCTATTTCCTATGCATAATTATTATTAAGTGATTAGCAACTTAAAACCAATGTTGGGCCCTGCCGTACAAGTCTTAACACTATACGATTTATCAAGGGGGTCCCCATAACAACCCCGAACGTGTTAGGAGCGATCAGTTATGGAATCAAACATCAGTAGCCGGAAACTAAGGCGGCAATAACGGAACAAATCACCCGGCAAAAGGCTAGGCCTTCCGTCATTTACCAAGTATATAGGTGAATTAATTAAATAGCAGGTTAGAACATAATGATATCAAATACTCATGTTATCACATGAGACAGCTGGCACATGCAACTAGCAAAGCTATTATTAGAAGCTGAGCAAGCCTACTTAGCCAAACAACATTAGCTAGGAAGGGAAGGTGTTTGGGTTCCATGGCAATATCAGGAGGCAATTATATCAAGTGGTAGGCAGCGAGCATATATCGAAGGAAACGTGATTCTAAGCATAACAAAGCTAGATACGGTATCAAGGTCATAGTCATCTTGCCTATGATGTCTTCAGCTTGGAACTGCTCTTGTTCGTCCTGCACGTATTCTACAGAATCCACGTACTCGCTCTCCAATCCCGGTGCTACCCAGGATAAAAATAACATCCAATGAACACCAACACAACATGATGCAACAAACACATGATGCATGAGATGAGAATGAAGCATGCATCTCTATCCTAGTCACTTGCATATGCATGAGAAGGGAAGACAGACTTCTGGACAGAACTTCACTCTAAGCTATCTTTACATGCATGACGAGGACATGAACAGGTGCATCACGAGAAAACGATGCAAAAACATATAAAGAACGTTGAGAACGGAGCTACGGATCAACCGGAAACTACGAAACAAGATATGGAGTCCTACGGATCAAATCCACCACAAGCACACTCCAATGGCACTCTTCTGGTATTCCTAGGTTGCCAGATGATCAAACAAACACATATAGGTGGGGTGGTGCAAATAAACTCACCACACCACCAACAATACTATCACAAGCTTCAAAACAACTAAAACATGCAATCTGTCCTAAACAGCATCATAGCAGTTTGTGAGCAACATGCAAAGCACCTACAGCCACCCAAATGTGCCAAACAAGATATGTGGCAAAAGCTATTCAAAATATCTACAAGCCTGAGGAAGAAGATAATACAAAGGAGTTACACACAGGAAGATCTACACGTGCTAACTTGGACAAAAATAACAGATTTCAGGGACTTAGTGAAAATCTCAAATTTTCACCAGCTGCTTATGCTCTGAAGCATTTTGACAGCCCCCAAAAGGATATCTACACGAAGTGAAAGTGCTTGAAATTTAACAAAGATCTAGACAAACACAAAAGCTCCAACTCTCAAGTTGATTGCAAGGGATGATTCCCAACACATGAGCTTTTGCAACCACAACAACGAGGGAAGAAAATAACAGCAGTTTCTCAGACTTAGTGAAAATCACAGATTTTCACCAAGCTGACAATTTCAGCCACATTCCAACTTGGACAAGGCACAACTTGCACTTACAAACTCCTAAGCATAAAACAAAACTACCATGCTGTAGAGGGGTTCACCCACTATTGCCACATCAAGGATTCATCCCCATAGGACCATCACACCGCATGGCACCAAGCTCTAAACATAGCATCAAGACAGAAAAATGACATTTCCAGAAAGTACCCCAAAGTGAAATCTGATTCCACCAATGGATTCCTGGGAAGATTCTACCCCAAAAACATATATAATACCTAGGTACTTGCATACAATATGTAGGCACAAAGTTGAAAGGGAAAACACCATAGAATCATATAGTCTCAAATAGTGTCATATCACATGTGGTACTCACTATTTCATCATCCTCACATGCACAAGCTCACACCCACAACTCTAATGGTGAACATGAGGGTTAGACCTCATGTATGTGTGCCATAGCACATCACCACACACACTCACATACAACCATGCAAGCACACACTAGCACCTACACATGCATGTTCTAATACACACACATGCACACACTAAATCCCTACACACAAACACATGCTTGCTCAAACATCTACAACCTTCACACCTACATCTCCAATCTACTCACATGCACATGTATGTGTGGCACGCACACACATACTTACACACACACAAGCACACACCACATGGATGCATGCACACACATTCACAAGCACACTAGCTAACATAAGGTGAAAACCTACTGGTTGTGACATAGACAAAACATATTGCTGCCAAGCAATGCAACAGCATACACCATTTCAAACAGAAAAACAAGGAGAATAAAATAAAAGGGGTGGGCTTGGGGTCGAACCCAAGACCTACTGCTCACAGCACACACCTCCAACCATTGCACTACCACCTCTAGGCTCGACAAAGAGGGGAAGGATACAGTGTGTGTTTCCCCTGTCGGGCTACTGTGCCACAAAACCAAATAAACAAAAGGGGGTGCCACTCAGATCGAACCCACGACCTACTTCTGGCCAAAACACCATACTGCCGCTGTGCTAGACGTGCGGAACTTAACAGAGAGGGGGGCTTTGCTCTTTTGAGAAACCCCCTCTGGATCTGATACAGCTCGACGGTGGCCGGAACAGGAGAGGGTCACCACCGGTGCTATGCTACAAAATGATCTACGGCCTCTTGCGGAGAGGAAGAAGGACTCATGGCGAATCCATTTCACCCGTAAACACTACGGGAGACGCACTGCAGCTACGGCTCCACGAGCACGGCGGCGCCGGCGACAGAGAGGAACGGGAAGGCGACCGGCTGCTCACCCACTGGTCGAGGAGGACGCATTTGACAGAGAGGAAGAAGAGGTCGACGAGGAAGAAACCGATGCGCAAGTAGTCGTCGGAGCAGAGGAGGAAGAAGGGGGCGTCGTTGACGTCGTGGAAGCAGGGGCGAGCGGCGTCTTCTAGCTGCGGGAACGGACTCCCCTGTTACTCTGCGTGCTCTTGGACCGCTCACAGAGGAAGAAGAGGGATGGCATCGACGGCGGCGCTCTCAACAGGGGTCGGCCATGGAAGAGGAGGAGCTCGGACGCCTTCTGTCGACGCCAGGGAGAGGGAGGAGGAAGATGGGAAAGAGGTGGCGGCGGCTAGGAGGAAACCTAGCGGCCCAGACGTCGAGGAAATATATAGGGGGTCGAGGGGGCCGCCTCGACGTCCGTGAAGCCACGGCGTCGAGCCTCTCTCTCGCTCTCTCTATGAAACCCTGACGGAAAGCAGAGGGAGAAGACAACAGCATCTAGAGGAGAGGGACGGGGAATGGGCTACCGTGCGATGTAAGTAGTTGGGCCAGCGGGAGAGTAAGCCCACTCGGTGGCGCCAAGTAAAAGAAGGAAAAATCACTGGGTTTTCTATTTAAAAACAAAACAGAAACAGAAAATGCACAAGGCAAAATCAGTTGGCCCAAAAATAAAATAAAAATGTCCCCTGACATAAGTGAATTATGCCACATTTTATAAAAATGAAAAGGGGAATTATTGAGCAACTAAGATAATCACCATGATAAATCTATTTTTAAAAGTTTTAACACAAGAAATAAATTTTTCCAAACCCCTCTTTCACATCTCCACACTAACACAAATAAGCACTAAAATCCCAACATTTAACAACCAGAAAAAGAGCAAGTAAAACATGAGCTCAAAGAATTAAAGAAGGGGAGGTTTACTTGAAACCTAGCTTCGTATAAAAGGCAAAGTTGGAAGCCACTCTTTCTCATCACTTCACACACCACACATTCATCACAAACACACATGAAGATCAACACCACAACAACAAACATGGTATGTATGCTATGGGTGCATGAATGCAAAGGGGAATACATAGCATGAGCACATGAAATGATACTCCATAGAATGACAACATGGACCCACACATGGCAAGGTTACAAATATGGCAATGATACACTTGGGGCATTACACTAGGCCCCGAATATAGGAGTCGCATGAGATAAGAATTATACGGGTTAGTTGTTCCAGTGGGAAATGGAGTCCCATAGACGCTGGAGATCCCCAGACCGCTTCCGCCATCAACTAGTAGAAACCTTCTTGATGTACTCCATAGGCCATCTTGGTCTTGTACTTCAAATTTGCAATTTGCTTGGACATTTGTATCTAGGGTTTGTGTACCAGCTAACAGTATTCCTGGGCCTGGTATGCACAAGGGTCATTTTGATGGGAATTTAAAATCCCAGAAAAACCAGCCCTGATACATTTCTTTTTGGCATATGCAATTTGTTTACTCCTCCTTGTCCCCTATTATGTTTTATGGGTTCCACGTGCTGGTAGTGGCTCTAGTCATCAGGAGTGTCGCGTGAATCCAAGTCATGCAAGTAGATCTAAGCGTTTGTGCACCGCAGATGATGACAATACTAACCCCAATCCCAATGTACTTCCCAAGCAAAGGACCAAGAAAGTTGCAACCAAGTCATTGAGGGCTTCGTCAATGAGTGAGTTGCCAAGCAAGGAGTTTTGTATTGTATGTTGTCGCATCCCGTACATCAATTCGCAAGATCATGCTCTTCTCAGTCATCCCTTCTGGACCAAGCAAGAAGGATCTATTTATCATGATGTGCTCAAGAAGAAGAAGAACTTGTTTGTTCTTCATGTCAAGTCCCTTGATATGGACCATATGCATAAGAATCTAAACTATTTTGGTGAAGCTCTTTCTTTATGTGACAAGATAGATATTATCAAGCTCATGCAATTCAACAAGGATTTTGATGTACGGATGGTGGTCATGTCCTTTGCTACGGTCCATCTCAAAAATTATGTGGCAAGGACCTTAACTTGGATGACAAATGGGAGAAGACTGACTGCTAAATGGAAGGAGTTCATGGATTTGCTGGGCTATGATGATCGGGGGCTCCATAACCCGATTGTATTTTGTCCTCGCATGGAGATTACTGCCACACACAAGAGTTCTCTCTGGCCCTTCTTTGGTAAGAAGGTTTCTTCCACCACTGGCAACACAACCTATGTGTTGCATCCATTTTTGGACATCACGCATTGCATCTTCACGCACATGCTCTTTCCCCATGTTGGGAACTTGGAACATGTACACTCTTACATGGTGGATATGCTGGTCTATTGTCAGAGCATCAAGAACTCGGAAGAGGTAGATATTTTGGATGTATCCATCATCATGTGGTTGGAGCTTCTCTCGGTCGTGTGGGAGCGTAAGTGTCCCATCTATGGTCCCTATCTCATGCATCTTATTGAGAGGACCTTGGAATCCACCTTTCCAAAAGACTTGTTTGAGTGTGGTGAGCTGATTCCCCGACGAGATTGTGCAACTGAGGCTAAAGGACAAGTGGAGTACTCATATTGCTCCTCGGATGGAGGTTCTTGAGGCACATGATGAGGGTGGCACTAATCCTAGTTATGCGTCATCTGGCGTGGAGCCATCTTGGGCTAAGAAGCTGAAGGAGAATGAAAGGATCAATACGGATGACTAGAGCGGGGGGAGAATAGGCAACTACCAATATTTAGCTTTTCTTTAACAAATTATGTTTAGCAACAAATAGGTTGTCTAGATATGCAACTAGGTGATCAACCTATATGATGCTAACAACAATAATAACAAGCAAGTAACAAATAAAAAGTGAAGGTAAGAAGTAACCACAAGTGGAATCGATGAAGATGAGTATGTGCTACAGAAGTTCCTTTCTTTTGAGGGGAAGTATGTCTCCATTGGAGTCTGTGGAGGCACAATGCTCCCCAAGCTGCCACTAAGGCCACCGTATTCTCCTCACGCCCTCTCACAATGCAAGATGCCTGGATTTCACTAATGGTGCACTTGAAGGCGACAACCGAACCTCTACAAAGAAGGTTGAGGTAATCTCCACAACTTAATTGGAGGCTCCCAACAACACCATGAAGCTTCACCACAAGGGAATATGTCTTCGAGGTGACCTATGATACTCGTGATCTACGTTGGGTTTTCCGTGAAGAGGAACGGGTAATCGCAGCACAAAGTGGGTAAGTATTACCCTTAGTTATGAAACCAAGGTTTATCGAACCAATAGGAATATCGATCCACAACCATCTTCAGTGGTTGCACACAAAATAACAAACAGCTTACACCCAACACAGACAAGAGGGTTGTCAATCCCCTTGGACTCATTATTTGCAAGTGAATGAGGTGTGTAGATAATTGTAAAATGCAAAATTAAATAAAAGGAAATAAATGGCAGAAAGGTATTAGAGGTTTTAGCAACATGTTGTGAATAGATCGGGGGCCATAGCTTTCCCTAATGGCATCTCTCATAAAAATAGCACACGGTGGGTGAACAAATTACCGTTGGGCAATTGATAGAAGAGCATATAGTTATGCGATTTTCACGGCAATGATCATGTAAATATAGGCATCACGTCCATAAAGAAATAGTCCGACTCTTGCCTGCACCTATTACTGTTACTTCACTTCAAGAGCGCTTCAATGCTTGCCTCTCTATGTATTAACCTCATGACAAACGAAGTAATGCTTGGAGTAAGATGACATGATGTAGACAAAGTAAACTCAACTAATATAAATAAACCCCATCGTTTTACCCTTAGTAGCAGCAACACAAAGACGTAACTTGTCCCCTTCTATCACTAGGATATGGAAACTCGCCACGTTGAACCTACTACAACGCACCCCTCTCACCGAAGAAATGTCAATCTAGTTGGCCAAACTATTTCAACATATCAGAGAGAATTAAAAAGCTATCATAATCATGCACATAAGAGCCATATTATATATTAGAGGAGACTCAAATATTTATCATGAATAATTTTAACATAAACCCACAATTCATCGGATCCCAACAAACGCATCAAACAAAAGAGTTACATCATATGGATCAAAGCAAAGATGCGATGATCATTGTATTGGAGATCAAAGATAGAAAGATATGCCATCTAGGTACTGCTATGTGTTGGAATTATTCCCTAGAGGCAATAATAAATTAGTTATTATTATATTTCTTTGTTCATGATAATCGTTTATTATCCATGCTATAATTGAATTGATTGGAAACACAAATACATGTGTGGATACATAGACAAAACAATGTCCCTAGTAAGCCTCTAGTTGACTAGCTCGTTGATCAAAGATGGTCAAAGTTTCCTGACCATAGACAAGTGTTGTCACTTGATAATAGGATCACATCATTAGGAGAATCATGTGATGGAAAAGGCCCAAACTATGAACGTAGCATGTGATCGTGTCATTTTATTGCTATTGTTTTCTATGTGTCAAGTATTCATTCCTATGACCATGAGATCATGTAACTCACTGACACCAGAGGAATACCTTGTGTGTATCAAACGTCACAATGTAACTGGGGGACTATAAAGGTGCTCTACAGGTATATCCGAAGGTGTCCGTTGAGTTAGCATGGATCAAGACTGGGATTTGTCACTCCGTGTGACGGAGAGGTATCTTGGGGAGCACTCGGTAATACAACATCATAGACAAGCCTTGCAAGCAATGTGACTCAACTGTGAGTCACGGGATCTTGTATTATAGAAGAGTAAAGATACTTGCCGGTAACGAGATTGAAATAGGTACAGGGATACCGATGATCAAATCTCGGGCAAGTAACATACCGAAGGACAAAAGGAATGTTATCCGGGATTATATGAATCCTTGGCACAGAGGTTGAACCGATAAGATCTTCGTAGAATATGTAGGATCCAATATGGGCATTCAGGTCCCGCTATTGGATATTGACCGAGAAGTGTCTCGGGTCATGTCTACATAGTTCTCGAACCCGCAGGGTCTGCACACTTAAGGTTCGATGATGTTTTAGTATAGTTGAGTTACATGCGTTGGTGACCGAAGGTTGTTTGGAGTCCCGGTTGAGATCACGGACGTCACGACGGTTTCCGGAATGGTCCAGAAATGAAGATTGATATATAGGAAGTTGGTGTTTCGATTTTGGAAAGTTTTCGGACAATACCGACAGTGTACCGGGAGTGACGAATGGGTTCCGAGGGCCCACTGGGTGGGCCCACCATGCCCCAAGGGGTCCATGTGGGTTTATTGGATGTACAATAAGGTATAATGGGCTGACAAAGTCATCCAAGGAAATCCCATGAGGAAAAAGTGGAAAAACCAAAAGAGGTGGGAAAATAAGGAAGGAGTCATAATCCAAGTGGGATTGGAGAAGGACTCCTCGCTCCCACTTCGGCCGACCCAAGGAGGGTTTCGTTGGTGCGCCAAGGCTGCCAAAGGCTGCCTCTCCCCTCCTCATATATATAATAGAGGTTTAGGGCTTTTTAGACATAACTTTTGCCACATGCAGCTCAAACCTACCCGTCGTAGTTCTTCCTCTAGATTAGATTTCTGCGGAGCTCGGGTGGAGCCCTCCAGGAATAGATCATCACCAACACCGGCGCACCATCACGCTACCGGATAACTCATCTACTTCTCCGTCTTTCTTACTGGATCAAGAAGGCCGAGATCATCATTGAGCTATACGTGTGCGGAACGTGGAGGTGTCGTCCGTTCGGCGCTAGATCGAAACGGATTGTGGGACGGATCGTGGGACGACGGTGATTTGAATCGGAAGATGTACCATTACATCAAACGTGTTTCTTAACGCTTCCCGCTGAGAGATCTACAAGGGTATGTGGATCAAATCTCCCTCTCATAGATGAACATCACCATGATAGGTCTTCGTGTGCGTAGGAAATTTTTTGTTCCCCATGCAACGTTCCCCATCAGTGGCATCATGAGCTAGGTTCATGCATAGATGTTATCTCGAGTAGAACACAAAAGGTTTTGTGGGCGTTGATGTTCGATTTGCTGCCCTCCTTAGTCTTTTATCGATTCGGCGGTATTGTTGGATTGAAGCGGCATGGACCGACATTACTCGTACGCTTACGAGAGACTGGTTTCATCGACTAACATGCAACTCGTTGCGTAAAGATAACTAGCGGGTGCCTGTTTCTTCAACTTTACTTGAATTGGTTTTGACCGAGGCGGTCCTTGGAGAGAGGTTAAATAGCAATTTTCACATCTCCTTTGTTGTTTTTACGTAAGTAAGATGCGGTCATACTAGATACCCATAGCAGCCACGTAAAACATGCAACAACAAATTAGAGGACGTCTAACTTGTTTTTGCACGGTATGCTTGTGATATGATATGGCCAATGACGTGATGTGATATATTGGATGTATGACATGATCATGTTGTAATAGTTAATATTGACTTGCACGTCGGTGCTATGGCAACAGGCAGGAGCCATAGGGTTGTCTTTAAACTAACTTTTGTGTTTGCAGATGCGTTTACTATGTTGCTAGGTCGTAGCTTTAGTAGTAATAGCATAGATAGCATGACAACCTCGATGGCGGCACGATGATGGAGATCATGGTGTGGCACCGATGACAAGAAGATCATGCCGGTGCTTTGGTGATGGAGATCAAGAAGCACAAGATGATGGCCATATCATGTCACTTATGAATTGCATGTGATGTTAATCCTTTTATGCACCTTATTTTGCTTAGAACGACGGTAGCATTATAAGGTGATCTCTCACTAAAATTTCAAGAAGAAATTATGTTCTCCCCGACTGTGCACCGTTGCGACAGTTCGTCGTTCCGAGACACCACGTGATGATCGGGTGTGATAAACTCAACGTTCACATACAATGGGTGCAAAACAGTTGCACACGCAGAACACTCTGGTTAAACTTGACGAGCCTAGCATGTGCAGGCATGGCCTCGGAACACAAGAGACCGAAAGGTCAAGCATGAATCATAGAGTTGATATGATTAGCATAGAGATGCTTACCACTGAAGCTATACTCAACTCACGTGATGATCGGACTTGAGTTAGTGGATTTGGATCATGTACCACTCAAATGACTAGAGGGATGTACTTTTTGAGTGGGAGTTTATTAAGTAATTTGATTAGTTAAACTCTAATTATCATGAACATAGTCAAAATGTCTTTGCGAATTATGATGTAGCTTGCGCTATAGCTCTACTGTTTTTATATATTCCTAGAGAAAATTTAGTTGAAAGATGATAGTAGCAACTTTCCGGACTGTAACATCCCAAATTTTGGAATATTATTATAATTATTATATTGTTTGTTTGTTTGCTTGAGTGATTGAAACTTGAGTGAAATTTGAAACTTTTCAAAACTTTTGAATGAGAGGGAATAAACTGACTTTCCCCTTCTCCGGTAAATTCAAATTCAGCGAGTTAAAAGCAATGAGAGAAGATGACATGACTTCTTCAACTATAAAGAATTTGAATGGAGCTGGCATTTGAATTTCCTTCGATTTTAATTTGCAAATTCTATTTTCCCTCCACTCAAGAAATGCCGAGGAATAATATTCTGTTAAACAGAAAAGAGAGGAGGAACATGACCCTCCAAAGCCAGGGGCATTTGTTGAAGTATTTTGAGCCAAGAAAACAAAATTTAATCGAGAAAATATTTGCAAAAAGAAAATAAAGCTTTTAGGAATTTTTTGAAAAAAATATTTTTTTTTGAAGTATTTATTTTGGCCGTGGAAAAATGTCCATCTTCTCGGATTTATTTTTCTGATATTTGTGGTATATAACACTTATATTTTCGGGAAGGAATTTATTTCCTTTTCATATTTTTTGTTTCCTGTTTTAATTATTAGGAAGTAAATCGTTTTTTTTTTGGAAACTTACCCTGGCCCATTAAGGAAATTCCTATTCTGGCCCGACAGAGGATCTCCTCCTTCCTATGGACTCCCTCCTCCCGTGTTCACGCACCTTCCATGGCAGGGAGCCAAGAAATCCTCCCCTTCCGGTATTCGCGAAGTTCTTTCCCTCCCAGCACCTCGTGGCCCCCTATAAAGGATCCCCATGGCCTCCTCGTTTCATTCCCGTGGGAACCGCTGCCC
The DNA here is from genome assembly GCF_904849725.1 of Hordeum vulgare subsp. vulgare. NCBI lineage: Eukaryota > Viridiplantae > Streptophyta > Magnoliopsida > Poales > Poaceae > Hordeum > Hordeum vulgare. Next base: position 511,148,272 of record NC_058519.1, read on the forward strand.
CTCCCCTCCTCCTTCCTCCTCTGCGGACTTCGTCGGAGCTCTGTCCCAGGAGCACGAACAGCCCCTTCTGGTCGCCCCCTCCTACCGCATCACCCCCCCCCTGCAGCCCACCCTACCCCACTACACCACCGCCGGCACCCTCCTCCATCGCCCCACCCCCCCCCCCATCGCCAGGAGCCCCACTCCCCACGCCGGAGCCCCTGTACCCCTCGCCCCCTCCCAGGAAGAATCGTCAGGAGCTCCATCGCCCCATCCCTTTGCCCCTGCCCCACCAGGAGCCGGACCCCCGAGGACCTCGCACCCCCACCCCCGTCGGAGACTCCTCCCCACGCCGGAGCTGCTTCCCACCTCGTCGGCATAGTCCCCATCGCCGGAGCAGCCCCTGCTGTGTTCAGCCATGGGAGGTAACTCCTCCTTCCTTTCTTTTTTCTTTTGTTTGTTTTGTTTTCTTTGCATTGTGTAGTTTTACCGTTAGATCTAGATCCAACCGTGTATATTAAAAGTAACTTACCCCTTCGGTTTTAGTTAAAGAACCGAACGGTTTTCTGTCTCACTTAAATATAGCCGGAGGTTTTTGTTTAAGTACCAGCCGTTTGCTACTTAGCCCCGCAGCACACACCCTCCCAACCAACCAGGAGCTTCCACCTAACCCCCCCCCCCCCCCCCGTGTTCGTTAGATCCAATTTTTCCTTTTTTCTATTTTAGTTGGAAAACAGAGAGAGTTTAAATTGTGTTTTCCCTATAACTTTTGATCTAGATATCGAATGAGGTTGACTCTTTTTCCAGTAGATCACAATTGTTCTGTAGTTTTTAAAAACATATAATTTGTCTATGTTTGAAATTTTAAAATTTGAATTAGATCAGATTTAGTTTAAACCTTGTTTTGCTTATTCCAGGAGTTTAAAAATAGCTTTTAATTTGATTCTTTTTGCTACTGAGCACTAGTGATCTTAGTTATCAGTGGTAAAAATTTCAGAATTGTTTGAGTATTTTAGCTCATTGTTTCTTGTGAAACAATTTCTGTTTTACCTCTTTTAGGATTATGGCTATTAATTTTCTATAATTGTTTTTCAATTATTTTCTTTTATATTTCAGAAAGATTATGTTTTGTTTCTGTTAGTTAACAGTAGGTTTGCGACAAGTTTTGATTTTTATTTTTATATGTTATCATGAAATCAATTCTAGTTCTCTAATAACTTGCAATTGGTTTCTCCACTGTATCAAATCCCGTTTGGAAATACTTTCAAATAGTTTTGTGAAAAATACTTTATTTTATCTTAGTTCCCTGTTATTATTTTCTCTTGGACAAAAACTATTTAGTGTTTGATGTAGTAGAAGACTCCCTAGTCTTATTTGAAGTTTCCTTCGGATTCTTATTCACTCTCTCTTTTGTTTTGATTGCTAAAAAGATTGCTACTATGAGTGCTTATGTGAATGATATGTTTGTTATATAGATTTCATCGGAGAGTGATGAGTAGTCTATCAAGTTATTTCTCGAGAAATTCTTCTTCGTCAACATCACCAGGCAAGTCATTTGATCATGTATCACCTATGTTTTATGCATCGTAGTTCTACCATCCTATGCCCAATTGCATGCTGACTAGGTACTTGGAAATTATGGTTACATATTGTAGTATCATGTGGTAGGCACCCAACAACCCCGTTACTTGGCCCGGGACGACAAATTTTATATTGCTATGCTTGAGTAGACGGGATTCTGGTTGAGAGTTACCACGAGTGATGCGAGAATAATTTAATAACCAAGACCGGTTAAGTCAAGACTTTTCAAGACCTCGTGATGCAATGCAACTCTGGGTGAAGGACGGTTGATCGGCTCCCTGGAGAAACCAGTGGATGACCTGGGATGCTGGAGACGACCATGACATCTTGCGGAAAGCTTCACCCAGGCTCAAAGAGACGGACGGATATTTTCAAGACCCAAGGCTTACCTGCACAACCACAAGTCATTATGGGCTCTGGCTTGGTTGGACAACGCGGCGACTCTGGACAGGCGGTGCTAGCAGATGTAGAAGAACGATAGGATTGGATGGGCACCGACAGGGATTCGGAGGGACCCGTTGAAAGACCATGTTTTGATCATCCGGTCTTCAAACACCCTGAAGTGCGAGGACATACACGGAGGCGATCAAATCTTGTGGGGAACGTGTGCAAAAATCTGCAGAGTACTCAAACCTAATCGATTAGCCGTGTCCACGGTCATGGACAACTTGAGCCAAAGGAACTGAAGTTATCTGAAATTCTCAACACAAATAATAATATTGATGTGGGTATTATTGACAACATGGGTACGAGAATTTTTGGTGCAACCATCTCGTTAACAACCAACACTGTAGTAACATTTTGCTTTTAGCCCTCTCTTGATGTAGGAGAAAACTTGCTTTTCGCTAAAAACTTATAGCCCCACCTGCCATATATGCATATAGTATAGATGATTACTTTTCACCCCTCTCTTATGTGACTTGCCGGCATATTCAATATGCTAACCTACACGGCTGCAACGTCTTATGTTGCAGATATTTTCTACGACGTGTAAGAGTACGATTCAGGGTTACGGTCTACACTCAACTTGCCGTTGGTGTTTATTGGGACTCCACTCCCTTGACTGCTTCCGCTGAGATATTTAAGGTATATATCAGTTTTACGCTATTTACATATGATTGCACTTTGATATATACATTGATGTACTGTGTGTGCCAGCATACTGATCCAGGGATGGCACAGAAACACAGAGGCTTGACTCGTTTTGAGTCAGGTCGCTACAGAAATGGTATCAAAAGCACATGTTGACTGTAGGACGTGACCCTAGAAACTGGAAATTTCTTAGGAAAGGATCTCTCAAAATTTCTATTTTTCAAGAACACCTTTTACTTCTCATCTCTTCTGATTTCAGCAAACGTTCTCTCTCTCCTCAAATAGTTAGACAACGCCCTTTCCCCTTTGACCACGTGAAGGATCAACCGACTCCCACTTCAAAGTAAAGAGGATTTCATCATGCAGTTGAAGCTACACCAATTGAAGACTCTCAAGACCCGAAGAATTCGAAGACCCTGAAGCGTTTGAATATTTATATGACCATTAGAAGTCCAAACCCCTGTTATATACCCACGTTAGATGCGATGATTTGTGAGCCGTCATTGGTGTGTGTTTTCCAACGGCCACAAATAAAACCTATTCTCAAAAATATTGTTTGTATTGTGTGTATCTCCCTCCCTCTCTTACCCATCTCATCCCCAAAACCTCAACCCTACCAGATGGAGTATGAAGCTGGACTTGTAGTCTCTGGACCAATGACCCAGCTGGAAGCTGAAATATGGATTCAGAACATGGAGAACCACTTCGGGAGCAACTTGGTCTCAAGGAAGTATGAAGTGGAACACGCTCTTCAGTACTTTACACAAAGTGCTGCAATCTGGTGGAAAATGCACCATGCCATACAAGGATTTAGTGGAGCAGAAACTTGGGACGAATTCAAGAACACTCTGTTAGGATCCCGACTTATTCGGAAGTGCTATGACAATCCGAAGGAGAAGACTTGTGCATGCAAGATATGTGGAGAAATAGGACACACCCAGGAAGAACACAAGGATGGATGCACTCATTGTGAAGAAAATCACCCAGCTGAGGAGTGCCCAAGTAGTCAGGTGACTTGTTTCCTTTGTGAAGGAACCACCCACTACCCAGCTCAATGTCACATTTACCCCAAGGTACAACAAGTTGTCCAGCAGCAGAAAGAAGCAATGAAGGAAACACTCAAGAAGAAGATTCTAGAAGAGCCGATGATGAACGAAAATATTGAAGACCCTGATGGACAAGGTCTGACCAGATTCTTCTCCAATGCATGCTACTCATGTGGAGAAGAAGGACATTATTCACATGATTGCACGAAGGAAAGCCAAGAGTATCTGGGAAACTTCCCGACGGAAGAAGTGGAGTTTGATCCACTTGAAATAGAAGAACTGGCCAAAATAAAGGAGTCCAGAAAGAAAAAAAGGTACCCTTGGAAGAGCCAAATCTCTGCAGATATAGACCTGAGTCATGTCAGATGTTACAAGTGTATGGAATTTGGCCACCACAAATACATGTGCTCAGGAAGGAAGCCGGAAACCCAAGGAGCAAAAGCAAACACTAAGACGCCTCGAGACTTGTCAGAACTCATTTGCTTTCGTTGCAAGGAAGCAAGACATTTTGCTAGCGATTGTCCATAAAGGAAGAAAGCTAAGAAGGAGTAGTTAAGTTTTGACCGCGGCAATTAGTGTAATATGACGAACTCTTGTTTTTCATGAGATCATGGAGTGAAAAATTTTGTAACAGAAGTCCTTGAGATTGTAATGACATCATGAATAAATGGAATTTATTGTCTCATGATTGCTTACGTTGAAAATGTATGTGTTGTTTCTCTACGAACAAAGATCTCTGAACATTTATGAGGATATGAGAAAATATGGTCAATGCAGGCATGAGTATAATTCATTTTAAGTGTGGTAGTAAACGGCAACCCCACAGGATCCATTGAGTAGGAGTGTACCATGATTACCAAGGAGACACATACATTCCTCTGAGTACCTATTTACTGACACCTGCAGATGAAAACTCTCTATGAGTCATTCCTCAAGGGCCCAGAAACGATGATGACCCTGACCAGTGATCATGATTACCCAAAAATCCTGAAGAACATGATGAAGCACATTCATCTTGAAGGAGATGCAGTCTACAAAGGCTACCCATTCATGGAAAGTGGAGTAGAACTTTGGTATGTGGAAGTACACCTCCACCAGGTGAAAGGAGTTTGTCCAAAGACTATGGGGCAATACTTCTTCATTTCACGTGTACCACAAGCAACCTTCTTTGATGCTGTTCGTGAAGCTGCCATGGAAGCCATACGTCAGATCGGAGAAATACTTGAAGCAAGACTCCGTCATACCTAGGAATACCTGAGTGAGGTACGTGCGGAGATGATGGAGATGAAGCTCATGACCACCATGATGAAGCAAAAGATGGATGATTTCAAGGAGCACCTCAGAAAGTTCGAGTGGAACTAAAGTATCCCCAAGGGAGACGAATGGATAAAGTTGGCAGAAATGCTCGACCATACCGAACAATGTGGATGGCAGCATTTGTAATAGAGTACTTTTGAATTGGAGTCTTTGAGAAGAAATTAAGGATGTAATAAAGGATTGATTATGAAATGAATATGATTTATGGATGAACCAATACCTTTTCATGGTAAACACACCAATGGAAAGTATCCCACAGAGTGAAGTGTGTACCAAAAATTAAGTCTGAGGACTATTTTTATGATGGTTACCCCAAGAGTATGATGGAAATCAAACATTATGGAAATTTAAAGGCGGAGTAATCCCAAGTATGCCTGAAACCCACAGACCCCGGGACTAACAAGGATCAAGTACTATCTTTTTGGAGAAGTAAACTTGCTTCAGCAAACGTTTTCTTAGGAGCATACGAAAACCTGAGAGTTGTGAAGAAACGATAGATGTTTGTTCAGCTTGCAGAATCATTGGATTTATCCGAACTTCGTTCGTGGACAAGAGAAACTCTACAACGCTTGTGAGGATGCCCAAGTGTTAGAATACGAGATTCACTAAGCCTTATACAAGGTAATGATTTTAGTGCGACATGGCTTGGCCACCATGACCACTTACTATTATCATTCTCTTGCTATTCGGAATGGTAAATCTGAGAGACTTACCCATAGTGAGAGACGACGTTCTTTGAAGCTTTTGTTTGAGCCTTAGAATGGTATAATGAAAGCCCATGTACATGTCACTTGTTGTCACGCGTAGGAAATTTTACGGTGAGGATGAAACCAAGACCCTTCTCTTTGTAGGATAACCACAAATGGTAGACCACCATGAGAATCATCGATAGGTTTATTAGAGTTGATCACGAGACTGTCAGTTAAGAAGACCCAGTAACGGAAGAAGCTTATATCCACAGAGGAACCCTCGATTTTCATGGAAACGTTATGAATATAACGGGGGAGCATCACCAAAGGATTTAGTATGAAGGCTGTGAGGAGTCAGATGCCAAAACCCGAGAGGATTTCTAAAAGTTTTGAAGGACCAGTATCTCTCATTTTAAGTGTGGTAGCATCCCACTTTGCACGAGATTGGATTGTTAGAAGACCCCCAAACCCTAACCTTTCTTTCTAGCCTCTTCGAATCTCGAGAACGAGATTCATTTTAAGTGTGGTAGGTTTGTAACATCCCAAATTTTGGAATGTTAATATAATTATTATATTGTTTGTTTGTTTGCTTGAGTGATTGAAACTTGAGTGAAATTTGAAACTTTTCAAAACTTTTGAATGAGAGGGAATAAAATGACTTTCCCCTTCTCCGGTAAATTCAAATTCAGCGAGTTAAAAGCAATGAGAGAAGATGACATGACTTCTTCAACTATAAAGAATTTGAATGGAGCTGGCATTTGAATTTCCTTCGATTTTAATTTGCAAATTCTATTTTCCCTCCACTCAAGAAATGTCGGGGACTAATATTCTGTCAAACAGAAAAGAGAGGAGGAACATGACCCTCCAAAGCCAGGGGCATTTGTTTAAGTATTTTGAGCCAAGAAAACAAAATTTAATCGAGAAAATATTTGCAAAAAGAAAATAAAGCTTTTAGGAATTTTTTGAAAAAAATATTTTTTTAAGTATTTATTTTGGCCGTGGAAAAATGTCCATCTTCTCGGATTTATTTTTCTGATATTTGTGGTATATAACACTTATATTTTCGGAAAGGAATTTATTTCTTTTTCATATTTTTATTTCCTGTTTTAATTATTAGGAAGTAAATCGGTTTTTTTGGAAACTTACCCTGGCCCATTAAGGAACTTCCTATTCTGGCCCGACAAAGGATCTCCTCCTTCCTCTGGACTCCCTCCTCCCGTGCTTAGGCACCTTCCATGGCAGGGAGCCAAGAAATCCTCCCCTTCCGGTATTCGCGAAGTTCTTTCCCTCCCAGCACCTCCTAGCCCCCTATAAAGGATCCCCATTGCCTCCTCGTTCCATTCCCGTCGGAACCGCTGCCCCTCCCCTCCTCCTTCCTCCCCTGCGGAGTTCCTCGGAGCTCTGTCCCAGGAGCACGAACAGCCCCTTCTGGTCGCCCCCTCCTACCGCATCACCCCCCCTGCAGCCCACCCCCTACCCCACTGCACCACCGCCGCCACCCTCCTCCATCGCCCCACCCCCCCCCCCATCGCCAGGAGCCCCACTCCCCACGCGGGAGCCCCTGCACCCCTCGCCCCCTCCCAGGAAACCTCGTCAGGAGCTCCATCGTCCCATCCCTTTGCCCCTGCCCCACCAGGAGCCGGACCCCCCAGGACCTCGCACCCCCACCCCCGCCGGAGACTCCTCCCCACGCCGGAGCTGCTTCCCACCTCGTCGGCATAGTCCCATCGCCGGAGCAGCCCCAGCTGTGTTCAGCCATGGGAGGTAACTCCTCCTTCCTTTCTTTTTTATTTTGTTTGTTTTTTTTGTATTGTGTAGTTTTACAGTTAGATCTAGATCCAACCGTGTATATTAAAAGCAACTTACCCCTTCGGTTTTAGTTAAAGAACCAAACGGTTTTATGTCTCACTTAAATTTAGCCGGAGGTTTTTGTTTAAGTACTGGCCGTTCGCTAGTTAGCCCCGCAGCACACACCATCCCAACCAACCAGGAGCTTCCACCTAACCAGCCCCCCTGTTCGTTAGATCCAATTTTTCCTTTTTTCTATTTTAGTTGGAAAACAGAGAGAGTTTAAATTTTGTTTTCCCTATAACTTTTGATCTAGAGATCCAATGAGGTTGATTCTTTTTCCAGTAGATTGCAATTTTTCTGTAGTTTTAAAAAAAAAAATTTGTCTATGTTTGAAATTTGAAAATTTGAATTAGATCAGATTTAGTTTAAACCTTGTTTTGCTTATTCCAGGAGTTTCAAAATAGTTGTTAATTTGATTCTTTTTGCTACTGATCACTAGTGATCTTAGTTATCAGTGGTAAAAATTTCAGAATTGTTTGAGTATCTTAGCTCATTGTTTCTAGTGAAACAATTTCTGTTATACCTCTTTTAGGATTATAGCTATTTCCTTTTCTGTAATTGTTTTTAAATTATTTTCTTTTATATTTCAGAAAGATTATGTCTTGTTTATGTTAGTTAACAGTAGGTTTGCAACAAGTTTTGATTTTTATTTTTGTATGTTATCATGAAATCAATTCTAGTTCTCTAATAACTTGCAATTGGTTTCTCCACTGTTTCAAATCCCGTTTGGAAATACTTTCAAATAGTTTTGTGAAAAATACTTTATTTTATCTTAGTTAAATTTATATCTTAGTTCCTTGTTATTATTTTCTGTTTGACAAAAACTATTTAGTGTTTGATGTAGTAGAAGACTCCCTAGTCTTATATGAAGTTTCCTTCGGATTCTTATTCACTCTCTCTTTTGTTTTGATTGCTAGAAAGATTGCTAGTATGAGTGCTTATGTGAATGATATGTTTGTTATATAGATTTCATCGGAGAGTGACGAGTAGTCTATCAAGTTATTTCTCGACAACCCCGTTACTTGGCTCGCGACGACAAATTTCATATTGCTATGCTTGAGTAGACGGGATTCTGATTGAGAGTTACCACGAGTGATGCGAGAATAATTTAATAACCAAGACCAGTTAAGTCAAGACTTTTCAAGACCTCGTGATGTAATGCAACTCTGGATGAAGGACGGTTGATCGGCTCCGTGGAGAAGCCAGTGAATGACCCGGGATGCTCGAGACGGCCATGACATCTTGCGGAAAGCTTCACCCAGGCTCAAAGAGACGGACGGATATTTTCAAGACCCAAGGCTTACCTGCACAGCCACAAGTCATTATGGGCTCTGGCTTGGTTGGACAACGCGACGACCCTGGACAGGCGGTGCTAGCAGATGTAGAAGAACGGTAGGATTGGATGGGCACCAACAGGGATTCAGAGGGACCCGTTGAAAGACCATGTTTTGATCATCCGGTCTTCAAACACCCTGAAGTGCGAGGACATACACGGAGGCGATCAAATCTTGTGGGGAACGTGTGCAAAACTCTGCATAGTACTCAAACCTAATCGATTAGCCGTGTCCACGGTCATGGACAACTTGAGCCAAAGGAACTGAAGTTATGTGAAATTCTCAACACAAATAATAATATTGGTGTGGGTATTATTGACAACATGGGTACGAGAATTGGTTGGTGGAACCATCTCGTTAACAACCAACACTGTAGTAACATTTTGCTTTTAGCCCTCTCTTGATGTAGGAGAAAACTTGCTTTTCGCTAAAAACGTATAGCCCCACCTGCCGTATATGCATATAGTATAGATGATTACTTTTCACCCCTCTCTTATGTGACTTGTCGGCATATTCAATATGCTAACCTACACAGCTGCAACATCTTATGTTGCAGATATTTTCTGCGACGAGTAAGAGTACGATTCAAGGTTACGGTCTACACTCAACTTGCCGTTGGTGTTTATTTGGACTCCACTCCCTTGACTGCTTCCGCTAAGATATTTAACGTATATATCAGTTTTACGCTATTTACATGTGATTGCACTTTGATATATACATTGATGTACTGTGTGTGCCAGCATACTGATCCAGGGATGGCACTGAAACACACAGGCTTGACTCGTTTTGAGTCAGGTCGCTACACGGACTTAGTCCGTAAAACTAAGGATTGTCCTCGTTGCTGCGCAGAAGGCTCATGTCCTTAATGCACCACTCGGTGTGCTGCACCTCGAGCGTCGTCTGTGGATGTTGCGAACATCTGACATACACGTTTTTGATGACTACGTGATAGTTCAGTGCGTGATACTTAATGGCTTAGAATCAAGGCGCCGAAGACGTTTTGAAACATCACGGAACAAAGAGATGTTTTAAGAGATGAAATTAAGATTTCATGATCGTGCCCTTGTTGAGAGGTATGAGACCTCTGACAAGATTCTTCATCTACAAAGTAAAGGAGAAAAGCTCAATCGTTGAGCATGTTCTCAGATTGTCTGAGTACAACAATCGCTTGAATCAAGTGGGAGTTAATCTTCCAGATGAGATAGTGATGGTTCTCCAAAGTCACTGCCACTAAGCCGCTAGAGCTTCGTGATGAACTATAACATATCAAGGATAGATATGATGATCCTTGAGCAATTCGCAATGTTTGACACTGCGAAAGTAGAAATCAAGAAGGAGCATCAATTGTTGATGGTTAGTAAAACCACTAGTTTCAAGAAGGGCAAGGGCTAGAAGGGATACTTCATGAAACGGCAAACCAATTGCTCCTCTAATGAAGAAACCCTAGATTGAACCCAAACCCGAGACTACGTGCTTCTGTTATGAGGGGAACGGTTACTGAGGCGGAGCTACCCTAGATACTTGGTAGATGAGAAGGCTGGTGAAGTCAATAGAAGTATCTTTGATATACATGATATTGATGTGTACTTTACTAGTACTCCTAGTAGCACGAGGGTATTAGATACCGGTTCGATTGCTAAGTGATTAGTAACTCGAAATATAAGCTACGGAATAAACGGAGACTAGCTAAAGGCGAGGTGACGATAAGTGTTGGAAGTGTTATCAAGGTTGATGTGATCAAACATCGCATGCTCCATCTACCATCGGGATTGGTGTTAAACCTAAATAATAGTTATTTGGTGTTTGCGTTGAGCATGAACATGATTGGATCGTGTTTATTGCAATATGATTATTCATTTAAAGAGAATAATGGTTATTCTATTTGCTTTAATAATTACCTTCAATGGTTTATTGAATCTCGATCTTAGTGTTACACATGTTCATAATATTGGTGCCAAAAGATACAAAGTAATAATGATAGTAGCAATTACTTGTGGCACTGTCGCTTGAGTCATGTTGGTGTAAAATGCATGAAGAAGATCCATGCGGATGGATCTTTGTACTCACTCATTTTTGAAACGTTTGAGACATGCAAACCATACCTGTTGGTATCAACGCATGAAGAAACTCCATGCAGATGGATCGTTTGGACTCACTTGATTTTGAATCAGTTGAGACATGCAAAATCATACCACATGGAACAAGAAAGTAACTTGTTGGATGCAATACATTTTTGATGTGTGTAGTCCAATGAGTGATGAGGCACGCAGTGGATATCGTTATGTTCTTACTTCATTGATGATTTGAGTAGATACAGGAGTATTTACTTGATGAATCACAAGTCTGAAATATTGAAAAGTTCAAGGATATTTTAGAGTAAAGATCATCGCGACAAGAGGATAAACTATCTACGATATGATCATAGAGATGAATATCTGAGTTGCGAGTTTTGGTACACAGTTAAGACAATGTGGAAATTGTTTCGTAGTTCATGCCACCTAGAACACCATAGTGTGATGGTGTGTTCGAACGTCATAGTCGTGCCCTATATGATATGGTGCATACTATGATGTCTCTTATCGGATTACCACTACCGCTTATGGGTTATGCATTAGAGATAACCGCATTCACTTTAAATAGGGCACTGCATATTTCCATTGAGATAACACAGTATAGACTATGGTTTGGAGAAACCTAAGTTGTCGTTTCTTAAAAGTTTGGGGCTCGATGCTTATGTCAAAAAGTTTGAGTCTGATAAGCTCGAACCCAAAGCGGATAAATGCATCTTCATAGGATATCCAAAACAGTTGGGTACATCTCCTATCTCAGATCCGGAAGCGAAGTGTTTGTTTCTAGAAACGGGTCCTTTCTCGAGGAAAGGTTCCTCTCGAAAGAATTGAGTAGGAGGGTGGTGGAACTTGATGAGGTTAGTGAACCGTCACTTCAACCAGTATGTAACAGGGAACATGAAGTTGTTCCTGTGGCGCTTACACCAATTGAAGTGGAAACTGATGATGGTGATCATTGAGCTTTGGATCAAGTTACTACAAACCTCGTAGGTTTACAAGGTCGCGTACTACTATAGAGTGGTACGGTAACCTTGTCTTGGAGGTCATGTTGTTGAACAACAATGGACCTACGAGCTATGGAGAAGCGATGGTGGGCCCGGATTCCGACAAAAGGCTGGAGGCCATGAAATCCGAGAGAGGATCCATGTATGAAAACAAAGTGTAGACTTTGGAAGAACTACTTGATGGTCGTAGGACTGTTAAGTAAAGATAGATCTTTAAAGGGAAGACAGATGATGATGGTGAAAATTCACCATTAAGAAAAGCTCGACTTATCGCAAAGATGTTTCCGACAAGTTCAAAGAGTTGACTATGATGATACTTTCTCTCTCTAGCGATGATAAAAATATGTTGGAATTATGTTAGCAATTGTTGCATTGTTTGTGAAATATTGCACATAGGATATCAAAACATTGTTTCCTCGGCGGTTTCCTTGAGGAAAGGTTGTATGTGATACAACCAGAAGATTTTGTCAATCCTAAGGATGCTAACAAGTATGCAAGCTCCAGCGATCCTTCTATGGACTAGTGCAAGCATCTCGGAGTTGGAATATACGCTTTGATGAGATGATCAAAGCTTTTGGGTTTGTACAAGATTTATGAGAAACTTATATTTCCAAAGAAGTGAGTGGGAGCACTATAGAATTTCTGATAAGTATATGTTGTTGACATATTGTAGATCGGAAGTAATGTAGAATTTCTGTGAAGCATAAAGGGTTGTTTGAAAGGAGTTTTTCAAAGGTAAACCTGGATAGAGCTACTTGAACATTGAGCATCAAGATCTATAGAGATAGATCAAAACGCTTAATATAACTTTCAATGAAATGCATGCCTTGACAAGTTTTTGAAGGAGTTCAAAATAGATCAGCAAAGAAGGAGTTCTTGGCTGTGTTGTAAGGTGTGAATTTTAGTAAGACTCAAGGCCCGACCACGGCAGAAGAAAGAGAAAGGACGAAGGTCGTCCCCTATGCCTTAGCCGTAGGCTCTAAAAGTATGCCAAGCTGTGTACCGCACCTAATGTGTGCCTTGTCATAAGTCTGTCAAGGGGTACAAAAGGTGATCCAGGATTGAATCACTAAAATAGCGGTCAAAGTTATCCTTAGTAACTAGTGGACTAAGGAATTTTTCTCGATTATGGAGGTAATTAAAGAGTTCACCGTAAAGGGTTACGTCGATGCTAGCTTTGACATTAATCTGAATAACTCTGAGTAGTAAAACGGATTCGTGTAGTAGAGTAGATATTTGGAGTATTTCCGAATAGCACATAGTAGTAGCATCTCTAAGATGACATAAAGATATGTAAAGCACACACGGATATGAAAGATTCAGAACTGTTGACTAAAACCTCTCTCGCAAGCAAGACTTTATCAAACCCCAGAATTGTATGGGTGTTGGATTCGTTAAAATCATGTGGTGATGTGAACTAGATTATTGACTCTAGTGCAAGTGGGAGACTATTGGAAATATGCCCTAGAGGCAATAATAAATTAGTTATTATTATATTTCTTTGTTCATGATAATCCTTTATTATCCATGCTATAATTGTATTGATTGTAAACACAAATACATGTGTGGATACATAGACAAAACAATGTCCCTAGTACGCCTCTAGTTGACTAGCTCGTTGATAAAAGATGGTCAAGGTTTCCTGACCATAGACAAGTGTTGTCACCTGATAATGGGATCACATCATTAGGAGAATCATGTGATTGACAAGACCCAAACTATGAACGTAGCATGTGATCGTGTCATTTTATTGGTATTCTTTTTCTGCGTGTCAAGTATTCATTCCTATGACCATAAGATCATGTAACTCACTAACACCAGAGGAATACCTTGTGTGTATCAAACGTCACAACGTAACTGGGTGACTGTAAAGGTGCTCTAAAGGTATCTCCGAAGGTGTCCGTTGAGTTAGCATGGATCAAGACTGGGATTTGTCACTCCGTGTGATGGAGAGGTATCTCGGGGCCCACTCGGTAATACAACATCACACACAAGCCTTGCAAGCAATGTGACTCAACTGTGAGTCACAGGATCTTGTATTATAGAACGAGTAAAGAGACTTGCCGGTAACGAGATTGAAATAGGTATAGGGATACCGACGACCAAATCTCAGGCAAGTAACATGTCGAGGGACAAAGGGAATGTTATACGGGATTATATGAATCCTTGGCATAGAGGTTCAACCGATAAGATCTTCGTAGAATATGTAGGATCCAATATGGGCATTCAGGTCCCTCTACTGGATATTGACCGAGAAGTGTCTCGGGTCATGTCTGCATAGCTCTCCAACCCGCACGGTCTGCACACTTAAGGTTCGATGATGTTTTAGTATAGTTGAGTTACATGTGTTGGTTACCAAAGGTTGTTTGGAGTCCCGGATGAGATCACGGACATCATGAGGGTTTCCGGAATGGTCAAAAAATGAAGATTGATATATAGGAAGTTGGTGTTTGGATTTCGGAAAGTTTTCGAGCATTACCGACAGTGTACCGGGAGTGACGAATGGGTTCCGGGGGCCCACTGGGTGGGCCCACCACGCCCCAAGGGGTCCACATGGGTTTATTGGATGTACAATAAGGTATAATGGGCTGAAAAAGTCATCCAAGGAAAGCCCATGAGGAAAAAGTGGAAAAAACAAAATAGGTGGGAAAATAAGGAAGGAGTCCTAATCCAAGTGGGATTGGAGAAGGACTCCTCCCTCCCACTTCGGCCGATCCGAGGAGGGTTCCCTTGGTGCGCCAAGGCTGCCCAAGGCTGCCTCTCCCCTCCTCCTATATATACTAGAGGTTTAGGGCTTTTGAGACACAACTATTGCCACGTGCAACTTGAACCTACACCTCGTAGTTCTTCCTCTAGATTAGATTTCTGCGGAGCTCGGGCGGAGCCCTGCAGGAATAGATCATCACCAACACCGGCGCACCGTCACACTGTCGGAGAACTCATCTACTTCTCCGTCTCTCTTGCTGTATCAAGAAGGCCGAGATCGTCATCGAGATGTACGTGTGCTGAACGCGGAGGTGTCGTCCGTTCGGTGCTAGATCGGAACGGATCGTGGGACGGATCAAGGGACGACGGTGCTTTGAATCACGAAGTTGTACCAATACATCAACCGCACTTCTTAACGCTTCCCGCTGAGCGATCTACAAGGGTATGTGGATCAAATCTCCCTCTCGTAGATGAACATCACCATGATAGGTCTTCGTGTGCGTAGGAAAAATTTTGTTTCCCATGCAACGTTCCCCATCACTATGGACCCGTAGGTTCGTGGTGAATTACTCACACATCATCATGAGGGTAGCAAGGTTTATGAAGAAGCCCTCCGTGGTCGATCCCGCCTCCAGTAGAGTGCCATAACGAAGCTCTAGATGGCCTCCCATCGGAACAGAGACAGTGGCGGCGTAATAAGTGTTTCGGGACCTCCTCTGGAGTTTTAAGGGTAAATAGGAATTTATAAGCCACAGAATGGGGTTGGGAGAGCCACGAGGCGGCAACAAGCCATCAGCCCCCTAGGTCGTGCCCTCATGGCTTGTGGGGGCCTCGTGCGCCTCCCGGCCTTCTCCCAATGCTTCACAGTCTTGTTTTGGTTGAGGAAAAATTCACAAAAAAAAATCAGGTCATTTGGGCTTCATTTGGTACTGGAACTTGAAAAGTGGAAAAACATGCAAAAAACAGCAACTAGCACTAGGCACTAGGTCAATAGGTTAGTGGTCAAAATAATATAAATTGGTAGATAAGTCCATTAAAAGTGTTGTAGAATGATAACATGATAGCATGGTACAATCAAAAAATTAGATACGTTGGAGACGTATCAACCTATTCCGTCTAGGGTGCTCAAACACCCAAGAGTAACAAGATCGGCAAGGGATTAGTGGGGGGAATCAAATTTCTCTTGGTGGAAGTGTAGATCAAGGCCTTCTTCTCCTAACCCTAGAGAATCAACAAGATTCAATGGCTAGGGAGAGATATCGGGCAAGAATAAGCTTAGGAGCAACAATGGAACTTTTTGGCAAAAGAGGTGACTCCACTTGGAGAAGAAGACCCACTTATAGAGTGGAACAAATCTGATCATTTTCTTCTCATAGGACGCACATAAGGGGTAGCACCGCTCTAGTGAGTTGTACTTCTGCCTGCTCGAAAGTTCCAGGCTCCCGTACTACTAACACAATCGATGGGGGGTAGTGCTGCTAGAGCGGTACTACCGCTTCCTTGTCAACGGTACTTCTGCTTAGCACTATAGGAACGGTGACTTAGCCAAATCAGAGGAGGGCGGTATGGCAGTACCGCGCGCAGAGGTACTTGATGACCCACAAGTATAGGGGATCAATCATAGTCCTTTTGATAAGTAAGAGTGTCGAACCAACGAGGAGCAGAAGGCTCTGATAAACGGTTTTCAGCAAGGTAATAACTGCAAGCACTGAAAGTAGCGGTAACAAGTGATGGTGTAGTGAGGTGAAACATAGCAGGTGAAAAGTAACAAGTAGTAGCAACGGTGCAGAAAAGTGGCCCAATCCCTTTTGTAGGAAGGGCCAAGCCTGAACAAAGTCTTATAGGAGGAAAAACGCTCCCGAGGACACACGGGAATTTCTGTCATGCTAGTTTCATCATGTTCATATGATTTGTGTTCGTTACTTTGATAGTTTGACATGTGGGTGGACCTGTGCTTGGGTACAGCCCTTACTTGGACAAGCATCCCACTTATGAATAACCCCTCTCGCAAGCATCCGCAACTACGAAATAAGAATTAAGACAAAGTCTAACCATAGCATTAAACTAGTGGATCCAAATCAGCCCCTTACGAAGCAACGCATAGACTGGGGTTTAAGCTTCTGTCACTCTAGCAACCCATCATTTACTTACTACTCCCCAATGCCTTCCTCTAGGCCCAAATAATGTTGAAGTGTTATGTAGTCGACATTCACATAACACCACTAGAGAAAAAACAACATACAACATATCAAAATACCGAACGAATACCAAATTCACATGACTATTATTAGCATGACTTATCCCATGTCCTCGGGAACAAAAGTAACTACTCACAAAGCATAATCATAATCATCATCAGAGATGTAATGACTAGCATCAAGGATCTGAACATAAACTCTTCCACCAAGTAATCCAACTAGCATCAACTACAAAGAGTAATCAACACTACTAGCAACCTTACAAGTAGCAATCGGAGTCGCGAGACGGAGATTGGTTACAAGTGATGAACTAGGGTTTGGAGATGAGATGGTGCTGATGAAGATGTTGATGGAGACGAGTCCCCTCCGATGAGAGGAGTGTTGGTGATGACGATGGCGACGATTTCCCCCTCCGGGAGGGAAGTTTCCCTGGCAGGATCGTCCTGCCGGAGCTCTAGATTGGTTGTGCTCAAGTTCCGCCTCGTGGCGGCGGCGCCTCCTCGAAAAAGGTCTGCCCTAATTTTTTTCCAGACGAAACCCTTCATATAGCAGAAGAGGGGGGCCAGTGGGCAACCAGGGTGCCCACAAGCCCTGTAGCCGCAGCTAGGGGGGCACGCCGCGGCCACCAGGCTTGTGGGCCCCTGGCAGCTCCCCTCTAGCACTTCTTTTGCCCAATATTTTTATATATTCCCAAAAAATTCCACGTTGATTTTCAGGGCATTTGGAGTTGCGCAGAATAGAGGACTCAGACTTGCTCCTTTTCCAGTCCAGAATTCCAACTGCCGGTATTCTCCCTCTTCAAATAATCCTTGCAAAATAAGAGAGAAAAGGCATAAGTATGGTACCACAAAGTATAATAATAGTCCATAAAGCGATAAATATTAACATGAAAGCATGATGCAAAATGGACGTATGAACTCCCCCAAGCTTATACCTCGCTTGACCTCAAGCAAAAACCAAGATCCATAAACATGTCCACATGTTTAGGGATGAAGGTGTCGATAAAACATAATACGGACATGAGGGCATCATGATCACACATAGATCAACAATATATCATAAAGATTCTTATGGGAAAGTAACAATTCCTTCACAAAGCAAAGTATGAATCAAAAACCTTACCGAGAAGTAGCCAACAACAATCCATAGTCATTGAAGCAATTGCAATTTATCATAACTTCAGAAAGAGTCAAATAAGAGCTTGTAAAACAAATCCTCATACTCAATTGTAACATCCCAAATTTTGGAATGTTAATAAAATTATTAGATTGATTGTTTGTTTGTTTGAGTGATTGAAACTTGAGTGAAATTTGAAACTTTTGAATGAGAGGGAATAAAATGACTTTCCCGTTTCCTGTGAGTTCAAATTCATTTTTTTAACCAGCGAGAGGAGATAGCATGACTTCTCCAACTACAAAGAATTTGAACCAAGGTGGCACTTGAATTTCCTTTCGATTTTTCCTTTGCATTTCGTTTTCTTCTTCACTCAAGAAATGTCGGGGAATAATATTCTGTCAAACAGAAAAGAGAAGAGGAACATGACCCTCCAAAGCCAGGGGCATTTGTTGAAGTATTTTGAGCCAAGAAAACAAAAATTTAATTGAGAAAATATTTGCAAAAAAGAAAATAAAGCTTTAGGGATTTTTTGAGAAAAAATATTTTTTTGAAGTATTTATTTTGGCCGTGGAAAAATGCCCATCTTCTCGGATTTATTTTTATGATATTTGTGGTATATAACATTTATATTTTCGGAGGAGGAATTAATGCCTTTTCATAATTTTTTTCTTTCCTATTTTAACTATTAGGAAGTGAATCGTTTTTTTTGGAAACCTAGCTGGGCCGATTTGGAAAAAAAAATCTGGCCCGATCCCCTATCATCCCTAACCTCCCGCTCCTTCCATCTCAAGCACGGTTGCCTTCCATGGCAGGGAACCAAAATTCCTCCCTTCCGGATTTTGCGAATTCCCTTCCCTCCTAGCACCTCCCTCGCCCCCTATAAGAACCCCACTAGCCTCCGCAACCCATTTTCGCCACCACCCCGACCTCTCCTCACCTCACCGCCACCGCCATCCATCTCGCCGGAGCCAAGCTCTCCAGCAGCTCCTGCCTCTCCCATCAATCGCCCCTAGCACCCCACCGCCACCAGAGCCCCGCACCCCCTCCTGCCATACCCCCCCTGCAGCCCTCCCCTACCCCGCTGCACCACCCCACGCCCCCCCCCCCCACTTACCCCGTCACCTGCAGGACCCCAGCATCGGCGCCTACCTGGCCAGGAACGACGACAGGCCCCTCGCCCAGGAGCGCCTCGCCCCTCCACCCCTCGTAGTCCCCCTCCGTCGCCCGCACCATCCTCCGTCGCCCCACCCTCGGCGGCGACCTCGCCCCTCGCCGGCGTAGTCCCCATCAACGGAGCAGCCCTGTTGTGTTCATCCACGGGAGGTAACTCCTCCTTCCTTTCTTTTTTATTCTGTTGGTTTTGTTTTTTTTGTATTGTGTAGTTTTACCGTTAGATCCAGATCCAACCGTGTATATTAAAAGCAGCTTACCCCTTCGGTTTTTAGTTAAAGAACCGAACGGTTTTTTTCGTCACTTATTAGTTAGCCGAAGTTTTAGTTAGATTTCGGCCTTGTGCTAGTACTTCTCGCAGCACACACCTCCTCATCCAATGAGTGAGCGCCACGTGTACAAGTGTTTGATAGAATTCAGATTTTCCTTTTTCTGTTTAATTCAAAAACAGAGAAAGTTCCAATTTTGTTTAGCCAATAACTTTTGATCCTTAAGTCCAATGGAGTTGATTCCTTTTCCACTAGATCACAATGTTTCTGTAGTTTTTAAAAACATATAATTTGTCTATGTTTGAAATTTTCAAATTTGAATTAGATCAGATTTAGTTTAAACCTTGTTTTGCCTATTCCAGGAGTTTAAAAATAGATTTTAATTTGATTCTTTGTGCTACTGATCACTAGTGATCTTATTTATCAGTGGTAAAATTTTCAGATTTCTTTGAGTATTTTAGCTCATTGTTTCTTGTGAAACAATTTCTGCTTCACCTCTTTTAGGATTATGGCTATTTCCTTTTCTATAATTGTTTTTAAATTATTTTCTTTATATTTCAGAAAGATTATGTTTTGTTTCTGTTAGTTAACAGTAGTTTTGCAACAAGTTTTGATTTTATTTTTATGTGTTATCATGAAATCAATTCTAGTTCCTTAGTAACTTGCAATTGGTTTCTCCACCGTTTCAAATCCCGTTTGGAAACACTTTCAAAAAGTTTTGTGAAAAATACTTTATTTTATCTTAGTTAAATTTATATCTTAGTTCCCTGTTATAATTTTCCGTCGGACAAAAAAACTAGTTAGGGTTTGATGTACTAGAAGACTCCCTAGTCTTATTTGAAGTTTCCTTCGGATTCCTATTCGCTCTCTCTTTTGTTTTGATTGCTAGAATGATTGCTAGTATGAGTGCTTATGTGAATGATATGTTTGTTATATAGATTTCATCGGAGAGTGACAAGTAGTCTATCAAGTTATTTCTCGAGAAATTCTTCTTCGTCAACATCGCCATGCAAGTCATTTGATCATGTATCACCTATGTTTTATGCATCGTAGTTCTACCATCCTATGCCCAATTGCATGCTGAGTAGGTACTTGGAAATTATGGTTACATATTGTACTATCATGTGGTAGGCACCCAACAACCCCGTTACTTGGCCCGGGACGACAAATTTCATATTGCTATGCTTGAGTAGACGGGATTCGGGTTGAGAGTTTATCATGAGTGATGCGAGAATAATTAAATAACCAAGACCGGTTAAGTCAAGACTTTTCAAGACCTCAGGACGCAATGCAACTCTGGGTGAAGGACGGTTGATCGACTCCCTGGAGAACCCAGTGGATGACCCGGGATGCTGGAAACGGCCATGACATCCTGCGGAAAGCTTCACCCAGGCTCAAAGAGACGGACGGATATTTTCAAGACCCTAGGCTTACCTGCACAGCCACAAGTCATTATGGGCTCTGGCTTGGTTGGACAACGCGGCGACTCTGGACAGGCGGTGCTAGCAGATGTAGAAGAACGGTAGGATTGGATGGGCATCGACATGGATTCAGAGGGACCCGTTGAAAGACCATGTTTTGATCATCCGGTCTTCAAACACCCCGACGTGCGAGGGCATACACGGAGGCGATCAAATCTTGTGGGGAACGTGTGCAAAACTCTGCAGAGTACTCAAACCTAATCGATTAGCCGTGTCCACGGTCATGGACAACTTGATCCAAAGGAACTGAATTTATCTGAAATTCTCAACACAAATAATAATATTGATGTGGGAATTATCGACAACATGGGTACGAGAACTGGTTGGCGGAACCATCTCGTTAACAACCAACCTTGTAGTAATATTTTGCTTTAGCCCTCTCTTGATGTAGGAGAAAACTTGCTTTTCGCTAAAAACTTATAGCCCCACCTTCCATATATGCATATAGTATAGATGATTACTTATCACCCCTCTCTTATGTGACTTGCCGGCATATTCAATATGCTGACCTACACGGCTGCAACATCTTATGTTGCAGATATTTTTCATCGACGAGTAAGAGAACGATTCAGGGTTACGGTCTACACTCAACTTGCAGTTGGTGTTTATTGGGACTCCACTCCCTTGACTGCTTCCGCTGAAATATTTAAGGTATATATCAGTTTTACGCTATTTACATGTGATTGCACTTTGATATATACATTGATGTACTGTGTGTGCCAGCATACTGATCCAGGGATGGCACAGTAACACAGAGGCTTGACTCGTTTTGAGTCGGGTCACTACAGATATGGTATCAGAGCACATGTTGACTGTAGGACGTGACCCTAGAAACTGGAAACTTCTTAGGATAGGATCTCTCAAAAAATCTTATTTTCGAGAACACCTTTCACTTCTCATCTCTTCTGATTTCATCAAATGTTCTCTCTCACCTCAAATATTTATACAATCCCCTTACCCCTTTGACCTCATGAAGAATCAACGGAGTTCTACTTCAAAGTAAAGAGGATATCACCACCCATTTGAAGAATTGAAGCTACACCAACAGAAGACTCTCAAGACCCGAAGAACTCGAAGACCCTGAAGTGTTCGAATAATTATATGACCATTAGAAGTCCAAACCCCTTTTATGTACCCACGTTAGATACGATGATTTGTGAGCCTTCATTGGTGTGTGTTTTCCAACAGCCACAAATAAAACCTATTCTCAAAAATATTGTTTGTATGGTGTGTATGTCCCTCCCTCTTACCCGTCTCATCCCCAAAACCTCAACCCTACCAGATGGAGTATGAAGATGGACTTGTAGTCTCTGGACCAATGACCCAGCTGGAGGCTGAAACATGGATTCAGAACATGGAGAACCACTTCGGGAGCAACTTGATCTCAAGGAAGTATGAAGTGGAATACGCTCTCCAGTACTTTACCCAAAGTGCTGCTATCTGGTGGAAAATGCACCAGGCCATACAAGGATTTAGTGGAGCAGAAACTTGGGACGAATTCAAGAAGACTCTGTTAAGATCCCATCTCATTCGGAAGTGCTATGATAATCCGAAGGAGAAGACTTGTGCATGCAAGATCTGTGGAGAAATAGGACACACCCAGGAAGAACACAAGGATGGATGCACTCATTGTGAAGAAAATCACCCAGCTGAGGAGTGCCCAAGTAGTCAGGTGACTTGTTTCCTTTGTGAGGGAACCACCCACTACCCAGCTCAATGTCACATTTACCCCAAGGTACAACAAGTTGTCAGGCAGCAGCAAGATGCGGTGAAGGAAACCCTCAAGAAGAAGATTCTAGAAGAATCGGTGATGAACGAAAATATTGAAGACCCTGATGGACAAGGTCTGACCAGATTTTTTTCCAATGGATGCTACTCATGTGGAGAAGAAGGACATTATTCACAGGATTGCACGAAGAGAAGCCAAGAGTATCTGGGAAACTTCCCGACGGAAAAAGTGGAGTTTGATCCACTTGAAATAGAAGAACTGGCCAAAATGAAGGAGTCCGGAAAGAAGAAAAAGTACCCTCGGAAGAGCCAAATCTCTGCAGACATAGACCTGAGTCATGTGAGATGTTACAAGTGTATGGAATTTGGCCACCACAAATACATGTGCTCAGGAAGGAAGCCGGAAACCCAACGAGCAAAAGCAAACGCTAAGAAACCTCGAGACTTGTCAGAACTCATTTGCTTTCGTTGCAAGGAAGCAGGACATTATGCTAGTGATTGTCCACAAAGGAAGAAAGCTAAAAAAGAGTAGTTAAGTTTTGACCGCGGCAATTAGTGTAATATGAAGAACTCTTGTTTTTCATGAGATCATGGAGTGAAATTTTTGTATCAGAAGTCCCTGAGATTGTAATAACATCATGAATAAATGGAAATTATTGTCTCATGGTTGTCTATGTTGAAACTGTATGCGTTGTTTCTCTTCGAACAAAGATCTCTGAACAATTATGAGGATATGAGAAAATATGGTCTATGCAGGCATGAGTATAATTCATTTAAGTGTGGTAGTAATCGGTAAACCCCACAGGATCCACTGAGTAGGAATGTACCATGATTACCAAGGAGACACATACATTCCTCTGAGTACCTATTTACTAACACCTGCAGATGACAACTCTCTACGAGTCATTCCTCAAGGGCCCGGAAACGATCATGACCCTCACTAGTGACCATGATTACCCAAAAATCCCGGAGGACATGATGAAGCACATTCATCTTGAAGGAGATGGAGCCTACAAAGGCTACCCATTCATGGAAAGTGGAGTAGAACTTTGGTATGTGGAAGTACACCTCCACCATGTGAAAGGAGTTTGTCCAAAGACTATGGGGCAATACTTTTTCATTTCACGTGTACCACGAGCAACCTTCTTTGATGTTGTTCGTGAAGCTGCCATGGAAGCCATACGTCAGATTGGAGAAATACTTGAAGCAAGACTCCGTCATACCGAGGAATACCTGAGTGAGGTACGTGCGGAGATGATGGAGATGAAGCTCATGACCACCATGATGAAGCGAAAGATGGATGATTTCAAGGAGCACCTCGGAAAGTTTGAGTGGAATTAAAGTACCTCCAAGAGAGACAGATGAACAAAGTTGGCAGAAATGCTTGACCATACCGAACAATGTGGATGGCAGCATTTGCAATTGAGTTAGAATTTTGAAGAAAGCAAGGATGTAATAAAGGATTGATTACGAAATGAATATGATTTATGGAAGAAGCTATGATGGATCAGCAAAAGTTTTCTTAGGAGCATACGACAACCTGAGAGTGGTGAAGAAACGATAGATGTTTTGTTCAGCTTGCCGAACCAATGGTTTATCCGAACTTCGTTCGTGGACAAGAGAAACTCTGCAATGCTTGTGAGGATGCCCAAGTGTTAGAATGCGAGATTCGCTAAACCTTATACAGAGAAATGATTTGGGTGCGGAATGGATTGATCACCATGACGACTTACTCTTATCACTTATCTTGCTATTCGGAATGGTAAATCTGAGAGACTTACCCATATAGAGAGACGACGTTCTTTGAAGCTTTTGTTTAAGCCTTAGAGTGGTATAAGAAAAGCCCATGTACATGGCACTTGTTGTCACGCGTAGGAAATTTTACGGTGAGAATGAAACCAAGACCCCTCTCTCTGCAGGATAACCACAAATGGTAGACCACCATGAGAACCATCGATATGTTATTTAGAATTGACCACAAGACTGTCAGTTAAGGAGACCCAGTAACGGAAGAAGCTTATATCAACAGAAGATATGAAGACTGTGAGGAGTCACATGCCAAAACCCCAGAGGATTCTTAAAATCTTAAGGGACCAGTACCTCTCATTTTAAGTGTGGTAGCATCCCACCTTGCCGGAGATTGGAATTGTTAGAAGACCCCCAAACCCTAACCTTTCTTTCTAGCCTCTTCGAATCTCGAGGACGAGATTCATTTTAAGTGTGGTAGGTTTGTAACATCCCAAATTTTGGAATGTTAATAAAATTATTAGATTGATTGTTTGTTCGTTTGAGTGATTGAAACTTGAGTGAAATTTGAAACTTTTGAATGAGAGGGAATAAAATGACTTTCCCGTTTCCTGTGAGTTAAAATTCATTTTTTTTAACCAGCGAGAGGAGATAGCATGACTTCTCCAACTACAAAGAATTTGAACCAAGGTGGCACTTGAATTTCCTTTTGATTTTTCCTTTGCATTTTGTTTTCTTCTTCACTCAAGAAATGCCGGGGAATAATATTCTGTCAAACAGAAAAGAGAAGAGGAACATGACCCTCCAAAGCCAGGGGCATTTGTTGAAGTATTTTGAGCCAAGAAAACAAAAATTTAATCGAGAAAATATTTGCAAAAAAGAAAATAAAGCTTTAGGGATTTTTTGAAAAAAATAATATTTTTTTGAAGTATTTATTTTGGCCGTGGAAAAATGCCCATCTTCTCGGATTTATTTTTCTGATATTTGTGGTATATAACATTTATATTTTCGGAGGAGGAATTAATGCCTTTTCATAATTTTTTTCTTTCCTATTTTAACTATTAGGAAGTGAATCGTTTTTTTTGGAAACCTAGTTGGGCCGATTTGGAAAAAAAAATCTGGCCCGATCCCCTATCATCCCTAACCTCCCGCTCCTTCCATCTCAAGCACGGTTGCCTTCCATGGCAGGGAACCAAAATTCCTCCCTTCTGGATTTTGCGAATTCCCTTCCCTCCTAGCACCTCCCTCGCCCCCTATAAGAACCCCACTGGCCTCCGCAACCCATTTTCGCCACCACCCCGACCTCTCCTCACCTCACCGCCACCGCCATCCATCTCGCCGGAGCCGAGCTCTCCAGCAGCTCCTGCCTCTCCCATCAATCGCCCCTAGCACCCCACCGCCACCAGAGCCCCGCACCCCCTCCTGCCATACCCCCCTGCAGCCCTCCCCTACCCCGCTGCACCACCCCACGCCCCCCCCCCCCCACTTACCCCGTCACCTGCAGGACCCCAGCATCGGCGCCTACCTGGCCAGGAACGACGACAAGCCCCTCGCCCAGGAGCGCCTCGACCCTCCACCCCTCGTAGTCCCCCTCCGTCGCCCGCACCATCCTCCGTCGCCCCACCCTCGGCGGCGACCTCGCCCCTCGCCGGCGTAGTCCCCATCAACGGAGCAGCCCTGTTGTGTTCATCCACGGCAGGTAACTCCTCCTTCCTTTCTTTTTTATTCTGTTGGTTTTGTTTTTTTTTGTATTGTGTAGTTTTATCGTTAGATCCAGATCCAACCGTGTATATTAAAAGCAGCTTACCCCTTCGGTTTTTAGTTAAAGAACCGAACGGTTTTTTTTCGTCACTTATTAGTTAGCCGAAGTTTTAGTTAGATTTCGGCCATGTGCTAGTACTTCTCGCAGCACACACCTCCTCATCCAATCAGTGAGCGCCACGTGTACAAGTGTTTGATAGAATTCAGATTTTCCTTTTTCTGTTTAATTCAAAAACAGAGAAAGTTCGAATTTTGTTTAGCCCATAACTTTTGATCCATAAGTCCAATGGAGTTGATTCTTTTTCCAGTAGATCACAATTTTTCTGTAGTTTTTAAAAACATATGATTTGTCTATGTTTGAAATTTTCAAATTTGAATTAGATCAGATTTAGTTTAAACCTTGTTTTACCTATTCCAGGAGTTTAAAAATAGATTTTAATTTTATTCTTTTTGCTTCTGATCACTAGTGATCTTATTTATCAGTGGTAAAATTTTCAGATTTGTTTGAGTATTTTAGCTCATTGTTTCTTGTGAAACAATTTCTGCTTCACCTCTTTTAGGATTATGGCTATTTCTTTTTCTGTAATTGTTTTTAAATTATTTTCTTTTATATTTCAGAAAGATTATGTTTTGTTTCTATTAGTTAACAGTAGTTTTGCAACAAGTTTTGATTTTATTTTAATCTGTTATCATGAAATCAATTCTAGTTCCTTAGTAACTTGCAATTGGTTTCTCCACCGTTTCAAATACCATTTGGAAATACTTTCAAATAGTTTTGTGAAAAATACTTTATTTTATCTTAGTTAAATTTATATCTTAGTTCCCTGTTATTATTATCCGTCGGAGAAAAAAAACTAGTTAGTGTTTGATGTAGTAGAAGACTCCCTAGTCTTATTTGAAGTTTCCTTCGGATTCCTATTCGCTCTCTCTTTTGTTTCGATTGCTAGAATGATTGCTAGTATGAGTGCTTACGTGAATGATATGTTTGTTATATAGATTTCATCGGAGAGTGACGAGTAGTCTATCAAGTTATTTCTCGAGAAATTCTTCTTCGTCAACATCGCCAGGCAAGTCATTTGATCATGTATCACCTATGTTTTATGCATCGTAGTTCTACCATCCTATGCCCAATTGCATGCTGAGTAGGTACTTGGAAATTATGGTTACATATTGTACTATCATGTGGTAGGCACCCAACAACCCCGTTACTTGGCCCGGGACGACAAATTTCATATTGCTATGCTTGAGTAGACGGGATTCGGGTTGAGAGTTTATCACGAGTGATGCGAGAATAATTAAATAACCAAGACCGGTTAAGTCAAGACTTTTCAAGACCTCAGGATGCAATGCAACTCTGGGTGAAGGACGGTTGATCGGCTCCCTGGAGAACCCAGTGGATGACCCGGGATGCTGGAGACGGCCATGACATCCTGCGGAAAGCTTCACCCAGGCTCAAAGAGACGGACGGATATTTTCAAGACCCAAGGCTTACCTGCACAGCCACAAGTCATTATGGGCTCTGGCTTGGTTGGACAACGCGGCGACTCTGGACAGGCGGTGCTAGCAGATGTAGAAGAACGGTAGGATTGGATGGGCACCGACAGGATTCAGAGGGACCCGTTGAAAGACCATGTTTTGATCATCCGGTCTTCAAACACCCTGAAGTGCGAGGACATACACGGAGGCGATCAAATCTTGTGGGGAACGTGTGCAAAACTCTGCAGAGTACTCAAACCTAATCGATTAGCCGTGTCCACGGTCATGGACAACTTGATCCAAAGGAACTGAATTTATCTGAAATTCTCAACACAAATAATAATATTGATGTGGGAATTATCGACAACATGGGTACGAGAACTGGTTGGCGGAACCATCTCGTTAACAACCAACCTTGTAGTACTGTTTTGCTTTAGCCCTCTCTTGATGTAGGAGAAAACTTGCTTTTCGCTAAAAACTTATAGCCCCACCTTCCATATATGCATATAGTATAGATGATTACTTATCACCCCTCTCTTATGTGACTTGTCGGCATATTCAATATGTTGACCTACACGGCTGCAACGTCTTATGTTGCAGATATTTTTCATCGACGAGTAAGAGTACGATTCAGGGTTACGGTCTACACTCAACTTGCCGTTGGTGTTTATTGGGACTCCACTCCCTTGACTGCTTCCGCTGAAATATTTAAGGTATATATCAGTTTTACGCTATTTACATGTGATTGCACTTTGATATATACATTGATGTACTGTGTGTGCCAGCATACTGATCCAGGGATGGCACAGTAACACAGAGGCTTGACTCATTTTGAGTCCGGTCGCTACATCAATCATCTCTTTTGTTTTCCACAATTGTTACAACTCACGTGGTACTCATGGTATCAAAGTTTTAGTTGGACACAGAGAAAGATAGGGGCTTATAATTTTGCCTCCCAATCATTTACATCAAGGGTAAAGTCAACAATAATAAAGCATAAGTACTCATCTCCAAGTTGATATATGAATATAGATCTTTCCCTAGCATATGACGTTCACCAAGATGAAGATGGAATAGGGAATTTGTGTTGATCACCATGACTTTCACAAGGACAAAAGTAAAGGTACAATATAGACCCTTCGCAGAGGGAAGTTGTCATGCGCTTTTGAGGTTTGGATGCGTGTCCTCTTAGTGCGGAGGAACGTCACTTTATATTGCCTCCTGTGATAAAGAACTTTATTATGCAGTCTGTCGCTTTTATGTCTTCCTCATCACAGGTTCGTATAAAGCTTATTTTCCACACACTAATAGATCATACATATTATAAAGCAATTTTTATTGCTTGCACCGATGACAACTTACTTTAGGGATCTTATTCAATCCATAGGTAGGTGTGGTGGACACTCATGGCAAGACTGGTTTGAAGGTTTATGGATGCACAAGTAGTATCTCTACTTGGTGCGGGAGTTTTGGCTAATATGAGGTGGAAGCAATCGTCACAGGCTAAGGGATCTCTAATCATATAACATTTTTTGGAACCAAGCAAACACAATTCATTATGTTATCTTCCTTGTCCAACATCTACTTCTAAGCATGTAATAGTTTGGTGAGTGCTCACAATTGTAAAAAGTGTCTAAGATGATATATTTATATGTGAACCTCTCTTTCTTTATTAATTATTGTTAATTGCAACAATGACTGGGGTCTATGTTGGTCTATTCTCAACAAGTTTCAATCATCATACTTGTTATATGTGAAGCTATCACTTTCCATAAGATCATCTCATGATCTTCCATGCTATCGTTCTTTTCATACTTTTGATCACGGCACAAAACAAAGCCCTTGACTAAGATACTCTTAATTATATAGCTCGCAAGCTCGAATACATCGGGGGAGACACAAGGAAAAAGACTCAAACTAAACACTAAAGACTTACTCAACTAAGAGAAGAAAGTAAAAACTAAAAAAGGAAAGAACTAAAACAAAGGTAAAAGCAAAAGATATAAAGGTGATACGATACCAGGGCAACTCCCCCAAGCTTGGCACAAGCCAAGGGAGTTGCCCATACCAATGCTTAGTTGTCTTCCTTTGTTGGTGATGGTGGGGGAGTTGTTGAAGAGGTTTTGAGCTTGTCTAATTTCCACTTGAGCATGAAATTCTTCTCAGATCATCATTTTCCTCCTCAAGCTTCAACACCCTTTGACAAAGTTCCTGCTTACTCTCCTGCAAGAAACGAGAAGGGATAAACAAGTTCTTAGGCTTCTTCCTTAAGTCACGGAGGCTCGACTTCTTGAACTCCACATGAGTGCGTCCAGGTTGAGGTGGAGGAGCCTCCTCTTCATCGAAACTCGTTTGTTCCTTCCCCTTGGGATCATAGTCCTCTTCCTCATGAGTGGTCCAGCCATATGGTTCCAAGTCCCCATAGACCTTGGGGTCAGCAAGGTAATCAGCCACATAGCTCTCCCCCTCTGAATCCTGAGAAGACATCTTGATCTAGATCTGCGGCAGAAAACAGGCTCGAAACGAAAAACAGAGGAAAACTGCGTGATACGGAGATCAAAACCCTTGGGCGTATATATAATGATTTTTTTCTGGACCAGAAGGAGTGCTACGCAAGAAAACGGAGTCCGGGAGGCACACGAGGTGCCCACAAGCCCTGTAGCCGCGGCTAGGGGGAGGCCGCGGCGACCAAGCTTGCGGCCGCCTCGTGCGCTCTTCGGACTGCTTTTTATTTTTTGATTTTTCCATAAATTCCAAAACGGAGAAAAATTCCTACTGGAAATTTTTTGGAGTCCAATTACTTACCGAAACACATACTTCTTCGTTTTCAGAGTCTGAAACAGGCTGATAAACATCCCTTATGTACTCCTCTGGAGTTATGATATTATGATATTGGAGTACCAGAGATATAATGCTTGATCCTTTGCCCATTTACCACTCTAGGAAAATTACCTTCCGTGTTATTGATTTTGATGGCACCAGAACGATAATACTTCCTCGACAACGTAGGGACCTTCCCATTTAGAGAGAAGCTTGCCTGCGAAGAATCTTAAGCAAGAATTGTATAGCAGGACATAATCACCTACATTGAACTCTAGTTTTTGTATTCTTTTATCATGCCATCTCTTAACCTTTTCCTTGAACAACTTGGCATTCTCATATGCCTGGGCCCTCCATTCATCTAATGAGCTGATATCAAACAACCGCTTCTCACCGGCAAGTTTGAAATCGAAGTTGAGCTCTTTGATTGCCCAATAAGCTTTGTGTTCTAGCTCAAGAGGTAAATGACAGGCCTTACCGTAAACCATTTTATACGGCGACATGCCCATGGGATTCATATAAGCAGTTCTATAAGCCCATAGTGCATCGTCAAGTTTGCTAGACCAATTCTTTCGAGATCTATTAACAGTCTTTTGTAAGATCAATTTGATCTCCCTATTACTCAACTCCACTTGACCACTAGACTGACAATGATAAGGAGATGCAACTCTATGGTTGACATCATACTTAGCGAGCATCTTGCGGAAAACACCATGAATGAAGTGTGAACTATCATCGGTCATCAGATATCCAGGGACTCCAAATCTTGGGAAAATGACTTCTTTAAGCATCTTAATAGAGATGTGGTGATCAGGATTTCTAGTGGTGATAGCTTCTACCCACTTAGTGACGTAATCAACAGAAACTAAGATGTGAGTATACCCATTGGAACTCGGGAAGGGTCCCATATAATCAAAGCCCCAGACATCAAATGGTTCAATGACAAGCGAATTGTTCATAGGCATTTCCTGACATTTACTGATGTTCCCTATTCTTTGGCATTCGTCACAAGACAAGACAAACTTACGGGAATCCTTGAAGAGAGTGGGCCAATAGAAACCTGATTGCAATACCTTATGAGCAGTTCTATCTCCAGCATGGTGTCCTCCGTAGGCTTCGGAATGACACTTCTGCAGGATCTGTCCCTGTTCATGTTCAGGCACACAACGTCTAATAAAACCATCTACTCCTTCCTTATAAAGGTGAGGACCATCTCAAAAGTAGTGTCTCAAATCAAAGAAGAATTTCTTCTTTTGCTGGTAGGTGAAACTGGGTGGTATGTATTTGGCTACGATATAGTTTGCGTAATCAGCATACCACGGTGCACCATGTGAAGTGCAGATGACATTCAATTGCTCATCAGGGAAGCTGTCATCAATAGGTCATGGGTCATCAAGGACATTCTCTAGCCTGGACAAGTTATCTGCTACAGGGTTATCAGCACCCTTTCGGTCAACAACGTGCAAATCAAATTCCTGTAGCAGGAGAACCCATCTGATTAGCCTAGGCTTAGCGTCCTTCTTCTCCATAAGGTACTTAATAGCAGCATGATCAGAGTGAATAATGACTTTGGAGTCAACTATATAATATCTGAACTTTTCACATGCAAACACGACTGCTAAAAATTCCTTCTCCGTAGTGGCATAGTTTCTTTGGGCACTGTCTAGAGTTTTACTAGCGTAGTGAATGACATTCAACTTCTTGTCAACTCTTTGTCCTAGAACAACACCAACAGCATAATCATTACCATCGCACATGATTTCAAAGGGCAAGTTCCAATCAGGTGGTTGAACAATAGGTGCGGTTATCAAGGCCTTCTTAAGTATTTTGAAAGCTCCCTCACAATCCTCATCAAAAACAAAAGGAACATCCTTCTTCAAGAGGTTGGTAAGAGGCCTAGAAATCTTAGAGAAGTCTTTAATGAACCTTCTATAGAAACCAGCATGACCTAGGAAACTTCGTATACCTCTGATATCTGTGGGGCAAGGCATTTTCTCAATTGCATCAACCTTAGCCTTATCAACTTCAATGCCTTTCTCAGAGATTTTGTGTCCTAAGACGATGCCTTCCTTAACCATGAAGTGTCACTTCTCCCAGTTCAAGACGAGGTTGGTATCTTTGCATCTTTGTAAGACTCGATCAAGGTTGTTGAGGCAATCGTCAAAGGAAGAACCGTAAACGGAGAAATCATCCATGAAAACCTCAACAATCTTTTCACAAAAGTCACAGAATATAGCCATCATACATATTTGAAAGGTGGCAGGTGCATTGCATAATCCAAAAGGCATACGTCTATAAGCAAAGGTACCGAAGGGGTAGGCGAAAGTGGTTTTCTCCTGATCAGATTGTGCAACATGTATTTGCGAGAAACCTGAATAACCGTCTAGAAAGCAGAAGTGTGTATGTTTAGATAGCCTTTCTAGCATTTGGTCGATAAACGACAAAGGATAATGGTCTTTCCTGGTTGCCTTGTTCAGTTTCCGGAAGTATATCACCATCCTATAGCCAGTAATAATCCTCTGTCGGATTAGTTCATTCTTATCATTAGGAACGACGGTGATACCTCCCTTCTTAGGTACGCAATGTACTAGACTTACCCAATCACTATGAGCAACACGATAAATGATTCCTGCTTCCAGAAGCTTTAATATTTCTTTTCTCATGGCCTCTTTCATCCTAGGATTTAATCTCTGATGATCAGCAACTGGCTTAAAATCAGGATCGGTTTTAATCTTGTGCTGACATAGAGTGGGACCAATACCTTTAAGATCATCAAGAGTATATCCAATAGCAGCACGGTTCTTCCTCAAAGTTTTTAATAACTTCTTCTCTTCGTGATTCGAGAGGTGAGCACTAATAATAACAGGATATATCTCCTTCTCATCAAGATAGGCATACTTAAGTGTATCTGGTAACTGTTTTAGCTCGAACACAGGATCGCCCTTTTGTGGGGGAGGATCCCCAAGCAGTTCAACAGGCAGATTATTCTTAAGAATAGGATATTGTTCTAAAAAAATTATCTATCTCATCTCTTTCATCCATATGCATATCATTTTCATGCTCAAGCAGATATTGCTCTAAAGGATCCGTAGGAGGCACGGCAATAGAGGCAAGAGCAATGATTTCATTCCTACCAGACGACTCTTTTTCATGGGGTTGTCTTCCAAACTTGGAGAAGTTAAATTCATGAGACACACCCTCAAAACTAACAGTGATAGTCTGTTTAACGCAATCAATATGAGCATTGACAGTGTTGAGAAAGGGTCTACCAAATATGATGGTACAAAAGCTATCTTGTGCAGTAGCAAGGACGCGGAAATCAGTAGGATACTTCGTCTTACCAAACAAGACTTCTACACCTCTCACAATTCCCACAGGGCAGATAGTGTCTCTATTAGCTAGCATAATAGTGACATCAATGGGTTCTAACTCAGCAGGTGCAATCTCATCTTTGATTTCATTATATAGGGACCGGGGTATTGCACTAACACTAGCACCCATATCACATAAACCATGATAACAGTGATCTCCTATCTTGACAGAAACAACGGGCAGGCCAACTATAGGTCTGTATTTGTCTTTCGCGTGAGGTTTAGCAATTCTAATGGAGTCCTCACGGAATTTGATAACATGCCCGTCTATGTCTTTGGCTAAGAGATCTTTGATAATAGCAACACTAGGTTCAACTCTAATTTCCTCAAGGGGTGCAAGTGGTCTAATGTAACCCCTATGTATCACAGTTGGAGCTTTAGAATAATCATTTTTCCTAGCAGGGTAAGGTGGTTTCTCAGTGTAGGCACAAGGAACAATAGGATCATTATAGGCAATGACTTTCTCTTCAACTAGATTGGGTTTAACTATGTTGACTTCTACAGGAGGATGATACTTAAACCACTTCTCTTTGGGAAGATCAATATGAGCAGCAAAAGATTCACATAGAGAAGCTACTATCTCAGAGTCAAGTCCATACTTATCGCTAAAATCTCTAGAAGTGTTTGTTTCAACAAAAGATTTAACGCAATCAAACTGGAAATTCATACCTGACTCCTTACCTTCTTCAAGCTCCCAATCTTCAGAGTTGCGTTTGATTCTTTCCAATAAATTCCACTTGTGGTCAATATCCTTCTTCATAAAAGAACCGGTATAAGAAGTGTCAAGCATGGTACGATCTTCATGAGAAAGCCGAGCATAAAAGTTTTGAGTGATAATTTCTCTCGAGAGCTCATGATTGGGGCATGAATATAGCTTTGATTTAAGCCTCCCCCAAGCTTGAGCTATGCTTTCCCTGTCACTAGGTCAAAAGTTATAAATATAATTCTGATCACGATGTACTAAATGCATAGGATAAAACTTTTGATGAAATTCCAATTTCAACCGATTGTAGTCCCATGATCCAGTATCATCACATAGCCTATACCATGTCAACGCCTTATCCTTCAAAGATAAAGGAAAGACTTTCTTCTTTACCTCATCCTCGGGCAAACCTGCAAGCTTTAATAAACCACAAACTTCATCTACATAGATTAGATGCACGTCTGGATGTGAAGATCCATCTCCTGTAAAAGGATTAGCCAGCAGTTTCTCAAGCATACTGATACGTCTCAAACGTGTCTATAATTTTTGATGGTTTTATGATGTTATCTTGTGAACTTTGGATGTATATATACCTTTTATATCTTTTTTGGGACTAACTTATTAATTCAGTGCCAAGTGACAGTTCCTGTTTTTTCTGTGTTTTTGACTCTTTTGAGATCTGATTTTGGAACGGAGTCCAAACGGAATAAAATCCCCAAAATAAATTTTTCCAGAACAGAAGAAGAAGATCGGGGGACTTGAGGGCCAAGGCAGGAGGCCCACAGGGAGCCCACAAGCCCTGACGCCGTGGCCAGGGGGCCCGCAGCGACCAAGCTTGTGGCCTCCCTGGCGCTCCCCTTCCCTAGCTCTTTGGCCTATATATTCCCTAAAATCCCAGAAAAAATCAGGGCGTACACGAAACCACTTTTCCGCCGCCGCAAGCTTCCGTTTCTGCGAGATATCATCTGGAGACCCTTCCCGGTGCCCTGCCGGAGGGGACTTTGGAGCTAGAGGGCTTCGACACCAACATCATCGCCTCTCCAATGACTCGTGAGTAGTCCACTTCAGACCTACGGGTTCGTAGTTAGTAGCTAGATGGCTTCTTCTCTCTCTTGGATCTTCAATACAAAGTTCTCCATGATCTTCATGGAGATCTCTCTGATGTAATCCTCTTTGGCGGTGTGTTTGTCGAGATCCGATGAATTGTGGATTTGTGATCAGATTATCTATGATTTATATTTGAGTCCTTGCTGATTTATTATATGCATGATTTGATATCCTTGTAAGTCTCTGCGAGTCTTGGGTTTTGTTTGGCCAACTAGATCTATGATCCTTGCAATGGGAGAAGTGCTTGGTTTTGGGTTCATACCGTGCGGTGACCTTTCCGAGTGACAGAAGGGGCAGCAAGGCACGCATCGTGTTGTTGCCATCAAGGGTAACAAGATGGGCTTTCATCATAGATTTGAGATTGTCCATCTACATCATGTCATCTTGCTTAAGGCGTTACTCTGTTCTTATGAACTCAATACACTAGATGCATGCTGGATAGCGGTCGACGTGTGGAGTAATAGTAGTAGATGCAGAAAGTATCGGTCTACTTGTTTTGGACGTGATGCCTATAGAGATGATCATTGCCATAGATAACGTCATGACTTTGTGCGGTTCTATCAATTGCTCGACAGTAATTCGTTCACCCACCGTCTACTTGCTTTCATGAGAGAAGCCACTAGTGAACACTACGGCCCCCGGGTCTATTCACAACTATCATCTCCACTTTTACTTTTACTTTGTTTTGTTTACTTTTTCGCTTTGAGTTCTCACTTTGCAAACAATCTATAAGGGATTTACAACCCCTTCATAGCGTTGGGTGCAAGCTCTTTGTGTTTGTGCAGGTACTTGTGACTTGACGCGATCCTCCTACTAGATTGATACCTTGGTTCTCAAAGTGAGGGAAATACTTACCGCCGCTGTGCTACATCACCCTTTCCTCTTCAAGGGAACACCAACGCAAGTCTCCAAGGCCGCGGGGGAATCCTTTGCATATTTGCCAAGGAAGTCCCTATAGGCGTAGCCCGTAGCAGAAGGATTCCTGGCGCCGTTGCCAGGGAAGGTCTTTTGTTGCCGTAGCACATACCCGAAGGAATTTCATAAAAGATATTTTCAGTAGGTACCTTAGGTTGAGGAGAAACTCCTCGTGCTTCCGTTCGTGGTGAAGATACCACGAACAAATTCCTCAAAGGAACAGTTTCCATAGTGACAACTGACAATAAATTTCAGCACAATATATAAATGTTTCCTTACCAAATTCCAGTTACCAAAGGCGCTTCACTCCCCGGCAACGGCGCCAGAAAAGAGTCTTGATGACCCACAAGTATAGGGGATCAATCATAGTCCTTTCGATAAGTAAGAGTGTCGAACCCAACGAGGAGCAGAAGGCTCTGATAAACGGTTTTCAGCAAGGTAATAACTGCAAGCACTAAAAGTAGCGGTAACAAGTGATGGTGTAGTGAGGTGAAACGTAGCAGGTGAAAAGTAAAAAGTAGTAGCAACGGTGCAGAAAAGTGGCCCAATCCCTTTTGTAGCAAGGGACAAGCCTGAACAAAGTCTTATAGGAGGAAAAATGCTCCCGAGGACACACGGGAATTTCTGTCATGCTAGTTTCATCATGTTCATATGATTCGCGTTCGTTACTTTGATAGTTTGACATGTGCGTGGACCGGCGCTTGGGTACTGCCCTTACTTGTACAAGCATCCCACTTATGATTAACCCCTCTCGCAAGCATCCGCAACTACGACAGAAGAATTAAGACAAAGTCTAACCATAGCATTAAACTAGTGGATCCAAATCAGCCCCTTACGAAGCAACGCATAGACTGGGGTTTAAGCTTCTGTCACTCTAGCAACCCATCATCTACTTACTACTCCCCAATGCCTTCCTCTAGGCCCAAATAATGGTGAAGTGTTATGTATTCGACGTTCACATAACACCATTAGAGGAAAAACAACATACAACATATCAAAATACCGAACGAATACCAAATTCACATGACTATTATTAGCATGACTTATCCCATGTCCTCAGGAACAAAAGTAACTACTCACAAAGCATAATCATAATCATGATCAGAGGTGTAATGAGTAGCATCAAGGATCTGAACATAAACTCTTCCACCAAGTAATCCAACTAGCATCAACTACAAAGAGTAATCAACACTACTAGCAACCTTACAAGTACCAATCGGTGTCGCGAGACGGAGATTGGTTACAAGTGATGAACTAGGGTTTGGAGATGAGATGGTGCTGATGAAGATGTTGATGGAGAAGAGTCCCCTCCGATGAGAGGAGTGTTGGTGATGACGATGGCGATGATTTCCCCCTCCGGGAGGGAAGTTTCCCCGGCAGATTGGTTGTGCTCAAGTTCCGGCTCGTGGCTGCGGCGCCTCCTCGAAAAAGCTCCACCCTGATTTTTTCCGGACGAAACCCTTCATATGGCAGAAGAGGGGGGAAGTGGGCCACCAGGGTGCCCACAAGCCCTGTAGCCGCGGCCACCAGGCTTGTGGGCCCCTGGCAACTCCCCTCTGGCACTTCTTTCACCCAATATTTTTTATATATTCCCAAAAAAATCCATGTTGATTTTCAGGGCATTTGGAGTTGCGCAGAATAGAGGACTCAGACTTGCTCCTTTTTCCAGTCCAGAATTCCAGTTGCCAGTATTCTCCCTCTTCAAATAATCCTTGCAAAATAAGAGAGAAAAGGCATAAGTATGGTACCACAAAGTATAATAACAGTCCATAAAGCGATAAATATCAACATGAAAGCATGATGCAAAATGGACGTATCAGTACTACCGCTGATTACTGTTGCTCTAGTTTAGCTCGAGCGAGGTAGTTATTCAAGGAGCAAAAAATAAGAGCTAGTACCCCGGAAGTGGAGGGCGGCAGTAACGCCCGAGCGGTACTACCACTTCCACCGCAACAATACTTCCGCTTAGAAAAGGCAAAGGCTCCACCAGTTCATATAAGTGTAAGTGGACAGTGCACTGTAGGGCAGTAGTACCGTTGGTGCGGTACTACCGCTCTCTGCAATGGTACTTCCTCTTAGGTTAAACTAAGGTATATGGGAGGGGAGGAGCTCCAAAGTGCCGAGAAGGGAAAGGTGTGCAAGTATGGATTTTCCTATGACTCAAGTCCACCAACACTAAATTGATAGAAAATAACCATCCTCTCTTTTAACCACCGAGGAGTAGAAAACCATCTCGTTCCACCTATTAATTTGTCAAAGCTTAATGCACACGGTTAGTCCGCAAATGGCATTTGATATGTCCCAAACGTATCTATAATTTCCGCTTGTTCCATGATCTTTTGGGTGACATTGTTATATGTTTTGCTACACTTTTATATCATTTTACACATATTTGTACTAACCAACTAACTCAGTGCACGCAGTGCCAGTTTATGTATGCCGATCTCTATTTTGCAGGCGCTTTTACCCATTTTTCTGAAGCCCGAAAAATCCCAAGAAAAATATATAAAAATCAGCATAACGGAAGCTTCGAGATCACCGAAGATGGCCCAGAGGGGAGCAAGGGCCTCCCGCGCGACTTGTGGCCGCGGCCTGGCCCTAGGTCGCGTCAAGAGGCCGCCTGGGTGGGTCCCACCTCCTCCGGTGCCCTCCTTTAGCCTATATTTAGTCCTCCGAGAGAAAACCCTTTCATCAGATCCAGAATCGCGAATTTCTTCATCATTCCGCCGTCGCAGCGCTTCCGAGATCGGGAGCGTCAGGAGACCTCTTCCCGGCACCCTACCGGAGGGAGCTTCTCCGCCACCATGGACGCTTACAGGACGTGCCATGAGTAGTCCTTCTTGAACCTTGAGTCCATGACCAGTAGTTATGTGATGTCTTCTCTCCAATCTTGTGCTTCAATGGTTAGTCCTTGTGAGCTTCCCTACATGATCAAGGCATCTATGTAATTCTCTTGCTATTGCTATGCTTGGTTTGTTGGGCCGATGGATTATGAGATTATATTCAGATTGTTATGAGTTATATATTTGATTATCCTTTTATATTAAGTTCATTAGTGATTCATGCATGTTCTCCATTGCTATTTATTGCTTTGGCCGGGTAGTAGATTGTAATTCCAAGAGGGAGAGTTATGCATGATATTGGGTTCATGCCCCTCGATGTCTAGCTTGAGTGACAGAAACATGAGACTAGGGGATGTGAAGTTGCCACTAGGGAGAAAACAACGGTGCTTGTGACTACGGTTGCAAGGATTGTTTACCTTACGCATAGTTCGTTAATACAGTTGTCCGTTGCTTTGAGTTTACACTTTGGGTGGGGCTCGCAAATTAATATCGGCGAGATTTTCTGGATAGATATCTCAAGGTGGATGATTAGTAAGTAGATGTTGATGAATAAACGGTCTACTTGTCTTGGTGTACTGCCCATTACTATTGAGCCTCTAACTTTCAAGTAGCATAATTAGCATTGCGGTGCGTTCATAATTTTGTCAATTGCCCAGCTGTAATTTGTTTACCCAAGCATAATTGTTTATCGTCTTTTGGGAGAGAGACATCACTAGTGAACATCATGTGACTCCGGTCCATATCACCACCATTGCTTACACCTCCATCATATACCGCTTTTATTTACTTTCCCGTTGCAACCGCTATTACTATTCTTGCTTGTATTTTGATCTTTTGCAAACTACAAGGCCGGAGAGACTGACAACCTCTTTGTACTCGTTGGGAGCAAAGTTATTTGTTGTGTGTGCAGGTCCACGTCTTCTGCTAGACAGGGGCAGCGAACACCTACTTGTTGAGCCTAGGAGTCCTCTTGGTTCGATAAACCTTACAGTTTTCGTGTGAGGGAAAACTTGCTGCTGACTACATCTGAACCTTCCACTTGGGGTAACCAACGAGGAGCGAGAAGTATATACATCATCTCATCATCAAGCAAGCTTAATTTCTGCTTGTCCTCGAGTAGATAAATGATAACACAATCATTTATGTGGTGACATGCTAACACACATATAAGAACTTAAAAGTAAAACAAGTGAGATATGAAATTCAAGTCAAGACAATAACAAGCAAGAGTCTATATCTAGTATTGAAATTAGCAAAGTAAGAACATAAAGGTGCAAGAGCTCTTGTTGTCCATGACTCGAATGTCTTCAAATGGTGTTTGCATGCAAGAAGTGGTAGATGGGTTGAGGGCATAAAATATATATATATATTTAATTGAGAACTCAATCTACTAAAATTTCACACTTAGTCTCCTTCAGAATCTTATTTTGACTCATCCCCAGACCATTAGCCAGGCACAAGTCAAAATGATCCTCTCCCTTTCGATTTTGAGCACTCATGCAATGGATGAGCGTAAGCAAGATATGTTGGCACTTAGGATGGCAAAGAGAATAATGATGGGGAAGGAAGACAAAAAGGGTATGACAGGCTCACAACAACGAGGACAACCATAGGCGAGAGAAAGCCAAATGATAGATATGATGTGAGGAGTAGGGATTGCCATGTAACGGATGCACATATGAGCTAAGGTAAGCTCCCAAATGGAACTAGTGGGGGTGCATCCAACTTGTTTGCTCATGAATACCTAGAGCTCATTTGAGGAGGCTCATCATTGGAATATGCAAACCAAGTTATATAGTGTAAGGGTCCCCACATAGTTATGCATGAATGATAATCTCTATGTAGTAAAAATATAGCAATGGAGTACGAGTGTGGATCTTTCAAAAGGAATAGTAGTGCTGACCCCTTCTCTCTTTTTTTTTCTTCTTTTTCTTTTTTTATAATTTTTTGTGGCCTCTTTGGCTCTTTCTTTTTATCTCTCATTTGTCCTCTTTGGGATATTTTAATTTGTCCTCCTTGGGATCTTTTCCTCTCTTAAGGGCAACACTCTATGTTTTACAAGAATAAAAAGAAAAATCATCACACTTTATAAGAAGTACTCAACATAAAGACAGGTGAAAACTATCATGATGTATGCAAATGTATGCCTCTGCTAGTGTGGCAGGATATGCAATGACACTAGCGTGTCATGTAGCAGTAATAAGGGCATGGCCCAACTAGCATGCGGCTCCTCGATCAAGCAAAAGCATGTATGACATGAAGATCAAGTTATGAGATGGTGGATGTTGCATGGCAATGTATCTCGGAAAGTCTATGGAAATGCCTTAATAGGTAGGTATGGTGGCTGTTTTGTGGAAAGATATAATGAGGCTTATGTATGACAGAGCGTATCATGTCATGAGTTTGGATGCGTCGATGAAGTTTGCACCAACTCTCAATGTGAGAAAGGGCAATGCACGGTACCGAAGAGGCTAGCAAAATATGGATGGTGGAAATTCCAACAATCGAATACTCACATTAGTCTGAAGAACTCATACACTTATTATCGTTAACTCTCTATCTAGTTAGGAAATTCATAAAGAGACAAGTACCCCGAGGAGGAGTTTTTGGGGGTTTGGTTATCCTTGCGCATCCTCGACCCATGGTGACGTGAGGGTACTCTATATATTCCAACCCCTCCAGAGGTTAGCGATCAATTTAGTAGCTAGAGTTCTCAACTAATTTTTAGTTTTCGAAAAACACACGGATTTCCCAAAATACGACACCTATCACTAATAGGCTAAATCTCTTGGCACCAATAGTCCAAACATTACTCAAATCAATACCTCAAAACTATTGCAAGTTACTACTATACTTAAATAGCAACCTCAGTTACCTACTCATGCAAGACACACAACTTAGTGCAACAAGCCAACTCTCTAAAAAGGATAAGCATGATAACTCAAGAGAGTTCCAAAAGCAACCTAAATAATAGCTCTTAAAAAGATATAGCATGAAAAATAAGAGCTAGGCATGATAGTAGCTATGAAAAGATAAAGAAGACACAAAAAGAATAAGCATGAAAACATATGTTGTGTCCTAGAGTGGAATGGAGCATGTTTCTCTCCCAAACAAGGTAGGATAGGTTCCGACTTGTTATG
Organism: Hordeum vulgare subsp. vulgare; assembly: GCF_904849725.1. Classification (NCBI taxonomy): domain Eukaryota; kingdom Viridiplantae; phylum Streptophyta; class Magnoliopsida; order Poales; family Poaceae; genus Hordeum; species Hordeum vulgare. The sequence goes on from NC_058519.1 coordinate 511,190,784, forward strand.
AACAGCAAGAAAAACGAAAACAAACTAAAAAGTAAAGAGCGGGACGCTCCAAGCATAGCACATAACATATGAAGTGATAAAAATATAGCATGGAGATGGACGAACTGATGATTGTTGATAGAGAAGGGGATGCACGGGGGAATCCCCAAGTTTAGACGCTTGAGTCTTCTTGAATATTTCTTGGAGTGCATGGGGGCATCCCCAAGCTTGAGCGCTTGACACTCCTGTATCTTCTTTCATCATCTCCCATCGCATACCTGAAAACTCCCTTCATACGAAACTCATCATAAGCGGATTAGAGTGGTTAGTACCCTTAATAAAATAATTTATTACCTACTCGAAATAATGATTTTCATCAAAATATAATGTTTATAATAATTTCCAAAAGGTTTTTGCAAAGGAAAACAAGCTTAAGATTTGCAAAATGATGAAAACGCAAAACATGGAAGAATTTGTGAAAAACAGAATAGTAGGTAGTAAATAATTTATTCAGTGAACTTCCGCAACTCGAATAAAAAACTTAGAACAGATGCCAAAAAGGCAATTATATAGATCATGCTGTCAAAAAAATTCAGATCAAAAATATGATCTGGTGATTTGTGGCCAATTTTTCCGTCATGCAGACAGAATCTGTTTCTGGACAGCATGTCACAATTTTTGAACTTTCTTGCGATCAGAGGATAAAACTTGGCACAAAGCTTAAAAATAAAGATACAATGATGTTGACACAGTAGTAGAACACATAAAGACCACTAAAACTAAAAGTAAAAAAACAAATTGGGTTGCCTCCCAACAAGCGCTTTCTTTCATGCCTTTGAGCTAGGCATGATGCAAAAAGATCAAGTTCTATCAATTGAACCATCATCAAGATCATCAAAGAGCTCTTCAATAGTACAACTAGTCTTAAGAGGACTCTCAAAGAGAGGCTTAGTGGCAACACTTCTAGGAACAAAATAAAAGGTAGTAAGACCGATTGGAATTTCATTTCTAATTCTTGTTAAGAGAGATATTGCTGCTGGCTACGCCTATAGGGATTTCCTTGGCAAATATGCAAAGGATTCCCCCGCGGCCTTGGAGCCTTGCGTTGGTGTTCCCTTGAAGAGGAAAGGGTGATGTAGCACAGCGGCAATAAGTATTTCCCTCAGTTTGAGAACCAAGGTATCAATCCAGTAGGAGGATCGCTTCAAGTCACAAGTACCTGCACAAACACAAAGAGCTTGCACCCAACGCTATGAAGGGGTTGTCAATCCCTTATATATTGTTTGCAAAGTGAGAACTGAAAGCAAAAGGTAAATAAAGCAAAGTAAAAGTAAAAGCTGAGATGATAATTGTGAGTAGACCCGGGGGCCGTAGTGTTCACTAGTGGCTTCTCTCATGAAAGCAAGTAGACAGTGGGTGAACGAATTACTGTCGAGCAATTGATAGAACTGCGCAAAGTCATGACGTTATCTATGGCAATGATCATACATATAAGCATCACGTCCAAAACAAGTAGATTTATACTTTCTGCATCTACTACTATTACTCCACGCGTCGACCGCTATCCAGCATGCATCTAGTGTATTGAGTTCATAAGAACAGAGTAATGCCTTAAGCAAGATGACATGATGTAGATGGACAATCTCAAATCTATGATGAAATCCCATATTGTTACCCTTGATGGCAACAACATGATGCGTGCCTTGCTGCCCCTTCTGTCACTGGGAAAGGTCACCGCACGGTATGAACCCAAAACCAAGCACTTCTCCCATTGCAAGAATCATAGATCTAGTTGGCCAAACAAAACCCAAGACTCAGAGAGACTTACAAGGATATCAAATCATGCATATAAGAAATCAGCAAAGACTCAAATGTAATTCATAGATAATCTGATCACAAATCCACAATTCATCGGATCTCGACAAACACACCACCAAAGAGGATTACATCGGATAGATCTCCATGAAGATCATGGAGAACTTTGTATTGAAGATCCAAGAGAGAGAAGAAGCCATCCAGCTACTAACTACGGACCCGTAGGTCTAAAGTAGACTACTCACGAGTCATTGGAGAGCCAATGATGTTCATGTAGAAGCCCTCCAGCTCCAAAGTCCCCTCCGACAGGGCACCGGGAAGGGTCTCCAGATGAGATCTCGCGGAAACGGAAGCTTGCGGCTGCGGAAAACTAGTTTCATGGATGCCATGATTATTTCTGGGATTTTAGGGAATATATAGGCGAAAGAGCTAGGGCAGGGGAGCTCCACGGAGGCCACAAGCCTGGTAGTTGCGGTCCCCCCTGGCCGCGGCTACATGGCTTGTGAGCTCCCTGTGGGCCTCCTGCCTTGCCCTCAAGTCCCCCGATCTTCTTCTGTTCTGGAAAAATTCATTTCGGGGATTTTATTCCATTTGGACTCCATTCCAAAATAAGATCTGAAAAGAGTCAAAAACATAGAAAAAACAGGAACTGGCACTTGGCACTGAATTAATAAGTTAGTCCCAAAAAAGATAAAAAAAGGTATATAAAATATCCAAAATTGACAAGATAACAGCATGAAACCATCAAAAATTATAGATATGTTTGAGACGTATCAGATATCTATTCCAAGGTCTTCACAGTTTCAACACCCCTAGCAATAGGTATATTTGTTTTGGGTCGAGGAACCTTGGGTACGTTAACAAACCTAGGTCCCTTCCTTGCGGGGGTTTCTACGTTTTTAGTCTTGATGGAGGATAGAGTAGTTCCTAAAGTTTCAAAAATATCCTCGATCTTATCAATCCTAGAAGGGTCAAAATCGTGGGACTTAAGGGTCGCCAAAGTTTTGCAAATTTTGTGCATGGAACTATCAAGTCTATTTAAGTTACCTTGAATCCTATGATCTACTTCATTAATTTTACTCATGCTTGGCATATCTAGCTCTATCTTCTCAAGTTTACTCATAACATGAGATAAAGTGATATTATCCTTTATGTCAACAATAGGTGGGATTCCGACAAGATTTTCCATAACGTTAAGAGCCTCCCCAACGGGAGCTTCCAAGAAATTCCCTCCTATTGTTGTGTCTAGAACAAACCTATGCCAAGAAGTAATACCAACATAAAAATTTCTAAGCAAAACAGTGGTGGATTGCTTCTTGGTGGCTCTACCTTGAGAATTTTTAATTCTGTACCAAGCATCTTTCAAACTTTCTCCAACCCTTTGTTTGGAGATGAGAATCTCTCCTTCGGGTGCAACACTAGAGGCAAAGGATTTAGACATACCGACAAAACTAAGAAAAGTAACATTTTTTTTATGGTTTTTGGTATAAGACTCTAAAGCAAAAACTAGAAAGCAAACTAACAAGACTAAAAAGCAAAGGTAAAGGATAGCGTGCAACTCCCCTATCTTGAAGACTGGAGTCCCCAGCAACGGAGCCAGAAAACTTTGCATCATGACGAGATGATGTATATACTTCTCGCTCCTCGTTGGTTACCCCAAGTGGAAGGTTCATATGTAGTCAGCAGCAAGTTTTCCCTCACACGGAAATTGTAAGGGTTATCAAACCAAGAGGACTCCTAGGATCAAAAAGTAGGTGTCCGCTGCCCCTGTCTAGCAGAAGACGTGGACCTGCACACACAACAAATAATTTGCTCCCAATGAGTACAGGGAGGTTGTCAATCTCTCCGGCCATGTAGTTTGCAAAGGATCAAAATACAAGCGGGAATAGTAATGGTGATTGTAACTGGAAAGTAAATAAAAGCGGTAAATGATGGAGGTGTAAGCAATGGTGGTGATATGGACCGGAGTCACATGTTGTTCACTAGTGATGTATCTCTCCCAAAAGACGATAAACAATTATGCTTGGGTAAACAAATTACAGTTGGGCAATTCATAGAATTATGAACGCACCGCAATGCTAATTATGCTACTTGAAAGTTAGAGGCTCAATAGTAATGGGCAATACGCCAAGACAAGTAGACTGTTTATTCATCAGCATCTACTTACTAATCATCCACCTTGAGATATCTATCGAGAACATCTCGCCGGTATTAAGTTGCGAGCCCCACCCAAAGTATAAACTCAAAGCAACAGACAACTAGATTAGCGAACTATGCATAAGGTAAAAAAATCCTTGCAACCATAGTCACAAGCACCGTTGTTTTCTCCCTGGTGGCAACAGCACATCCCCTAGTCTCATGTTTCTGTCACTCAAGCTAGACGTTGAGGGGCATGAACCCACAATCATGCATAATGCTCCCTCTTGGAGTTACAATCTACTACCCGGCCAAAGCAATAAATAGCAACGGAGAACATGCATGAATCACTAAGTAACATAATATAAAAGGATAATCAAATATATAACTCATAACAATCTAAACATAATCCCATAATCCATTGGATCCCAACAAACTGAGCATAGCAATAGCAAGAGAATTACATAGATGCCTTGATCATGTAGGGCAGCTCACAAGGACTAACCATTGAAGCACAAGATTGGAGAGAAGACATCACATAGCTACTGGTCATGGACTCATGGTCCACGGAGGACTACTCATGGCACATCCAGTAAGCATCCATGACGGTGGAGAAGCTCCCGGAGGTCAATCCTCCCTCCTGCACGGTGCCGGGAAGAGGTCTCCTGATGCTCCCGATCTCGGAAGCGCTCCAGCGGCAGAACGATGGAGAAATTCGCGGTTCTGGATTTGATGAAAGGGTTTTCACTCGAAGGAGTAAATATAGGCGAAAGGAGGGCATCGGAGGAGGTGGCACCCACCCAGGCGGCCTCTTGGCGCGGCCTAGGGCCAGGCCGCGCCCACAGGTGGCCTGGGAGGCCCCTGGCCCCCCTCTGGCCCATCTTCAGTGATCTGGAAGCTTCCGTTATGCTGATTTTTCATATATTTTTCTTGGGATTTTTTGGGCTTCAGAAAATTGGGTAAAAGCCCCTACAAAGTAGACATCAGCAGACAGAAACCGGCAGTGGGTGCACTGAGTTAGTAGGTTAGTACAAATATGTGTAAAATGATATAAAAGTGTAGCAAAACATATAACAATGTCACCCAAAAGATCATGAAACAAGCACAAATTATAGACATGTTTGGGATGTATCAGCATTGCAATCAACCACCAAAACTACTTAGGGAAAATTATGCTCTTATAGAGATGATTAAGAAACTTTTCTGCATGCAGACTCATGGTCAGTACACAACACACATGGCAGAGAAGAAGTCCCATAGCCATGAAAAGCTACCGAGAGGCACTAGGGGATGGAGGAGACCGTCTATGGACAGGATTACTAATGAGGAAATATGGACTTCCTTGCACTGCAAGTGGAACTTAGATGTTGATCAGCTCGTTGCTCAAGGTTCCAGCTCCAACGAATTTGAGGAGTATTGATGATGGTCTCAAGCATTGCTTCCTTGGACCGTATTAGTGCTCTTTGCCCTTTTGGTGTCTCGATGCCAAAGGGGAGAGAGCTTAGGGATTTGCTGAGTCACTAGTGCGTCTTAGTTGCTTGTTTTCTTTGTCATGAACTCTTTTACAATTTTCTTTGTTTTGGTTTCTGCTTGTGGGATTTAAAGACCAAGTCGTATGGTGTGAGACATATACTACCCTCTACTTAATAATGTATTTCTTAGCACTCTCCAAGTATGTGCTTCGCTCTTCATGTTATTGCAAGTATTACTTGTCTATAAAATATAGGGGGGGGTGTTGATCCTAGTGTGGGTGCTTTGCATTCCAAAAGCATATCTAAAATAGTACACACATCTAGGGGGCGTCTATATCTTGTAGGTGTTGGGGTTTCCTTTCTACCTTATGATATCCCTTGTGTAAACCCCATGTTGTCATCAATCCACCAAAAAGGGGGAGATTGTTAGGGCATATTTCTCCCTTAGTGGTTTTGGTGATTGATGACAATTCATTTGTAGACTAATCGTGTGCATTAAGCCTTTCAGATAATTCATCGTTTGGCACAAGACAATTCTAGACCCTCGGTAGATAATAGTGAAGACGGTTATTTTCCCGCATTTTTGGAGGATTGAGTCATAGGAGAACTATACTATTAAGAGGGGGTCCGCGTCGGAAAGGTTTTGATGGAATCAACATGTATACACTTTCATGTGCACCCATATTCCTTTGCTGCATCAATGGAGTTGCTCCACTGTGCCCTTTGTTCTAGTCCTGAAGGTATCAATCGGTTGTAACGTGCTAGCAAGTGGTAGTACTGCCTATAAATGTAAGCGGTAGTACCATCCACGCGGTAGTACCACTGTCTAGTGCCACGCATTGTATCGCTACCTTTGGAGTCTCGATTTCTCATGTTAGATTGCGCGGTAGTAGGGACGGTAGTGCAGCGCGGTATACCACCTATAACGGTAGTACCGCTGATAAGTCTCCAATATATCTATAATTTTTTATTGTTCCATGCTATTATATTATCATCCTAGGATACTTTTTGGGTCAAAATTTACCAATTTATATTTTTTTTTAGCACTGGCCTATTGACCCAGTGTCCAGTGCTAGTTGTTGTTTTCCACAAGTTTTTTACTTTTCAGGTTTACACTACCAAACGAAGTCGAGTTGCCTCAAAGCCTTTTTATGTTTTTTTGACCAAATGAAGACCTAGAAGCTTCGGGAGAAGGTCGTAAACCATACGAGGGAGGCATAAGCCAACATGGCACGACCAGGAGGTCGGCGCCCCTAATGTCTTGTCCCTACCTAGTGGCATGTCTACCTCGATTCTCTGGCCTATAAATTCACGTATATTCCAGAAATCCTAAATATTAGATAGAAACACTTTTTCCGCCACCGCAAGTCTCTATTCCACGGTGATCCCATAGGGAGCTCCATTCCGGCACCCTGCAGGAGGGGGGTCGATCATGGAGGGCCTGTTCATCAACCTTGTTGCCCTCGTGATGATGTGTGAGTAGTTCATCATAGATCTACGGGTCTGTAGTTAGTACCTAGATGGCTATCTCTCTTTCTTGATCTTCAATACAATGAGTGTCGCATCTTCGCTTTGATCTATCCGATGTAATTCTTTTGTATGTTGTGTTTGTTGGGATCCGATGAATTGTGGGTTTATGTTCAGTTTATTCAAGAAAAGTATTTGAGTCTTCAGTGAAATTATTATGATTCTTATTTGCATGATCATCATAACTTTGTAATTCTCTCTCGTCTATTGAATTGCTCTGGCCAAGTAGTTTGGTATTTCTTCACTAACAAGGGTGTGTTGTAGTGGGTTCAACCTAAAGAGTTTCTATATCCTAGTGACATAAGGGGACAAGTTGTGTCTTTGTGTTGTTTCCACTGAGGATAAAATTATGGGGTTTATTCATATTGATTGAGTTTACTTTGTTTACATCATTTCATCATTGTCCAATCATTACTCTATTTCTGTTTAACTTAATACGTACAGAGGCCAGCATAGGAGCGCTCTTGAAGTGGAGTAATAGTAGTAGGTGCAGGAAGAAGTCGGCCTATTTGCTTATGGATGTGATGCCTATATACACATGATCATTGCCATGAAAATCGCATAACTATCCACTTTTCTGTCAATTCCCAACAATAATTTGTTTACCCACCGTATGTTGCTTTCATGAGAGATGACGCTAGAGAACACTATGCCCCCGAGTCTATTCACTTAGGGCCAATTCCATTTTTTCCCTAACTTTGGCCCGACCTCATATTTGCCCCTAGAATAATACAATGCTCAACTTTGCCCTTCTTCCTTCAAGTGACCTTATGAAATACCCCTATGTACCGTTTCCGTGTGGTCAAAGGCCTTTGACCGTCTACGGGACGTTTCGTGGACATTTTTGTCCTTGTTGCGTAGATCACTTGCATGTGGGCCCATTCCTCCCTATTAAAACATAAAAATGTCCCTCACCTCTGTTTGTCTCACTTACATGTGGGCCTAAAAAGGAGAAAAGGCAAAAAAGGCTGCACCGGCTCGTCTGCGTCGCCAAGGAGTTGGTAGAGCTGGAGCATGAAGTTGACGGCCACGACCTCATGGGGCTCGACCGAGAAGTCGGACTGGTCGAGCTCGTGGACAAGCCGAAGGAGCGGGGCGAACTCTAATTCCACCCTGAGAAGCTGCCCGAAGTCGCGGAGATGGGCGCTGGTCACAACGAGGGACGTGGTGGGTTGTGGCCCTAAGTACAGAGAGGGGAAGCCGAAGATATGAATCCGGGAAGGCTTCCCCTATGGTCGCATGGCCAACGCGTGGAGTAGCACCATCCACTAGATGTCGTGCATGATGCTGAAGTCAATGGCGCGGACCTTGGTCGCCGCACCTGTGGCCTCCAGGATGGCCGAACTGGGACTATGGGCAGGCATCGTTGAGCGTCTTGTAACAGAGTGTGACCTCGTCGGAAGATGTCGTCCCGAGAGGCGCCACACCTCCACGGGCAAGGTGGTGAGCGAGCGCGTCGGAGAAGTGGAAGGCCACGCGCTCGATAGGGTCCCCCAGACTCGGTGGCAGCAGCGTGGACCTTGGTGAGCTCCACGGCGGCGAGGCGTGAGTTGGCCGCCGCAATGCTGGAGCACGCGAGGAGGGACTAGAGGATGTGGCAGAGAGAGACAGGCAGTTATCCTTCTTTTTTAGGCCCACATGTAAGTGAGACAAAACTAGTGACACGGAGACAAAAAGTGGGTTGATACGTCTCCATCGTATCTACTTTTCCAAACTCTTTTGCCCTTGTTTTGGACTCTAATTTGCATGATTTGAATGGAACTAACCCGGACTAACGATGTTTTCAGCAGAATTACCATGGTGTTGTTTTTGCGCACAAATAAAAGTTCTCGGAATGACCTGGAAATTTACGGGGATTTTTTGTGGAATATATAAAAAAATACTGGCGCAAGAATCAACACAGGAAGTGGAGCGTGGAGCCCACAAGCCCACCAGGCGCCCCCACTGGCCGCGCCTGGCAGGCTTGTGGGGCCCACGAAGCTCCACCACCTCCAATCTCAGCTCTATTTAGTCCCTTTCGTCCGGAAAAAAAATCAAGGAGAAGAGTTCATCACGTTTTACGATACGGAGGCGCCGCCACCTCCTGTTCTTCCTGTGGAGGGCAGATCTGGAGTCTGTTCTCGGCTCCGGAGAGGGGAAATCGTCGCCGTCGTCATCATCAACCTTCCTTCATCGCCAATTCCATGATGCTCTTCACCGTTCATGGGTCATCTCATCGTAGGCTTGCTGGACGGTGATGGGTTGGATGAGATCTATCATGTAATCGAGTTAGTTTTGACGGGGATTGATCCCTAGTATCCACTATGTTCTGAGATTAATGTTGCTACTACTTTGCCATGCTTAATGCTTGTCACTAGGCCCCGAGTGCCATGATTTCAGATCTGAACCTATTATGTTGTCGCCAATATATGTGTGTTCTTGATCCTATCTTGCAAGTTGTAGTCACCTACTATGTGTTATGACCCGGCAACCCCGGAGTGACAATAGCCGGAACCACCCCCAGAGATGACCATAGTATGAGGAGTTCATGTATTCACTAAGTGTTAATGCGTTGGTCCGGTTCTTTATTAAAAGGAGAACCTTAATATCCCGTAGTTTCCATTAGGACCCCACTGCCACGGGAGGGATGGACAATAGATGTCATGCAAGTTCTTTTCCCTAAGCATGTATGACTACATACGGAATACATGCCTACATTACATTGACGAACTGGAGCTAGTTACATATCTCTCCGTGTTATAACTGTTGCATGATGAATAACATCCCGCATAATCATCCATCACCGATCCAATGCCTACGAGTCTTTTCCTAATGGTCCTTGCTATGTTACTTTGCTGCTACTGATGTCACTGCTGCTACTGTTACTCTGTTGCTACTGTTGTCACTTTGCTGCTACTGGTTACTGTTGCTACTGTTGCTATCACACTACCTTGCTACTGATACTTTGCTGCAGATACTAAATCTTTAAGGTGTGGTTGAATTGACAACTCAACTGCTAATACTTGAGAATATTCTTTGGCTTCCCCTTGTGTCGAATCAATAAATTTGGGTTGAATACTCTACCCTCGAAAACTGTTGCGATCCCCTATACTTGTGGGTTCTTGATACGTCTCAAACATATCTCTAATTTTTTATGGTTTCATGTTGTTATCTTGTCTTCTTTGGATGTTTTATGTACCATTTATATCTTTTTGGGGACTAACTTATTAATTCAGTGCCAAGTGCCAGTTCCTGTTTTTCTGTGTTTTTGGCTCTTTTCAGATCTGATTTTGGAGCGGAGTCCAACCGAATAAAATCCCCAAAATAAATTGTTCCTGAATGGAAGAAGATCAGGGGGCTTGAGGGCCAAGCCAGGAGAGCTACAGGGGGCCCACAAGCCCCCTATCCGCCACCAGGGGGCTAGCAGGCTTGTGGCCTCCCTAGCGCCCCCTGACCTAGCTCCTTCGCCTATATATTCCCTAAAATACAAAAAAAATCAAGGGATCCATGAAAATACTTTTCCGCCGTCGCAAGCTTCCGTTTCCGCGAGATCTCATCTGGAGACCCATCCCAGTGTCGTGCCGGAGGGGACTTTGGAGTTGGAGGGCTTCTACATCAACATCATCGCCCCTCCAATGACTCGTGAGTAGTTCACTTCAGACCTACGGGTCCGTAGTTAGTAGCTAGATGGCTTCTTATCTCTCTTGGATCTTCAATACAAAGTTCTCTATGATCTTCATGGAGATCTATCCGATGTAATCCTCTTTGGCGGTGTGTTTGTCGAGATCCTATGAATTGTGGATTTGTGATCAGATTATCTATGATATATATTTGAGTCTTTGTTGATTTCTTATATGCATGATTTGATATCCTTGTAAGTCTTTCCGAGTCTTGGGTTTTGTTTGGCCAACTAGATCTATGATTCTTGCAATGGGAGAAGTGCTTGGTTTTGGGTTCTTACCGTGTGGTGACCTTTCCAAGTGACAGTAGGGGCAGCAAGGCACACATCGTGTAGTTTCCATCGAGGGTAACAAGGTGGGCTTTGTCGTATATATGAGATTGTCCATCTACATCATGTCATCTTGCTTAAGGCGTTACTCTGTTCTTTTGGACTTAATACACTAGATGCATGCTGGATAGCGGTCGACGTGTGGAGTAATAGTAGTAGATGCAGAAAGTATCGGTCTACTTGTTTTGGACGTGATGCCTATAGATATAATCATTGCCATAGATGACGTCACGACTTTGCGCGGTTCTATCAATTGCTCGACAGTAATTTGTTCACCCACCGTCTACTTACTTTCATGAGAGAAGCCACTAGTAAACACTACGGCCCCCGGGTCTATTCACACCTATCGTTTCCACTTTCGCTTTTACTTTGCTTTGTTGCTTTTAGTTCTCACTTGGCGAACAATCTATAAGGGATTGACAACCTCTTCATAGCGTTGGGAGCAAGCTTTTTGTGTTTGTGCAGGGACTTGAGATACTCCTTCACTGGATCGATACCTTGGTTCTCAAACTGAGGGAAATACTTACCACCGCTGCGCTACATCACCCTTTCCGCTTCGAGGGAACACCAACGCAAGGCTCCAAGGCCACGGGGGAAATCCTTTGAATATTTGCCTAGGAAGTCCCTTAAGGCGTAGTCGTAGCAGAAGGATTCGTGGTGCCGTTGCTGAGGTGTATCAAGACAAGAACAGTCTCCCGTCTGCATGTTTCTCGCGCCGTTGGAAGGACTTTTGTTCGAGTAGCAGAAGTATTTCTGGCGCCGTTGCCGGGGAAGGAGAGATCTATCCAAGTAGGTCTCACAAACTCATCTCTTGCATTTACTTTTTCGCCAGTTGCCTCTCATTTTCCTCTCCCCCACTTCACATTTGCCGTTTTCATTTGCCTTTCTCCTTTGCCTTTTTCTTTTGCCTTTCTCCTTTGTCATTTTCTTTTGCCCGTTTCACTCTCTCTTACTGCTCGTTTGTGTGTGAGATAGTCCATCAATGGCTAGACCCACCACTCCAAACGATACCCCTGAGAATGAAGTTCACAATTTCAGGCAGAATGAGGAAGAAAATTTAAAGGACGCTTGGTACAGGATTTGCAATGCTCAAAGTAGATCTACTCGTAAGCAATCCACTACCGTTCTTCTTCGAAGTTTTTATGTTGGAATTTCTCCTTGGAATAGGTATATCCTTGATACGATTGTAGGCGGGAATTTTTTGGGGAGCCATACTTTTGACTCCTATGGAGCTATCATGAATTTGGTAGGCACACCCCCGCTCATGGTTAATGGAACTACCTTGACCTTGGAACACGTGATGCAAAGGCTTGACGCTATTGAAAACAAAATTGCCACAGTTGAACTTATTGAGGGTTTGGATAGAAAGATCCACAATCAAATTACTTAGTACGGATCTAAAGTGGGAATTTTTTTGAAAAATCTAAGGGAGAAGGAACTTATAGTTAATGATTCTTCTAGAATTGGCAAACTAGAAGATGTCATAACCAACTTGGGTTCCGCTTTTGCCGCTGTGCAAAATACCCCAAATCTCACTCTCAAAAAGACCGTCAAGTCTGTTTTTGTTCCTAAAGCTAGTGGTGAGTCATCCAATAAATATGAAGATCTTAAGATGATAAAGGATCACACTACTTATGGTTTGAGCACCAAAGATGACTATACGTGATTCCATCACCTTTCGCCTAGCTAAGGGCGTTAAACAAAAGCGCTTGTTGGGAGGAAACCCAATGAATTTATCCTTTTCTTTCTGTTTTTTGTTTTCCGCACTTTCATAATTCTGTTATGATTGTGTTTTTTGTGTTTCTTTTTGCGTTTGTGCCAAGCAAAACCGTTACGGTTAGTCTAGGGGATGATCGTTTGGTCATGCTGGAAAAGACAGAAACTTTCTACTCACTAAAAGAATTTTCATTTTGTTTCTGTAAGAGCTTTTGAGTTTATTATTTTTGCTGCTTATTTCTACGCGAATTCTTCACACTTTCGTAATTTTTCAGAAATTTTTGAAGTAACATAAGTATACAAAATATACAGATTTCTACAGACTGGTCTGCTGTTAATAGATTATGTTTTTCTTGTGTTGGTTGCTTATTTTGATGAAACTATGGATAGTATTGGGGGGTATTAGCCATGGAAGATTGAAAATACAGTAACCCAACATAAGCTTAAGTAGAATTTAAGTTTGCTACAGTACCTAAGGAAGTGGTGGTTTGCTTTCTTATACTAATGTTATCACGAGTTTCTGTTTAAGTTTCGTGTTGTGAAGTTTTCAAGTTTTGGGTGAAGTTCTTATGGACAAAGAGATAAAGAGTGGCAAGAGATCAAGCTTGGGGATGCCCAAGGCACCCCAAGAGATTCAAGGATGTCGTAAAAGCCTAAGCTTGGGGATGCCCCGGGAAGGCATCCCATCTCTCGTCTTCAATCCAACGGTAACGTTACTTGGGGCTATATTTTTATTCATCACATGTTATGTGTTTTTGCTTGGAGCATCTTGTATCGTAGGAGTATTTTATTTTTGTTGTGTCACAGTCATCCTTGCTGCACACCTAGAGAGAGAGACATGCACTCACCGTGATTTTGTCGAGCTTCACTTATATCCTTTGGTAGACAATTCAGCTCAAATGTGCTTCACTTATATCTTGTGAGCTAGATACTTTTGCTCTATGTGCTTGACTTATATCTTTTAGAGCACAGAGGTGCGTGGCTTGGTAGTTGATCTATGCTTTGAAAGTAGTCTCAAAAGGGGTAGTTATCCAAAGGGATACGAAAACTTCCACCTTCATGTGCATTGAATAGTTAGAGAAGTTTGATTCCTCTCAATTAGTTTTGAGATATGGTTTTGATAATATTGAAGTTATGCTAGTAAGGTGTTGTGGATCTAGAAATACTTGTGTTGAAGTTAGTAACTCACGTAGCATGCACGTATGGTGAACCGCTATGTGATGAAATCTGAGCATGATTAGTCTATTGATTGTCATCCTTTGCGTGGCGGTCGGGATCGCGCGATGGTTTATACCTACCAACCCTTCCCCTAGGAGTATGCGTTGAATGCTTTGTTTCGATTACGAATAAAACTTTTGCAACAAGTATATGAGTTCTTCATGACTAATGTTGAGTCCATGGTTTAGATGCACTTTCATCTTCCACCATCACTATCTTCTTAGTGTTGTGCAACTTTCGCCGGTGCACAAAACCCACCATTAGCCTCCCTCAAAACAACCACCATACCTACCTACTATGGCTTTTTCAAAGTCATTCCGAGATATATTGCCATGCAACTACCACCATGACATGTGCCACCACGTCTACATTGCCGTTACATGATCGTAAGATAGCTAGCATAATGTTTCTATTAATGTCTATGCCATGCTAGATCATTGTCACGGTACACTACCGAAGGCATTCCATATAGAGTCATTGTTGCTCTAAGTTTTGAGTTGAAAGTGTGATGATCATCATTGATGGAGCATTGTCCCATGTGAGGAAATAAAAGAGGCAAAATATGCCCACCAAAATAAATAAATAAATAAAAGAGGCCAAAGAGCCCACCAAAAAAAATGAGAGAAAAAGAGAGAAGGGACAATGCTACCATTTTTCCACACTTGTGCATATTAAGCACCATGATCTTCATGATTGAGAGTCTCTCTTTTTGTCACCACCATATAGCTAGTGGCAAATTTTCATTATATAACTTGGCTTGTATATTCCAATGATAGGCTTCCTCAAAATTGACTTAGGTCTTCGTGAGCAAGCAAGTTGGATGCACACCCACTAGTTTTCTTTAAGAGCTTTCACATACTCTTAGCTCTAGTGCATCATTTGTATGGCAATCCCTACTCATTCACATTGATACTATTGATGAGCATCTCCACAGCTCATTGATATGCCTAGTTAATGTGATCATCTTCTCCTTTTTTGTTTTGCAACCTCCACCACACTCCACACCACTTATAGTGCTAAAACCATGGCTCACGCTCATGTATTGCGTGAGAGTTGAAAAGGTTTGAGAAAGTAAAGGTGTGAAACAATTACTTGGCCAATACCGGGGTTGTGCATGATTTAAATTCGTTGAGAAATGATGATAGAGCATAGACAGACTATATGCTTTTGTAGGGATAACTTTCTTTTGGCCTTGTTATTTTGAAAGTTCATGATTACCTTGCTAGTTTGCTTGAATTATTATTGTTTCCACGTCAATAGCAAACTATTGTTTTGAATCTAATGGATCTGAACATTCACGTCACATAAGAGGAGTTACAAAGGACATCTATGCTAGGTAGCATGAAAGCATCAAAATTTCATTCTTTATCACTTCCCTACTCGAGGACGAGCAGGAGTTAAGCTTGGGATGCTTGATACGTCTCAAACGTATCTATAATTTTTGATGGTTTCATCATGTTATCTTGTCTTCTTTGGATGTTTTATGTACCTTTTATATCTTTTTTGGGACTAACTTATTAATTCAGTGCCAAGTGTCAGTTCCTGTTTTTTCTATGTTTTTGGCTCTTTTCAGATCTGATTTTGGAATGGAGTCCAAACGGAATAAAATCCCTGAAATAAATTTTTCCCGAATGGAAGAAGATCAGGGGGCTTGAGGGCCAAGCCAGGAGAGCTACAGGGGGCCCACAAGCCCCCTATCCGCCACCAGGGGGCGGCGGCTAGTAGGCTTGTGGCCTCCCTGGCGCCTCCTGACCTAGCTCCTTCGCCTATATATTCCCTAAAATACAAAAAACAAATCAAGGGATCCACGAAAATACTTTTCCGCCGCCGCAAGCTTCCGTTTCCGTGAGATCTCATCTGGAGACCCATCCTGGTGCCCTGCCGGGGGGGACTTTGGAGTTGGAGGGCTTCTACATCAACATCTTGGCCCCTCCAATGACTCGTGAGTAGTTCACTTCAGACCTACAGGTCTGTAGTTAGTAGCTATATGGCTTCTTCTCTCTCTTGGATCTTCAATATAAAATTCTCCATCATCTTCATGGAGATCTATCCGATGTAATCCTCTTTGGCGGTGTGTTTGTCGAGATCCGATGAATTGTGGATTTGTGATCAGATTATCTATGATATATATTTGAGTCTTTGTTGATTTCTTATATGCATGATTTGATATCCTTGTAAGTCTCTCCGAGTCTTGGGTTTTGTTTGGCCAACTAGATCTATGATTCTTGCAATGGGAGAAGTGCTTGGTTTTAGGTTCTTACCGTGTGGTGACCTTTCCCAGTGACAGTAGGGGCAGCAAGGCACACATCGTGTAGTTTCCATCAAGGGAAACAAGGTGGGCTTTGTCGTAGATATGAGATTGTCCATCTACATCATGTCATCTTGCTTAAGGCGTTACTCTGTTCTTTTGGACTTAATACACTAGATGCATGCTGGATAGCGGTCGACGTGTGGAGTAATAGTAGTAGATGCAGAAAGTATTGGTCTACTTGTTTTCGACATGATGCCTATAGATATAATCATTTCCATAGATGACGTCACGACTTTGCGCGGTTCTATCAATTGCTCGACAGTAATTTGTTCACCCACCATCTACTTACTTTCATGAGAGAAGCCACTAGTAAACACTACGGCCCCCGGGTCTATTCACACCTATCGTTTCCACTTTCGCTTTTACTTTGCTTTGTTACTTTGTTGCTTTCAGTTCTCACTTGGCGAACAATCTATAAGGGATTGACAACCCCTTCATAGCGTTGGGAGCAAGCTTTTTGTGTTTGTGCAGGCACTTGAGATACTCCTTCACTGGATTGATACCTTGGTTCTCAAACTGAGGGAAATACTTACCACCGCTGCGCTACATCACCCTTTCCGCTTCGAGGGAACACCAACGCAAGGCTCCAAGGCCATGGGGGAAATCCTTTGAATATTTGCCTAGGAAGTCCCTTAAGGCGTAGCCGTAGCAGAAGGATTCCTGGTGCCGTTGCTGAGGAGTATGAAGACAAGAACAGTCTCTCGTCAGCACATTTTTGGCACCGTTGGAAGGTCTTTTGTTGCAGTAGCAGTTATCAAGACCATTTTCTGGCGCCGTTGTGGGGGAAAATCAAGTCAAGAATAGCCTTCCGTCAACACACCTTTTTCTGGCGCCGTTGCTGGGGAGGCATAGCTATATTCTCTAAGTCACTTGGGATTTACGTCTGCTTGTCACAATGAGGAATCCGAAAGATCCAAGAACTAAAGTCTTGCCCTCAACTACGAGGATAGGTAAGGAACTGCCATCTAGCTCTGCACTTGATTCACCTTGAGTTATGAGTAAGTTTGCGACACCACCTCCTGCTAGAAATATTGATATGTCGCATGTGTTTGATGATGCTACTTCTGCTGCCCATGATGCTTATGATGATGCTATGCTTGATACTGCTTTGCCACTAGGTGCATTCCTTGATGCACAAATTGCTAGAGTTGCTGCTAGATGTGATGATACTTCTGAAACTGTTGATACTATTGAAGTAGAACCTGCTATTTCGCCTGTTAGAACTAGCTCTCCTAGATATGAATTGCGTGATATGCCTGAGTGTTATGTTATGGAGGGAGAGATAGCTGAGGACTTTCTTGCTTGTAAGGATAGCTATGATGTTGAGAAATTACTGCTCAAGTGGAAATAAAAATCTTTGAATGCTAGGATGAAATACGACCCGAAGTTTGCTACTTCGCCTATCTTTGTGACCGATAAGGATTATGAATTCTCTGTCGACCCTGAGCTAATCACTCTGGTCAAATCTGATCCTTTTCACGGTTATGAGTCCGAAACGGTTGTAGCCCATCTTACCAAACTGCACGATATAGCCACCCTATTCACGAGTGAGGAAAAGATCCGCCACTACTATATCCTTAAGTTGTTTCCTTTCTCACTAAAGGATGATGCTAAGACTTGGTTCACTTCACTTGCTCCTGGTTGTGTGCGTAGCCCCCAGGATATGATCTACTACTTCTGTGAAAAATATTTCCCTACCCATAAGAAGCAAGCTACCTTGCAGGAAATATACAACTTTGCGCAAATTGAAGAAGAGAGTCTCCCACAAGCTTGGGGGAGGCTCGTCCAGCTACTAAATGCTTTGCCTCATCACCCTCTTGAGAAGAATGAAGTACTTGATATCTTCTATAATGGACTAACTGATGCTTCTAGAGACCACCTAAATAGTTGTGTTGGTTGTGTTTTTAGGGAACGGACTGTAGAACAAGCTGAGATCCTATCAAATAATATCTTGTGCAGTGAGAATGCTTGGACTATTCCCGAACCACCTCCGAAGCCAACTCCGAAGAAAAGAGGTATTCTATTCCTCAGTCCTGAAGATATGCAAGAAGCTAAGAAATCTATGAAAGAGAAAGGCATTAAATCTTAAGATGTCAAAAATCTACCACCTACCGAAGAGATCCATGGTCTTGATAACCCGATACACGTAGTAGAGGTAAATTCTCTTCGAAGATTCAATGAGAGTGATATTCCTTTTGATAAACCTGCTAGCTTATGCCTGGATGAATTTGATAACTTTGTTGCCAAACAACAAAGTTTCAATGATTATGTTAGCACACAATTGGAACAGAATGCTCGTATGCTTAGTCATTTAAGTGCTTGTGTGGACAGAAACGTCAATGATCTTAAGCTCTTGAGTAAACATGCCTCTATGGTTACTACTCAAGTAGACCAAGTACTTAAGGCTCAAAATGCTTGCTCAATGAGTTGAATGACAATTCCGTTAGAGTCGTCACTAGAGGCGGTAGAATGACTGAGGAACCTTTGTATCCTGAGGGTCATCCTATAAGAATTGAACAAGATTCTCAAGGAGTTAGCACTGATGCACCTAGTCATCCTAGGAAGAAGAAGAAAGATGATAGGAACCTACACGCTAGCAACCATGATGATGTTACACCTGAGAGTCCAAATGATGTCTCTGTCTCTGATGCCGAAACACAATCTGGTGATGAACATGAGCCTAATGATAATATCGATAGTGATGTTCATGAATATGCTCAACCTAACAATGATAAGGATGTGGAGATTGAACCTGTTGATCTTGATAACCCACAGCCTAAGAATAAGAGATACGATAAGAACGACTTTGCTGCTAGGAAGCATGGTAAAGAAAGGGAACCATGGGTTCAGAAACCCATGCCCTTTCCTCCCAAACCATCCAAGAAAAAGGATGATGAGGATTTTGAGCGATTTGTTGAAATGATTAGACCTGTCTTTGTGCAAATGCGTTTGACATATATGCTCAAAATGTCTCTTTATGCTAAGTACATGAAAGATATTGTGACTAATAAGAGGATGATACCCCAGGTTGAGATTTCCACCATGCTCGCTAATTATACCTTCAAGGGTGGAACTCCTAAGAAACTAGGTGATCCCGGAGTGCCCACTATACCTTGCTCCATTAAAGGCAACTATGTTAGAACTGCTTTGTGCGATCTTGGAGCCGGTGTTAGTGTTATGCCTCTCTCTCTTTATCATAGACTTGAACCGGATAAGTTGACACCCACTGAAATCTCTCTACAAATGGCCGACAAATCAACTGCTTTCCCTATCGGCATTTGCGAGGATGTGCCTGTTGTGGTTGCTAACATCACTATCTTAACAGACTTTGTTATTCTGGATATTCCCGAGGATGATGCCATGGCGGTCATCCTTGGAAGACCCTTTTTAAACACTGCAGGGGCTGTTATAGATTGCAACAAAGGCAATGTCACTTTCCATGTCAACAGTAATGAGTGTACGGTGCACTTTCCGAAGAAACAATATCGAGTACATTGCGTCAATGCTATCAAAAAACTTCATCGATCCTTATTGGGAGCTTTGGATGCCCTATTCCTCGTGTCAAGATGAAGTATGATTTGCTTATTGGGGATATGCACATCCCCATTGAGGTAACCTAGTGGCTATTCGAAAATTCTTCGTTTTCTTTTGCGATTTGAAAAAGTTTGTCAAGGAGACTTGATCAACCTCATTGATGGATTTCTTTCGATGACCATGAGATGGATGAATCGAGGAGTCACAAACCTGTGTTCCAAGCTTTCACCTTTGGTTGCTTAGAAGAAAATGATAGATTTAGTTTAGTTGTCCCTATTTTCTGTTTTTGCGTCCCATAGAAAAGTACGCCGAAAATAAAAGTTCTCCGAACGTCCTGAAAATCATGTATGATTTTTTGTGGATTTTTTGAAAAATACTGAGACGGAGAGCTAGTGAGGGGGCTGCACCAGTGGGCCACAAGCCCTGGAGGCGCTGGCACCCCCCCTGGTCGTGCCTACCAGGATTGTGGGGCCCACGTGCACCCCCTCCACTTATTCTAGCTCCCATCTACTTCTCCTACCTCTAGGAAAAATCGTTTCGCACCTCAAACCCGTGTTCTTGCTCTTTTTGCTGGGATTTCGATCTCCTTGTGCAAAGCACCATTCACCAAACTGTTTTGGGAAAATTGCTCCTTGGTAAGTGACTCCTCCATTGGTCCAATTAGTTTTTGCTCTAGTGCCTTATACATCACGTATTTTTGCTGCCTTGGCGACCCTGTTCTTGAGCTTTGCATGCTAATTTTAGCTGGTCCCAAGTAGTTTTGATGCGTAATATGGCCTCTAGGTACTTGTGGGAGTAGTTTCTACGAGTTTCGTTGGGCCTTATTCACTTTTCCTTAGAGTCACTAAAATTTCAGAAATTTTCAGAGATAGAAAACGGAAAAGATGAGGAGGTTCTTAAGAGGCTCTTCAAGGCGTGACCCCAAGGATGATGGGAATTAAAAGAAGAAACCCAAGTATCCGGTACCCCGAGTTGCAGAAGTTCGAGCGTGCGAGTGGCCAAGCGATGTGTTCTTACGCGCCGCCGGACTTTATGAGGACTTTTATTACTTGGTGGAGAACGTAGGCCTTACCGCCTTCGTTGAAGATAAGTGTCTGCAATACCTCCTCCTCACTAATATTTTTGTGCAAAGCTTTAACTTCTATACAAGGAAGAATCCTCCTATGGTTGAGTTCAAATTATATGATATCCCCCAGCGCATGTCACTTCAGGATTTTTGCAATATTTGCAAATTACCTTATGTTGGGGATATTCATGAACCTCGTCCACGGGACTTGGAGGCTTTCATAGATACTATTGCTGTAGGAGAGGAGAGAGGAGTGTATTGCGCTAGAGCTACTAGCATACATTTTCCCGTGCTTCGGTACTTCTCATCATTCGTGGGAAAATGTTTGATTGGTCGTGGGAAAGCTGGGTACCTTAGCTCCCGAGATCTTGCGGTCTTGCGCGAAGCCCTTTATAATGATAAAACTTATAGCTTGGGCGCTATAGTAGCTCAACGTTGAACACGAACCGTTCTAAAGGCGTTGTCTATGGAGGTATCTATGCTACTCGTCTTGCTAGACATTTTGAGATACCTATTAGACTTGACGAGGAAGAAGAGATTCTTCTTCCTGAGAGATATCTAGATTATGATAGCATGGTTCGCCATGACTTTCTTGATAGAGATATAAATAGAAGGATGATTTATAACCTGGTATTTAGTCAGGGTGCTCGTGAGACTATTACTTTGACTGCTCCTTCCTTGTTCAATCTTCATACAGGCAGGTACATTATTATGGCCTTGGACATCTACACATATTGAGGCATAGCCTAACCACAGGTGCCCGTGCCCGAGCCACCAGTCGAGTACCAGACGCCAGTTTATCGGTGGGAGACAAAGGAGCTCACACAGTAGTGGCACCCTCAGTACACTCCGGAGTACCCCAGAGCTGCTTATTTCCCTCCTTGGGAGTAGACCAACTTAGGCCAAAAGCCTAAGCTTGGGGGAGTACGTGTTTCTCACCGACTTTATATTCATGCTTACGCTTTCACTTTGTTAGTCGGTGTTCACACTTTGCCACTTTATCATCCATGCTAATTTATTTCTTTTTCTCGTTTTCCTTTCGTGTGTTTGTCTAGTTTGAGGAAACCCAAAAAGATTTTCTTTTCTTCATTTGCTTGTTGGGAGCTGATACGTCTCCAACGTATCTATAATTTTTTATGGTTTCATGCTATTATCTTGTCAAACTTTGGATGTTTTGCATGCCTTTTATATATTTTTTGGGACTAACTTATTAACTCAGTGTCAAGTGCCAGTTCCTGTTTTTTCCATGTTTTTGACCCCTTTCAGAGGAGATTTTGAAACGGAGTCCAAACGGAAGAAAATCCCCGAAAAGATTTTTTTCTAGAACGAAAGAAGATCGGGAAGCTTGGGAGCCAAGGCAGGGGATCCCCAGGGGCCCCACAAGCCCCCACCCCGCGGCCAGGAGGAGGCCGCGCCATCCAGGCTTGTGGGCCCCCTGAGCGTCCCCTGACCTAGGGGTTGCGCCTATATATTCCCTAAAAATCCCAAAAAAATAGGAGATCATCGAAAGTACTTTTTCGTCACCGCAAGCTTCTGTCTTCGCAAGATCCCATCTGGGGCACGTTCTGGTGCCCTACCAGAGGGGGATTCAGACACGGAGGGCTTCTTCATGAACACCATGACCTCTCCGATGATGCGTGAGTAGTTCACCATAGACCTACGGGTCCATAGTTAGTAACTAGATGGCTTCTTCTCTCTCTTGGATCTTCAATACAAAGTTCTCCATAATCCTCATGGAGATCTATCCGATGTAATCTTATTTTGCGGTGTGTTTGTCGAGATCCGATGAACTGTGGATTTATGATCAGATTATCTACGAATCTTATTTGAGTTTCTTCTGATCTCTCTTGTGCATGATTTCATATCCTTGTAATTCTCTTCGAGTTGTGGGTTTTGTCTGGCCAACTAGATCTATGATTCTTGCCATGGGAGAAGTGCTTGGTTTTGGGTTCATAGCATGCGGTGACCTCACCCAGTGACAGAAGGGGTAGCGAGGCACGCATCATGTTGTTGCCATCAAGGGTAAGAAGATGGGGTTTTCATCATTGGTTTGAGATTATCCCTCTACATCATGTCATCTTGCTTAAAGCGTTACTCTGTTCGTCATGAACTCAATACACAAGATGCATGCTGGATAGCGGTCGATGTGTGGAGTAATAGTAGTAGATGCATAAAGTATCGGTCTAGTAGTCTCGGATGTGATGCCTATATGTATGATCATTGCCTTAGATATCGTCATGACTTTGCGCGGTTCTATCAATTGCTCGACAGTAATTTGTTCACCCACCATGATACTTGCTATTTTGAGAGAAGCCTCTAGTGAACACTATGGCCCCGACGGTCTACTCCACACCATATTTTCAGCCTTACACTTTTTACTTCGTTGCACTTTCCGCCTTCACATCTCACTTTGCAAACAATCTTGAAGGGATTGACAACCCCTTTGAAGCGTTGGGTGCAAGCTTGTTTGTGTTTGCGCAGGTACTCTGGACTTGACGAGACCCTCCTTCTGGATCGATACCTTGGTTCTCAAACTGAGGGAAATACTTACTGCTCCTGTGCTGCATCACCCTTTCCTCTTCAAGGGAAAAACCAACGCAAGCCCAGCCTCTGTCAACGTGTCAATTTGTGGCACTGTTCTCTGTGGGATAGATGAGCTTTCCCGTGTAAATAGTTTTCTTTTTCTTTGGATCAAGGTAAAAGACCATGGTTACAATGTTTAGTGGCTCTCGCATGCATATCTGTTTATCTGTCAAAGAGCCATATTACTTTGTCTTCTCCTTTGTGTTTGCTTGCAGATTCCAGCTTAGTCCAATGCACGAGCACTCTTATTATTGTTCGGATCATTCGGTCGTGCAAGTGAAAGGCAATAATGACGATATATGTTGAAGTGACTGAGCCTGGAAAAGCTGGTATGAACTCGATCTATTTTGTTTTTGTAAATATCACTAGCTCATCGTTCCTGATTCAGCTTTCTTGTGAGAGAAACATGTTTGCAATGACAATTTAGAGATCATAGTTTCTAATGCCATGCTTAATTAGCTAGGAGCTTATAATGGTTTGTCTTGGATGCCAACATGAATTTTCAGATGACTATGTTGTTGTATGATAGGATGGTATCCTCCTTTGAATGATTCAAGTGGCTTGACTTGGCACATGTTTACCCATGTAGTTGAAACAAATCAACATAGCCTCTACGGTATTCATGTTCATGGTGATTTATGTCCTACTCATGCTTGCACTCAATGTTGGTTAATCTCAATGCATTTTGATGACTGTTGTCGCTCTCTAGTTGGTCGCTTCCTAGTCTTTTGCTAGCCTTCACTTGTACTAAGCGGGAATACTGCTTGTGCATCCACTTCCATAAACCCAAAGTTGTTCCATATGAGTCCACCATACCTACCTATATGCGGTATCTACCTGCCGTTCCAAGTAAATTTGCATGTGCCATTCTCTAAACCTTTAGGAAATAATCTGTTTTGCATGCCCGAACCGCTCATGTGGTGACAGGGGGCGATCAGTATCTTCCATGCTAGGCGTGTTATCCTCGATATGTGTTTATTCACTATCATTCACGAGAAAGGGGTCGATAATTGGAATGCCCAGTTCCATGCTCAAATCTAAAAGATAATTGGAAACAAAACTCCCCTGGATTGATGTTGGTATGGACGGCGCCCGAGTATTCGGCTAGTCATGGAGTGTGATTGATCGGTGGTGGGGGAGTCAAAACTTCACTTTTCTGTTTGGGAACCGCCTATAGCATGTGTAGCGCCGTTGCCGGGGAGGAAGATCAAGTCAAGCTCATCCAAGTAGGTGTCGCAAACTCATCTCTTGCATTTACTTTATTTGTTAGTTGCCTCTCGTTTTCCTCTCCCCCACTTCACCTATTTGCCTTTTTTGTTCTCCTTTTCGTTCGCCTTTTTCGTTCGCCCTTTTTCTCGCCTGCTCTTTGTTTGCTTGTCTGCTTGCTTGCTTGCTGAAGTCACCATGAACGAAAACACCAAACTCTGTGACTTCTCGAATACTAATAATAATGATTTTATTAGTACTCCGATTGCTCCCGCCACTAGTGCGGAGTCATACAAAATCAATGCCGCTTTGCTGAATCTTGTTATGAAAGAGCAATTCTCTGGCCTTCCTAGTGAAGATGCCGCATCCCATCTCAATACCTTCATTGAGCTTTGCGATATACAAAAGAAAAAAGATGTGGATAATGACGTGATTAAATTGAAGCTTTTTCCTTTCTCGTTGCGAGATCGCGCAAAAACTTGGTTTTCTTCTTTGCCCAAAAATAGTATTGATTCTTGGGATAAGTGCAAAGATGCTTATATATCCAAGTATTTTCCGCCGGCTAAGATCATCTCTCTCCGTAATGATATCATGAATTTCAAGCAAATTGATCAAGAACATGTTGCACAAGCTTGGGAGAGAATGAAATTAATGATTAGAAATTGTCCCGCTCATGGCTTGAGCCTTTGGATGATTATTCAAATCTTTTACGCTGGCTTGAATTTCGCTTCTAGAAATATCTTGGACTCCGCCTCACGTGGAACTTTCATGGAAATCACGTTAGGGGAAGCCACAAAGCTCTTAAACAACATCATGACAAACTACTCTCAATGGCACACTGAAAGGTCACCTACTAGTAAGAAGGTACACGCTATAGAAGAAATTAACTCGTTGAGTGCTAAAATGGATGAGTTAATGAATTTGGTTGCTAGTAGAAGTGCTCCTTTGGATCCTAATAATATGCATTTGTCTTCTTTGATTGAGAGTAGCAACGCTGGCTTGGACGTTAATTTCGTTGGTAGGAATAACTTTGGCAACAACAATGCCTTTTGAGGAAACTGTGTTCCTAGGCCTTTTCCTAATAACTCCTCTAACAACTTTGGCAACTCCTACAAAAATACTCATGGAAATTGCAATAGATTACCCTCTGATATAGAGAGTAATATCAAAGAGTTCATCAACTCTCAAAAGATTTTCAATGCGTCCATAGAGGAAAAACTACTCAAAATTGACGATTTGGCTAAGAGCGTGGATAGAATTTCTTGTGATGTTGATGCTTTGAAAGTTAGATGTGCTCCTCCCAAAATCAACATGGATGAAACTTTGAAAGTTATGCGTGTTTCCATGATTGAGAGCCAAGAAAGAACCGCCCAAATTCGTGCTAGACATGAATGGCTTAAAAAGGCGTGTTCTCGTGATGAGAATCACGAAGATCTTAAAGTGCTTGGTGTGACTCCCATTGAATATATTTTTCTTGTGTCAAACCTAATGATTATGGGGCTGTATATGAATCCACTTTGGTTGAAAAGTGCCCCAATGATTCGGAGTCCATCTATCTTGATGTTAAAAGCATTAAAAGTGGAGTAGAAGACGTTAAAACTTCGAGTAGTAAT
Source organism: Hordeum vulgare subsp. vulgare (assembly GCF_904849725.1). Classification (NCBI taxonomy): domain Eukaryota; kingdom Viridiplantae; phylum Streptophyta; class Magnoliopsida; order Poales; family Poaceae; genus Hordeum; species Hordeum vulgare. Next base: position 511,216,948 of record NC_058519.1, read on the forward strand.
GAAATTGCTACCGCGGATTTCAAGGAATTCAATTATGATAGTTGCTCCTTGATTGAATGCATTTCTTTGACGCAATGCATGTTGAACTCTCCACACACTTATAGCCAAAACAAAGCCTTTACGATCATATCGTCGAAGCTATGATAAAATCTCTTGAAGAGAAACTTGAATTGGAAGTCTCTATCCCTAGAAAGCTTCATGATGAGTGGGAACCTACCATCAAAATCAAAATCAAAAACTATGAGTGCAATGCCTTGTGTGATTTGGTTGCTAGTGTTTCTGCGATTCCAAAGTCTTTATGTGATGTTCTGGGTTTTAATGAGATTGAAGAGTGTTCTCTTAATTTGCATCTTGCTGATTCTACTGTCAAGAAACCCATGGGAAGGATCAATGATGTTCTTATTACTGCAAATAGGAACTATGTATCCGTGGATTTCATTGTGCTTGACATTGATTGCAATCCTACATGCCCCATTATACTTGGTAGACCTTTCCTAAGGACTATCGGTGCTATCATTGATATGAAGGAAGGGAATATTAGATTTCAATTTGCTTTAAGGAAGGGCATGGAACACATTCCTAGAAAGAAAATAAGCTTGCCTTATGAATCCATGATGAGGGCCACTTATGGGTTGAGCACCAAAGACGACGATACGTGATTCTATCGCTTCTATGCCTAGCTAAGGGCGTTAAAAAATAGCGCTTGTTGGGAGGCAACCCAATGAATTTATATTTTTCTTTCTATTTTGTTGCGTCCACACTTTCATAATTCTATTGTGATTGTGTTCTTTGTGTTTCTTTTTGTGTTTGAGCCAAGCAAAGCCTTTATGACTAGTCTTGCTAATGGTTGTTTGATCCTGCTGGAAAAAGGCAGAAACTTTTCGCTCACGAGATGATTTTTCATTTTTATTCACAAAGAGATTTTGAGTTGATTATTTTTTCTGCTGATTGATACGCTTTTTTCCCACGCGATCGTAATGTTTCAGATTTTTTGAGGTACCATAAGTATACGAAGTATACAGATTACTACAGACTGGTCTGTTTTTGATAGATTCTGTTTTTGTTGAGTTGGTTGCCTGTTTTGATGAAACTATGGTTAGAATCGGGGGGTAATATCCATGGAAAAGTTAGAATACAGTAGCCCATCATCAATATAGATGGAATTCAAGTTTGCTACGGTACCAAAAGAAGTGGTAGTTTGTTTTCTTGTACTAATGTTATCACAAGTTTTCTGTTTAAGTTTTGTGTTGTGAAGTTTTCAAGTTTTGGGTGATGTTCTCATGGACAAAGAGATAAGGAGTGGAAAGAGCTCAAGCTTGGGGATGCCCAAGGCATCCCAAGCCAAATTCAAGGACACAAAAAAGGCTAAGCTTGGGGATGCCCCAGAAAGTCATCCCCTCTTTCATCTTCAATCCATCGGTAACATTACTTGGAGCTATATTTTTATTCACCACATGATATGTGTTTTGCTTGGAGCGTCTTGTATCTTAGGAGTCTTTTCTTTTTGTTGTGTCACAATGATCCTTGTTGCACTCCTTTTTGAGAGAGAGAGACATGCACTCATCGTGATTTTGCTAGAATGTTCATAGTGCTTCACTTATATCTTTTGAGCTAGATACTTATGCTCATAGTGCTTCACTTATATCTTTTGAGCTAGATACTTTTTCTCTAGTGCTTCACTTATATCTTTTGAGCTAGACACTTTTGCTCTTTTGCTTCACTTATATCTTTAAAGCACGGCGGTGCGTGATTTGGTAGTTGGCTTATGCTATGAAAGTAGTCCCAAATGTGCTAGGTACCCAAAGAGGATGCAAAAACCTCCATCTTCATGTGCATTGAGTAGAAAGAGAAGTTTCGATTCCTCTCAATTAGTTTTAAGACATGGATTCGGTAATATTGAGAGTTATGTTAGTAGGGTGTTGTGAATCTAGAAATACTTGTGTTGGAGTCAGTGATTCCCGTAGCATGCACGTATGGTGAACCGCTATGTTAGGAAGTAGGAGCATAATTGATCTATTGATTGTCATCCTTTGTGTTGAGGTCGGGATCGCGCGATGGTTTACACCTACCAACCCTTCCCTTTGGAGTATGCATTTAGAACTTTGTTTCGATTACTAATAAAAACTTTCACAATAAGTATGTGAGTTCTTCATGACTAATGTGAGTCCATGGTATAGATTCACTTTCACCTTCCACCATTGCTAGCCTCTCTAGTGCCGCGCAATTCTCGCCGGTGCACAGACCCACCAAATTCCTTCCTCAAAACAGCCACCATATCTACCTACTATGGCATTTTCATAGCCATTCCAAGATATATTGCCATGCAACTACCACCGTTCCGTCTCATGACTTGTGTCGTCACTCTCATATTGCCATTGCATGATCGTAAGATAGCTAGCGAGATGTTTCAACGTCATACGCCATGCTAGATCGTTGCACATCCCAGTACACTACCGGAGTTATTTCCTATGGAGTCATCATCATTGTGATCTTTGAGCTGTGAGTAAATAAAAGTGTGATGATCATCATTATTAGAGCATTGTCCCATGTGAGGAAATAAATAAATAAAAGAGTCCAAAGAGCCCAAAAACAAAAAAAAGAGGAAAAAAAAGAAATAAAAAAGAGGCCTAAGAGCCCAAATGAAAAAAAAGAGAAAAAGAGAGAAGGGACAATGCTACTATCTTTTTCCACACTTGTGCTTCATGTTAGCACCATGTTCTTCATGATTGAGAGCTTCTTGCTTTGTCACTACCATATGCTAGTGGGAATCTTCATTATATAACTTGGCTGGTATATTCCAATGATGGGCTTCCTCAAAATTGCCCTAGGTCTTCGTGAGCAAGCAATATGGATGCACACCCACTAGTTTTCCTTTTGAGATTTCACATACTTATAGCTCTAGTGTATCTCTTGTATGGCAATCCCTACTCATTCACATTCATATCTATTAATGGGCATCTCCATAGCCTATTGATACGCCGAGTCAGTGTGACCATCTCCTCCTTTTTGTCTCACAACCACCACCACACTCTATTCCACCTATAGTGCTATATCCATGGCTCGCGCTCATGTATTGCGTGATAGTTATAAAAAGTTTGAGAAAGTAAGAGTGCGAAAACAATTACTTGGCCAATTCCGGGGTTGTGCATGATTTACATTAGTTGTGTGAGGATGATGGAGCATAGCCAGACTATATGATTTTGTAGGGATAACTTTCTTTGGCCTTGTTATTTTCAAAGTTCATGATTACTTTGCTAGTTTGCTTGAAGTATTACTATTTTCATTTCAATAGCAAACTATTCTTTTGAATCTTACAGATCTGAACATTCATGTCACGTGAAAGAAGTTGCAAAGGACAACTATGCTAGGTAGCATTCCACATCAAAAATTCATTCTTTATCACTTCCCTACTCGAGGACGAGCAGGAGTTAAGCTTGGGTATGCTTGATACGTCTCCAACATATCTATATTTTTTGATGGTTTCATGCTATTATCTTGTCAAACTTTGGATGTTTTGCATGCCTTTTATTTATTTTTTGGGACTAACTTATTAACTCAGTGCCAAGTGCCAGTTCCTGTTTTTTCCATGTTTTTGACCCCTTTGAGAGGAGATTTTGAAACGGAGTCCAAACAGAAAAAAAATCCCCGAAAAGATTTTTTCTGGAGCGGAAGAAGATCGGGGAGCTTGGGAGCCAAGGCAGGGGAGCCCCAGGGGCCCCAAAGCCCCCACCCCGCGGCCATGGGGGAGGCCGTGCCATCCAAGCTTGTGGGCCCCCTAAGCATCCCCTGACCTAGGGGTTGCGCCTATATATTCCCTAAAAATCACAAAAAAATCAGGAGATCATCGAAAGTACTTTTTCACCGCCGCCAGCTTCTGTCTCTGCAAGATCCCATCTGGGGCACGTTCTGGTGCCCTGCCGGAGGGGGGATTCAGACACGGAGGGCTTCTTCATCAACACCATGACCTTTCCGATGATGCGTGAGTAGTTCACCATGGACCTACGGGTCCATAGTTAGTAAATAGATGGCTTCTTCTGTCTCTTGGATCTTCAATACAAAGTTCTCCATGATCCTCATGGAGATCTATCCGATGTAATCTTCTTTTGCGGTGTGTTTGTCGAGATCCGATGAATTGTGGATTTATGATCAGATTATCTATGAATCTTATTTGAGTTTCTTCTGATCTCTCTGATGCATGATTTCATATCCTTGTAATTCTCTTCGAGTTGTGGGTTTTGTCTGGCCAACTAGATCTATGATTCTTGCCATGGGAGAAGTGCTTGGTTTTGGGTTCATACCGTGCGGTGACCTCACCCAGTGACAGAAGGGGTAGCGAGGCACGCATCGTGTTGTTGCCATCAAGGGTAAAAAGATGGGGTTTTCATCATTGGTTTGAGATTATCCTTCTACATCATGTCATCTTGCTTAAAGCGTTACTCTGTTCGTCATGAAGTCAATACACAAGATGCATGCTGGATAGCGGTCGATGTGTGGAGTAATAATAGTAGGTGCATAAAGTATCGGTCTACTTGTCTCGGACGTGATGCCTATATGTATGATCATTGCTTTAGATATCGTCATGACTTTGCGCGGTTCTATCAATTGCTCGACAATATTTTGTTCACCCACCGTGATACTTGCTATTTTGAGAGAAGCCTCTAGTGAACACTATGGCCCCCAGGGTCTACTCCACACCATATTTTCAGCCTTACACTTTTTACTTCGTTGCACTTTCCGCCTTCACACCTCACTTTGCAAACAATCTTGAAGGGATTGACAACCCCTTTGAAGCGTTGGTTGCAAGCTTGTTTGTGTTTGTGCAGGTACTCTGGACTTGACGAGACCCTCCTTCTGGATCGATACCTTGGTTCTCAAACTGAGGGAAATACTTACTGCTCCTGTGCTGCATCACCCTTTCCTCTTCAAGGGAAAAACCAACGCAAGCCCAGCCTCTGTCAACGTGTCAATTTCTGGCGTTGTTCTGTGTGGGATAGCAGGAGCTTTCCCGTGTAAATAGTTTTTCTTTTTATTTTGGTCAAGGTAGAAGACCATGGTTACAATGTTTAGTGGCTCTCGCATGCATATTTGTTTATCTGTCAGAGAGCCATATTACTTTGTCTTCTCTTTTGTGTTTGCTTGCAGATTCCAGCTTAGTCCAATGCACGAGCACTCTTATTATTGTTCACATCATTCGGTCGTGCAAGTGAAAGGCAACAATGACGATATATGATGAAGTGACTGAGCCTGGAAAAGCTGGTATAAACTCGATCTATTTTGTTTTTGTAAATATGACTATCTCATCGTTACTGATTCAGCTTTCTTGTGAGAGAAACATGTTTGCAATGACAACTTAGAGATCATAGTTTCTGATGCCATGCTTAATTAGCTAGGAGCTTATAATGGTTTGTCTTGGATGCCAACATGAATTTTGAGATGACTATGATGTAGTATGATAGGATGGTATCCTCCTTTGAATGATTCAAGTGGCTTGACTTGGCACATGTTTACGCATGTAGTTGAAACAAATCAACATAGCCTCTATGTTATTCATGTTCACGGTGATTTATGTCCTACTCATGCTTGCACTCAATTTTGGTTAATCTCAATGCATTTTGATGACTGTTTTCGCTCTCTAGTTGGTCGCTTCCTAGTCTTTTGCTAGCCTTCACTTGTACTAAGCGGGAATACTGCTTGTGCATCCACTTCCATAAACCCAAAGGTGTTCCATATGAGTCCACCATAACTACCTATATGCGGTATCTACCTGCCGTTCCAAGTAAATTTGCATGTGCCACCCTCTAAACCTTCAAGAAATAATCTGTTTTGCATGCCCGAACCACTCATGTGGTGACAGGGGGCGATCAGTATCTTCCATGCTAGGCGTGTTATCCTCGATATGTGTTTATTCACTATCATCCACGAGAAAGGGGCCGATAATTGGAATGCCCAGTTCCATGCTCAAATCAAAAAGATAATTGCAAACAAAACTCTCCCTGGATTGATGTTGGTATGAACGGCACCCGAGTATTCGGCTAGTCGTGGAGTGTGATTGATCGGTGGTGGGGGATTCAAAACTTTACTTTTCTGTTTGGAAACCGCCTATAGCATGTGTAGCGTGGAAGATGGTGAAAACTCTTAGTCATTGCGTTGACAATGAAAGCATGCCACAAAATTATTATCTCTATTTTCAAAGCTTGAGCTCTGGCACCTGTGTTTGTCTCACTTACATGTGGGCCTAAAAAGAGAAAAGGCAAAAAAAGGCCGCACCGGCTCGTCGGCGTCGCCAAGGACGTGGTAGAGATAGAGCATGAAGTTGACAGCCTTGACCTCATGGGGCTCGACCGAGTAGTCGGACTGGTCGAGCTTGTGCATCGGCCGAAGGAGCGAGGCGAACTCTAATTCCACCCTGAGAAGCTGCCCGAAGTCACGGAGATGGGCGCTGGTCACAACGAGGGACGCGGTGGGTTGTGCCCTAAGTACAGCGAGGGGAAGCCGAAGATATGAATCCGGGATGGCTTCCCCTATGGTCGCGTGGCCAACGCGTGGAGTAGCACCATCCACTGGATGTCGTGCATGATGCTGAAGCCAATGATGCGGATCTTGGTCGCCGCACCTGTGGCCTCCAGGATGGTCGAACTGGGACTATGGGCAGGCATCGTTGAGCGTCTTGTAGCAGAGTGTGACCTCGTCGGAGGTGAGCCACTCGTCGGAAGATGTTGTCCCGAGGGGCGCCACACCCCCACAGGCGAGGTGGTGAGCGAGTGCGTCGGAGAAGTAGAAGGCCACGTGCTCGATGGCGTCCCCAGACTCGGTGGCAGCAGCGTGGACCTTGGTGAGCTCCACGGCGGCGAGGCGTGAGTTGGCCGCCGCAATGCTGGAGCACGTGAGGAGGGACTAGAGGATGTGGCGGAGAGAGACATACAGTTATCCTTCTTTTATAGGCCCACATGTAAGTGAGACAAAACTAGTGACACGGAGACAAAAAGTGGGTTGATACGTCTCCATCGTATCTACTTTTCGAAACTCTTTTGCCCTTGTTTTCGACTCTAATTTGCATGATTTGAATGGAACTAACCCGGACTAACGTTGTTTTCAGCAGAATTGCCATGGTGTTGTTTTTGCGCAGAAATAAAAGTTCTCGGAATGAACTGGAAATTTACGGGGATTTTTTGTGGAATATATAAAAAATACTGGCGCAAGAATCAACGGAGGAAGTGGAGCGTGGATCCCACAAGCCCACCAGGCGCCCCCCTGGCCGCGCCTGGCAGGCTTGTGGGGCCCATGAAGCTCCACCGCCTCCAATCTCAGCTCTATTTAGTCCCTTTCGTCCGGAAAAAATCAAGTAGAAGAGTTCATCGCGTTTTACGATACGGAGGTGCCGCCACCTCCTGTTCTTCCTCTGGAGGGCAGATCTGGAGTTCGTTCTGGGCTCCGGAGAGGGGAAATCGTCCCCATCGTCATCATCAACCTTCCTTCATCGCCAATTCCATGATGCTCTTCACCGTTCATGAGTAATCTCATCGTAGGCTTGCTAGACGGTGATGGGTTGGATGAGATCTATCATGTAATCGAGTTAGTTTTGACGGGGATTGATCCCTAGTATCAACTATGTTCTGAGATTGATGTTGCTACTACTTTGCCATGCTTAATTCTTGTCACTAGGGCCCGAGTGCCATGATTTCAATCCCTAGTATCAACTATGTTCTGAGATTGATGTTGCTACTACTTTGCCATGCTTAATTCTTGTCACTAGGGCCCGAGTGCCATGATTTCAGATCTGAACCTATTATGTTGTCGCCAATATATGTGTGTTCTTGATCCTATCTTGCAAGTTGTAGTCACCTACAATGTGTTATGACCCGGCAAACCCGGAGTGACAATAGCCGAAACCACTCCCAAAGATGACCATAGTATGAGGAGTTCATGTATTCACTAAGTGTCAATGCGTTGGTCCGGTTCTTTATTAAAAGGAGAACCTTAATATCCCGTAGTTTCCATTAGGACCCCGCTGCCACGGGAGGGATGGACAATAGATGTCATGCAAGTTATTTTCCCTAAGCACGTATGACTACATACCGAATACATGCCTACATTACATTGACGAACTGGAGCTAGTTACATACCTCTCCGTGTTATAATTGTTGCATGATGAATAACATCCGGCATAATCATCCATCACCGAACCAATGCCTACGAGTCTTTTCCTACTGGTTCTTGCTACCTTACTTTGCTACTACTGTTGTCACTGCTGCTACTGTTACTCTGTTGCTACTGCTTTTACTCTGTTGCTACTGTTGTCACTTTGCTGCTACTGGTTACTGTTGCTATTGTTCCTATCACACTACCTTGCTACTGATACTTTGATGCAGATACTAAATCTTTCAGGTGTGGTTGAATTGACAACTCAACTGCTAATACTTGAGAATATTCTTTGGCTTCCCCTTGTGTCGAATCAATAAATTTGGGTTGAATACTCTACCCTCGAAAACTGTTGCGATCCCCTATACTTGTGGGTTATCATGGGTCCACATGTAAGTGACATACACAGTGAGGGTTAAAATGTCCATGAAACGTCCCATAGACGGTCAAAGGCTTTGACCAGACAAATATGGCATGGAGGGGTATTTCCATAAGGGTACTTGGCGGAAGAGGGGCAAAGTTGAGCACTATTTTATTTTAGGGGTAAAGATGAGGTCGGGCCAAAGTTAGGGGGGAAATGGAAATGTCCCATTCACTTATATATTCACAAAACTTATAATTTCCTTCTTGTTCTTCTTTGTCTTTTATTTTATTCTGCAATTTACAATTCTATACAATTATCTACACACCTCATTTGCTTGCAAATAACGAGATCAAGGGGATTGACAACCCTCTTGCCCGCGTTGGGTGCAAGTTGTTTGCTCTTTTGCGTGCAACCGCTGAAGACGATTGAGGATTGATATTTCTATTGGTTCAGTAAACCTTGGTTTCTTAAATAAGGTAAATACTTACCCCTATTGTGGTGTAATTACCCATTCCTCTTCACGGAAAACCCAGCGCAGATCACAAGTATCAACTACCCGCCACTATCGCTCAATGATACGTCTCCAACGTATCTATTATTTTTCCTTGTTCCATGCTATGATATTATTATTCTTGGATGTTTTTATTATCATTTTATATAATTTTTGGGGACTAACCTATTAACTTAGTGCCAAGTGCCAGTTCCTGTTTTCTACCGTGTTTTTGTTTCACAGGAAATCAATATCACATAAGATCAAATCGTCCCAAAACTTTTTGAGGATTCTTTTATTGAAGATGAGGATCACCTGGAACTTGGAGCCAAGGAAGATCTTGCCAAAGGGTCCCACACAACACCCGGGCGCGCCCGAGGGGGGGAGCTCCCTGATGTTGTGTGGGGCCCCCCACACTCCATTTGCCCTACCTCCTCCACTATAAATTCATCAATATTCCAAAACCCTCAAGGCAGTCCACGAAATACTTTCGCAAGCCTCTGTTCTCGCAAGATCCCATCTGGAGGCTTTCTCTGGTACTCCACCGGAGGAGGAACTCATCACAAAGGGGCTCTACATCAACATCGCCTCTCCAATGATGCGTGAGTAGTTCACCATAGACCTACGAGTCCGTAGGTAGTATCTCTCCCTCTCTCTCTCTCCTCTCTCTCTCTCTCTTTGTATCTCAATACAACGGTCTCCATGATCTTCATGGAGATCCATTAGATGTGATGACTTTGTGTAGTGTGTTTGTTGGGATCCAATGAATTGTGAGTTTATGATCAGATCTATCCTTGTTTTATTTGAGTTCTTTGGTGATCTATTTTATGCATGATTTAATATAGCCTTGTATTTACTCTCTGAAGTTTTGGTTTGGCTTGGCCAACTAGATTAGATATTCTTGCAATGGGAAGAGGTGCTCGGTAACGGGTTCGATCTTGTGGTGTTCAGTCCTAGTGACAGAAGGGGAGTTGATACACATGTGTTGTTGCCATTAAGGATAACAAGTTGGGATGAATTCTTATATTCTTTTGTCTTGGCTACATCATCGCATCGTTCTTAATGCATTACTTTGTTCCAATGAACTTAATACACTAGATGCATGATGAATAGCGGTCGATGTGTGAAGTAATAGTAGTAGATGAAGGCAGGAGTCGGTCTACTTGATTTGGATGTGATGCATGTATCATGATCATTGCCTTGATAGCATCATAATTATTTGCTTTTCTATCAATTGCTCAACAACAATTTATTTACCCATCGTATGCTATTTTCTTGAGAGATGTGCCACTAGTGAATCCTACGGCCCCGAGGGTCTACTTTTATTATAAGATCAATCTCGTTACTTATACAAAAATACCAAAGATACTTGTTGCACTTTTTTGTCTTATATTTTTTCATGAGTCTATGAAACTATCATATATCATTTAAGCTCGCTTCTTGACTGCCGACAGATTGACAAACCTCTCGTCTGCGATGGGTGCGAAGGTTTGTGTTGTGTGTGCAAGTGTCGGTGTTGCTTGGTTCTCCTACTAGATTGATGACCTTGGTTTCTTAACTGAGGGAAATACTTACTCTAATGTGTTGCATCATCATATCCTCTTCGGGGATAAAAATCCAATGCAGTTTATAAGTAGCAAGAAGAATTTCGGGCACTGTTGCCGGGTAGGATTGCTACGTCGACAGAGATCTTCTGTCGTCCCTTGAGCTTGCGTTGGTTTTCCCTTGAAGAGGAAAGGGTGATGCAGCACAGGAGCAGTAATTATTTCCCTCAGTTTGAGAACCAAGGTATCAATCTAGTAGGAGAATCTCGTCAAGTCCAGAGTACCTGCACAAACACAAAGAGCTTGCACCCAACGCTATAAAGGGGTTGTCCATCCCTTCAAGATTGATTGCAAAGTGAGATCTGAAGGCGGAAAGTGAAACAAAGAAAAAGTATCAGGCTGAAAATATGGTGTGGAGTAGACCCGGGGGCCATAGTGTTCACTAGAGGCTTCTCTCAAAATAGCAAATATCACGGTGGATGAACAAATTACTGTCGAGCAATTGATAGAACCGCGCAAAGTCATGACAATATTTAAGGCAATGATCATACATATAGGCATCACGTCCGAGACAAGTAGACCGTTACTTTCCGCATCTACTACTATTACTCCACACATCGACCGCTATCCAACATGCATCTAGTGTATTGAGTTCATGACGAACATAGTAACGCCTTAAGCAATATGACATGATGTAGAGGGATAAACTCAAACCAATGACGAAAACCCCATCTTTTTACCCTTGATGGCAACAACACGATGCGTGCCTCGCTACCCCTTCTGTCACTGGGTGAGGTCACTGCACGGTATGAACCCAAAACCAAGCACTTCTCCCATTGCAAGAATCATAGATCTAGTTGACCAAACAAAACCCACAACTCGAAGAGAATTACAAGGATATGAAATCATGCATAAGAGAGATCGGAAGAAACTCAAATAAGATTCATAGATAATATGATCATAAATCCACAATTCATCGGATCTCGACAAACACACCACAAAACAAGATTACATCAGATAGATCTCCATGAAGATTATGGAGAACTTTGTATTGAAGATCCAAGAGAGAGAAGAAGCCATCTAGCTACTAGCTATGGACCCGTAGGTCTGTGGTGAACTACTCACGCATCATCGGAGAGGTCATGGTGTTGATGAAGAAGCCCTCCGTATCCGAATTCCCCCTCCGGCAGGGCACCAGAACGTGCCCCAGATGGGATCTTGCGAAGACAGAAGCTTGCAGCGGCGCAAAAGTACTTTCGATGATCTCCTGATTTTTTCTGGGATTTTAGGGAATTTATAGGCGAAAGACCTAGGGCAGAGGAGGCCCAGGGAGCCCACAAGCCTGGGAGGCACGGGCCCCCTGGCCGCGGCTAGGGGGCTTGTGGGGTCCCTGGTGGCCCCCTACCCTGATTCTCAGGCTTCCCGATCTTTTTCTGTTTCGGAAAATATCTTTTTGGCAGTTTCATTCCGTTTGGACTCCGTTTAAAATCCTCCTCTGAAAGGGGTCAAAAACATGGAAAAAACAGGAACTGACACTTGGCCCTGAGTTAATAAGTTAGCACCAAAAAATATATAAAAGGCATACAAAACATCCAAAGTTTGACAAGATAATAGCATGAAACCATCAAAAATTATAGATACGTTGGAGACGTATCAAGCATCCCCAAGCTTAACTCCTGCTCGTCCTCGAGTAGGGAAGTGATAAAGAATGAATTTTTGATGTGGAATGCTACCTAACATAGTTGCCCTTTGCAAATTCTTTCATGTGATACGAATGTTCAGATCCGTAAGATTCAAAACAATAGTTTGCTATTGACATGAAAACAATAATACTTCAAGCAAAGTAGCAAGGTAATCATGAACTTTCAAAATAAAAAGGCCAAGGAAAGTTATCCCTACAAAATCATATAGTCTAGCTATGCTCCATCATCCTCACACAACTAATGTAAATCATGTACAACACCGGTATTGGCCAAGTAATTGTTTTCGCACTCTTACTTTCTCAAACTTTTTATAACTATCACGCAATACATGAGCGTGAGCCATGGATATAGCACTATAGGTGGAATAGAGTGTGGTGGTGGTTGTGAGACAAAAAGGAGGAGATGGTCACATTGACTCGGCGTATCAAAGGGCTATGGAGATGCCCATTAATAGAAATCAATGTGAATGAGTAGGGATTGCCATACAAAGGATGCATTAGAGCTATAAGTATGTGAAAGATCAAAAGGAGAACTAGTGGGTGTGCATCCAACTTGCTTGCTCACGAAGACCTAGGGCAATTTGAGGAAGCCCATCATTGGAATATACAAGCCAAGTTATATAATGAAGATTCCCACGAGCATATGGTAGTGACGAAACGAGAGGCTCTCAATCATGAAGAACATGGTGCTATTATGAAGCACAAGTGTGGAAAGAGATAGTAGCATTGTCCCTTCTCTCCTTTTCTCTCTTTTTTTATATATTTTTTTGTGGGCTCTTGGGACTCTTTTTTCTATTTTTTTTATTTGGGCTCTTTGGCATATTTTTTCCACTCACATGGGACAATGCTCTAATAATAATGATCATCACACTTTTATTTACTCATAGCTCAAAGCTCAGAACGATGATGACTCTATAGGAAATGCCTCCGGCAGTGTACCGGGATGTGCAACGATCTAGCTTGGCGTATGACGTTGAAACATCTCGCTAGCTATCTTACGATCATGCAATGGCAATATGAGAGTAACGACACAAGTCATGAGACGGAACGGTGGGAGTTGCATGGCGATATATCTCCGAATGGCTATGAAAATGCCATAATAGGTAGGTATGGTGGCTGTTTTGAGGAAGGCATATGGTGGGTTTGTGCACCGGCGAAAGTTGCGCGGCACTCGAGAGGCTAGCAATGTTGGAAGGTGAAAGTGCATCTATACCATGGAATCACATTAGTCATGAAGAACTCACATACTTGTTGCGAAAGTTTTTATTAGTAATCGAAACAAAGTGCTAAACGCATACTCCTAGGGGAAGGGTTGGTAGGTGTTAACCATCGCGCGATCCCGACCTCAACACAAAGGATGACAATCAATAGATCAATTATTCTCCGACTTCCTAACATAGCGGTTCACCATACGTGCATGCTACGGGAATCACTAACTTCAACGCAAGTATTTCTAGATTCACAACACCCAACAAACATAACTCTTAGTATTACCAAATCCACGTCTCAAAAGTAATTGAGAGGAATCAAGACTTTTCTTTCTACTCAATGCACATGAAGATGGAGGTTTTTGTATCCTCTTTGGGTACCTATCACATTTGGGACTACTTTCATAGCATAAGCCAACTACCAAGTCATGCACCGCCGTGCTCTAAAAGATCTAAGTGAAGAACAAAGAGCAAAATTATCTAGCTCAAAAGATATAAGTGAAGCAGGATGAGCATTCTAGCAAAATAACGATGAGTGCATGTCTCTCTCTAAAGGTGTGCAGCAAGGATGATTGTGACACAACAAAAAGAAAAGACTCCTACGATATAAGACGCTCCAAGCAAAACACATATCATGTGGTGAATAAAAATATAGCTCCAAGTAACGTTACCGATGGATTGAAGACGAAAGACGGGATGCCTTCCCGGGGCATCCCCAAGTTTAGGCTTTTTGGTGCCCTTGAATTTGGCTTGGTATGCCTTGGGCATACCCAAGCTTGAGATTTTCCACTCCTTATCTCTTTGTCCATGAGAACATCACCCAAAACTTGAATACTTCACAACACAAAACTTAAACAGAAACTCGTGATAACATTAGCACAAGAAAACAAACTACCACCTCTTTAGGTACTGTAGCAATCTTGATTTATATTTATATTGGTGATGGGCTACTATATTCTCACTTTTCCATGGCTAGTACCCACCGATACTAACCATAGTTTCATCAAAACAAGCAACCAACTCAACAAAAACAGAATCTATAAAAAACAAACCAGTCTGTAGCAATCTGTATACTTCGTATACTTCTGGTACCTCAAATTCTGACAAATTCGAAAGCCTGAGAAAAAGCCATATCAACCAGCAGAAAAAAGAATCAAATCAAAAGCTCTTTCTGAATAAAAATTAAAAATCATCTCATGAGCGAAAAGTTTCTGTCTTTTTCCAGCAGGATCAAACAACCATCACCAAGACTAGTCATAAAGGTTTTGCTTGGCTCAAACACAAAAATAAACACAAAAGGGACAATCATAACAGAATTATGATAGTGTGGACACAACAAAACAGAAAGTAAAAGAAATAAATTCATTGGGTTGCCTCCCAACAAGCGCTATTGTTTACATCCCTTAGCTAGGCATAAGGCGATAGAATCACGTATCGTCGTCTTTGGTGCTCAAACCATAAGTGGCGTGATCACTTATCATATTAAGGTTTTCATCTTTCATGCTAGATGATTCACCACTACTTTTAGGAACAAAAATAGACTTGGTGATTTTATTGTGGGCAAAATTTGGAGTATTCTGCATAGCGGCAAAAGCGGAACCCAAGTTGGTTATAACATCCTCTAATTTGCCAATCCTAGCGGACTCGTGACCTAGCTTTTTGTTAACCGTGGGTTCCTTCTCCTTTAAATTTTACAAAACCATTCCCACCTTGGATCCGTACTGAGTGATTTGATTGTGGATCTTTTTATCCAAATTCTCAATGAGTTCGATCGTAGCAACTTTATTTTCAATGACGTCCAGCCTACGCATCACATGTTCCAGAGTTAACGTAGTTCCATTAACCATGAGTGGGGGTGAGCCTACCAAATTTATTACCGCTCCGTAAGAATCAACTGTATGTCTACCCAACAAATTTCCACCTACGATGGTGTCAAGAATATACCTATTCCAAGGAGAAACGCCAACGTAAAAACTGCGAAGCAGGACGGTAGTGGATTGCTTATGAGTAGATCTACTCTGAGCATTGCAAATCCTATACCAAGCGTCCTTTAAGTTTTCTTCCTTGATTTGTTTGCAATTGAGGACTTCGTTCTCAGGAGTATTGTTCGAAGTGGTGGATCTAGCCATGAGGATAGACTATCCCACACAAACGAACAGAAAACAAGCGAGAGAGAAGGGCAAACGAAAAAGGCAAAGATTTTTTTGTAATTTTTTGTTTTTCAGAAGTGGGGGAGAGGAAAACGAGAGGCAAAAAGTAAATGCAAGAGATGAGTTTGCGACACTTACTTGGATGAGTTCTTGACTTGATCCTCCCAGGCAACGGCGCCTGAAATCCTTCTTGTACGTCGACAGAGATCTTCTGTCGTCCCTTGAGCTTCTGTTGGTTTTCCCTTGAAGAGGAAAGGGTGATGCAGCACAGGAGTAGTAAGTATTTCCCTCAGTTTGAGAACCAAGGTATCAATCCAGTAGGAGAATCTCGTCAAGTCCAGAGTACCTGCACAAACACAAAGAGGTTGCACCCAACGCTATAAAGGGGTTGTCAATCCCTTCAAGATTGATTGCAAAGTGAGATCTCAAGGCGGAAAGTGAAACGAAGAAAAAGGGTAAGGCTGAAAATATGGTGTGGAGTAAACCCGGGGGCCATAGTGTTCACTAGAGGCTTCTCTCAAAATAGCAAATATCACGATGGGTGAACAAATTTACTGTCGAGCAATTGATAGAACCGCGCAAAGTCATGACGACATCTAAGGCAATGATCATATATATAGGCATCACGTCCGAGACAAGTAGACCGATACTTTCTGCATCTACTACTATTACTCCACACATCGACCGCTATCCAGCATGCATCTAGTGTATTGAGTTCATGACGAACAGAGTAACGCCTTAAGCAAGATGACATGATATAGAGGGATAAACTCAAACCAATGATGAAAACCCCATCTTTTTACCCTTGATGGCAACGACACGATGCGTGCCTCGCTACCCCTTCTGTCACTGGGTGAGGTCACCGCACGGTATGAACCCAAAACCAAGCACTTCTCCCATTGCAAGAATCATAGATCTAGTTGGCCAAACAAAACCCACAACTCAAAGAGAATTACAACGATATGAAAACATGCATAAGAGAGATCAAAAGAAACTAAAATAAGATTCATAGATAATATGATCATAAATCCACAATTCATCGGATCTCGACAAACACACCGCAAAAGAAGATTACATTGGATAGATCTCCATGAAGATTGTGGAGAACTTTGTATTGAAAATCCAAGAGAGAGAAGAAGCCATCTAGCTACTAGCTATGGACCCGTAGGTCTGTGGTGAACTACTCACGCATCATCGGAGAGGTCATGGCGTTGATGAAGAAGTGTAAGTGCATCTAGTGCCCATTAGTGATTTTGGTGGTTTGAAGACTTATAGGTTAAGTATCTAATGTGTTTATAAGTGTACACAGGATCTATAAGTCACTGAGGAGTTTGAGATATTTGAAGGATATCGACCCCTAAAAATGTATGTCTTCAGTTGAAGAAATTGGTCCGAAGCTGAAGAAATGAATCGTGAAGAAATCACGATGAAATTGATATTCCTCATGAAGATATTGATATTGAGAAGTTCGGTGGTTTCTGAAGAAATTGAAGCATGAAGATTTACGTTTTCTGTTTTACTTTCTTTGCATTTGATGAATAGGAACACCGTACTGTTAAAGGGGGTCAAAGTAACACTATGGAATGGATTTCCTCATGATGCTCAACCCAAGCCAAATCCTACCAAAAGCCTCAAGTGAGGAATATGAGTGACATGAGGACTCTCACAGTTGAGGGTCCCGACCGTTTCGATAAGCCGCGCCAAGTCACTGATCTTATCCACTCCAACGGTCATATTATTTAAGGGTATTAATGTCAAATCATGTCGGGATGCTCCCGGGCTATAAATAGCCGCCCCCCACAACCACTAGCTGGTTGGCTGCTCCGCTAGAAACTGACACTTGTCATAAGAGCAACCCAATTCCTCAGAGCTTTGAGAGTAAATCATGAGTGAGGAAATACACCACCCACCGAAACCACAAACCAAACCTAGTGATTGAGCATCACTGAAGAAGTTGTTCCTGTGTGGGACTGAAGCCTTTTACCTTTGAGGACTGTGCATCCTCCAGACGGTTAGGCGTCATGGTCTAGAGCAATCCAGCAGTCAATTGTGGATCGCCGGGTGACCAAGTTTGTGAGGGTTTGGAAGTCTGCCCTGAAGACTTACCACGAGTGTTGGGCGAGGACTGTGTGTCCTTAGCTCAAGGAGAATACGGTAGGGACTGTGTGTCCCGGGACTGGGTGTCCTTTGGTTTAAATACCAAGCCGCTCCAAACCAGATGTACAACTGTCATAGCAGTTGGAACTGGGTCATCAACAACAGTCTTCACCAAGAATCGGGTTCGAATTCCTCAACTCTTTACATTCTTTGTATTATGTGTTGATGACTTTCACTGTGACTGTTTGAAGAATTTGCTGAAGACTTTCTCTGAATTTCCTCAACCCCAAATTCTTCACTTGAGTAAATCCTAATCTGTATTCTGCGTGCCTGCTTGCTGTGCAATCTGTTTTCATAATCTTCACTCTGTAATACTGCTATTGTGAACGATTGCACAAGTGATCCTTAACTGTTTCCGCTGTAAGTTAGTCATCAGTGAGGAATTTCCTCAAAAGGAATTTCCTCAGTGATGAAATTCTAAAAATCTCCTATTCACCCCCCCCCCTCTAGTCGATATAACGCACTTTCAATTGGTATCAGAGCAAGGTACTCCCTTGTTCTGTGTGATTTTGGTTTAACCACCTGGAGTTTTAGTTATGTCGACTGCAGGCATGTTTAAGGTGACTGCAGCATGTCCTACCTATGAGGGAAAGAACTTTCCTTTCTGGAAGAACAAAATGCAAATGCATCTACAAGCTATAGACAATGATCTCTGGTATATTGTGGAAAATGGTGTCCCCATCATTTTTGCTAGTGTCACTGCAGCTGATGTGAAGAAATTCAAGCAACTCGATTCTCAAGCGAAGAACATCATCTGTGGTCATCTGAGCCCTGGCCAGTTTGGAAGAGTAAGTGCCTTAGGCTCTGCAACACTGATCTGGGAGAGACTGTGCAAGGTAAATGAAGGAGTATCAACCCAACGTGACTCTCGTGTTGATATTCTTCGCAATCTCTTCAATCGCTTCAAGAGACATGACAATGAAAGCTGCCAAGACACCTTTGATCGCCTCACTGACATATCAAATGAACTGCAAGCACTGGGAGCTCGAGACATCACTGATCACGAAGTTGTGAAGAAACTGCTGAGATCTTTGGATTCTTCATTTGATACTTTAGTTCTGATGATCCAAGAAAGACCAGACTACAAGATGCTAGATCCTGCTGATATCCTTGAAAGGCTAAATACTCATGAATTCCAGCTAGAAGAAAAGAGAGATCTATATGGACAAAGCTATTCTAGGCCACGCGCACTGAAGGCAAGAGCAATTTCCTCATCTGAAGAAGAAGACACAGATGACAGCAGTTGTGACCCTGAAGAATTTGGTCAGGAACTTGTAATGCTTGTGAGGAAATTCCAGAGATTTACACGACGAGGCCAGTTCGGTAAATCATCAAGAAGAGACATGAGGAAATCAGAATCTGCATCTGAGGACTACAAGAAACGGACCTGTCACAAGTGCAAAAAATCAGGCCATTACATTGCTGATTGTCCTCGCTGGGGAAAGGAATCAAAGAAGAAGAAATACAAGGATGACAGTTCTGATGACTCAAAGAAGAAGAAGAAATCTTCAAAATCCTCATCCTCAAAGTCATCCTCACACAAGAAGACTAGCTTCAGAAAGGCTCGGGCACTTATTGGCAAGGAAATGGATTCCGAGGCAGAATCAGAAGAATGTGATGATGATGAAGGCTCTGGAGAAGATTCAGAATCCGGACAGGCTAGTCTTGCACTAGCAACCAATTTCGTCAGCAAGTCAATCTTCAATCTTGAAGAAAATGAGTGCACCATCCATACTGATGATTATGCTGATGACTTCGCTCCAACCTATTGCTTCATGGCAAAAGGTTCAAAGGTATCACATAATGCCTCCTCATCTGATTCAAGTGACTGTGAACATGATGATTACAAAAAACCCAGTTACAGTAAACTTGCCATCATTGCCACTAAACAACAAACTGCTCTGGAAAAGCTTCAAAAACTGCTAGACAAAAGTGATGATCTGTTGAATGATGAAATGAATCTTAATCAAATCCTCGCTGATGACATGAAAAATCTTCAGTCTAGATTTGATATTCTTCAGGATCGTTATGATACACTCCTCACTGATCATGAGAAGCTTTCCTACGAATTTCTTCAGAGGAAGCTTGATCTTGAGAAGCTGAGGATGTCTTATGATGATCTTCGTATGGAAAATGATTCATTACTAGCTCAACAGATCAGTGCTAGTCAAGTTGAATTTATTCCTCCATGTCTTAAATGCATTGATCGTGAAACTGCTAATTCTTCACCAGAATCTTCAAATGCTACCACTGCTACAAATTCTTCAACTGCACCTGTTGTGTCTATTTCCTCACTTGAGGAAAACACAAATGTTACTGATGAAAATGCAGGGTTGAAGGAATTGTACTTGACAGGCATGTACAAAAGCCTCAAAGGGCACCAAACCCTTTGTGATGTGCTCAAAAAGCAGATCTTGAACAGGAACCCGAGGAAAGAAGGAATTGCCTTTGAGAGGAAATTGAATGCTAATGGATCTTATTGGAAACCTGAGCAGTATCCCAAAACCTCATGGGTTGCTGCTACTGGGCCTCCTTTTGATCCATCTAATCTAACTGGCTAATCATGTGAATTATCCTATTCCTCTGATGAGTCATTTGATTCCAACTATAAACTGTTCAAAGATCAATCTGGTAAAGTATTTGCTCGATATGTTGGAACTAACTGTAGGAATGGCCCTCCTCTGAGGAAAATCTGGGTTCCCAAAAATTGTCTTGAAAATCTTCAAGTAAATGTCCTCATGACATCACCTCTGAAGAATCTGAACCCCAGATCAAATTCCTCAGGAGGACCAAAGTCTTCAAGAGGATCAAAATCCTCAACTGGTCAAAACTATGCTCATACCCGTGCTTATGCGTCTAACATGCAGGGAAACTACAAGGAATATGATTATGAGCGCTATTCTTCAAATCATTATGTTCATAAATCCTCAAACCAGTTCTCTGCATACTCATATGAGTACTTTAACCCCCCTACTGTTAAGAGAAATGCATTAGCTTCAATGCCACCTTTCTCATACGGTGCTCGCAGGATGATGAACGCTTTGCCACCCCTTCATATGTGGGTGGTGAAGAAATCAAACTAATCACTTCGGCAGGTCAGGTCTCCAGATGAAAATCATCATCTGAAGAATTTGCTGGAGACCTGAGAAAATGCTTGACAGGACGCAAGCTAATGATTGATGAAATAGAAATATTTCACACGTCCTTACATTTCCGTTATGATGAAATCATTGAACTGATGAAATTAGTATCATATTCTTCAAACTTGAAGCATATGAGATGGTAAGTTGTACCAATTCATCTGCAGGATGACAAACCCAAAAATACTGAGTGGGTTCTCGATAGTGGCTGCACACATCACATGACTGGTGATAAAAGCCTACTGATGAATATGCCACTAACTCCATCACCTCTGAAGCAAATCACGTATGTTGATAAAGGTAAAAGCAAGGTATTGGGACTTGGCAAAGTAGCTATTTCCAAGGATAGGCATATGGACAAAGTGATGCTTGTTGAATCCCTTGGTTTTAACCTCATGTCAGTCTCGATGCTTTGTGATCTTGATATGATTGTTATATTTGGTAGATATAGATGTGTAGTTATCATGAAATCTGACAGATCCAAAGTCTTCGAAGGTGTAAGAAGAGGGGATTTGTACATTGTTGACTTCTCTACAGGTCCTCAACCAGCCACTTGCTTATTAGCAAAAACCTCAGAAGGATGGTTGTGGCACAGAAGACTAGGTCATGCAGGCATGAGGAATTTGCACACACTTGCAAAGAAGAAGCATGTCATTGGCATCGAATCTGTCAAATTCCTCAAGGATCATCTTTGCGGTGCTTGTGAATCTGGGAAAATGACCAGATCCAAACATCCCTCCAAAACCATCATGACCACTACACGTCCATTTGAATTGCTTCATGTGGATTTATTTGGACCTACACACTATGCAACACTAACCAATGCAGCATCTCTATATGGCTTTGTCATAGTTGATGATTATTCCAGATACACTTGGGTGCACATTATCGTGTATAAAACTGAAGTGCAGGAAATCTTCAAACGATTTTCTTCAAGGGCATCAACGAACTTCGGCATCAAGATCAAACATATCAGGAGTGATAATGGAACCGAGTTCAAAAACACTGGTCTTGATGATTATCTTGATGAACTTGGTATTACTCACAAATTGTCTGCTCCTTATACTCCTCAGCAGAATGGTGTCGTCGAAAGAAAGAACAGGACTCTGGTTGAAATGGCGAGAACCATGCTTGAAGAATATCAGACTCCTCGTCGCTTCTGGCCTGAAGCAATCAATACTGCATGCCATATCATCAATAGGGTATATCTTAATAAATTCCTCAAGAAAACCTCATATGAACTCCTCACAGACAAGAAACCCAATGTAAGTTATTTCAAAGTCTTCGGTGCAAAATGCTGGATTAGAGATCCTCATCACAGCTCGAAATTTGCACCTAAGGCGCATGAAGGTTTTATGCTCGATTATGGAAAGGACTTGCACACCTACAGAGTCTTCAACAACTATCACAACAAAGTTGTTGAGACTGTAGATGTGCGGTTCGATGAAACTAATGGCTCGCAAAGAGAGCAACTGCCTTCTGCCCAGATAAGTTGTCTCCTGAGGAAGCGATAAAGCTTAAGCCTACTGAAGACATTGTTCCCACTGAGGAAATTGGTGAAGAAACAATCCCCATCGCTGATGAAAGACAATAAGATGCTCCTGAGGAAATTGCAACAACACCACTTCCTC
This sequence comes from Hordeum vulgare subsp. vulgare, assembly GCF_904849725.1. Classification (NCBI taxonomy): domain Eukaryota; kingdom Viridiplantae; phylum Streptophyta; class Magnoliopsida; order Poales; family Poaceae; genus Hordeum; species Hordeum vulgare. The sequence continues at coordinate 511,239,473 of NC_058519.1, forward strand.
AGCCCAGACAAAATCCTCAACCGGCACATCCGAGGATTGCAAATGAAGTAGAAATTGACAAAATCCTCAACGACATCAACGCGCCAGGTCCTCTCACTCGCTCAAAAGCTTCACACTTAGTTAACTTTTGTGGGCATTTCTCTTTTGTATCTATCACAGAACCCTCAAAAGTAGCTGAGGCTTTTCTGGAACCGGAGTGGATCCAAGCCATGCAAGACGAACTTCTTCAATTCAAGTTGAATGACGTATGGGAGCTCGTCAAACGACCAGATCCTCGCAAGCATAACATCATCGGCACCAAGTGGATTTTCCGAAACAAGCAAGATGAGGACGGTCAAGTGGTGAGGAATAAGGCACGACTTCTAGCCCAAGGCTACACCCAGGTTGAAGGAATAGATTTCGATGAAACTTTTGCACCTGTTGCTAGACTTGAAGCTATTCGAATCCTACTTGCTTATGCTAATCATCATAACATCATCTTATATCAAATGGATGTGAAAAGTGCATTCCTCAATGGTAAGCTTGAGGAAGAAGTATATGTTGCTCAGCCCCCAGGTTTTGAGGATCCAAAGAATCCAGACAAAGTCTTCAGACTCAAAAAGGCTCTGTATGGTCTCAAGCAAGCCCCTCGGGCATGGTATGATACATTGAAGGAATTCCTCATGAAGAAAGGCTTCAAACCTGGTTCACTCGATCCAACTCTTTTCACAAAATCTTATGATAATGAGTTGTTTGTATGTCAAATATATGTTGATGATATCATATTTGGCTGTACTGAAAAAAGATACAGTGATGAATTTGCTTATATGATGAGTGAAGAATATCAGATGTCTATGATGGGGGAGCTGAAATTCTTCTTATGTCTTCAAATTCGTCAACAAAGCAATGGAATCTTCATATCATAGGAGAAATACCTCAAGGATGTTCTCAGGAAATTCGACATGCATGAATGCAAAGGTGCCAAGACTCCAATGCCTACCAACGGTCACCTCGGCACTGATGAAAATGGTAAAGATTTTGATCAGCAGGTATACCGTTCTATGATTGGTTCTTTATTGTATCTATGTGCATCTAGGCCAGACATAATGCTAAGTGTTTGCATGTGTGCACATTTTCAAGCAAAACCGAAGGAATCACACCATAAGGCTGTGAAACATATTCTTCGATACTTAGCTCACACACCAACACTAGGATTATGGTATCCCAAGGGCTCCAATCTTCATCTCGTAGGGTATTCTGATTCAGACTATGCTGGTGACCGCGTGGATCGCAAGTCAACATCTGGCACATGCCATTTCCTCGGAAGATCACTGGTTTGCTGGTCCTCAAAGAAGCAGAACTGCGTATCACTCTCCACTGCCGAAGCTGAGTACATTGCTGCTGGTTCTTGCTGTGCTCAATTATTATGGATGAAGCAAACCCTCAAGGACTACGGCATCAACATGAAGAATGTGCCTCTCTACTGTGACAATGAGAGTGTTATCAAGATTGCCTACAACCCAGTACAGCACTCGAAGACCAAGCACATCCAGATTCGTCATCATTTTCTTCGGGACCATGTCCTCAAGGGCAATATCCTCATCGACCATGTGAAGACTGATGATCAACTGGCTGATATCTTCACTAAGCCCTTGGATGAGAAAAGATTTTGCAAGTTGCGGTGTGAGCTAAATATCTTAGAGTCTTCAAATGTTTTGTAAAAACATGCACACATCCTAACACTTATGCAAAGTTGATGACTTAGATGTGCAACACATGATGAAACGATTTTCTTCAAACGATGAAGAAAGTCACTCTGAATGTGAAGAAATTAACGAAGAAATTGATTCTCAGGGCCCTACGACAATTGTACGCGGCGTCTGTAATCAACATTCTTATATGGTGGGCAACGCCACCGCCCAATGTGAAATTCCTCAAGTTGATTTTCTTCAAATGATCAAATTCCTCACAATGCATTTTTCTTCAAAACAACTGTTCTTAATTGTGATGATCTATTGCAAAATCTTCAAAAACACTTGATGACTTTCATTTGCCTAGGTAGACTGTGATTTCTAGTCCTCAACAGCATTCACTTATTGCTATTTCTTCAAGTTGATGTTTCTGCTAAGTGAGTGTGATCGGACCCGATTTTCCCTCTATGCTATACTTATCCAGTCTATTCGATTCTTCATATGCGTTCTACTTCAAACTTTGTTCAAAATCCTCACTGCATCCTTGTCAGTTGATGATTTTGTAACAAAAATCCTCAAATCTTCGAAAAATTGTTTTCTTCAAAGGAACAGTAACTGAACCCCCACTTCCCACGATTGGATAGCCACGATCTCCACTATCTCCACCGCATCGTACGGGAGCTACACGTGTCCTGTGGAGACGTAGAGGCAAGGGCTATTCGGTCCAAAACTTTCGCGCCAAACAGTAACTTTCGGGCTATAAATATGTCCTTAACCCCCTCGGTATCATCTTCTTCGCCTCATCGCTCTCCTGCCACAGCACACCGAACCCTAGCGCCACCGCTGGAAGTCTTGACGCCGGCAAGGAAGAGCTTCACTGCCTCAACCTTCTCGCCGCCAGGATCACGCCGGAGACGGAACATCTACGTCCGCCGCCGCCGTAGACGTCCTCTGCTGCCAAGTTAGGGTGCATTGGACACTTGACCGAAGAGCCTCTTCAACGCCACCTTTTTGTGTTCTTCGTTCGCACCTTCCAGGGTAAATATATCCCATTTTTACAACAAATTAGATCTAAAATTTTACCTCTCCAATGTGAAATCTGTTTTTCCTCAAGATACGATGCGCACATGATTCCTCAAACACTATCCATCACCACAATCATTGATGAACTAGCTAAGCATCTAAGATTTTCACGAGATTCCTCAATTGTGCGAATTTTCGGATCTGTACAACTCTGGAACCCAAGAACATAATGCTTATGCAAATTCCTCAACCACTGGTTATATTCCTCAAACTGTCAAACTTTTCATTTTCTTCAAATCTGAGAACGCATATGACCTCTCCAAATTCCTCGCAACTATACTCTGTTCACAGGTACACACATGTCAGCTGATGAATCTCTCGGTTCTCATCACATTAACTCATTTGCAGCGTTTCTGGAAGAAACTCTTCAAGGCTCATCAGAATCCTCAAGAGTTCAAAATCCTCAGATAGTTCCTCGTCTGAAGAAAATGGAGGAAGAAAGGAAACAGAGGGGAGGAAAGAAACTGGAGCAGAACACAGTTGTGGACATTCCTGATGACATATACCTGGACTACTGCACGCCTGATGATGAACCTGAGATTAGGCTGCAGAAAATTGAACGCAGATGGGCAAAGGAGTGGAAGGAGTACAGGTTTGTGACTCCAAAATATGCGAAGAAATTCGCTTTGAAGCCTCCTGGCAGAAGGGCCCCGCTTGAGGATCATCAAGTTGCTCATCCCTCAAGTCTTATGACACTTGATAACTATCCAGAGGAAAAAGAAAGGCATCTGGCCAAGCTCAAGAAGCAAGCAGAAACAGCAGTGAAGAAATTTCATGAATCTTCAGCTGCTGCCTCCGGTGCTGCTCATTCCTCAGCAGCAGAAACCTCAGGCTCCGAGATTCCTCAACCAAAGTCTGTGCCAGCAAAGCCAAAAGCTTCAAAACCCCAAGAAAAGTTTGCACAGGCTTCTGTCACCAAACCCTCAGCTCCAAAACCCTCGGTTCCAAAACCGTCCACACCAAAACCATCAGCGCCGAAACCCTCAGCACCAATCGCATCTACAGCAAAGTCCTCAGCTCCACCTCCAAAGCCAGTACAGAAGAAAGTCGTGAAGACTACGACTGCCAGCTCCGGCTCCTCACTCCCAGCTGCAACTAGCTCGGAGACAAAGTCTTCAACACCCCTTGTGAAGACTTTGGCAACTACTGGACCTGCACCTCTGCCCAGCCCAAGCAAAATCATCACAGTCCCGTCTGCATCAGAGGGCAGTGAAGAGTATGATGATGAAACTCTGGAAGCCATCATCAGGAACAAGCAAGAAAGGGTAGCACAAGCATCAGGCAGTGCTATTCCTCTGGCAATGGACCCCAAGGTCCTCCTCGATTTCATCAATGTGTGGTATGAAGACCCAAACACAGCCATTGATGATTTGAAACTTCCTCCTGGTGTCAGCCACATGGTGGCTACTTTCATAAATGAAGCCAAGTGGAAGGAACAGAAGGCCAAGCAGGCAAAGATTGCAAAGGCCAGAAAGGAGAAATTCCTCAGGCAAAATGTTCTCAAGCTGACGCCTGAAGCATTGGTGTCCACCCAGGCAGAGCTGCAAGTCTTGACTGACAAGTGTGAGAAACTGTCAGATCGCACAAGCATCAAAAGCAATTTCATCAAGCTAGCCACTAGTGCTGTTGATGACTACAACAGACGTCACCCCCCACCAGCACCAACTCCTCAGCCCCTGGTTGAACAGCCAAAAGATGCATCTCCTGTTAAGGAGGAAATTCCTCAAGCTGAGGAACAACACCAAGAGCGCCGTGCTGATGAGCCGGCCATTGAAGAAATCATCACTGAGACCGCTCCTGATGAAACTGCAAACCCTGATGAAACTGCTACTGATCCAGCTGCTTCACCAAAGCAGGCTGATGACTATGTTCCAGCTGGTTCCTCACTGCCAGCTGAAGAATATGTTAAGAAAACACCTTCACCAAAAACTTCAAAGGTGAAGAAGTTAATCCCGTCTGCATCAAACGCGGAAAGGACAAGGGCTGCTGAGAAGGAAGCGAAGAAGAGAAAAGCTTCCTCAGCAGAAGAAAAGATTGAGGCAAAACGCCTCAAGGAAACTGAAGAATCTGCCCCTCTAGACCCGGTGCCTCTTAATGTTGCACCCTCATTTGAAATGGTCGTCGTTGCTGACCACACTACGAAGGCAGATGAGGAAATGAAGGATGCTGCCTCTGAGGAGCATACTGATGAGGAAATACAAATTGATGACAGTCCTCAACCACATATTCCTCAAAAAGAGACTACTGAAGCTTCAGCTGCAGCAGCTGATGAATCTGCTTCAGCCACAAAGTCAGCTGATGAAAATCAAGCTGAAGAAAATGTCCAGTCTGAGCAGGCTCCTCCCACTGAACAGGCTGACCAAACTCCTCAAGCTGAGAAGGAAGAATAAATTCCTCAGCCTGATGCTCAGCCTGAGCAAGAAATTCCTCACCCTGAGGAAACTGTTGAAGAAAATGTTCCCGCCCCTGACAATGAATTCATTGTCCTCAACCCAGAATCTGCCATGGTTGTTTCCCCTCCCATTCCTCAGCACAATCTCAATCCAGTTCAGCGCCTGCCATTCTCGAAGAGGCCAAAGTTTCAGAAAGAAAATTTCTTTGAGGAACGCATGTATTTCATCGGAGAGAATCCTTATGACAAGCCTCAAATGCGGCATCTGAAGTTTTGGACAAGAACGCAGATGAACTACTATGCTTCTGTGCTCTGTGGCCGCAACAAGATATTCCAGCACAGGCACATTCCTCATGCTGAACTTGAAGAAATTCCCTGCATGGAACCAGTCCTCAGTGTACTACATGATGCAGGTTTGCTCCCTATGTGCTCCGACATATCATATTGGAATAGTGAGCTAACTCTTCAGTTCTATTCAACTCTGCACATCTCGGTCAATGCTGATGACATCAACACGTGGGTGTTCGACTGGATGACCCAAAATACTCACTACAAGGCTCCAGTGTCTGAACTCCTCAGAGAACTGCCCGTACCAATTCCTTCAGAAGGGGCAGTGAAGCTTTATGGTGAGCGTGAGCTGCCAAATGGAATGATGGAAGTCCTCATGAAGCCTTTGGCTGCAGGAAAACCCTCAAGAACCACATTCCTTGTCCATGAGCTGAAGTACACACCACGGTCTGTCTACCGCATTCTCTGCAGTGTGCTAGCGCCAATCAAAGGCCATGATGATGACGAAGATGTCGTCGGCCTCATGAAGAATATCCTCTTCAACATCATTCACGGTATCCCCATGAATATCCATGATTTCTTCTTGAGGACTTTGGCTGACAATGCAATGTGTCCCTATGATCACAAAATCTATGCACCATGGATCATGAGATTCCTCAGGACAAGGACAGGCATCACCTTTCACGCAGACTTCCAGAACCATGTTGGTTATATGCCTCCTATCCGAGTCAACAAGAATACTTTCGAGCCTATTGAGGGAAAAGGAAAGTCTGTAATTGATGAAGGAAGCAGGCCTCTTGATGGTCAATTTAAAGAGCCAGATGAATATTCCTCATGGGACGATACTGAGACTCGTCCACCAAGCCCAGTTCCTCCTCGCGTGCTAACCACCAGAGAGCTTCTTCTCAGTCTTCATCAGAAGGTGGATCACAACCACAAATGGGTCAAACGCCAGTTTGGTGCCATTGTGAAAACCCTCACTGAGACCCAGAACAATGTGAAGCTTAATCATCGCTATCTGCATGAGGTTTTTGATCGCACCTGGGCTACCCTTGCACATCTCAAGACCCAGACTGAGCTTGAAGAATTGAACTTTGAGCAGGATTTTGACTGGTCGTGGCCTCCCAAGAAGAAGTTCAGGCCCATTCCAGTGCCAGATCTTGAAGACAGTTCCTTCTCGTCCTTCCGCACCGCCGAATCTGATGAGGAACAACTTGACACCGCAACCGTCCCAAGGAATAAGACTACACCCAAGAAGCGCCAAGGATCTTCATCAACTGCAAAGCAATGAAGTCTTCATGGGCGTTAGCCCTCAGTTTGTCCCTTTTGTCACTCGATGACAAAGGGGGAGAAAATTGAGAGTTAGTCTTCAAACGGGATTTATTTTTGGGGCTTATGAACTATATTTAAGTTACAAACTCTTGGCTCTTCTGATGTTTTTATGTAATGAGTTGTAACTTAAGCCCGATGGTACTCTGACGCTTTTGAACGTTTTTCTTCGCATGCTTATTCCTCAAGTTTTAATGCACGCATGCTGAAATTCGTCAGATACCATTTGCCATCATGCATCTTCATATGATATGTTATATGTATGCATGATTTACAAGATTCACGGGGAGATCTCCATGATATAAATCATCAATGTGCATATGCTATAAAGGCAAAATCCTCAAGGTATGCACATCCTTAGGGGGAGTCTCTGTGAATCTTGTTTTCAAATTCCTCAAAAGAGTATTTACACTTCATATTTTTGATCCCTGTTGAAGACTTAACCTAATTGTCATCAACCACCAAAAAGGGGGAGATTGTAAGTGCATCTAGTGCCCCTTAGTGATTTTGGTGGTTTGAAGACTTATAGGTTAAGTATCTAATGTGTTTATAAGTGTACACAGGATCTATAAGTCACTGAGGAGTTTGAGATATTTGAAGAATATCGACCCCTAAAAATGTACGTCTTCAGTTGAAGAAATTGGTCTGAAGCTGAAGAAATGAATCGTGAAGAAATCACGATGAAATTGATATTCCTCATGAAGATATTGATATTGAGAAGTTCGGTGGTTTCTGAAGAAAATCGTTCTGAAGAAATTGAAGCATGAAGATTTACGTTTTCTGTTTTACTTTCTTTGCATTTGATGAATAGGAACACCGTACTATTAAAGGGGGCCAAAGTAACACTATGGAATGGATTTCCTCATGATGCTCAACCCAAGCCAAATCCTACCAAAAGCCTCAAGTGAGGAATATGAGTGACATGAGGACTCTCACAGTTGAGGGTCCCGACCGTTTCGATAAGCCGCGCCAAGTCACTGATCTTATCCACTCCAACGGTCATATTATTTAAGGGTATTAATGTCAAATCATGTCGGGATGCTCCCGGGCTATAAATAGCCGCCCCCCACAACCACTAGTTGGTTGGCTGCTCCGCTAGAAACTGACACTTGTCATAAGAGCAACCCAATTCCTCAGAGCTTTCGAGAGTAAATCATCAGTGAGGAAATACACCACCCACCGAAACCACAAACCAAACCTAGTGATTGAGCATCACTGAAGAAGTTGTTCCTGTGTGGGACTGAAGCCTTTTACCTTTGAGGACTGTGCATCCTCCAGACGGTTAGGCGTCATGGTCTAGAGCAATCCAGCAGTCAATTGTGGATCGCCGGGTGACCAAGTTTGTGAGGGTTTGGAAGTCTGCCCTGAAGACTTACCACGAGTGTTGGGCGAGGACTGTGTGTCCTTAGCTCAAGGAGAATACGGTAGGGACTGTGTGTCCCGGGACTGGGTGTCCTTTGGTTTAAATACCAAGCCGCTCCAAACCAGATGTACAACTGTCACAGCAGTTGGAACTGGGTCATCAACAACAGTCTTCACCAAGAATCGGGTTCTAATTCCTCAATTCTTTACATTCTTTGTACTATGTGTTGATGACTTTCACTGTGACTGTTTGAAGAATTTGCTGAAGACTTTCTCTGAATTTCCTCAACCCCAAATTCTTCACTTGAGTAAATCCTCATCTGTATTCTGCGTGCCTGCTTGCTGTGCAATCTGTTTTCATAATCTTCACTCTGTAATACTGCTATTGTGAACGATTGCACAACTGATCCTTAACTGTTTCCGCTGTAAGTTAGTCATCAGTGAGGAATTTCCTCAAAAGGAATTTCCTCAGTGATGAAATTCTAAAAATCTCCTATTCACCCCCCCTCTAGTCTATATAACGCACTTTCAAGAAGCCCTCCGTATCCAAATTCCCCCTCCGGCAGGGCACCAGAACGTGCCCCAGATGGGATCTTGCAGAGACAGAAGCTTGCGGCGGCGGAAAAGTACTTTCGATGATCTCCTGATTTTTTCTGGTATTTTAGGGAATTTATAGGCGAAAGACCTAGGGCAGAGGAGTCCCAGGGAGCCCACAAGCCTGGGAGGCGCGCCCCCCTAGCCACGGCTAGGGGGCTTGGGGGTCCCTGGTGGCCCCCTGCCCTGATTCTCAGGCTTCCCGATCTTTTTCTGTTTCAGAAAAAAATCTTTTTGGCAGTTTCGTTCCGTTTGGACTCCATTTAAAATCCTCCTCTGAAAGGGGTCAAAAACATGGAAAAAGCAGGAAGTGGCACTTGACACTGAGTTAATAAGTTAGTCTCAAAAAATATATAAAATGCATACAAAACATGCAAAGTTTGATAAGATAATAACATGAAACCATCAAAAATTATAGATATGTTAGAGACGTATCAAGGATCAAGCTAACATCATCAACTTGCCAATCTTTGGCGTCGTTACCAAGTACCTATACTATCGACTCTTATCTTTGCATTTACTTTAGTTACCATTTGCCTCTCGTTTTCATCTCCCCCACTTCACAAAAATTTGTCGTTTTATTCACCCTCTTTTCTGTTTGCCTTTTTTCTTGTTTTCTATCTTTGCTTGTGTTGCCATGTGACTTCTATTTTCTTGCATCTTTGTTTGCTAAAAATCTAATGATATGGATCCTCATTCACTTGCTAATCTTTTCAAAAGACCAAATTATGATGAACCAATTGCTAGTGAGTTGAGTTCACTTGATTATCTCTATGAAGTTTTGTTTGAAAATCATGAATCTGAAAATTTGGATGAAGTGTTGAAAGAAGAAATTTATAAAGTGATTCATGATAGCTCCTTGATTAAAAAGCATGATTGCAATGATGTTACTATAAATTTTATTGATGTCAATTATGTTAATGATATGCAAAACTACAAGCTTGGGGATGATAATTTTGTCATCTCCACTATTCATTGTAATGATCACTATTGGGGTGATGCTTCTTATGATCTTGAAAATTTATTTATTCCTCATGATGAATATGTTATTGATAACAAGGTTTGCAATAGTATTGAAAGTCGGTTTGGAAGAGTGTCAAATTTAGGTAAAAATATTCCCACATATTTGGAGAGTGCTCAATCTTATGTGTTTCTTGATAAAGTTGGTTTTGGAGAGGTCATGACTTTAGTTAATGTTAATCCCACTACCTTGGAAGATTGTAAGACTTTTATGCATGTGGATCATGAAAATAATGCTTTATGTGATAGTTATATAGTTGAATTTATTCATTATGCTACTGAAAATTACTATGAGAAAGGAACATATGCTTTTACATATTGCAATAATATCAAGTTTCTTCTCTATGTGTTGGAAATTTTGAAGTTATACTTGTTTTGCCTTCCTATGCTAATTGATTCTTGTTCCCATAATTTGTTTGCTCACAAAATCCCTATGCATAGGAAGTGGGTTAGACTTAAATATGTTTTCCATGTGATTCATGATGCTCTCTTTATGTTTCAATTCTTTACCTTTATGCGAGCATCACTAAAATCATCATGCCTAGCTAGGGGCATAAAACGATAGCGCTTGTTGGGAGGCAACCCAATGAATAAAATCTATTTTTATATATTCCTTCCTTTTATTGAGTTTTTACACAATTATTATTCTGTTATTATTGTGTTTTTATTTTTATTTAGTGTTTGTGCCAAGTAAGACCTTTAGGATGATTCATATGGTGAGTGGAAACAATGTTTAATCTGAAATAGAAACTCTATATCCAGTGCACGAATTTTCATTTTTGACTGGAGCATGATAATGATCTTAAATTTTAACACAGTAATGTTTTACAAATTCTTGACGTTTTCCTAATTTTTCAGAATTTTTAGAGTTACATAAGTACGGTTATAGTACATACTACTACAGACTGTTCTTTTTAAGACATATTCTATTTTCATGGCATTGTGTGCTTGTTTTGATGAATCTATGACTTGTATCGGGGGGTGGAAGCCATGGGAAAGTTATAATACAGTACCTACAATTTAATTATAAAATTGGAATGGGTTTGCAACAGTACTTATAGTAGTAATTTGTTTGGTTATACGCATTGTTGAGGAAATCGTTAACTGGTAGCTGCTCGGTTGGCTGGTGAGTAGGGGATTAATGGGCTAATCGGCAAGGTAATCGGCCATTTAATCAATTAATCGGGCGATTTTTCGGTTTATCGGCTACTCGGTGACCCTATGAGTAGGGATTAATCGGCAAGTTAACTGGTAAATCGGATGAATTCTTGAACAGGGGTTATACTTATACTAACGGATCTCACGAAGGTTTTGTTGAGTTTTGTCTGTTTGAAGTTTTCAAGTTTTGGGCGTGACGTCAATGGATGAAGGAATGAAGAGATGCAGAGGTCAAATCTTGGGGATTCCCAAGGCACCCCAAGGTAATATTTAAGGAGACTCAAGCGTCTAAGCTTGGGGATGCCTTGGAAGGCATCCCCTCTTTCTTCTAACGACTATCGGTAACACACTTGAGGCTATATTTTTATTCGTCACATGATATTTATTTTGCTTGGAGCGTCTTGTATGATATGAGTCTTTGCTTATTAGTCTTTCACAATCATCATCTCTGAACACATTTGCTTGAGATGGCCTCACGTCATCATAATTTGTTAGAATTGCTTCTTGTGCTTCACTTAAATTTGTTAAGCTAGGCGGTTGCTCTAGTGCTTTACTTATATCTTTTTTAGCATGGTGGTGCGAATGTTTTGAAGAAACTTGTTCTCATGCTTCACTTATATCTTTTTGATATTGCTATATATTTTGAAGAAACTTGTTCTCTTTCTTCACTTATATCTTTTTGAGAATGTTAGAAAATTTTGAAGAAATCCACTCTCTTGCTTCACTTATATCTTTTTGAGAGTGTGAAGATAGTCTTTGTAATTGGTACAAGATATGATGCTCGGTCCCTTTGTGATGAATATTCAAGTATAATAATGAAAGCTAGCATACAATTTTTTATGGGACATGAAAAACTTGATTCTTTGTAATAGTTTTGAGATATGTAGATGATGATATGTGAGTTATGTTAGTGAGTCAATTATGCTCTAGTATGAATATTGATGTTAAGGTTTATGATTCCCTATGCAAGCACGAAAAGGCAATAGTTATGCAATGAAGTTATATCCTACTTGTGGTGTATTGCTCGATGTTGTTTATGTTTTATGTATGCATGTGCATCATTATGATTTTCTAGTTGGGCACTTCTCAATCTTTTTGCTAGCCTTCATTTTTACTAAGCGGGAATACTACTTGTGCATCCATTATCCTTAAACCTTTTTTGCCACTTGTGTCCACCATACCAACCTATATGCGGTATTTCAGTGCCGTTCCAAGTACATTTGCATGTGCCATCTCTAAAAAACCTCAAAAATATTTTCTCTTTTGTATGTCCGTATCGCTCATGAAGCGGTGAGGGGTGGCCAATATTTTTTGTGTGGGATATGCCATTCTCACGATGAGTGTTTATTCACTTGTCATTGCACGAGAGTGTGGCGGTAAAAGGGATGGCCAGTACCAAAAATAAATGGAATGTGATAGTATGGAAGTCACCTGTGAATTCGGTTGGCCATGGATTGTGAAAAGTAATGGTGGAAACAAAAAAAATATTCTCTTGGATGTGGCAGTAGAAAGACCAAAGTCTTGATAACACTGAAACGATTATGGTGGAATAGAGATACAAAAAATATATTTACTTTCTGTTTGGGAACCGCCTATGATGTATCCAATGTGGGAAGTGTTGGGAACCTTATGTCGTTCTCGTTGATGAGAAAAGCATGCCACCCAAAATAATTTTTTATCTCTTTTAAAACTTAGCTCTGGCACCTCAGTAAATCAATGCTTCCCGGTGCGAAGGGCCTTTCTATTTATTTTTTATGTTGAGTTTCATCCTTCTCTTTAAAATCACCAACTAGTGGGTCATGTGGTCATGTGTGTGCATGGAGTATGATTGATATTCGAGTGTGCAGTATGAATGGATCAATGATTGAGCATAATGGGCTATGGATAATATACTTTAGCATTATTATTTTGAAAGGCATGGTTGCTTGTTAGCATCACTTCAGTATCTGTGTCTTCATGTCAAATATAGACTATTGCTTTGAATCATCTAAGTCCTCATGTCTATGCTATGAAAATAACTTGAAGTATGTTGGGTAGCATTTCACAATCAAAAATATGTTTTATCACTTTCCTACTCGAGGACGATCACGAGTTAAGCTTCGGCATGCTTGATACGTGGTACGTCCATTTTGCATCATGCTTTTATGTTGATATTTATCGCTTTATGGGCTATTATTACACTTCACGATACAATACTTATGCCTTTTCTCTCTTATTTTGCAAGGTTTACATGAAGAGGGAGAATGCCGGCAACTGGAATTCTGGCCTGAAAAAGGAGCAAGTTTGAGATACCTATTATGCGCAACTCCAAAAGCCGTGAAAATCAACGAGGATTTATTTTGGAATTTATAAAAAATACTAGGCCGAAGAAGTACCAGAGGGGCGCGAGCACGAAGCCACAAGCCTGCTAGGCGCGGCCTCCCCCCTGGCCGCGCCTAGGGGCTTGTGGGCTCCCAGCTGGCCCTCTGGCCCCCCTATTTTGCTACAAGAAGGGTTTCATTCCAGAAAAAAAAATCAAGAGGAGGCTTTCAGGAGGAATCGCCGCCGCCACGAGGCGGAACTTGAGTAGAACCAATCTAGAGCTCCGGCAGGACGATCCTGCCGGGGAAACTTCCCTCCCGGAGGGGGAAATCATCGCCAACGTCATCACCAACACTCCTCTCATCGGAGGGGACTCATCACCATCAACATATTCATCAGCACCATCTCATCTCGAAACCCTAGTTCATCTCTTGTAACCAATCTCCATCTCGCGACTCCGATTGGTACATGTAAGGTTGCTAGTAGTGTTAATTACTCTTTGTAGTTGATGCTAGTTGGATTACATGGTGCAAGATTATATGTTCAGATCTTTGATGCTACTCATTACCTCTCTGGTCATGAATATGATTATGCTTTGTGAGTATTTACTTTTGTTCCTGAGGACATGGGATAAGTCTTGCTATAAGTAGTCATGCGAATTTGGTATTCGTTCGATAATTTGATGTGTTGTATGTTGTTTTTCCTCTAGTGGTGTTATGTGAACGTCAACTACATAACAGTTCACCATTATTTGAGCCTAGAGGAAGGCATTGGTAAGTAGTAAGTAGATGATGGGTTGCTAGAGTGACAGAAGCTTAAACCCTAGTTTATGTGTTGCTTCGTAAGGGGCTGATTTGGATCCACTAGTTTAATGCTATGGTTAGACTTTGTCTTAATTCTTCTTTCGTAGTTGCGGATGCTTGCGAGAGGGGTTAATAATAAGTGGGATGCTTGTCCAAGTAAGGGCAGTAACCAAGCACCGGTCCACCCACATATCAAACTATCAAAGTAGCGAACGTGAATCATATGAGCATGATGAAAACTAGCTTGACAGAAATTCCCATGTGTCCTCGGGAGCGTTTTACCTCCTGTAAGAGTTTGTCCAGGCTTGTCCCTTGCTACAAAAGGGGTTGGGCCACTTTGCTGCACCATTGTTACTTTTGTTACTTGCTACTTGCTACGAATCATCTCACCACACAACTACTTGTTACCGATAATTTCAGTGCTTGCAGAGATTACCTTGCTGAAAACCACTTGTGAGATCCTTCTGCTCCCCGTGGGGTTCGACACTCTTACTTATCAAAAGGACTACGATAGATCCCCTATACTTGTGGGTCATCAAGACTCTTTTCTGGCGCCGTTGCCGGGGAGTGAAGCGCCTTTGGTAAGTGGAAATTGGTAAGGAAACATTTATATAGTGTGCTGAAATTTATTGTCACTTGTAAATATGGAAACTAATCCTTTGAGGGGATTCTTCGGGGTATCTTCACCTCGAACGGAAGCACAAAGAGTTGCTCCACAACCTTCTGCACCTTCTGAAAATATTTTCTATCAATTTCCTTCGGGTATGCTTGAGAAACTGCTGGCTAATCCTTTTACAGTAGATGGAACATCACATCGAGACTTGCATCTAATCTATGTAGATGAAGTTTGTGGTTTATTTAAGCTTGCAGGTTTGCCCGAGGATGAGATCAAGAAGAAGGTCTTTCCCTTATCTTTGAGGGATAAGGCGTTGACATGGTATAGGCTATGTGATGATACTGGATCATGGAACTACAATCGGTTGAAATTGGAATTTCATCAAAAGTTTTATCCTATGCATCTAGTACATCGTGATCGGAATTATATTTATAATTTTTGGCCGCGTGATAGAGAAAGCATCGCTCAAGCTTGGGGGAGGCTTAAATCAATGTTATATTCATGCCCCAACCATGAGCTCTCGAGAGAAATTATCATTCACAACTTCTATGCTCGGCTTTCTCATGATGATCGCACCATGCTTGACACTTCTTGTACCGGTTCTTTTATGAAGAGAGATATTGACTTCAAATGGAATTTATTGGAAAGAATTAAACGCAACTCTGAATATTGGGAGCTTGATGAAGGTAAGGAGTCAGGTATGAATTTCAAGTTTGATTGCGTTAAATCCTTTGTTGGAACAAATACTTTTTGTGATTTTAGCGCTAAGTATGGACTTGACTCTGAGATAGTAGCTTCATTGTGTGAATCATTTGCTGCTCATATTGATCTCCCCGAGGAGAAGTGGTTTAAATATCATCCTCCCTTAGAAGTCAATGTAGTTAAACCCAATCCAGTTGAAGAGAGAGTCATTGTCTATAATGATCCTGTTGTTCCCAGTGCTTACATTGAGAAACCACCTTTCCCTGTTAGGATAAAGGATCATCGTAAAGCTTCAACTGTGATACATAGGGGCCACATTAGAACACCTACACCCGCTGAGCAAATTAGAGTTGAACCTAGCATTGCTATTATCAAAGATCTCCTGTCCGACAATGTTGATGGCCATGATATTCACTTGTGTGAAGATGCTACTAGAATTGCTAAACCCCATGCTAGAGACAAACATAGGCCTGTTGTTGGCACGCCTGTTGTTTCTGTTAAGATAGGAGATCATTGTTATCATGGTTTACGTGACGTGGGTGCTAGTGTTAGTGCAATACCTCGATCCTTATATGATGAAATCAAAGATGAGATTGCACCTGTCGAGATAGAACCCATTGATGTCACTATTCATCTTGCCAATAGAGATACTATCTGCCCTGTGGGAATTGTTAGAGATGTTGAAGTCTTGTGTGGTAAAACGAAGTATCCTGCTGATTTCCTCGTTCTTGCTACCACACAAGATAGCTTTTGTCCCATTATATTTGGCAGACCTTTTCTCAATACTGTCAATGCTCATATTGACTGTGAGAAGCAAACTGTCACTGTTGGCTTTGAAGGTGTGTCACATGAGTTCAATTTCTCCAAGTTTGGTAGACAACCTCATGAAAAAGAGTTGCCTAGTAAGGATGAAACTATTTCCCTAGCTTCTATTGTCATGCCTCCTACTGATCCTTTAGAGCAATACTTCCTTGATCATGACAATGATATGCATATGGATGAAAGCGATGAGATAGATAGAGTTATCTTTGAACAATATCCTATCCTTAAGAATAATTTGCTTGTTGAACTGCTTGCAGAACCACCCCCACCAAAGGGTGATCCTGTGTTCGAGCTTAAACAGTTGCCTGATACTCTTAAGTATGCTTATCTTTATGAAAAAGAGATATATCGTGTTATAATTAGTGCTAGCCTGTGAGAGCATGAAGAAAAGGAGTT
Organism: Hordeum vulgare subsp. vulgare; assembly: GCF_904849725.1. Classification (NCBI taxonomy): domain Eukaryota; kingdom Viridiplantae; phylum Streptophyta; class Magnoliopsida; order Poales; family Poaceae; genus Hordeum; species Hordeum vulgare. The sequence goes on from NC_058519.1 coordinate 511,256,009, forward strand.
ACTAAAAACTCTGAGGAAGCACCGTGCTGCTATTGGATATACTCTTGATGATCTTAAGGGCATTAGTCCCACTTTATGCCAACACAAGATTAAAACTGATCCTGATTCCAAACCAGTTGCTGATCATCAAAGGAGATTAAATCCTAAGATGAAAGAGGTAGTAAGAAAAGAAATACTAAAGCTCCTGGAATAAGGGATTATCTATCCTGTTGCTCATAGTGATTGGGTAAGTCCGGTGCATTGCGTCCCTAAGAAGGGAGGTATTGCTGTTGTCCCTAATGATAAGGATGAATTGATCCCACAGAGAATTATTACTGGCTATAGGATGCTGATCGATTTTAGGCAATTGAATAAAGCCACTAGGAAAGATAATTACCCTTTGTCTTTTATCGACCAAATGCTAGAAAGACTGTCTAAACACACACACTTCTGCTTTCTAGATGGTAATTTTGGTTTCTCCCAAATACCCGTTGCACAATCTGATCAGGAGAAAACCACTTTCACCTGCCCTTTTGGTACCTTTGCTTATAGACGTATGCCTTTTGGTTTATGTAATGCACCTTCCACCTTTCAAAGATGTATGATGGCTATATTCTCTGACTTTTGTGAAAAGATTGTTGAGGTTTTCATGGATGACTTCTCCGTTTATGGGTCTTCTTTTAATGATTGCCTCAGCAACCTTGATCGAGTCTTGCAGAGATGTAAAGACACCAATATTGTCTTGAATTGGGAGAAGTGCCACTTTTATGGTTAATGAAGGCATCGTCTTAGGACATAAAATTTCTGAAAGAGGTATTGAAGTCGACAAGGCTAAGGTTGATGCGATCGAGAAAATGCCATGCCCCACAGATATCAAAGGTATAAGAAGTTTCCTTGGTCATGCTGGTTTCTATAGAAGGTTCATTAAAGACTTATCTAAGATTTCTAGGCCTCTTACCAATCTCTTGCAAAAGGATATTCCTTTTGTTTTTGACGATGATTGTGAGGAAGCCTTCGAAATACTTAAGAAGGCCTTGATAACTGCACCTATTGTTCAACCACCTGATTGGAACTTACCTTTTGAAATCATGTGTCATGCCAGTGATTATGCTGTTGGTGCTGTCCTAAGACAAAGAGTTGATAAGAAGTTGAATGTTATTCACTATGCTAGTAAAACTCTAGACAGTGCCCAAAGAAACTATGCTACTACGGAAAAGGAATTTTTAGAAGTCGTGTTTGCATGTGAAAAGTTCAGGTCTTACGTAGTTGATTCCAAAGTCACTATTCACACTAATCACACTGCTATTAAGTACCTCATGGAGAAGAAAGACGCTAAACCTAGACTCATCAGATGGGTTCTCTTGCTACAAGAATTTGATTTGCATGTTGACGATAGGAAGGGTGCTGATAACCCAGTAGCAGATAACTTGTCTAGGTTGGAGAATGTTCTTGATGACCCACAACCTATTGATGATAGCTTTCCTGATGAGCAATTGAATGTCATCAATGCTTCACGTAGTACACCGTGGTATGCTGATTATGCAAACTATATCGTTGCCAAATATATACCACCTAGTTTCACATACCAGCAAAAGAAGAAATTCTTCTTTGATTTGAGAAATTACTTTCGGGATGATCCTCACCTTTATAAGGAAGGAGTAGATGGTGTTATTAGACGTTGTGTACCTGAACATGAACAGGGACAGATCCTACAGAAGTGTCACTCCGAGGCCTACGGAGGACACCATGCGGGAGATATAACTACACACAAGGTATTGCAATCAGGTTTCTATTGGCCCACTCTCTTCATGGATGCCCGTAAGTTTGTCTTGTCTTGTGACGAATGTCAAAGAATAGGTAATATCAATAAACGTCAGGAAATGCCTATGAATTATTCACTTGTCATTGAACCATTTGATGTTTGGGGCTTTGATTATATGGGACCTTTTCCAAAATCCAACGGGTATACTCATATCCTAGTTGCTATTGATTACGTCACTAAGTGGGTAGAAGCTATCCCAACTAGTAGTGCTGATCACAACACCTCTATCAAGATGCTTAAAGAAGTTATTTTCCCTAGATTTGGAGTCCCTAGATATCTAATGACCGACGGTGGTTCACATTTCATTCATGGTGCTTTCCGTAAAACGCTTGCTAAGTATGATGTCAATCATAGAATTGCATCTCCCTATCACCCTCAGTCCAGTGGTCAAGTAGAGCTAAGTAATAGAGAGATTAAGTTAATTCTGCAAAAGACTGTCAATAGGTCTAGAAAGAATTGGTCTAAGAAGCTCGAGGATGCACTATGGGCTATAGAACTGCCTATAAGAATCCCATGGGCATGTCTCCGTACAAAATGGTTTACGGTAAAGCATGTCATTTACCTCTTGAGCTAGAGCACAAGGCTTATTGGGCAATCAAAGAGCTCAACTTTGATTTCAAACTTGCTGGTGAGAAGAGGTTATTTGATATTAGCTCTCTTGATGAATGGAGAACTCAGGCATATGAAAATGCCAAGTTGTTCAAATAAAAGGTTAAGAGGTGACATGATAAAAGGATACAAAAGCGTGAGTTCAATGTAGGTGATTATGTCTTGCTATAATTCTCGTTTAAGATTTTTTGCAGGCAAGCTTCTCTCTAAATGGGAAGGTCCTTACATTGTTGAGGAAGTATATCGTTCCGGTGCCATCAAGATCAACAACACGGAAGGTAATTTTCCGAGAGTGGTAAATGGGCAGAGAATCAAGCATTATACCTCAGGTACTCCCATAAATGTTGAAAGCAATATTATTAATACCATAACTCCGGAGGAGTACATAAGGCATATTTATCAGCCTTCTTCAGACTCCAAAAACAAAGAGGTATGTGATTCGGTAAGTAAACTGACTCCAAAACTTTTCCATTAGGAATTTTTCTCCGTTTTGGAATTTTTGAAAAAATAGAAAATTTTGAAGTAGTCCGGAAAGCGCACGAGGAGGCGACAAGCCTGCTAGGCGCGACCTCCCCCCTGGCCGCGCCTGGGGGGCTTGTGACCACCTCGTGTGCCTCCCGGACTCCGTTTTCTTGCGGAGTACTCCTTCTGGTATGGAAAAAATCATTATATATTCTCTCGTAAGGTGTGACCCTCGTATCGCGCAAATTTCCTCTGTTTTCGTTTCGAGCCTGTTTCTGCTGCAGATCTAGATTGCTATAGCTTCACCAAAAACTCCAAAGGACAAAATCTTCGAGAAGGTCATCAATCCCTACCTCGCGTGAGTGTTGCAACACCCTCAATCTATTGATATGTGTGAGGGGATGCGGCATATCCATGATGTTGAGGGGCCTAAGAAGACCGGAAGCATGGAGGTGAGGCTCGAAGCAATGGAGCAACAAGTCTTCAAGTGCCAAGGGATGGTGGAGCATGGACTCAACGCCAACCATATGATGATCACAGAGTTCACCAACAAGCACAAGATCGATGCCAATGACATCGGGAAGCACCTCTCCAGGCTCTATGACAGAATTGATCACCTCCAAGCCCAGATCTATGACCCGCAGAACCAAAACTGTGAGTATGAGTATAGATTTAAATCAATACGGTTGGCTACAGATTTGAGGATTCCGGAGACTCGTTCATCTTTCCATGATAGAGCACCTATGCCTTGGAAGACGGAGGATCAAACCCATGTTGCAACAACTCCACCACCATCACCTCCAAAGGAAGACAACTAAGCATGGGTATGGGCAATCCCCTTGGCTTGTGCCAAGCTTGGGGGAGTTGCCCCGGTATCGTATCACCATCACATGTTTTGCCTTTACCTTTTCTTAGTTCGTTCCTTTTCAGTTTTATTTTTCTCTAGTAGAATAAAGTTCTTAGTGTTTTAGGCTTGAGTTTTGCTTTGTGTCACCCCCCATGTATTCGAGTTCGTGAGTCATATAATAAAGAGTGTCTTCGTTAAGGGCCTTGCCTCATGCCATGATCAAGAGAATGAGAAAAGAACAAAAGCATGAAAGATCATGTAATGATCTTATGGGAAGTGATGGCTTCACATATAAAAAGAATGTTGATTGAAACTTGTTGAGGGTAGACAAACGTAGACCTTGGTCATTGTTGCAATTAATAGGAAGTGATAAAGAAGGAGAGGTTCACATATAAATATATCATCCTTAACACCATCTATGATTGTGAACACTCACTGAACTATTACATGCTTAGAAGTAGATGTTGGACAAGGAAGACAACATAATGAATTGTGTTTTCTTGGTTTCGAACAATGTTATATGACTAGAGATCCCTTAGCATGTGACGATTTCTTCCACCTCATATCAGCCAAAACTTCCGCACTAAGTACAGATACTACTTGTGCATCCATAAACCTTCAACCCAAGTTTTGCCATGAGAGTCCACCATACCTACCTATGGATTGAATAAGATCCTTCAAGTAAGTTGTCATCGGTGCAAGCAATAAAAATTGCTCCCTAAATATGTATGATCTATTAGTGTGTGGAAAATAAGCTTTGTACGAACCTGTGATGAGGAAGACATAAAAGCGACAGACTGCATAATAAAGTTCTTTATCACAAGAGGCAATATAAAGTGACGTTCCTCCACACTAAGAGGACGCACATCCAAACCTCAAAAGCGCATGACAACCTCTGTTTCCCTCTGCGAAGGGCCTATCCTGTACCTTTACTTTTTGCCCTTGAAATAGTCATGGTGATCTACACCAATTCCTTATTTCGCCTTTATCTTGGCTAACGGCATATGCTAGGGAAAGATCTATATTCATATGTCAACTTGGAAGTAAGTATTCATGAATTATTGTTGTTGACATTACCCTTGAGGTAAATAGTTGGGACGCGAAACTATAAGCCCCTATCTTTCTCTATGTCCGACTGAAACTTTAATCTCATGAGTACCACGTGAGTTGTAGCAATTGTACAAGACAAAAGGATGATTGAGTATGTGGATTTGCTTTACAAGCTCTTATTTGACTCTTTCCGATGTTGTGATAAATTGCATTGCTTCAATGACTAAAGGCTATCGGTTGTTAATTCTCAGTAAGGCTCTTGATCCATACTTTACCTTGTGAAGGAATTATCACTTTAGCATAAGAGATGATATGATGATATTGATGTTCTGATTATGATCATGATGTGTGCATGTCCGTATCTTGTTTTGTCAACACCTCTCTCTCTAAACATGTGGGCATATTTATTGATCTCGGCTTTCGCTTGAGGACAAGCGAGGTCTAAGATTGGGGGAGTTGATACGTCCATTTTGCATCATGCTTTTATGTTGATATTTATCGCTTTATGGGCTGTTATTACACTTCACGGTACAATGCTTATGCATTTTTTCTCTTATTTTGCAAGGTTTACATGAAGAGGGAGAATGCCGGCAGCTGGAATTCTGGCCTGAAAAAGGAGCAAGTTTGAGATACCTATTCTGCGCAACTCCAAAAGCCATGAAAATCAACGAGGATTTATTTTGGAATTTATAAAAATACTGGGCCGAAGAAGTACCATAGGGGCACCAGCAGGAAGCAACAAGCCTGCTAGGCGCGACCTCCCCCCTGGCCGCGCCTAGGGGGCTTGTGGGCCCCCAGCTGGCCCTCTGGCCCCCCTCTTTTGCTACAAGAAGGGTTTCGTTCCAGAAAAAAAATCAAGAGGAGGCTTTCGGGAGGAATCGCCGCCGCCACGAGGCGGAACTTGAGCAGAACCAATCTAGAGCTCCGGTAGGACGATCCTGCCGGGGAAACCTCCCTCCCGGAGGGGGAAATCGTCGCCATCGTCATCACCAACACTCCTCTCATCGGAGGGGACTCACCACCATCAACATCTTCATCAGCACCATCTCATCTCCAAACCCTAGTTCATCTCTTGTAACCAATCTCCGTCTCGCGACTCCGATTGGTACATGTAAGGTTGCTAGTAGAGTTAATTACTCTTTGTAGTTGATGCTAGTTGGATTACTTGGTGGAAGATTATATGTTCAGATCTTTGATGCTATTCATTACCTCTCTGGTCATGAATGTGATTATGCTTTGTGAGTAGTTACTTTTGTTCCTGAGGACATGGGATAAGTTTTGCTATAAGTAGTCATGTGAATTTGGTATTCGTTCGATAATTTGATGTGTTGTATGTTGTTTTTCCTCTAGTGGTGTTATGTGAACGTCAACTACATAACAATTCACCATTATTTGGGCCTAGAGGAAGGCATTGAGAAGTTGTAAGTAGATGATGGGTTGCTAGAGTGACAGAAGCTTAAACCCTAGTTTATGCGTTGCTTCGTAAGGGGCTGATTTGGATCCACTAGTTTAATGCTATGGTTAGACTTTGTCTTAATTCTTCTTTCGTAGTTGCGGATTCTTGCAAGAGGGGTTAATCATAAGTGGGATGCTTGTCCAAGTAAGGGCAGTACCCAAGCGCCGGTCCACCCACATATCAAACTATCAAAGTAGCGAACGTGAATCATATGAGCATGATGAAAACTAGCTTGACAGAAATTCCCATGTGTTCTCGGGAGCGTTTTACCTCCTATAAGAGTTTGTCCAGGCTTGTCCCTTGCTACAAAAGGGATTGGGCCACTTTGCTGCACCATTGTTACTTTTGTTACTTGCTACTTGCTACGAATCATCTCACCACACAACTACTTGTTACCGATAATTTCAGTGCTTGCAGAGATTACCTTGCTGAAAACCACTTGTCAGATCCTTCTGCTCCTCGTGGGGTTCGACACTCTTACTTATCGAAAGGACTACGATAGATCCCCTATACTTGTGGGTCATCAATACGTCTCCAACATATCTATTATTTTTGCTTGTTCCATGCTATGATATTATTATTCTTGGATGTTTTTATTATCATTTTATACCTTTTTACATCATTTTTGGGGACTAACCTATTAACTTAGTGCCAAGTGCCAGTTCCTGTTTTCTACCCTGTTTTTGTTTCGCAAGAAATCAATATGAGATAAGATCAAATCTTCCCGAAATTTTTTGAGGATTTTTTATTGAAGTTAAGGATCACTTGGACCTTGGAGGCCAAGGAAGATCTTGCCGGAGGGTCCCACACGACACCACGGCGTGCTCGAGGGGGAGGGGGCGCCCTCATGTTGTGTGGGTCCCTCCACGCTCCATTTGCCCTACCTCCTCCACTGTAAATTCAGCAATATGCCAAAACCCTCTAGGCAGTTCACGAAATACTTTTTCCATCGCTACAAGCCTCTATTCTCGCAAGATCCCATCTAAAGGCCTTCTCCGGTACTCCATTGGAGGGGGATTTGTCACGGAGGGGCTCTATATCAACGTTGTCGCCTCTCCGATAATGCGTGAGTAGTTCACCACAGACCTACGGGTCTGTAGGTTGTAGCTAGATGGTTCTCTCTCTCTCTCTTTGAATCTCAATACAACGGTCTCCATGATCTTCATGAATCTCAATACAACGGTCTCCTTGTTTTATTTGACTTATTTGCTGATATCTTTTATGCATGATTTGATATAGCCTTGTATTTCTTCTCCGAAGTTTTGGTTTGGTTTTGCCAACTAGATTAGATCTTCTTGCAATGGGAAGAGGTGCTCGGTAATGGGTTCGATCTTGTGGTGTTCAGTCCTAGTGACAGAAGGGGAATTGATACGCATGCGTTGTTGCGATTAAGGATAACAAGTTGGGATGAATTCTTATATGCTTTTGTCTTGACTACATCATGTCATCGTTCTTAATGCATTACGTCGTTCCTATGAACTTAATATACTAGATGCATGCTGGATAGCGCTCGATGTGTGAAGTAATAATAGTAGATGCAGGCAGGAGTCGATCTACTTGATTTGGATGTGATGCCTATATCATGATCATTTCCTTGGATAGCGTCATAATTATTTGCTTTTCTATCAATTGCCTAACAGTAATTTATTTACCCACCGTATGCTATTTTCTTGAGAGAGATGCCACTAGTGAATCCTACGCCCCCCGGGTCTACTTTATTATAAGATCAATCTCGTTTAATTAGACAAAAATACCAAAAATACTTGGTGCACTTTTTTTTCCTCTGTTTATTTATCAATTTATCAATCTATCATGTATCATTTAATCTCGCTTCTTGACCACCGAGAGATTGGCAACCTCTCGTGTGTGTCGGGTGCAAAGGTTTGCGTTGTGTGTGCAGGTGCCGGTGTTGCTTGGTTCTCCTACTGGATTGATAACCTTGGTTTCTTAATTGAGGGAAATACGTACTCTACTGTGCTGCATCATCCTCTCCTCCCCGAGGATAAAAATCCAACGTAGTTTACAAGTAGCACTCAACCATTGCCTAACCTTGTGGACCGAGAACTCTTAGCGGATATAGGGGCGTCAGTAGGACGAGGCACTACCGCCTATAAGTGGTAGTACCACCTCAGCGTACTCTCTTTGTTCTTGTCTCTGTCTTGCATCAGCGGGCCCTGTACTGCAACCCTAGCGGTAGTACCGCTCCGGCGGCACTACCGGCTCGTGGCCTTGTGCCATTGCATAGTGCAGCACACACAACCACCCAAGCGGTAGTACCGCTTGTGTGCGGGATGAGAGGAGGCAACAGTTGGATATTTTCCCTACTATAAAAAGGGGGCCTTCTTCCCGAAGAAGACCACCTCTTCCTCCCCAAATCTCAATTGTTGCTCCAAGCTACATTTTGCCCGATCTCTCTCCCTAGCCAACATAAGTTGTTGATTCTCTAGGGTTTGGTTGAGAGGGCCCCAATCTACACTTCCACGAAAAGAAATTTGATTCCTCCCACTACTCCCTTACAGAGCTTGTTACTTCTGGGTGTTTGAGCATCCTAGACGGTCGAGGTCACCTTGGAGCAAGAATCCATTGTGGCAAAGCTTCGTGGTGGTGTTGGGAGCCTCCAACTAAGCTGTGGAGATTGCCCCAACCTTGTTTGTAAAGGTTCGGTTGCCGCCTTCGAGGGCACCACTAGTGAAATCACGTCATCTCGCATTATGTGAGGCATGAGGAGAATATCGTGGCCCCAGTGGCTTCTTGGGGAGCATTGTGCCTCCACACCGCTCCAACGGAGACATACTTCCCTTAAAAGGAAGGAACTTCGGTAACACATCCTCCTCTCCACTGTCTCCACGTGTGGTTATTTCTTACCTTTACTTTGTGCAAGCTTTACTTGTGTTGTATCCTTTGGTTGCTTGTATTTGTTGTTGTTTCTAGCATCATATAGGTTCTTCACCTAGTTGCATATCTAGACAACCTATTGTTGCTAAACCTAATTTGTTAAGAAAAGCTAAAAATTGATAGTTGCCTATTCACCCCTCCCTCTAGTCAACCACATCGATCCTTTTAGGTATATTACATATGTTGTCTATTGTCTTAATATGTTGCATACTTTCTTTTTTGTGACAATACATGTTGCAAAATTATATAGGTTTGCGTTCAATTTGCAATATATGTTCTCCATTAATTTCCTTTGTATACTAGATATGTTCACTATTAAATCTAACATAGGTTTCAAATCATCTTTTAGTTTCTTTTTTGCAGTGAATGGGAGTTGTTGCGTACATAGTTTTATTGTTGCATGCACATGTTTTACTGTTGTGACTTTTTTGTGATATTTGTTAGGTTGGGGAGGAAAATGTTGCATGATTAAAAATGTGTTGCGTGTGAGAGTTTCATGTCGCAAAGCGTGGACGCTTCGACTTTGCTAACAGTGATGAGATCAAACATCTATGAATGCATATACTATGTAAATTTATGGCTTCTTGCATTCTCATTGAAACACGAGGCATGATGATGCATAGAGCTAGATTCACTCACCATAGAAATCACACACTCACACGACACTTTGCGAAGGAGCTAGAGAGCTTGAAGATTGGGAAAACATAAACACATGGTGTATCATTATTTTGTAGTCATTTTGCGAACTTATTTTGATTTTCCTCATGCGAAGACGACTATGGCAAAGTTCTGCTTCTCTCCAAGCTCCACGGGCCAACGTGCAGATTCTCGTCCCTTTTGTTTGTGCTTTGGTTGTTGTGTTGGGTATGGCAATCTCGGTGCCTTGGGCTTCGGCTAGTAGTTTAGGTTATGGTTTTTGGTCATTGTATGGGCACCACTCAGACGGATCGGATGATGACACTTCATCTTTGAGTTGATCTTTGGGTCTTTGATCTTACTCGAATCCGTCCGAGAAGATAGAGTCGACGGAGCTCCGACTTAGATTCATGTCACTTCCTTAAGGTTTGGGTTTCTTGTTATGCATGATTGACGACGAGACGTGGTGTTAGACACTCCACATTGATTCAATGGTTCAAAGATGACCAACTACATTTCTAGAACGCTCATCCTTAGGGGCACACGCGCGAAAAATTCGTGATTGTCATCGACAAATCAAGTTGACTTCAGTATAGGAGCGACGAGAACAACACGTCGGCGACTCGTTCTGTCGGAGCAGTGGTCGTTCGTTGATCCAACAACCTCGATGAAACTTTTATTATGTTTAGGATGACTTGTAATTCTAATGAATTTTGCTAATTAATCTGTTTTTTTTTTTGAAACACGATACAGACCCGCACACACTCACAAACACGCACATACGCACTCACTTTTTTGATTTTTTTATAGATAATTTACCCTTTTGCTTTTTCTAACGAACAAAAGCTAGGATTCCCGGAGAAAATTGCCCTTCACAAAGAAAGACGATCGTCAAGAGAAAAATCAGTTCCACCTCCACGAGGCATCCTAACCGTTCCCGTTACATCGAGGTCTCCGAAACCGTCCGATGTAGGTCAGGTTTCCCGCACCCTCCCTTTTATGCGCTCCCCCGACCATCCCACAATTTCTGCTCGTCCAGGGTTTTAGCCGCCGCCGCCGCCGCCGCCGCCCCCGCCCCCCGCAGAGAGAAGCGAGCGACAGCGAGGTCGACGCCATGGTGCAGCGCCTGACGTACCGGAAGCGGCACAGCTACGCCACCAAGTCTAACCAGACCAGGGTTGTCAAAACCCCAGGTGAGATCTGCGTTCTCCACCGGTTCTTTCTGCCAGATTCCCGGGCTACGATTCGAGTCCTTGGGCTGTCCGTGCGCTCAACTCGCGGGCAATGATGCGTACCGTGTGATTGGTGCAGGAGGGAGGCTTGTGTACCAGTACACGAAGAAGAGGGCGAGCGGGCCGAAATGTCCGGTCACCGGCAAGAAGATCCAGGGGGTAAGCGATTGCGTCTGTCCCCTTCCCGAACCATTGGCGTGAATCGAGTTGCCGTATTGTAGTTTCATCTTCGTCTGCAGCAGTTTTGGCGATATATTAATTGCCCAATTTCTTGTTCTAGTCTCCGTGGTCTTTTATACTTATAGCTGTTTGCTTGTGGCGTGCGATAGTAGTTTTATTTTGTTAACTGTAGCGAATTTTTGATGTTGCATACATACACATTGGTGATGTTAAACATCAATTCTGGTAGTGATCTATTTAGGCTTCATCACCTGTTTATGTTCCAAGTATTTCTTTTTGCAGCTTTTGCTACTGAAGTTCAGTAATTTACTGCAATAATTATTAATAGGTTAGTTCAAATACAAAACTGATTACGTACAAAAGTGGTGCTATACTGCTATTGCAACCGTCTCTACGCTGTAGGGTGATCGTGAATGTAGAAAATTTTGCTGGGAAGATTGCTATTACAAATGAAAGAAGTTAATTGCAACATTGGATATAGTTGCAATTTATCACCATTGCAGACGAGCATAAACAATCTGGGTTGTAATGCCTAAAAACTGTAGAATGTATGACTAATGCCAGTTGGTTGATTTTCATGTTAAAGGGTCTGTGATATTATGGTTTATTGCTGTCCATGATTTACGAGTGGACTAGGTGAGTTCAAATAAAACGAGTAAGAGAACAAGTCGACTTGCTGGTTGGGAGTTTAAACTACTGTTTTTGTGGATGAAATCTCCATTGTATGTTTATTTAGTCTCCCTTTTATGTTTATTTTACTTGAATGGAAATAGGATCCTTAGAAAATATTTCTTCAATCTATTGACTGATGGTTAAATTTGCTTCATGTTGTATAATATCTGTGGTTTGATACAGTATGCCATAATAATATTTGTTTTCACTCTTGTAGATACCTCATCTAAGGCCTACTGAGTACAAAAGGTCCAGATTATCCAGGAACAGGAGAACAGTGAACCGTCCTTATGGTGGTGTTCTATCTGGTCAGGCTGTTCGGGAGAGGTTAGTGCATCTTGTTGTAACTGCTGGGTTATCGTTCTCAATCTTCTGTTATCTGACATGTTTGTTACAGGATCATCCGTGCTTTCCTTGTGGAAGAGCAAAAGATTGTGAAGAAGGTTCTGAAGATCCAGAAGACCAAGGAGAAGCAGCCATCAAAGTGAAATGGCTGAGGCTTTTTTTTGGAGGACAGATGGTGATGAGTGTTCAGTCAAAAGCCTGCGTAGTATGCTAAGCTCGTGGTTACTGAATTAAACTAGAGATTTCCGTCCATTTTCTTGTTCCGAGGGTGGATCTGGATCTCATTACCCGTATGCTATTACTTTGTGTTTGACGGTTTGACCTGAGTACTTGGTTATATTACAGTTTTGGATACCCTTTGCAATGCTGTTGCCCGTGGATTTCTACTGCAAGCTGCAGTGTTTTCTTGCAATATTTGAAGATTCTTGATGCAGAGCGATTGCTAATTTATATTCAAAACCTACAACCGAAAACATCTGCTTGCACAGCGAATGCAGTATCATTCGTTTGTTGGCCGGTCATAGTGCTTACCCTATATTTGTCATGGAACAGAGCTGAGCTATGCTAATCCGCTGTTTAGGGTGTCGGCAAAAGTCTCGTCCGGGTCCTGGGTGTGCTATTCGTGGAACGTTTTTGCTCTTGATCTCGCGTGCTGTGATTGTACGATGGCAATAGTTTGAATAGTGATTGATTGAATCTGCTTTAAGAGACAGGCATCATGCTCATAGCACATTTGGCATCTACTCCATCTGTCTGTTTCTAAATATTTGCATCTACTCCATCTGTCTGTTTCTAAATATTTGTTGTTGAGGAGAACTAAACCAGTTCTCTCCCAACAACTACTCCCCTAAACTTAAGGTGTAATTGTTTTTACCAAATCTTTTTAATTTTAGTCTACATACCCCTTGGATCCTTAATAATTGACGACGAACGTCAATTAATATGGATTGAAGGAAGTAGTACACTTGAACCACATATTTGCACACATATTAAATCTAAACATAATAGTTTAAGTTCACACAATTCATGAAAGAAAAAAAGAGATGAAAAGAAAACTTAGGCACATTGTCGAACACTTGCAAGGAGGCCACAAAGGTGTCATGGCCGTCGACGACGTTGAGTAAATACTAGCGGTCGGCGAGACTTTGAAATAGCCGACAGTAGTAAACGATGAGCCTAGGATGAAGAAGACCTCAGCCCCTTCTCGGTGGCGGGATCGATGCAACGGTGACGGTGTTTGAGCTCGATTCCAGCAATGGAGACGGCCGATGGCCGGTTCAGTCTAGGACAGGAGGGTGACGAGGGTGAAGGGAGGCAGTGTGGTGTCAACAGAGGCGGTGGGTAGTCGACGGAACCCGGAAGCAACGTCGGCGATGTCACATCGCGGGGTGGGGACAACACGAGCGCGGGTGAGGCCAAAAAATTTCAAGTATATTTAGGAGTCCGGGTGGCTGAGCAGGATAAATTTTCCTCCACTATAGTTTTTACGAGTTCGGTTAGATCTGGTTGGAGGAGGATAACCGAATTTACCCCTCTCTAACCCTGGATAGGGGAACAGTTAGAGATGCTCTTGGACTATTGCAATAAAAACATGTTGCTATTGTTGTTGTCACCATCCTATATTGTAAAACACAACATATATTGGTAGCAGCACTTTGATGTTAATAAAGTCTTTTCATCATTGAAAATTCAACATTTCAATATAGATTTTTCTGGGGAGTCAATCTCTCGTGAAGAGAATAAGTGTATGCATCACAAACTAGGAAGTAAAATGTATCCTTCGTTACTAAGAAAAAAAGAGATATTTTAACAATCCCTAGACGCGATGATGTAATTTTTGACTCAACTTGGGACATATTACTATCTCGTGGGTACTCTGACTCAACTTGGGTCATATTACTATCTCATGGGTACTCGAGTAACATTAAGGATGCTTTTGATATATCCCGGTTAAACTCGTATCCTGCTAAACCATAGAGATATCCGTCAAAATTGATTCCATATCAAAACTTATGACGAGAAAGAGGAATGAATATGTTATCTTTGCCATATACAACTCATATGAAAAGCGCACTACTTCTCTCTATCTCATTAGGATGATATTACATACTACAATACCCGCAACACATGTTACGTATATAACAGTTTCTGAAATATTTCTTACATTCCAAACTTGGTCTACTACCCTTGCCCATCTCGACATTGAGTTGAAATGGAAATTACCAACAATTCTATTAGTCATTACTACACCGATGCTATATCCTAACAACATTTGGATATTATGTGCATTATATGTAACACAAAGAATATAATTTTAAGACACACGCATCTTGAAGTCTATGCTGGACCATTCAGATTCAACACATCAAGTGGAGGTAAGTGGTTCTTCCCAACCATCAACTGGGCTATTAGGCTATCCATGGTTGTAAAAGGCACATATGCACGATGCTGTCAAGTGTGCCTTTATACATTGGCTCATTATATCCCGAACATAGATTTCAACTAATTTCGTGTACAATATCACAAAATTCTCCGTGCGTTACCTTCATTATGGCGCTAGAATTTAAGTTTAGCACTTTGTCCTGTATGTATAGAATCAAAATGGTCTAGTAGAATCCTATATCCAAAGAGTTAAGTTCATTTGCATGATCTTTACTTTAGAATTGCAACCTACCAACTTTACTTTGGAGTCATATAGTTTTACACCCTTGTCACTTAATTTAACTGTAATATACTAATATAGTACATATGGTAGGAATGCGCCACCGTCCTACGCTCGTCCATCCATACGCATCTCTCGACGAGACTCGGTTGCACTATGTCGCCAACACCCGACACCGCTCGACACCATCGTCATCACACGAGCCATTCTCTCTCCCTCCCTCCCTCTCTCCCTCCCTCCCCCTCCCTCACTCCTCTCCCTCCCTTCCTCCCTTCCTCCCTCTGTAACGCCAAAGATGCGGTCATATCCATATTTTGGCGCGAAGGCCTCGATAGGGATAGAAACACATCTCGTCGTTTCACAAGAATGGATATTGTTACAAGTACATGTACTAAAAAGATGAGTATAAGGAGTTGGCTTACACTCGCCACAAGCTACATCAGAGTCACATCAACACAATACATACAATCATCATGAAGAAGAGCAGGGTCCGTCTACGGACGAAAACAAACGGTAAAAGAACGACGTCCATCCTTGCTATCCGAGGCTGCCAGCCTGGAACCCATCCTAGATCGACGACGACGACGAAGAAGAAAATCCAAATAGCACAATCAGCACGCTCACGTCAAAGTAATTCTTTACCTATACCTGCAACTAGTATTGTAGTAATCTGTGAGCCTGCAAAGCTTAATGAGTGAGGTAAGGTTAAGTGGTGAGGTAAGGTTAAGTGGCGAGGCTGCACTAAGTGACTAAGCATTTATTTGAGGTGGCTAACTTACGAGTATAAGAATAAATGATTCTGAACACCTATTTACGTCACACATAACCCCACCATGTCCTCGATCGGAGAAGGAGCTCATGAAAGAGACAGTCACGGTTACGCACTCAATTGGCAAGTTTTAATTAAGCTTAATTTAAGTTATCTAGAACCGAGTGTTAAAAAAAGTTTCCACGTTGCCACATAATTGTTGGAAATATGCCCTAGAGGCAATGATAAAATAGTTATTATTATATTTCCTGTTTCAAGATAATCGTTTATTATCCATGCTATAATTGTATTGAATGAAAGCATAGATACATGTGTGGATATATAGACAAAACAATGTCCCTAGTAAGCCTCCAGTTGACTAGCCAGTTAATCAAGGATGGTTAAGGTTTTCTGACCATATGCAAGTGTTGTCACTTGATAAATGGATCACATCATTAGGAGAATGATGTGATGGACAAGACCCAAATTATAAACATAGCATGTGATCGTGTCATTTTGTTGCTATTGTTTTTTGCGTGTCAAGTATTCATTCCTATGACCATGAGATCATGTAATTCACCGACACCGGAGGAATACCTTGTGTGTATCAAACGTCACAACATTACTGGGTGACTATAAAGGTGCTCTACAAGTATCTCCGAAGGTGTCCGTTGAATTAGCATGGATCAAGCCTGGGATTTGTCACTCCGTGTGACGGAGAGGTATCTCGGGGCCCACTCGGTAATACAACATCACATATAAGCCTTGCGAGCAATGTGACTCAAGTGTAAGTCACGAGATCTTGTATTACGGAACGAGTAAAGAGACTTGCCGGTAACGAGATTGAAATAGGTATAGAGATACCGACGATCAAATCTAGGGCAAGTAACATACCGAAGGACAAAGGGACTGTTATACAGGATTATATGAATCCTTGGCACAGAGGTTCAACCGATAAGTTCTTCGTAGAATATGTAGGATCTAATATGGACATCCAGGTCCCGCTATTGGATATTGACCGAGGAGTGTCTTGGGTCATGTGTGCATAGTTCTCGAACCCGCAGGGTCTGCACACTTAAGGTTCGGTGACGTTTTAGTATAGATGAGTTATATGTGTTGATGACCGAAGGTTGTTCGGAGTCCCGGATGAGATCACGGATGTCACGAGGGTTTCCGTAATGGTTTGGAAACAAAGATTGATATATAGGATGGTTTCATTTGGTCTTCACAAAGATTTCGGGCATTACCGGGAGTGTACCCGCAGTGACGAATGGGTTACGGGTATTCACGGGGAGGGGCCCACCCACCCGGGAGTGAGCCCAATAGCACTAGGGTGGCGCACCAGCCCTTAGTGGGCTGGTGAGGCCAGTCCAAGTGGGCTTGGCGCCACAAGAAGAAAAAACCAAAGGAAAGAGGGAGGTGGGAAGGAAGGAGTGGACTCCTCGTTCCCCAAACCGAATTGGGGTGGGAGTCCACCTCCTCCTCTCGGCCGGCGCCCTTGGGGCTCTCTTGAGCCCCAAGGCTAGCCCCTACCCTCCACCTATATATATTGGTGGTTTTAGGGCTTTTGAGACACAACTTTGCCACATGCATCTCAAACCTATACCTCGTAGTTCCACCTCTAGATCGGATTTCTGCGGAGCTCGGGCGGAGCCCTGCAGGAATAGATCATCACCAACACCGGCACGCCGTCACGCTCCCGGAGAACTCATCTACTTCCCCGTCTCTCTTGCTGGATCAAGAAGGCAGAGATCGGCATCGAGCTGTACGTGTGCTGAATGCGGAGGTGCCCTCCGTTCGGTGCTAGATCAGGACGGATCATGGGACGACGGTGAGTTGAATCACGAAGCTGTACCACTACATCAACCACGTTTCTTAACGCTTCCCGCTTAGCGATCTACAAGGGTATGTGGATCCGATCTCCCTCTCGTAGATGAACATCACCATGATAGGTCTTCGTGTGCGAAGGAAAATATTTGTTTCCCATGCAACGTTCCCCAACAGTGGCATCATGAGCTAGGTTCATGCGTAGATGTAATCTCGAGTAGAACACAAAAGTTTTTGTGGGCGTTGATGTTCGATTTGCTACCCTCCTTAGTATTTTCTCGATTCGGCGGTATCGTTGGATTGAAGCGGCCCAGACCGACATTACTCGTACGCTTAAGAGAGACCGGTTTCATCGACCAACATGCAACTCGTTGCATAAAGATGACTCGCGGGTGTCGGTTTATTGAACTTTATTTGAATTGGATTTGACAGAGGCGGTCCTTGGAGAGAGTTTAAATAGCAATTTGCACATCTCCGTTGTGGTTGTTGCGTAAGTAAGATGCGATCATACTAGATACCCATAGCAGCCACGTAAAACATGCAACAACAAATTGGAGGACGTCTAACTTGTTTTTGTAGGTATGCTTGTGATGTGATATGGCCAAAGACATGATGTGATATATTGTATGTATGAGATGATCATGTTGTAATAGTTAATATGGACTTGCACGTCGATGCTACGGCAACCGGCATGAGCCATAGGGTTGTCTTTAGACTAACATTTGTGTTTGCAGATGCGTTTACTATATTGCTCGGTTGTAGCTTTAGTAGTAATAGCATAGATAGCACGACAACCTCGATGGCGACACGATGATGCAGATCATGGTGTGGCGCCGGTGACAAGAAGATCATGTCGGTGCTTTGGTAATGGAGATCAAGAAGCACAAGATCATGGCCATATCATGTCACTTATGCATTGCATGTGATGTTAATCCTTTTATGCATCTTATCTTGCTTAGAACGATGGTAGCATTATAAGGTGATTCCTCACTAAAATTTCAAGATAAAATTGTGTTCTCCCCGACTGTGCACTGTTGCGACAGTTCGTCGTTTCGAGACACCACGTGATGATCGAGTGTGATAGACTCAATGTTCACATAACACGGGTGTAAAACAGTTGCACACTCGGAACACTCGGGTTAAACTTGACGAGCCTAGCATGTGCATACATGGCCTCGGAACACAAGAGACCGAAAGGTCGAGCATGAATCGTATAGTTGATATGATTAGCATAGAGATGTTTACCACTGAAACTACTCTCAACTCACGTGATGATCGTACTTGAGTTAGTGAATTTGGATCATGCCACACTCAAGTAACTAGAGGGATATCTATTTGAGTGGGAGTTTATTAGTAATTTGATTAGTTAAACTCTAATTTTCTTGAACATAGTCTAAGTCCACTTTGCAATATTTTATGTTGTAGATCAATGGCTCATGCAGTAGCAACCCTAAATTTCAATACGTTCCTAGAGAAAGCTAAGTTGAAAGATGGTGTAAGCAACTTTGTAGACTGGGCACGTAATCTTAGGCTCATCCTACAAGCTCAGAAAAAGAATTATGTCCTTGATGCTGCGCTAGGAGATGAACCACCCGCTACGTCTGACCAAGATGTTTTGAACGCTTGGCAATCGCGTAAGGAGGACTACTCAGTAGTTCAATGTGCAGTCTTGTATGGCTTAGAACCGGGACTTCAACGACGCTTTGAGCGTCATGGAGCATATGAAATGTTCCAAGAGTTGAAGTTTATATTTCAGAAGAACGCCCGGATTGAGAGGTATGATACCTCCGATAAATTCTATGCTTGCAAGATGGAGGAGAATTAATTCGTCTGTCAGTGAACATGTGCTCAAAATGTCTAGGTACTCAAACCGTCTAGCTGAGCTGGGGATTGAACTCCCGCAAGAGGCTATCACTCACAGAATTCTTCAATCACTGCCACCTAGCTATAAGAGCTTTCTGTTGAACTATAACATGGAAGGGATGAACAAGTCACCCGGCGAGTTATTCGCGATGCTGAAAGTCGCAGAGTCAGAACTCCGGAAAGAGCATCAAGTGTTGATGGTCAATAAGACCACCGGTTTCAACAGGAATGGCAAATGCAAGAAGGGTAACTCCAAGAAGAGTGACAAAAATGTTGCCAATACGACGAAGAAACCCAAGGCTGGACCTAAGCCGGAATCAGAGTGTTATTATTGCAAAGGGATGGGTCACTGGAAGCGCAACTGCCCCAAGTATTTGGCTGATAAGAAGGCGGCCAAAGAAAAATCAGGTATATGTGATATACATGTTATTGATGTGTACTTAACCAACTCTCATAGTAGTGCCTGGATATTTGATACCGGTTCTGTTGCTCATATTTGCAACTCGAAGCAGGAACTGTAGAATAAACGAAGGCTGGCAAAGGATGAAGTGACGATGCGCATGGGAAATGGTTCCAAGATTGATGCAATCACCATCGGCACAGTCTTACTTCAGTTACATCAGTATTAGTTATGAACTTAAATAATTGTTATTTAGTGCCTGCGTTAAGCATGAACATCATATCTGGATCTTGTTTATTGCGAGACGGTTACTCATTTAAGTCAGAGAATAATGGTTGTTCTATTTTTATGAGTAATATCTTTTATGGTCATGCACCCAATGTGAGAGGTTTGTTCATATTGAATCTTGATTGTGATGACACACATATACATAACACTAAGAAGAAAAGATGTAGAGTTAACAATGATAGCGCCACGTTTTTGTGGCACTGCCGCTTAGGTCATATTGGTATAAAGCGCATGAAGAAACTCCATACCGATGGGCTTTTGGAGTCACTTGATTTTGAATCACTTGACACGTGCGAACCATGCCTCATGGGCAAGATGACTAAGACTCCGTTCTACGGAACAATGGTGTGTGCAAGTGACTTGTTTGAGATCATACATACTGATGTGTGAGGTCCAATGAGTGTGGAGGCGCGTGGCGGATATCGTTATTTTCTCACCTTCACTGATGATTTGGGTAGGTATGGATATATCTACTTGATGAAGCACAAGTCTGAAACATTTGAGAAGTTCAAGCAATTTCAGAGTGAAGTTGAAAATCATTGTAAAAAGATGATCAAGTTCCTACGTTCTGATCATGGGGGAGAATATCTGAGTTTTGAGTTTGGTGCTCACTTAGGACAATGTGGAATCGTTTCACAGTTGACACCGCCTGGAGCACCACAGCGTAATGGTGTGTACGAACGTCGTAATCATACTTTGTTAGATATGGTGCGATCTATGATGTCTCTTACCGATTTGTCGTTATCGTTTTGGGGTTATGCATTAGAGACAACTGCATTCATTTTAAATAGGGCACCATCAAAATCCTTTAAGACGACACCATATGAGGTATGGTATGGCAAGAGGCCAAAGTTGTCGTTTCCTAAAGTTTGGGGATGCGATGCTTATGTCAAAAAGCTTCAGCCTGAAAAGCTGGAACCCAAAGCAGAAAAGTGCGTCTTCATAGGTTACCCAAAGGAGACAGTTGGGTACACCTTCTATCTCAGATCCGAGGGCAAAGTGTTTGTTGCTAAGAACAGAGCTTTTCTTGAGAAGGAGTTTCTCTCGAAAGAATTGAGTGGGAGGAAGATAGAACTTGATGAGGTTGTAGAACCTCTGCTCCCTCTAGGTGGTGGCGCAGGGCAGGGGGAAACCTCTGTCGAGGCGACACCGGTTGAGGAGGAAACTAATGATGATGATCATGAAGCTTCGGGTTAAGTTACTATCGGACCGCGCCGGTCGACAAGATCACGTACTGCTCTTGAGTGGTACGGTAATCCTGTCTTATC
Source organism: Hordeum vulgare subsp. vulgare (assembly GCF_904849725.1). NCBI lineage: Eukaryota > Viridiplantae > Streptophyta > Magnoliopsida > Poales > Poaceae > Hordeum > Hordeum vulgare. The sequence continues at coordinate 511,277,250 of NC_058519.1, forward strand.
AATCATGTTGTTAGACAACAATGAACCTATGAATTATGAAGAAGCAATAGTGGGCCCGGATTCCAACAAATGGCTGGAGCCCATGAAGTCCGAGATAGGATCTATGCATGAAAACAAAGTGTGGACTTTGGAAGTATTACCTGAAGGTCGCAAGGCTATTCAGAACAAATGGATCTTTAAGAAGAAGACAGACGAGGACGGTGATAACCCACAAGTATAGGGGATCGCAACAGTTTTCTAGGGTAGAGTATTCAACCCAAATTTGTTGATTCGACACAAGGGGAAGCCAAAGAATATTCTCGAGTATTAGCAGTTGTGTTTTCAATTTAACCACACCTGAAAGACTTAGTATCTACAGCAAAGTTTCACTAGCAAAGTAGTGTGATAGTAACGGTAGTAGCGGTAACAGTAGCAGTAGTGACAACACTAGCGGTAAAGTAACTTAGCAAGGACTAGTAGGAAAAGACTCGTAGGCATTGGATCGGTGATGGATAATTATGTCGGATGACATTCATCATGTAACAGTTATAACATGGGGTGATATGTAACTAGCTCCAGTGCGTCAATGTAATGTAGGCATGTATTCCGTATTTAGTCATACGTGCTTATGGAAAAGAACTTGCATGACATCTATTGTCCATCCCTCTCGTGGCAGTGGGGTCCTAATGGAAACTAAGGGATATTAAGGTCTCCTTTTAATAGAGAACCGGAACAAAGCATTAGCACATAGTGAATACATGAACTCCTCATACTATGGTCATCTCGGGGAGTGGTGCCGGTTATTGTCACTCCGGGGTTGCCGGGTCACAACACATAGTAGGTGACTACAACTTGCAAGATAGGATCAAGAACACACATATATTGATGAAAACAAAATAGGTTCAGATCTGAAATCATGGCACTCGGGCCCTAGTGACAAGCATTAAGCATAGCAAAGTAGTAGCAACATCAATCTTAGAACATAGTGGATACTAGGGATCAAACCCCATCAAAACTAACTCGATTACATGATAGATCTCATCCAACCCATCACCATCCAGCAAGCCTATGACGAGATTACTCACGAACAGTGAAGAGCATCACGGAATTGGCGATGAAGGATGGTTGGTGATGACGACGTCGTCGATTTCCCCTCTTCGGAGCCTAGAACGGACTCCAGATCTGCCCTCCAGAGGAAGAACAGGTGGTGGCGGTGGCTCCGTGTCGTGAAATGCGATGAAATCTTCTCTTAATTTTTTCTGGGCGAGAGAGAATATATAGAGCTGGAGTTGGAGGAAGCGGAGCCATGAGGGTCTCACAAGCCTGCCAGGCGCGACCAGGGGGGCCCGCGCCTCCTGGGCTTGTGGGCTCCTGGCTCCGTGTCTCCAGGTAATTCTTGCGCCAGTATTTTTTATATATTCCACAAAAAATCCTCGTAAATTTCCAAGTCATTCTGAGAACTTTTATTTCTGCGCAAAAACAACACCATGACAATCCTGCTGAAAACAGCGTCAGTCCCGGTTAGTTCCATTCAAATCATGCAAATTATAGTCCAAAAGAAGGGCAAAAGAGTTTGGAAAAGTAGATACGATGGAGACGTATAAACTCCCCCAAGCTTAAAGCCTTGCTTGTCCTCAAGCAATTCAGTTGACAAACTGAAAGAGACAAAAGAAAAACTTTTACGAACTCTGTTTGATCTTGTTGTTGTAATTATGTCTAACTCATATTCAGATTTTCAGCAAGATCATAAGCTAACCACATAAGCAATGACATTTAGGTCTCATGCTGTACTCATATCAATGGCATAATCAATTAGCGAGCAATAATAATAAGCTTCAAATGTCAACACTTCAATCAAAACAATCATAACACAATATGAACAGATGGTATCTCGCTAGCCCTTTCTGAGACTGCAAAACATAAATGCAGAGCGCCTTTAAAGACCAAGGGCTGAATGAACATCGTAATTCATGGCAAAGAAGATCCAGTCATAGTCATACTCAATATCAATTTATAGCAAAGCATAAAAATGACGGAGGTGCTCTCTAACCGGTGCTTTAAAAAAAGAAGAGGATGACTCAAGAGAAAAGTAAATAGATAGGCCCTTCGCAGAGGGAAGCATTGATTTGCACAGGTGCCAGAGCTCAAGCTTTTAAAACAGAGATACATAAATTTGGGTGGTATGCTTTCATTGTCAACGCGATGACCAAGAGTTTTCACCATCTTCCATGCTACACATATTATAGGCGGTTCCCAAACAGAAAAGTAAAGTTTTGACTCCCCCACCACCGATCAATCACACTCCACGACTAGCCGAATCCTCGGGTGCCGTCCATACCAACAACAACCCAGGGGGAGTTTGGTTTTCAATTATATTTTCGATTTGAGCATGGAACTGGGCATTCCGATTACCGACCCCTTTCTCGTGAGTGATAGTGAATAAACACGTATCGAGGATAACACGCCTAGCATGGAAGATACTGACCGCCCCTTGTCACCACATGAGCGGTTGGGGCATACAAAACAGATTATTACTTGAATATTTAGAGATTGGCACATGCAAATTTACTTGGAACGGCAGATAGATACCGCATATAGGTAGGTATGGTGGACTCATATGGAACAACTTTGGGTTTATGGAAGTGGATGCACAAGCAGTATTCGCGCTTAGTACAAGTGAAGGCTAGCAAAAGACTGGGAAGCGACCAATTAGAGAGCGACAACAGTCATCAATATGCATTGAAATTAACCAACATTGAGTGCAAGCATGAGTAGGATATAAATCACCATAAACATGAATATCATAGAGGCTATGTTGATTTTGTTTCAACTACATGCGTGAACATGTGCCAAGTCAAGCCACTTGAATCATTCAAAGGAGGATACCATCCTATCATACTACATCATAATCATCTTGAAATTCATGTTGGCATCCAAGACAAACCATTATAAGCTCCTAGCTAATTAAGCATGGCATCAGAAACTATGATCTCTAAGTTGTCATTGCAAGCATGTTTCTCTCATAACAATGCTGAATTAGGAACGAAGAGCTAGTCATATTTACAAAAACAAAATAGGCCGAGTTCATACCAGCTTTTCCAGGTTCAGTCACTTCATCATATATCGTCATTATTGCCGTTCACTTGCAGGACCGAATGATGTGAATAATAATAAGAGTGTTCGTGCACTGGACTAAGATAGAATCTCCAAGCAAACACAGAGGAGAAGACAAAGTAATATGGCTCTTGGACGGATAAACAATAAGTGCACATGAGAGCCACTAAACATTTTAATCATGGTCTTCTACCTTGACCCAAAGAAAAAGAAAACTATTTACACGGGAAAGCTCCCAACAAGCAAAAGAAGAACGGGAAATATTTTTAGGGTTTCTCTCTAATTACCACTAAGCAAGCTTGGAAAGTAAACTTACAACTAATTTTTTTGTTTTTCTCAATCTAAACAAACACATGAGAAGAAAGCGAGAAAAAGAAATAAACTAGCATGGATGATACAATGGCAAAGTGTGAACACCGACTATCAAAGTGAAAGTGTGAGCATAAATATAAAGTCGCTGAGAAACACGTACTCCCCCAAGCTTAGGCTTTTGGCGTAAGTTGGTCTACTCCCAAGGCTGGTCCGGGCTATATCCAAAATCTTAATGGGGGTTGTACACGAATGCGGCAGCTACCGCCTGAATAGCTGCCTCACGGAGGCGAGCAGCCTTCGCCTCCCTCTCATACTCCTCTGCCTCTCCTCTGGTTATGTAATATCTCCATTTTACCTCAAAGTCAAAGAAGGCAGGAACAGGAAGGGTAATATGGAAAACACGTTGTCGGTTAAATATTAACCGCTATAGGAGGGATTCATTATCCCTCTCAAGGAACTGATAACGTGTCATAGCGGCGCGATCGAGGAAAGCTGTATGGAGCGGGGGATCTCCTGTGCGGATGGGTATTCCAAGAAAATTTGCTATGCGAGTGGCATAGATCCCACCAAAGAAATCCCCTTCATTAGCATTATTATTTAGCCTCCTCGCGATTATAGCTCCCATGTTGAAACTTCTATCACCCGTTACTGCGTTCTTAAGAATACTAAGGTCAGGTGCGCAGAGGTGACAATGCTCAATCTTGCCGTTAATGCATCTACCTATGAAGAGGGCAAAGTAATGTAAGGTAGGAAAATGAATGCCCCCCATGGTAGCCTACGTAATATCTCTAGTTTCTCCAACAGTTATACTAGAAATAAAATCTCTAACCGAAGACTTAGGGGGATCATTGGGACTACCCCAATCAGGTATCTTGCAAATTCTATTAAAATCCTCTAAATCCATGGTATAAGATTTGTCATAAAGATCAAACAGTATGGATGAGTCACGGCCAACTGGAAATTTGAATCTACGAACAAAAGAGGCAGTGAGTGTAGTATAGTGTTCGCATTTCTTGGAGATGAATTCTTTGAGCCCGGTGTTGTGAACAAATGTATCAAACTCGTCCTTGAAACATGCATCAATCATGAATTCATCGGAAGGCCATTCACATGGTTGTACCTGTGCGTTCCTCGACTGATAAGGATCGGGCTCCCGAATCGAGAGACGCGGACCCCTTTTGCTTGAGGAACCACCATGATAGTTTCTCCTGAACATCTTCTTTTTCTGAAATTTTTTAGTGACACAAAAGAAAAGTGAACAAGGATCAACAAAGTTCATAAAAACTACTCCTACAAGTGCCTAGAGGCCATATCATGCATCCAAACTAGTTGGGACCAACTAAAATTAACATGCAAAGCTCAAGAACAGGGTCACCAAGGCAGCAAAAATACGCAACGAATAAAGCACTAGAGAAAAAACTAATTAGACCAACGGAGTAGTCACATACCAAGGAACAATTCCCCAAAACAATTTGGTGAATGGGGCTTTGCACAAGGAGATCGAAAAATGCAGCAAGAAGAGCAAGAACTCGGGTTTGAGTTGTGGAATGATTTTTTCTGGAGGTAGAAGAAGGAGATGGGAGCTGGAATAAGTGGAGGGGGGCCACATGGGACCCACAAGCCTGCCATGTGCGGCCAGGGGGGTGCCCGCGCCTCCTGGGCTTGTGGCCCACTAGTGCATCCCCCTGACTAGCTTCCTATCTCAGAAATTTTCAAATATTCCAGAAAAAATCATACTTGAACTTCAGGGCATTTGGAGAACTTTTATTTTCGGGACACTTTTCTATGGGACGGAAAAAGCATAAACAGGGAAATAAAGCTAAATTTATCATTTTTCTTCTAAACAACAGAAAGTAAAAGTTGGGAATAGAAGGTTGTGACTTCTATATTCATCCATCTCATGGTCATCAAAAGAAATCCGTCAATGAGGTTGATCAAGTCTCCTTGACAAACTTTTTCCGAATCACATAAAAACGGAGAATTTTCGAATAATCACTTGGTTACCTTAACTGGGATGTGCATATCCCCAACAAGTAAATCATACTTCATCTTGACAGTAGGTATAGGGCATTCAAAGTTTCCAATAAGAATTGATGAAGATTTTTCAATAGCATTGATGCAATGAACTCGATATTGTTTCTTCGGAAAGTGCACGTATGCTCATTACCATTAACATGGAAAGTGACATTGCATTTGTTGCAATCAGTAACATCCCCTGGAGTGTTTAAAAGGGTCTTCCAAGGATGACCGCCATGGCATCATCCTCGGGAATATCAAGAATAACAAAGTCCGTTAAGATAGTAACGTTAGCAACCACAACAGGCACATCCTCGCAAATGCCGATAGGAAAAGCAGTTGATTTGTCGGTCATTTGCAAAGACATTTTAGTAGGTGTCAACTTATCCAATTCAAGTCTACGGTATAAAGAGAGAGGCATAACACTATCACCAGCTCCAAGATCGCATAAAGCAGTTCTAACATAATTTCCTTTAATGGAGCAAGGTATAGTGGGCACTCCGGGATCACCTAGTTTCTTAGGAGTCTCACCCTTGAAGGTGTAATTAGCAAGCATGGTGGAAATCTCAACCTCAGGTATCTTCCTTTTGTTAGTCACAATATCTTTCATGTACTTAGCATAAGGAGACATTTTGAGCATATCAGTCAAACGCATTTGCAGAAAGACAGGTCTAATCATTTCAACAAAGCGCTCAAAATCCTCATCATCCTTTTTCTTGGATGGTTTGGGAGGAAAGGGCATGGGTTTCTGAACCCATGATTCTCTTTCTTTACCATGCTTCCTAGCAATAAAGTCGTTCTTATCATATCTCTTGTTCTTAGGTCGTGGGTTATCAAGGTCAACAACATGTTCAATCTCCACGTCCTTATCATTACTAGGTTGAGCATCATCATGAACACCACTATCAATATTATCACTAGGCTCATGTTCATCACCAGATTGTGTTTCGGCATTAGAAACAGAGACATCATTTGGATTCTCAGGTGTAACAGCAACACGTTTGCTAGCATGCAAGTTCTTATCATCTTTATTTTTCTTCCTAATACCAGGATGACTAGGTGCATCAGTGTTAACTCCTTGAGAATCTTGTTCAATTCTCTTAGGATGGCCCTCAGGATACAAAAGTTCCTGAGTCATTCTACCACCTCTAGTGACAACTCTAACAGAATTGTCATTCAACTCATTGAGCAAGTCATTTTGAGCCTTAAGTACTTGTTCTACTTGAGTAGTGACCATAGAGGCATGTTTACTCAAAAGCTTAAGATCATTGACATCTCTATCCACACAAGCACTTATATGATCAATCATACGAGCATTTTGTCTCAATTGTCTACTAACATAATCATTGAAACTTTGTTGTTTGGCAACAAAGTTATCAAAGTCATCTAAGCATAAGCTAGCAGGTTTATCATAGGGAATATCACTCTCATTGAATCTACGAAGAGAATTTACCTTTACTACCTGTGTCGGGTTATCAAGACCATGTATTTCTTTGATAGGTGGTAGATTCTTAACATCTTCAGATTTAATACCTTTCTCTTGCATAGATTTCTTGGCTTCTTGCATATCTTCAGGACTGAGGAATATAATACCTCTTTTCTTTGGAGTTGGCTTCGGAGGTGGTTCGGGAATAGTCCAAGCATTATCATTGCTCAAGATATTATTCAATAGAATTTCAGCTTGTTCCCTAGTTCGTTCCCTGAAAACACAACCAACACAACTATCTAGGTGGTCCCTAGAAGCATCGGTTAGTCCATTATAAAAGATATCAAGTATTTCATTCTTCTCAAGAGGGTGATGAGGCAAAGCATTAAGTAACTCGACAAGCCTCCCCCAAGCTTGTGGGAGACTCTCTTCTTCAACTTGCACAAAGTTATATATATCCTGCAAGGCAGCTTGTTTCTTATGGGTAGGAAAATATTTCTAAGAGAAGTGGTAAATCATATCCTGGGGACTACACACACAACTAGGAGCAAGAGAAGTAAACCAAGTCTTAGCATCACCCTTTAGCGAGAAAGGAAACACCTTAAGGACATAGTAATGGCGAATTTTTTCCTCATTCGTGAATAGGGTGGATATATCATTCAGTTTAGTAAGATGTGCTACAACCGTTTCAGACTCATAACAATGAAAAGGATCAGATTCAACCAAAGTGATCAACTCAGGATCGATAGAGAATTCATAATCCTTATCAATAACAAAGATGGGCGAAGTAGCAAACTTAGGATCGTATTTCATTCTAGCATTTAGAGATTTTTCTTTCCACTTGCGTAATAAATTCTCAAGATTATAGCTATCCTTACAAGAAAGAAAGTATTAAGCTACCTCTCCCTCCATAACATAACCCTTAGGTATATCAGGCAATTCATATCTAGGAGAGCTAGGTCTAACAGGTGTAACAACAGGTTCTACTTCAATAATTTCATCAGTTTCACAAGTATCATCACATTCATCAGTAACTCTAGGAATTTGTGCATCAAGAAATGCACCCAGTGGCAAATCATTATCAAGCAAAGCATCATCATAAGCATCATGGATAGCAGAAGCAGCATCATCAAGCACATGCGACATATCAGAATTACCAATAGGTGGTGGTCTCACAAATTTACTCATAACTGAAGGTGAATCAAGTGCAGAGCTAGATGGCAGTTCCTTACCTGTCCTCGTAGTTGAGGGCAAGACTTTAGTTTTTGGATCTCTCAGATTCCTCATAGTGATCAACAGACGTAAATCCCAAGTGACTCAGAGAATAGAGCTATGCTTCCCCGGCAACGGCGCCAGAAAAAGGTCTTGATAACCCACAAGTATATGGGATCGCAACAGTTTTCGAGGGTAGATTATTCAACCCAATTTTTTTGATTAGACACAAGGGGAAGCCAAAGAATATTCTCGAGTATTAGCAGTTGAGTTGTCAATTCAACCACACCTGAAAGACTTATTATCTGCAGCAAAGTTTCAGTAGCAAAGTAGTGTGATAGTAACGGTAGTAGCGGTCAGAGTAGCAGTAGTGACAGCAGTAGCGGTAAAGTAACTTAGCAAGGACCATTAGGAAAAGACTCATAGGCATTGGATCGGTGATGGATAATTATGTCGGATGACATTCATCATGTAACAGTTATAACATGGGGTGATATGTAACTAGCTCTAGTTCGTCAATGTAATGTAGGCATGTATTCCGTATGTAGTCATACGTGCTTATGGAAAAGAACTTGCATGACATCTATTGTCCATCCCTCCGGTGGCAGCGGGGTCCTAATGGAAACTAAGGGATATTAAGATCTCCTTTTAATAGAGAACCGGAACAAAGCATTAGCACATTGTGAATACATGAACTCCTCATACTATGATCATCTCCGGGAGTGGTTCCGGTTATTGTCACTCGGGGTTGCCGGGTCATAACACATAGTAGGTGACTACAACTTGCAAGATATGATCAAGAACACACATATATTGATGAAAACATAATAGGTTCAGATCTGAAATCATGGCACTCGGGCCCTAGTGACAAGCATTAAGCATAGCAAAGTAGTAGCAACATCAATCTTAGAACATAGTGGATACTAGGGATCAAACCCCGTCAAAACTAACTCGATTACATGATAGATCTCATCCAACCCATCACCGTCCAGCAAGCCTACGATGAGATTACTCACGAACGGTGAAGAGCATCATGGAATTGGCGATGAAGGATGGTTGGTGATGACGACAACGTCGATTTCCCCTCTCCGAAGCCCATAACGGGCTCCAAATCTGCCCTCCAGAGGAAGAACAGGCGGTGGCGGCGGCTCCGTGTCGTGAAACACGATGAACTCTTCTCTCTTAATTTTTTCTGGGCGAGAGAGAATATATAGAGCTGGAGTTGGAGGCTACGGAGCCACGACGGCCTCACAAGCCTACGAGGCGCGGCCTGGGGGGGGGGGCTCCTCCTCGGGTTGTGGGCTCCTGGCTCCGTGTCTCCAAGTAATTCTTGCGCCAGTATTTTTTATATATTCCACAAAAAATCCTCGTAAATTTCCAGGTCATTCCGAAAACTTTTATTTCTGCGCAAAAACAACACCATGGCAATTCTGCCGAAAACATCGTTAGTCCAAGTTAGTTCCATTTAAATCATGCAAATTAGAATCCAAAACAAGGGCAAAAGAGTTTGGAAAAGTAGATACGATGGAGACGTATCAGACGGTAATGTGACCGTTTAAAAGCTCGACTTGTGGCAAATGGTTTTTCACAAGTTCAAGGAGTGGAATACGATGAGACGTTCTCACCGGTAGCGATGCTTAAGTCCGTCCGAATCATGTTGTCAATAGCTGCATTTTTCGGTTATGAAATCTGGCAGATGGATGTCAAAACAGCGTCCCTTAACGGTTTTCTTAAGGAAGAGTTGTATATGATGCAACCCGAAGGTTTTGTCGATCCAAAGAATGCTAACAGAGTATGCAAGCTCCAACGATCCATTTATGGACTGGTGCAAGCATCTCGGAGTTGGAATAAACACTTTGATGAGGTGATCAAAGCATTTGGGTTTATACAAGCTGTTGGAGAATCTTGTATTTACAAGAAAGTGAGTGGGAGCTCTGTAGCGTTTCTAATATTATATGTGAATGACATATTGCTGATTGGAAACAATGTGTTTTTTTTAGAGAGCATAAAAGATTACTTGCACAAATGTTTTTCAATGAAAGACCTAGGAGAAGCTGCTTACATATTAGGCATTAAGATCTATAGGGATAGATCGAGGCGCCTAATAGTACTTTCACAAAGCACATACCTTGATAAAGTTTTGAAGAAGTTCAAAATGGAGCAGTCCAAGAAGGGGTTCTTGCCAGTATTACAAGGTATAAAGTTGAGTTAGACTCGGTGTCCAGTAACTACGGAAGATAGAGAAAAGATGAGTACCGTCCCCTATGCTTCAGCCATAGGGTCTATCATATATGCAATGCTGTGCACTAGACCGGACGTCAGCCTGGCCATAAGTATGGCAGGCAGGTTTCAAAGTATCCAGGAGTGGATCACTGGACGGCGGTCAAGAATATTCCGAAGTACGTGAAAAGGAATAAGGAAATGTTTCTCGTTTATGGAGGTGACGAAGATCTCGTCGTAAAGGGTTACGTCGATGCAAGCTTTGACACTGATCCAGATGACTCTAAGTCTCAAACTGGATACATATTTATTCTTAATGGGGGTGCGGTAAGCTGGTGCAGTTCCAAGCAAAGCTTCGTAGCAGATTCTACATGTGAGGCGCAGTACATGGCTGCCTCGGAGGCAGCTAAGGAGGGTGTCTGGATGAAGCAGTTCATGACGTATCTTGGAGTTGTGCCGAGCGCACTAAATCCAATAACTCTGTTCTGTGACAACACCGGTGCCATTGCTTTAGCAAAGGAACCAAGGTTTCACAAGAAGACCAGACACATCAAACGACGCTTCAACCTCATCCGCGACTACGTCGAAGGAGATGACATAAATATTTGTAAAGTGCACACCGGTCTAAATGTAGCAGATCCGTTGATTAAACCTCTTCCACGAGCGAAGCATGATCAACACCAGAACTGTATGGGTGTTAGATTCATTCCAATGTAAATCGCATAGCGATGTGAGACTAGATTATTGACTCTAGTGCAAGTGGGAGACCGTTGGAATTATACCCTAGAGGCAATGATAAAATAGTTATTATTATATTTCCTGTTTCAAGATAACCGTTTATTATCCATGCTATAATTGTATTGAATGAAAGCATAGATACATGCGTGGATATATAGACAAAACAATGTCCCTAGTAAGCCTCTAGTTGGCTAGCCAGTTAATCAAGGATGGTTAAGGTTTTCCGACCATATGCAAGTGTTGTCACTTGATAACTGGATCACATCATTAGGAGAATGATGTGATGGGCAACACCCAAATTATAAACATAGCATGTGGTCCTGTCATTTTGTTGCTATTGTTTTTTGCGTGTCAAGTATTCATTCCTATGACTATGAGATCATGTAATTCACTGACACCGGACGAATACCTTGTGTGTATCAAACGTCACAACGTTACTGGGTGACTATAAAGGTGCTCTACAGGTATCTCCGAAGGTGTCTGTTGAATTAGCATGGATCAAGACTAGGATTTGTCACTCCGTGTGACGGAGAGGTATTTCGGGGCCCACTCGGTACAACATCACATATAAGCCTTGCAAGAAATGTGACTCAAGTGTAAGTCACGTGATCTTGTATTACGGAATGAGTAAAGAGACTTGCCGGTAACGAGATTGAAATAGGTATAGAGATACCCACGATCAAATCTCGGGCAGGTAACATACCGAAGGACAAAGGGAATGTTATACGGGATTGTATGAATCCTTGGCACAGAGGTTCCACCGATAAGATCTTCATAGAATATGTAGGATCCAATATGGACATCCAGGTCCCGCTATTGGATATTGACCGAGGAGTGTCTCGGGTCATGTCTGCATAGTTCTCGAACCCGCAGGGTCTGCACACTTAAGGTTCGGTGACATTTTAGTATAGTTGAGTTATATGTGTTGATGACCGAAGATTGTTCGGAGTCCCGGATGAGATCTCGGACATCACGAGGGTTTCCGGAATGGTTCTGAAATGAAGATTGATATATAGGATGGTTTTATTTGGTCACCGAAAAGATTTCGGGCATTACAGGGAGTATACCGGGAGTGACGAATGGGTTCCGGGTATTCACCGGGAGGGGCGTGATACGTCCATTTTGCATCATGCTTTTATGTTGATATTTATCGCTTTATGGGCTGTTATTACACTTCACGGTACAATACTTATGCCTTTTCTCTCTTATTTTATAAGGTTTACATGAAGAGGGAGAATGCGGGCAGCTGGAATTCTGGTCTGATAAAGGAGCAAGTTTGAGACACCTATTCCGCGCAACTCCAAAAGCCATGAAAATCAACGAGGAATTATTTTGGATTTTATAAAAAATACTAGGCGGAAGAAGTACCGGAGGGGAGCCACCAAGAGGCCACAAGCCTGCCAGGTCCGGCCTACCCCCCTGGCCGGGCCTGGGTGGCTTGTGGGCCCCCTGTTGCCCCTGCGGCACTCATCTTTTGCTATATGGAGGGTTTCGTTCCAGAAAAAATGAGGAGGATGCTTTTGGGAAGAGCTCCCGTCGCCACGAGGCGGAACTTGAGCAGAACCAATCTAGAGCTCCGGCAGGGCCGTCCTACCGGGGAGATTTCCCTCCCGGAGGGGGAAATCGCCGCCATCGTCATCACCAACACTCCTCTCATCGGAGGGGACTCATCTCCATCAACATCTTCATCAGCACCATCTCATCTCCAAACCCTAGTTCATCTCTTGTAACCAATCTCCGTCTCGCGACTCCGATTGGTACTTGTAAGGTTGATAGTAGTGTTAATTACTCTTTGTAGTTGATGCTAGTTGGATTACTTGGTGGAAGATTATATGTTCAGATCTTTGATGCTATTCAATACCTCTATGGTGATGAACATAATTATGCTTTGTGAGTAGTCACGTTTGTTCCTGAGGACATGGGATAAGTCTTGCTATAAGTAGTCATGTGAATTTGGCATTCGTTCGATATTTTGATGTGTTGTATGTTGTTTTTCCTCTAGTGGTGTTATGTGAACATCGACTATATTACACTTCACCATTATTTGGGTCTAGAGGAAGGCATTGGAAGTAATAAGTAGATGATGGGTTGCTAGAGTGACAGAAGCTTAAACCTAGCTTATGCGTTGCTTCGTAAGGGGTTGATTTGGATCCACTAGTTTAATGCTATGGTTAGACTTGTCTTAATTCTTCTTCCGTAGTTGCGGATGCTTGCGAGAGGGGTTAATCATAAGTGAGATGTTTTTCCAAGTAAGGGAAGCACCCAAGCACTGGTCCACCCACATATCAAACTATCAAAGTAGCGAACGCGAATCATACGAACACGATGAAAACTAGCTTGACAGAAATTCCCATGTGTCCTCGGGAGCGCTTTACTTCATATAAGAGTTTGTCCAGGCTTGTCCCTTGCTACAAAAGGGATTGGGCCATCTTGCTGCACCTTTGTTACTATTGTTACTTGCTACTCGCTAGGAATCATCTTGTGACACAACTATCGGCTACCGATAATTTCAGTGCTTGCAGAGAATACCTTGCTGAAAACCACTTGTCAGTTCCTTCTGCTCCTCGTTGGGTTCGACACTCTTACTTATCGAAAGGACTATGATAGATCACCTACACTTGTGGGTCATCAAGACTCTTTTCTGGCGCCATTGCCAGGGAGTGAAGCACCTTTGGTAAGTGGTATTTGGTAAGGAAAGATTTATATAGTGTGCTGAAATTTATTGTCACTTGTCACTATGGAAACTAATCCTTTGAGGAGCTTGTTCGGGGTATCTTCACCTCTAACGGAAGCACAAGGAGTTGCTCCTCAACCTGCTGCACCTACTGAACATATTTTTTATGAAATTCCTTCGGGTATGCTAGAGAAACTATTGGCTAATCCTTTTACAGGAGATGGAACATCACATCCCGACTTGCATCTAATCTATGTAGATGAAGTTTGTGGTTTATTTAAGCTTGCACGTTTGCCCGAGGATGAGGTCAAGAAGAAGGTCTTTCCCTTATCTTTGGGGGATAAAGCATTTGACATGGTATAGGCTATGTGATGATACTGGATCATGGAACTACAACCGATTGAAATTGGAATTTCATCAAAAGTTTTATCCTATACATCTAGTACATCGTGATCGGAATTATATTTATAATTTTTGGCCTTGTGATAGGGAAAGCATCGCTCAAGCTTGGGGGAGGCTTAAGTCAATGTTATATTCATGCCCCAACCATGAGCTCTTGAGTGAAATTATTATTCAGAACTTCTATGCTCGGCTTTCTCATGATAATCGCATCATGCTTGACACTTCCTGTACTGGTTCTTTTATGAAGAGAGGTATTGACTTCAAATGGAATTTTGTTGGAAAGAATTAAATGCAACTCTGAGTATTGGGAGTTTGATGAAGGTAAGGAGCCAGGTATGAATCTTGAGTTCGATTGCGTTAAATCCTTCGTTGAAACAAATACTTTTTGTGATTTTAGCGCCAAACATGGACTTGACTCTGAGATAGTAGCTTCATTGTGTGAATCATTTGCTGCTCATATTGATCTCCATAAAGAGAAGTGGTTTAAATTTCATCCTCCCATATAAGTCAATGTAGTTAAACCCAATCGAGTTGAAGAAAAATTCCTTGCTTATAATGATCCTATTGTTCGTAGTGCTTACATTGAGAAACCACCTTTCCCTATTAGAATAAAGGATCATTCTAAAGCTTCAACTGTGATACTTAGGGGCTACATTAGAACACCTACACCCCCTGAGCAAATTAGAGTTGAACCTAGCATTGCTATTATCAAAGATCTCCTGTCCGATAATGTTGATGGGAATGATATTCACTTCTGTGAAGATGCTGCTAGAATTGCTAAACCTCATACTAGAGACAAACATAGGCCTGTTGTTGGCATGCCTGTTGTTGGGGATATTACCTGCGGATAACCCGCCCTTAGTGGGCCGGGTCATCCAAGGGGCGACTTACCATTCAACGCGTGTCTCGTGGCCCAGAGGCTGGATGGCGGTTGAAGAGGTCGAGCGGTTGAAGATTACCAAGGGAGTTCCCAATCGTGGAGAGCACGGTGACTTAGAGATAAGGAAAGCCACGAGGAGTAGCATGGCAGGACTTTGTAAACCCTAGGGCCTCGACCTGTATAGAAAGGCGAGTCCCGGGGAAAGGTCAGGTGAGTTAGAGAGAATCGAGAGCTAGGTCAGGCGAGTTACACCCTCCTTGTAATTGAAACCACCATTAATCTACACAAAGCAGGACGTAGGCTTTTACCTCCTCACGAGGGGCCGAACCTGGGTAAATCTGAGTCTCGCTTTTGCTCACCCCCTTCAAGTCGCCACCAAGGTGCGATGGCTCCATCTTTAAGTCCTTTCACGAGGACATCTCCCGTGATAAAACCATGACAGTTGACGCCCACCGTGGGGCTAGCGCAAAGGTGGAGTTGAGTTCTCGAAGGGAGCCCTACCGGGGTTAGAAAGCTATGCGGTCGGCATCATGACTAAGAGCCGCCACATGAAGTATTACATCGACAACTCGCTGTGGGAGTCGGAAGCCGATTCTGTCGAATCTGGATACCGAGTCCCCTTCGGCAAAATCAACGTCTTCATCGGCATGATTGGGACGCATGTGCCTGAGGCGGACACCTCCACCGACATCGTCGAGCCGGCCAGGTATGTCCTCCCTGTCACACGGCGAGATGGGAGTCGCCACGCTTTCGTCGGTTTTATGCAGGGAAACAATGTACAAGACGAAGCGGCGGTCCAGGAGATCACCCCCGCCAATTCTGATGGCGAGTCATCCATGGGTGAGACAGATTCAATCCACCCTGTCTAGGAAGGACAACTCGGAGGGCTGTCGTTGGCAATGGATCCCGAGGTATTCGAGAGGTCCCGCCGACAAATCGCCATCTACATGGCGGGGTCAGCGCAGCCTCAGCAAAATCCAACCGGCAATAATGAGACCGGTGGAACGTCCAAACCCCCAGCACAAACCATGGCGGAGCTAGCGGCGGAGGTTGCCAGCCTCATGGCAACCACAGTCACGTCCGAGAATCAGGAGTCTGTCAACGCCGAGCTAGCCAAGCTGTGGGAGGCAATGACCAAGGCACAGCGGGACATGGAAGCAGAAGCCGCCAGGGTGGAGACGCAGCAGGCCGCAATCGCAGCAGAGACGGAGCGGCTAAACACCGAAGGCTGGTGGCTCGAGAGACAACAACACGTGTCCGACGCCGTTTACCAAAGGAGGCACCATGGGCGAATCCCGGCCGACTTACATCCAACTCGCCTCTTCGACACCCCGCGCACCCCGGGGCGGGCCCTGATCGGCCTTTACAAACCGTTCCAAGGGGAGGTCCGGTTCCGCCGCCCAATCCACCGCCGCCTCAGCCAATGGATGCCCATGCGACTCGGTTCCAGATGACACGGGGTCACTTCTCGAATCTCGTGGATAATGTGCTCGCAGCAACCCGCCACTTGGAGTCCCTGCCGATTTACGAAAACTCCTCGGCCGAGATAGAGGCCAGAAACGCCATCGAGATGCTAAAGACGGCCGTGGTCCAGCACACGCAGTACTCTCATAGTCTCGATCGACTACATTCCACGCCTCAGGCGAGCCACACCTGGAGTCGCCACGAGGACTTACCCTTGGTAACCAGCGGGCCGCGGCGGCCCCCTCAACCTAACCCGCTTGGGATGCCCGACACGCGAGCTCAGGATATCGTGGAAGCGGCACGAGCTGTGCGTCAGATAGAGACAGCAGCCGCGGCGGGTCAGGTCTACCCGGCTTACACGTCGTCGCCTCCCACGCCCTCGGACGCTGGAGGCAAGCACATCGGTGTGTCGTGTCTTACACCAGTTCTACGCAACGAGCGAATGCCGAAGAACTTCAAAGGGCCTCGGAAAGTCCCTAATTACTCGCCAGATCTCGAACCAGGGTCATGGATCGAGAGCTACTAACTCGCGATGTACATGCTCGACGTAAACGAGGCGGTTTGCGCTAAGTACTTCACCATGATGGTCGAAGGGACGACACATGCGTGGTTGAAAAACTTGCCGTCCAACTCCATCAACACTTGGGCGGAGCTAAAGGAGCGCTTTATCAAGAATATTAGAGGGACTTGCAAACGCCCGATGACCATCGTCGACTTACATCACTGCGTTCAGCGGCCGGATGAGTCGGCCCACCATTGGACCCGGCGAGTCGCGGAAGTTATTCACTCATCAGAAGGCATCTCGGCGGCTCACGCGATGTTGATCCTGGAGAAGAATTGCCATTACGAACCTCTGGTACTAAAGCTAGGGCGGCTCAAGCGGAAAGTGCAGGACATGGGTGAATTAATGGATACCCTTACTAGGTATGCTGAGTCGGACGACACCAAGGATCCCGGGGAGGACGACGACAAAGTTAGTACCGCCAGGAAGGGCAAGTTACACAAGGGCCATTCTCAGTTTCTGGGCTGGGGCAACCATCATCATGGCGGGCACGGCAAAAGGAGACAACAGGAGGGTCCTACAGAATTTGTCGCTAATACTAATACCGGCAACAGAAACCCGCACCAGACGAAGTGGGGCTTTAGTGGGAAGAAACCGCGCAATTATCACGAGATGCTCAAAGGCCCTTGTCCACAGCATGCCACAGCGGAGGGACCGACGACTCACTCTTGGGAGGATTGTTACGTGATGCAGGAATTCTGGGCCGAGGCGCTCAGGAGAGGCCAAGGTGGTGAACAGGGCCAGCGACATGAACAACCCAACGCATCCGGGTCACGCCAGGTCCCGTTCGGTGGTTTTCCTAACCCGGGACCGCATGGCGGGTCATAGCCTAACGCTGGGCAGTACCAAGTTCACAATCAGCAGTACCACCCACTGGGAGTATTCCAGCAACCACCCCCGCAAGGGGATCCCCAACGACATGATGATCGTGGCGGTTTCGAGAATAACCCCAAACAATTGAACATCGGGCAGTATCACGTGTTCACCACCAGCTCCTATAAGCGGGATCATAAGGTGAAGCATAGAACCTTCAGCATAGCTGAGCCGACGCTCCCCCGGTACCTTCACTGGTCTGAACAGCCCACAACCTGGAGCAGGGAAGGCCATCCCCCTCCCCCCCGAGTAGACAACCGTGGCGACTTGGCTTTGGTTGTGGCTCCCCAAGTCGGAGGGTACACCCTCTCTAAGGTCCTCATGGACGGAGGGAGCAGCATCAACATCTTATATTTCGACACCTTCCGACGGATGAACCTCTTAGAGAAAGACCTGATGCCATCATCCACGGTTTTCCACGGCATCGTCCCCGGTAAGTCAGCGTATCCAATTGGGCGGATTAAACTTAACGTGGCCTTTGGTACGGAGTCAAATTACAAGAGTGAGTCTCTCCTGTTCGAAGTGGTCAAAATCAAGAGCCCCTATCATGCATTGTTTGGACGGCCGGCATACGCCAGATTCATGGCCCGTCCATGCTATGTCTATCTCAAACTCAAGATGCCCGGCCCCAAAGGTCCTATTACCATCAGCGGAGATAGGAAGATAGCTCAAGAATGTGAAGAAGGAGATGCGGCTTATGCCGAGTCGGCTTGCGCGGCTAAGGAGCTCAAGTTTCACCAAGCTAATGTTGACCCGACGGACATGACACCGCTCAAGAGGTTGACCATCGATTTTGAGCCGCCCCTCAAGTTTAAACCGACGGACGACACCAAGGTTATAGACTTTACACCTGGCGACTCCACCAACCAGTTCACTATTGGGGTGGGTCTCGGCCCAAATAGGAAAGCGCGCTCATCGAATTCATCCGTGAGAATCGGGACATCTTTGCATGGAAACCTTCTGACATGCTAGGTGTACCGAGAGAATTTGCTGAGCACCACCTTAATACTGACCCTAAAGTTAAGCCAGTTCGACAGTACCTTCGCAGGTTTAATGAAGAGCGTCATAAGGCGATTGGAGAGGAAGTAGCCCGACTCCTGGCCGCCGGGTTCATCATCGAGGTTTTTCATCCTGAGTGGCTGGCTAACCCGGTCCTGGTGCTAAAAAAGAAGGGCACTTTCCGCATGTGCATCGACTACACTGACCTCAACAGAGCCTGTCCAAAGGATCCCTTCGCCCTTCCCCGCATTAATCAAATTATTGACTCGACGGCGGGTTGTGAACGTCTGTATTTCTTGGACGCATATTCAGGATACCATCAGATCAATATGGCGGTGGCTGATCAGGAGAAGACATCCTTCATAACCCCATTTGGGGCCTTCTGTTATGTGTCTATGCCATTTGGGCTCAAGAGTGCGGGGGCGACTTATCAGCGTTGCATCCAAAATTGCTTGCACAACCAGATAGGCTGTAATGTCCATGCTTATGTGGATGACATCGTGGTCAGGTCCCGCCGAAAAGAATCGCTCTTGGAGGATGTCAAGGAAACCTTTGACAACCTGCGTGTTTACCAGATGAGGCTTAACCCCACCAAGTGCGTTTTTGGTGTCCCCGCGGGGAAGTTATTGGGTTTCTTGGTATCGGGGCGTGGCATTGAAGCCAAGACGGACAAGATCGAGGCAATTACCTCACTTGGGAAGCCGGCCAACGTTAACCAAGTCCAGCGCATGGCGGGTCGAATCGCAGCTCTGAGCCGCTTTATAAGTCCCCTCGGAGAAAAGGCCATCCCTCTCTATCAGTTGCTCAAGAAAACTGATCGCTTTGTGTGGACGGACGAAGCCAACAAAGCTTTTGAAGCCTTGAAGCGGCAATTGGTTAACCCGCCAGTGTTAGCAGCTCCGGCGGATAAGGAACCTATGCTCCTGTACATTGCAACCAATTTCAAGGCAGTCAACATGGCAGTAGTTGTCGAGCGGAAGGAAGAAGGAAAGGAGTATCCGGTCCAGCGACCGGTGTATTTCATCAGCGAGGTCCTCACCCTCTCCAAACAACGTTACCCACATTGGCAGAAGCTTGTTTTGGGGGTGTTTATGGTGAGTCGGAAGCTGAAGCACTACTTCCAGGAACACCCGATCATGGTTGTCAGTTCCGCCCCCCTTGGCGACATCATACAGAATCGAGAGACCACCGAAAGGATTGCTAAGTGGGCCATCGAGCTCGGACCTCATCATGTGCGGTATACGCCTCGGACGGCCATCAAATCTCAAGCACTCGTGGATTTCATCAATGACTGGACCGAGTTACAAATCCCGGAGGAACGACCCGATCATACTTATTGGACCATCCATTTTGACGGGTCCAGGCAATTGGAAGGCTCGGGGGCTGGCGTGGTGATAACTTCGTCTCAAGGTGATAAGTTCTGCTATGTCCTTCGGCTCATGTTTCCATGTACCAATAATGCAGCGGAGTATGAAGCTTTGCTCCATGGTTTGCGACTTGCCAAAGAGATGAACCTCACGCGAGTCAGGTTTTTAGGCGATTCAGATCTAGTGGCACAACAGGTTTCTGGTACCTGGGATTCATGAGACCCTTTGATGGCGGCTTACAGACGATCTGTGTCAGATGTAGTGGGTCACTTCAATGGTTATCAAGTGGACCACATTGATCGGCGACTTAATGAAGCAGCGAACGCTCTTTCCTGTCTCGGTTCACAACGTAAGCCAGTTCCTCCCAATGTCTTTTTGGATGTATTGCATAACCCCTCGGTGAAACTGCCTTCAGAGGAAGATTTAGCGGTACCGTACCCCGAGTCTCAACTCGTGGCGGCTCTTCACGCTACTCCAGACTAGGCGACTCCTTACATGGCATATCTCGCCAGAGGCAATGTACCAGCTGACGAGTTATTAGCTCGTCAAATCGTCCGTCGGTGTAAATCCATGGTCATACACAATGGCGAGTTACACAAACGAAGCACCTCGGGAGTATTTCAAAGATGCGTCTCTCCTGAAGAAGGATGTATGATCCTCAATGAGATTCACGCGGGCGACTGTGGCCATCATGCTGGGTCCCGATCTTTGGTCTCTAAGGCCTTCATACATGGGGTCCTATTGGCTGACGGCTCACGCAGACACCGAGGAGATCATTCGCCGATGTGATGGCTGCCAAAAATTTGGACGCCAGATGCATGTGCCGGCTCAGGAATTGCAGATGATACCAATCACTTGGCCATTTGCAGTCTGGGGGCTCGATATGGTTGGCCCTTTCAAGATGTCTTCCACCAAAAAGACTCACCTATTGGTGGCGCTTGACAAATTTACCAAGTGGGTGGAGGCGGAACCTGTTAGCAGCTGTGATGCAGATACATCCATCAAATTCTTGAAGAAACTAGTTTTTAGATTCTGATATCCTCATAGTATCATTACTGATAATGGTACCAATCTGTCCAAAGGTGCAATGCAAGAGTTTTGTTCACGAGAGCATATCCGACTTGATGTTTCCACGGTTGCACATCCCAGTCTAATGGACAGGCAGAGAGGGCGAATCAGGAAATATTGCGAGGGATTAAGCCTCGGCTCATGGTAACTTTGGAACGTACTCCAGGATGTTTGGTGGAGGAGTTGCCGTCAGTACTATGGAGTATCAGGACAACTGCAAATCGCTCCACGGGTTTTACTCCCTTCTTTCTGGTCTATGGAGCAGAAGCGGTGTTACCGAGTGACATCAAACATGATTCCCCACGAGTCGCCGCCTACGTGGAACAGGACAATGAGCTGGCACGACAGGAATCACTGGACGCCTTAGAGGAGGAACGTGATTTGTCCGCATCACGATCGACGATTTACCAACAAGACTTGCGACGTTATCACAGTCGCCGGGTCAAGAGCCGGACTTTCCAAGAAGGCGACTTGGTGCTCCGTTTGATTCAAGATCGCACTCGTATGCACAAGCTATCACCTCCGTGGGATGGACCGTTTGTCATCAGCAAGGCTCTTCGGAACAGCTCATACTACTTGGTGGATCTTGGCCTAGATCGGCCGACTACAGAGGTTGAGACAACTCGCCCCTGGAACATAGCCCATCTGTGGCCTTACTACACTTAGAGCCATGTGGTCCCCTTTTCTTTACCAGTTTTCAAAAAATTGTAATCCATGAATTATGTGTTGGGGAACGTCGCATGGGAAACAAAAATTTTCC